>NW_024466409.1:0-733765 GCF_017591425.1 Ochotona curzoniae
GGAAACCGAAATGGCCAGGAGGAGTAGGGGCTTGGCGTTCTGGCGGTTCTGGTGCCTTTTCCCGGTGCTGTGGGGTGCACTGCAAGCCTCAGGTAGGGCGGTGGGCACGGAGGGAACGGTGGGAGGCCCGGGTGCGGGGCGGGGTGCGGGGCGGGTGCGGGGTGCGGGACGGGGTGCGGGGCGGGTGCGGGGCGGGGTGCAGTGTGGGGCACAGGTCGCCGGCGAACGAGGGGATTAGCGTGGATCAACAGGTGGATGTCCCGCAGGCCTACTGTATTCAGGGCGGCATTTCTCCACACGGGGAGTGCGGGACTGCCTGGAAGAGTTTATCTGTAGGGATCATGTTCTTTAAGGCGCCCACGAGCGGTCCATGGTCTCCAGAACTTTCTGATCGTGGTCGCGCATTAGAGGGACAGATGATTGCGGTATTGTGGACAAGGAGGCGAATGGGACCCGGGGCTGGTGAATTATGGCCCCGGTGGGCACTCAGGATGAAGAGGAGGCGATGAATGACTTGCTCAGAAAGTGCCTTAAACACGGAGGAAATGCAGTAAACTTGGGCAACAGCGCTTCCGGTGGTTGGAATGAAGTGCTTGTCAGGACCAGGGCGCTTTAGTCCTGATCTGAGCAGATAGGCCAAGCCGAGAATGGGAGACCATCTGAGCAGGGGTGTGCCAAGCCTTGGGCCCCAATGTAGGAGCAGGATAGGACAGAGGAAAGTGAAATTTGGTGCTGCTCATGGTGAGGAAGACCATAACCACGAGGAAGAGGAGGAGGGAACAAAAGCTTCAGGGAAGAATTCTGTAAGAGATAAACCTCTAAAAGAGCACAGAACTCATGCCACAATAGGAGAGACAAAACCATAAAGAATCCTTGCAAACAAGCAAACAAACAAAAACACAACAACGCCGAGGAACCCGAAGGACCCCCATCTGTAGCAGGCATTTAAGCCTACAGGCCAGAAAGTGGAGGCCAATTCCTCAGTTAAGGGGAGAATCGACCCTGGGGTGGAGGGAAGCTCTGTAAGAAAACTGTGTAGGGACAGTGTGGTGCTGTGGCAGGCTTGGGCCTGGTTCATGTCCCGCCTGGGTAAGGCCTGGGAAAGCAGCAGAGGATGGCCCAAAGCCTTGGGCCCCTGCACCCACATGGGAGACCCTGAAAGCTGCTGGCTGCTGGCTTCTTCTTCTTCTTTTTTTTTTTTTTAATATTTATTGTATTATGTGACACAGTTCTATATAGGCACTGGGATTCCTCCCAACCCTCCCCCCGTGGTGGGCTCCTCACCCCCGTTGCGCAACCACAGTTCAGGTTTAGTTGAGATTCCTTCATTGCAAGCATACACCAAGCAGAGTCCAGCATCTCATTGTCCGGTCAAGTTCAGCGGCTTCTTGGGGAGACCCTCCCCGTTCCAAAGGCAGAGCCAACAGAGTAGAATCTCGGTCAATTAAAAGCCCCAACATAACATCAGCAACAATATATAACGTTAAGGGATGAATTGACAAAGTATTGAGCAACCAATTTGTCAAAATTGGGTGCATGGTCTTAACAACTTCCTATGACTATTTCAATGACATTTCAACAATTGAGGTGCGAAACAGTGTTAGGAAGGGTGTGCAGAGAAATCTTCCATACCTTGGTGAGGAGTACTTAATCCCCGTGTCCTACCTAGTAAGGTGTGTGTGAGTCCATGCTGACCAAGACTTCCTTGTTGTTCTCTGCCTATCCATTCCAATTTGTGAGTGTGTGTGTGTGTGTGTGTGTGTGTGTGTGTGTGTGTGTTGGGGGGGTGCTCTGGAGCGTCCCTCATGACCATGAGAGGGTGGGGACCCGAAGTTGGAGCCAAGTAAGAACCAGAGATAGTTTCTCTCCCTAGTCCCAATGGGAGTCCACTGTTCTGTTTCTGAAGACCGCTCAGATTTCCTGGTTGTTGTTCCGATGGCCTTGGATCCTATGATGAAGGATTCAGCTTCTTCCATCCCGTGTGGTAGGTCCAAAGGCGGGCAGGGGAGGATATTCTCTGAGTTCTCGGCCTCCGAAGGCATTCCAATCCCCCGTGGTCTCTTTGGCAGTTGGGATGTGGTCCTTGGCACCCATAATGATAGCCCTTGGTGGGGATCCGGGAGACTCCAGGTTTGGGACACAAGCCTCCTCCTGTCCACCTGCTCTACTCTGTGGTCCCCCACTGCTCTGTGCACATGACCTCCTGCCAATAGGTTGTCAGGGTTGCTCTTGATTCCCCCTGTATGTCTTTGTAGTTTTACTGTTGTCTAATGTTGTCTTGAATCTATTGTCTACAAGTTACCTCTTATGTGCCTGAGAGGTTACACTACACGGCTTCCTCACACGTTCACAGGAGATGGAAGGTTTCTTTGCTCTCCTGCCCAATTTCTGAGTAGTAAAAGGTTTTGAAAATATATTTGGTTATACAATTTTTTAAAAAGATTTATTTTATTATTATTATTATTTTTATTGGAAAGGCGGATATACAGAGAGGAGAGACAGAGAGGAAGATCTTCCCTCCGATGATTCACTCCCCAAGTGAGCGCAACGGCCGATGCTATGCCAATCCGAAGCCAGGAGCCTCTTCCGGGTCTCTCACGCGGGTGCAGGTTCCCAAAGCCTTGGGCCATCCTCGACTGCTTTCCCGGGCCACAGGCAGGGAGCTGGAAGGGAAGCAGGGCCGCCAGGATAGAACTGGCGCCCATATGGGATCCCGGGCGTGCAAGGCGAGGACCTTAACCACTTGCGCCACCGCACCGGGCCCGGTTATACAATTTTAAAAACACATGGGTTGAGACCAAATTAGGTAGAGGTCCATCGGGGGAGATTTACATCATCAGGAGTCTTTAGGGTTGATTCATGTACCCAAGGCCTGAAGGTTCATCATGGAGCTTTCTAAGCAGTAATCATAGAAACCAAATCCCACAGCCCCCATGCGGAGGCTGGAAGACTCTTTGGTTTTCTTTTTGCTCCTGCTTGTCATTTGTGTTTTGAGCCTGTCGGGGCCTGGGGCTCACCTTTCCACACAGGCAATGGGAGATGAGTTGAGGCTCCTGTTGGCGTTCGGCGCTGAATCTCATCCATGGCTATGGCCAAAGCTGCTGGCTTCTTCTTGACTCAAGTCTGGCCCAGGGGGGCTGTGTGCACAGTGAACCAGCTGATGGAAGACCTCTCTTTGTCTCTGTCCTTCTCTGTGTGGATCTCTACTTTCTTTTTATTTTTTTTAAATATTTATTTTTATTGGAAAGGCAGATATACAGAGAGGAGGAGAGACAGAGAGGAAGATTTTCCATTTGATAGTTCACTCTCCAAGTGGCCACAACAGCTGGAGCTGAGCTAATCCAAAGCCAGGACTAGGAGCTCTTTTGGGTCTCCCACGTGGGTGCAGGGTCCCAAAGCTTTGGGCTCTCCCGACTGCTCTCCCAGGCCTCAGGAGGGAGCTGGATGGAAGCAGGCTGTCGGGGTTAGAACTGGCAGCCAAATGGGATCCCAGTGCACTCAAGATGAGGACTTTAGCCTTTACACTATCATGTTGGGGCCCAGAACTCTACTTTCAGTAAATAAATAAATAATATTAATCTTGTAAGACAAGAACATATGGAGTTTGCTTTAATTGTGCTTCTGACTTCATTTCTCTAACTGTTGATATCTGACTGTCCTCTTTGGAATGGGGAGTGAGATCATTCCCTTCCATGTTTGATAAATGTTGTCCATCCGTGACAAGGATATGTTATTCAAAATGTCTGTTTAGTTGTTAAAGATGGAATGTGATCTTTGCTTTTTGTTTCTTTTTGAGATTTCTGATTTGAAAGTAGAGTTGCTTAGAGAGGGAGAAACAGAGAGGTCTCCCATCCACTGGTTCAGTCCACAAAAGCCACAATGGCCAGAGCTAGGCCAGTGTGAAGCCAGGAGCTTGTGGTTTCATTTACGAGTTCCATGTGGGTGCCTGGTTCAAACACAGGGGTCATTTTCTGCTGCTTTCACAGGCACATCCACAGGGAGCTGAACCAGGTTTGGAGCAGCCAGGACATGAACTGGTGTCTGTTTGGGTTTATCTGTTAGGCCACAGCGCTGGTCTCTGATTGTTTTCCAAAAGTGTTTTCTGCAGCTTTGTATGCCACAGTCATGCATCTCATGTTTAACACAGACTCTTGAGAACAGCAAGAGCCACATTGGGCGGCTGTCTTAGACCGGGTAGGTCTGTGCAAGTGTGCTCCATGTTGTTGCCCAGGTGATTAAATGCACCACAACCAGTTCTCACAATGTAGCCCCCTTTTCTTCAGAGATGCTTGCTTGCATCCAGAAATTGGGAAGGCACTGTCAGCAGAAATTTTAGAATGTCCTAGAAAATGAAATGGAATTGCCTGCCCATCTTAGACTGATGAAGTCAGCATAAGAGATGGCACAGATTGGATGGCTTGCACAGAAATGTGCTTTTGCCTGATCTGGAAATCATAGATACCCAGAAAAAATAAAAATATTGTGAAAGATATTCTGTAGGAATTTATGTTACTGTTTTCCCTTAAATATATTATGGATATAATTGTTGTATATTAAAAAACTCTATCCCGTAACAACTGATAAAGATACATTTGCAGGAGAGTTTGTTGACTTAATGTTTTAAATTTGCTTTGTAGAGAAAGGTACTCGTTGCTACTTTGCTGTTTTGAAATGTTGTACAATGTTGAATAATTTTACAAACACCTGTCCACAATGTGTACTTGATGTTGCATGATAAGTTTAGCATGATAACTCAGCACCAAAGCAGAGGGTTTCCATTCAAGATGAAGTAGCACAGGTCTGACAACTTTTCCATATTAACCCTTCATTTTCTTATGCCAGCTGAGAT
This sequence comes from Ochotona curzoniae, assembly GCF_017591425.1. Taxonomy (NCBI): domain Eukaryota; kingdom Metazoa; phylum Chordata; class Mammalia; order Lagomorpha; family Ochotonidae; genus Ochotona; species Ochotona curzoniae. The sequence goes on from NW_024466409.1 coordinate 4,850, forward strand.
AGCATCCCCAGGATGGTTTGAGAGTGGGTTCACTTGGCAAGAACTGTGTACCAGTGATGCACCTTGGCTTTCATGGGGTGTTGTGGCTTTTTCAGAGCACCTGTGGTACCCTGACACTGGTTTGGCACTTGGTGCTGCTGAACACTTTTATCTATGCTCCCATGAAACTGTGTGTGCCAGCACTGGTATACTGCCATGTGGGATGTGTGGGCTGCTTATCATGTCCTTATGTTGGGATGAATCTATGTAGAGAAGTTCTGACATCAAAAGCCAGACACTGGGTATTGAATGTGAAGGCAGAAAACAAATCAAAAGGAAAAAGTTACTATTAAAATTTGGTTTTGGTCCCAGCATGATAGCCCATTGGCTAAATCTTCACCTAGCATTTGCCTGTTTCCCACATGGTAAATGGTTCATGTCTCGACTGATTCACTTCCCATCTGGCTCCCTAGTGTGGCCTGGGAAAAACAGGAGAGGATGGCCCAAGAGCTTAGGACTGTGCACCTGCATGGGTGACCCAAAGGAGATTCTTGGTTTCTGCCTTCAGATTGGCTCAGCTGTTGTGAGCACTTACGGAATGACCTAGCACATGGAAGAGCTTTCTCACTGTTTCTCTTTTTCTCAGTATGGATGGCTTTCCAATAAAAAATAAAACAAATGACAGAAAAAAATTTGCGTTTAATTCCTTCTGTGTCTTCACCAAATGATTTTCCTCTCAGGTTTAACAAATCTACCTGAAGGGGTTTGTTGGGCATGTTTTAGCCTTAGTCTGTCCTGTGTTAGTGTATTGTCTGTGATGGATAAGACCACATGTGTACGGAAACTAAAGTGTACAAAAGTGTTGGAATTCATCACTATTGCAATTTGAGAAGTAATCGCATACGGATATTGGCTCTGTGACATTCCGGTGCAGCCTGACCTGGCTACAATGAGTGGCACAACGTCCTAGGGCCTCAAGGTTTATAGCAGCATAAGTTACGTTGAATACAAACTATCATGTGTATCTCAGGAGATTGGGCTGCTATTCCATGACAGGGTAGTGCTGCCTAGCTTGTCCCAATTCCTATTCGAGAGGGAATCAATGGGTTTTGAAAAATACAAACTGTCTAAAACAAGATAATATGAAAATGAGGTTGTTTGTGTTTTTCATTTTCTGTAATAGAAAGAGAATCCCAGCTGCCTTCTTTGTTTTTTTTTTAATGATTTATTTATTTATTGGAAAGTCAGATATACAGAGAGAAGAAGAGACAGAGAGGAAGATCTCTGTCCGATGATTCACGCCCCAAGTGAGCACAACGGCCGATACTATGCTGATCCGAAGCCAGGATCCAGGATCTTCTTACGGGTATCCCACACAGGTGTAGGGTCCCAAGGCTTTGGGCTGTCCTCGACTGCTTTCTCAGGCCACAAGCAGGAAGCTAGAGGGGAAGTCGAGCTGCTGGGATTAGAGCCGACGCCAATATGGGATCCTGGGGCATTCAAGGCAAGGACTTTAGCTGCCAGGTCCTCAGCTGCCTTCTTTAGAGAAATTGCTGGGCTGCTTCCAGAACTCAAGGAAATCAGAGTGAAAGCCAAGCAGACCACCTTGCAAGAGAAGGACAAAGCTGCAGAGGCTTTCCTGTGTGTTAGGGAGGGCTGAAGGTGTCAGAGCAGGAATGACCAGAAGGCAGAGAGAACAAGTGGGCCCTCCTGTGATGCACAGCACTTGCTTAGCCCAGCTGAGAAGTTGTGCTGAGCTAGAAAGCAAGAGTGGTAAGGAAAGAGACAGAGAACATTGCATTGAGTTCTTTATTGAGAGACCTACAAGGTTGTCAGGTGTATATAATCTTTTCATTAACCTTTGCTGGCGAGCATGCTTACTGCTCAAAAAGCAATAAAAGCCAAAACGTGTTGATTCCTCAGAGGAGAAGCAGGCTGTGTTGCAAGGCCGCAGAGAGACCAGGTGGCTGGAGTTGTCTGTGCCCACTCCTGGGAGTATATTTAAGACAGATATCATCTCTTCACCCTACACACACACACACACACACACACACACACACACACACACACACACACACACACACGATAGAGCTTCTCATTTTCGTAATAATTGCACCCAGTGGAGCAGAGGAGGCCAAGAATGCAGCATGTGTTCACCCCACAACCCCAAACACTGTTTTCTTCCCTTTTTTTTTTTTTGATTTTTATTTTGACATTTTTTACATAGTTAATTAGGGTAAGCAGGTTCAAGGGCTACAGGAAAGTGGATAAGACTAGTATGTTTTCCATATTGTTACCTTCATGTTTAAAGGGGGGTATTTAAGGGAGAAGGCCCACCCGTTTTCCCACCCTCTCCAGGTACCGGATGTAGGGCATGCTCTGAGGTTCTTGCTCAAGTGGTTTTGATATTTCAACAGTTATGAATTGCTGTCAGTGTTGCCACTGCAAGCACTATGAGGTCTTTGAAAAATCCACTGATTGACATAGTCCATCATAGCTGAGATGGTTGGTTGACCTGTTCTGTCTTCTCTCTTTTCTTGGTTAGGGTTCTGAGTCCAGCATTTAGATTAGGAAGATCTCCAAAGAAACTTCTTGTATGTGCTAGCAAGTACAGGGCCTGGCACCGTCCATCGCTCCAATCAGCTGGTGGTTGCAGTTGCTGGGTTGGTTCTGTTTTCACTCCCGACTTCCACTGGAACCAATGGGTGTTGCAGTCCAGCCTGGTTCTGCCCTGCACATACGTGGCCCTCACATAAACCAGTGGGAGCTGCAGCCTAGTTGGAGCGACCCGCAATAACCCCCACCAGGCCCACCCCCTACCCTGGTTTGCCAGTAAGTGTAGCAGTAGTCCAGTCTGTCCCACACCCCATTCCACCCCAGCCGCTATCTTAGTTTTATGTCCTCCTGTGGAAGTGGTAACCCAAGAGGGATGAGCCCACTATTTCCCTCCCAGGCCTCTCCCACTCCCAGATTCCAGTTGATGCTGCGTCTAAGGCCAAACAACCCTCGCCCACTTTAATTTTGTTTGCACCAGTAGGAATAATCTGCCCAGCCCGGCTTTTCCCTGATCTAGTCCACATGAGGCATGCAGGTGTGGTAGCTCTGCCTAGTCTGGTCTGCCCCCATCCCAGCCTATGCTCTCTTGCGGAAGTAGCTGTCCAGCAAAGGAACCCTCCCTTATTCCCCTGCCGGCTCTGCCCACTTCCTTTCTTGTTCTCAGGCTGGTTGGGCGCTGCGGTCCCTTCTGGTACAGGCAACCTCACCTTCGCATTCCATAATGTGCACTAGTCTTTGTTGTGACCGACCCTGGGTCGACCCACACTGGTGCCTGGATTTGCCAGTGGATGATGTGGACAGATTCAGCCTGGTCTTGCCCCCACGTCTGCCAATTGTATGCCAGTGGGTAGTTTTCCATGGCCTTTTCTGGGCTGTTTCCTATCATGTTTCTTGCGTTTACCTGCTGGGTCTGTGTCCTGCCAGAGGAGTTGCCCAGGCTCCTCCATCAGAACCTCTCCCAATGCCAGGTTTCACGCTTACCAGTGGGTCCATGAGCCAACCCTACTCAGTCCACCTCCTGTCATAGCAGGAACTGTGGCTTTTCCTGACTGGCCTTCCACCCAATCTGGTTCTTGCTGTTGGATGTTCCAGCCCAGCCATGGTTTGTCCATACCCACGTATGGCTCACACATGGCTCAGTAGGGGTTTGAGACCTTGCCTAGTCCATCGCACATCTGCCCTGGTCCTCCAGGACACCAGGGGGTGTTGGGGTCCGGCCCGGTTCGGTGCATCCAATCCCAGTCCACAGTTGTGCCAAGGGAGACTACAACTGTTTCCAGATCAGAACGCAGCCCCCCTTCCAGGCCACGCGCCTCTTGGTGGGAACCTCAGCCCAGCTAGGGATGTCCCCTTTGCTCCCCAACCGGGTCTGTTCCCAGCCATAGGTCACTTGCCTGCCAATGGATGCTCTGACTCAGCTTGGCACAGCCCTTCCCCTGTCCCGAACGCTGCCATAGACACTGTGGCTTAGCGTTCCTGGCTCCCGCAGACCAGTAGGTACAAGAGCCTAGCTCGGCATGACCTCTGCTCCCTCCTGGTTTCTAGTTTTACTTGTGGGCTAAGGTTTGCTCAGTCGTGCCTGATCTACTCTGTTGCATTACCAGTTGACACATTAGCCAGCTGTTGGAGCTACTTTTGCAGGACAGGCCCCAAGCCATAGCTTCTACATGGACTGGTATTTGGTGGTTGGCATTATTAGTGATTACAAGTTTTACAAAGGAAGAGTTACTGCCTGTTTCAGGTCCAAGAAGCACAACGGCTTCAACCTGGAGCTAATTAAGCAGCGACTCAAAGAACCAAATCCCCAGAGCTCCCTGGCTGGGCGGCCAGCAGGCGGAACCTGGCACCAAATGGCGCACTAGCCGCACGGGGAACGGCTCACCATGTGCACATGGTGGCTGTCTGGGACCCAGGCATGAGATGCCCCGTCCTGAGACCCACCAGCTGCCGGGAGGCTGCTGGAGGTTTAAATAACCCAGGCCCAAGGTCGCGCCCCTCCCAAATCCCATTCACCACCCCATGAAGGCGGCGGGTGGGTCCCGGACCTGCCCAGTCCCGGAGGCCTCCCCCCTCGGTCTACTCACCCTGAAGGAAACAGCCTCTGGAACCCGGCAGGCCCAGGAACAGCTCACCGTACGCACATGGCGGCTGTCTGGGATCCAGGCATGAGACGCCCCGTCCTGAGACCCAACCCCAAACACTGTTTTCAAATTCCCTTGTTAAAACTTCTCATGAGACATAGCCACCAACCGCGCCCACCTCACCCTCCAGGCTCCCTGCTCTGAGGGGCTGTTCCTGCTGAAGGAGCCCTGCCTGGCTGCTGTCCTGTGAGCTTTCCCTTTGGCCCATCATCCTCTGCTCTTCCTCATATACGTCTGTGCTAGAAACTGCCCTCTTGCTGTGTTCATCGGCCTCATGCTTCACAGCGTGCAGCTAAAGATTCCGGGAACCAATAGGTTGCATGGGCCTGGATTTGAAGTTCTCCACATTGGAGCTGTAACAGGGCCATGGACAAAGAACCTGTGTCCTGAATCATTCCCTGTCCACTTCATGAAGTTGTGCATTTGTAGTTATGTGGTTCTGCTTGGAGTTGCAGGCGTGTTTGTGTCAAGGGTCTCTGTGTAACTGAGTTCTCCTGTTTCCACAGGATTTCGGGTGGAGATGGCAGGGAGGACTCAGACCGTGTTTCTCAACGACAACATCACCATCACCTGCAAGATCCCTGGTTCTCCCGCTCTGGACATCAGCACTGTGGGTGTTGTCTGGTTTGTGAGGAAAAAAGGATCAGAGGAGAAAGTTCCTGTGTTTGAGTATTATGGAGATCACGAGAAGGCATACCGAACTGGAGCCAACATCTCTCCGGAGAAGCTGATGAGGGGAGAGGCCTCACTGCACCTGCCAGCCATTCAGCTCAGTGATGCTGGAGAGTACTTCTGTAAGGTGGTGGTCACCCCTGAGATGGATGAGAAAAGTGTGCAGCTGGAAGTTGTGGGTGAGTGCCTGAGGGCAATGCCCGGGATCCCGTGGGCTGCAGGTGCAGAGTGGGATGGATGTTAGAGGCTGGTCTGGGGACCCACCGTGGGCTAGAGAGCTGGGCTTTGGTGGGTGGTGAGATGACTCTGGGCAAGGTGTGAAGCCTCTGAATCTCGGTGCCCTTGCTAGAAACAAATGTGATGGCATCTGCCCAGGAGGAGTGGGGAGAGATGGCATGTTGGGAAGATGCAGGTGAAATGTTGGATGTGCCCCTGTCTATGACACATAGTGAGTGGAAGACAGCAATAGTGGTTATTGCATTATTCCCACTGGGTGTGGGTTGTCATTTTATCTGAGCAGGTTCCTTGGGGAGGCAGCTGGGAAAGAGAGGGTTGCTAGACTGTGGTCCCCTTCAATTTTTGTGCTTCTAAGTGAGTGAGATAAACATTTAGCATCCTTGCACCTGGATTTCCCATTTCCAAAAAGGGATTCTTAGGAAGATGTTATGCAAGATGTGCAGTGGAGTGAGGTATGATGAAGCCTGACAGGACAGACACATCCCCAAATTCCATCTTGAGCTCCAGTGTGGTGTGTTACCCAGCAGTCTGGTGAATAGATGCTGGTGAGATGGGGAGAAAAGGAAACTCTTGCAGACAGTGACATGAAAAGTGTTTGAGCCCTTGTGGGGAACAGTAGGAAACGTCTTCAGATCAACTGAAATAGGAGGTCAGGGTTGGGCCTAGCAGTTAAGATGGCTGCATGTGGGGTCCGTGTTGTGTCATGGTGTGTTGTGCCCCTGGCATCCCTTAAGGTTGCTGGTTTAGTGCAGCTGCACCTCTCCCAAAGTAGTTCCCTGCTCTTGTTCCTGGGAAAGCAGCCCAGTAGGCCTGAGTGCTGGGGCTCCTGCCATCCATGTGAGAGACCCAGGATGGAGGTCCTGGCTTGCAGCTTCAGCCTGGCTTAGTCCTGGTTTGTGTGTTTATCTGGGGACTTAGCAATGTATGGGAGCATGCATTCTCTCTCTTCTGTTACTTTGCCTTTCATATGCATATATACATAAATCGTTAGACATGTAGAATGGAATATTTTCATAAGCATTAAAATGGAGAGACTCGGAAGTGATGGTAAGTAAAATAGCCATCCACTCAGACATGCTGCTTGTTTCTCTCATATGTGAAGTTAAGAGCCCTGCATTTGGACAACAGAGCTGATGCTCCCTGGCTGCACTTAGTGGTAAGTGGCTGGGGCAGCGTGAGTTGAACGAGGACCAGTTGGCTTGAAGAGCACAGGTGGTTTCCTCCCATTTGAAGGCTGTATCTGAGGCAAGGTGTCCGTATTGTTGGTTCTTTTGAGTCTTCTTTCCCCTGGCCTTCTTCTCTCTCTGTCTTCCTTAGCAGGCTATGGTGTGTTTCTCTTATAGAGTCTGGGTGTGTCTAATATATATATGCGTGCGCACGTGTGTGTATGTGTGTAAGCTTAAAGGCTATATGTGTGTCTATATATTTCTCTCTATATTTTTATTTGCATGTGTGTTTAAATTTTTATTCATTTATTTGTGAGGCAGAGAGAAAAAGAGAGAGAATGATACCTTACTAGTTGACTTTGAATTGTGTGATGCAGGCAGTAGGCCAGCTGGGAGCTGACTCAGTCCTCACCCCTATTGGGTTGAATGGACCCTGCCCTTGAACCATCACCACTGCCCCCTAGAGCCTGCAAAAGCAGATAACTGAAATCAGGGGTTGGTGCAGAGACTGAGCCTGAGTACCGTGGTGTGGGCACAGGCATTCTAACCTGCACCTGAACCACGAGACCGAATGTCCCCTTTGGCCATGTGTACAGGAATGTATGTCATTATTTTAATCTCCAAGTTCAGTTGATCACTACTGTTCTGTAGACAAGTAATTGATTTTTGTACATGGGCTTCTTATCTTGAGGCTGCTACTATCCTTACTAGTTCTCAAAGCCTTTTTTGTTTGTTTGTGGTTTTTTTTGGTTGAATCTTTGCGATTGCTGTCTATCAATCACATTATCTATGAACGAATATAGTTTCATCATGTTTTCAAGTCTGTGTACTTTTATGTTCCTATCCTATTTTACTGGTCTGGAGTTCATTGCAATGTACTAGGAATAGAGTGTAGAGGGAGCATCCTGCCTACTCCTGAAATTTTTTACTTTCTTCCTCAGGATGTTGGGCATAGATTTTAGGTAAAAGTTCTTTATCAGCTTGAGGAATTTCTCTGATGCCACACATTGTTCTTTGTTTTGTTTTGTTTTTGTCATATGGATGGATATTGCTCTTGCCAAACAGTGATTCTGCCATCTCTAAGTGGAGCTGCCATCTGATCATGGTACATGGCCTTTGTATTCCCAGCCATCACAGGGGAGTCCAGCCATTCTGCAAGGGCAGGGCACACTTGTCATCCTCAGGACACACTTTGATGGATGTGTGCTTCCAGGGAGTTGCTCTCACCACATTTCAGTGAATCTGGAATGACCAGACCCTCAGTTCACATGGCCAGACCAACCTTCCATGAATTCAGATGATATAGGCTTCATCTGGATGTGTTGTTTCTAACTGAAACTATGTAACAGAAATTAGGAATCAATGAGCATTGTGTCCCACAACAGTGCTCTAAGACTTTCTGCAGATTCTCCCAGATGTGTAGGAAGCAAGCAAGATGTGTGAGGAGACTCAGCTGCACTCATACTATGAGCATTGGGCTCTAGCATGGTGGCATGCTGCTGGCACTGGCCTTGACATTTAGTCAAAGCAGAGTCTGATTCAGTTCACTTGTTCTTCCTGAGGTGTTCTTCTGTGTCAGAAATCAGGTGGGTAATAAGCTTGTCCTCCCTTCCCTAGAGTCTGCTGTGGCTAGTGGGTGTTTCTCAGTCAGGTAAGCTGGGCATGGCTGCAGAAGTACCTGTGCCCCAGTGTCCATCTGTACAGTGAGTGTGGCTATCATGTACTGGGTCTTGTCTTCTTACAGAAGCAGTGAGGTGCAGATGTGTGTGTGTGGTAGGAGTCAGTGAGTGAGGGCAGGAAGAGTTGAAGCCTCATTCCAACTCAGTGTGTATCCTCTCTCTGGCAGCTACTCCAACCAGCAAAATATTTCAGGACCAGGTCCTGGAGAACTCAAAGCAATACACACGCATTGTGTGCAAGTGCAGTGGTTTCTACCCAGACTCTGTGAACATAACATGGGAGATTTGTCTCCAGAATGTGGCCCAGCCTCTGCCGATATCTGAAGGCATCTTCACTGGTCATCATGTCCAGAATGAGGATGGGACCTTTAATGTCACTAGCTATGTGACACTGAAGTCTCCTCTGGAAGATGCTGGGGCCGTGTACCAGTGTGTGGTGAGCCACATTTCCCTACACAACACCCAGAGACTCAACCTCACACTGAGTGTGACAGGTAAGCCTCTTTCTGGACATGTTCCCTACTCCACGATTTGAGGCAGTGCAACTTACAGCTTAGGCTCACAGGCATGCCAGGCGCTGCACTGGGAATTGAAGGAGAAAGAGGTAAAACATGGTGAAGAGGGAGCAAGCTGGGACAAGACCCAGCTAAACCAGAGTCAGCAGCCGAGACTAAGTCCCTCTCCTCAAAGGCAGAAGGTATGGTCAGCTCGAGTAGAGAGAGTGGTCCAGTGCAAATGGGCTACTCATCAGCTTGTGTCTCCTGGAAATTGGTTCTCAATGGTCTTTGTGGCATGGGGTGGTAAGCTTGCGTGCCTCTATGGGGATAGGGACAGGATTGTATCCAAATGCCCTGAAGAGAAGGGGTGGGCCCGGGTCAAGAAGCAGCCTTGCCACATCCCTCCCAGCAGGACTAGATCTATTGTAAATGATTTCCTGGTAGAAGCCAAGTAGTAGTCCTATGTTCTGTCCTGAGCCTGTGCCAGGCAGGTCAGATCTTTAGTGCAACACAGCTCAGCTTCTGCAGAATCCCTCCAGCTGTTGTTGGTAGTGGGAGGGTAGTCATTGAACTCATCATGATTGCCCTGGTCATGACTGTGGTGTTGTTGGGAATGACTCTGCTGGTGAAATGCATCTTCTTGGTTCCAGGGGAGTAAGGAAGGCAGAGTTCCAGGGGTAGGCGGTCTGGGTGTGCCAGATGAGACCTTGGATGTTCCCAGAGGGAAGAAGGAATTGTTCTTGGGCATACGGGTATTTGTGGTGGCTTGTTGCAAGGAAGTGCATGCAGTGTGTGGGGGAGGCACATGGAGTGGGAATGTCCTGTGTGTGCATGTCTGCATGACTAAGCATGTGTGCTGACACTGGCTGTAGAAGCTTTTTTTTTTTTAATTTTGCCTGCAAACATCTTTTTTTTACTTTTTGTTTTAATTGATTACATTGCATCATGCGATACAGTTTTACAGGCACTGGGATTCCCCCCTCCCCTCCCCAAAATGTGCCCTCCCCGCCTTCTCTACCCCGCATACCACCCCCTCCCCCGCAGTTGAGCTTTTTTCCCTTGCAAGCATACTGTAGAAGCTTTGAAGCTCTGTGTGGCCTGTGTATGTGGTGTTGCATCTTGCTGTGCATTTCTGACAAGGGCTGAACACACTGACATGTCAAGTTGCATGTGATAGGAATGGAATAGCTGTTCACCTGGTAGGGGAAAGGGAACAGAAACCACGTTGGACCTGGCATTGGTTGTGTCATGTTTTGGCCTTTGCAAGTAGCTTCTTCTTAACATTATTCTCTTTCTTTTGCAGACCCTGTGAAGAACAATAGCTACGTGATTGTTTTACCTATTGTTGCAGTGCTGATTTTAGCTATAATTATTGTGGTTTACTGCAATCTAAAATGGTAAGGGACTGCTGAGCAGAGTTTAGCCCAGTCTTGAATTTGCACTAGGAGATCAGGGTCCCAGTCTAGAGTGCTGTTGACGAGTCCTCAGAATTGATGCGAGGCTGTTATACATGTGGGTGGTTTTCCTTGTGCTGGAGAAGAAGTGTTCCATGTGATTTCCATGTGGTGTTGGGGCTCTGGGAGGATGCAGTGGCAGCTGCCCTCTGTCTGTGTGCTGCACAGGCTCCCTGTGAACTGAATCTGAGCATGCCTTTTCTGGCCAGAACTTGTACCTGTATGTGTAGACCAATATGTGTAGACCTGTGTCTGCTGTTGTCACTCATTGTGGGCCTTATCAGAGAGAGGTTTTCCTTCCTGAAATTGCTTGTATTATGTTAATGTGTCAGTTGGCCTACTTACTACAGTCTTTCACTGACCTGCAGTCATTCATTTTTGTTTGACTGATGCTACATGTTTCCAAGTGTTGATGAGATGGTTCAGGATAGTGAAATTGCTCCCAACAAGGCATGGTTCTGTCATGCTGAAATGGTGAACAGGAGCTGACCAGCTCATTGGAAATGCTTCAGGGAAAGGGGAATGATGTGTTCTTACAGGGATAAAGCTGCTTATCTAAAGTCAGCGGACTGATTCCTGGGACCAGTTCTGGTTGGAGCAAAGACAATAAGAGAGCAGGATGTAAAGCTGTTTTCAATTATTTGTAATTGATACATATTTCTGTCTTTCCCTGGTCCTGATATCCAGGCGCAAACAGAAAAAGCAGACATCCACTAGCATGAAAAAGATTTATGAAGCCGTGGACCAGATCTGAGGCATGGGGGTTTGTTGCTTGGAAAGCGAGCCATCCATATCTGTGTGCTCCTTCAAGTTCCGTTTGCTCTGCTCTCCATCCAGCTTCCTACTCATGCCCCAGAGAAAGCAGTGAATGATGACTAATGCCTGGGTCCCTATCACCTATCCAAACAATCTGGATGGAGTTCCTACCTCGGGGCTTTGATTCAGCACAGACCTCTGAATGTAGCCGTGTCACCTCGTAGTGCCTTCCATCATGGACTGCAGCCTTGACTGTATGCTCAATCCCATGACCTGCTTCATCCTATGCAATGAAACAGTAGTGGATGTGTGTCAGTCCCAGCCTAGACCTCAGGAGGCCATGTGCATTCATCCTTGGACTTCTGTGATGCTTCTGGGCTTGAGCAAGTGCCTAGTCCAAGCCTGACTGCTGGTGGAAAAGGGAGAGACCAGAAGCAGAGCCACATCATCCTGCTTGCTCTCAGGACACCAGCCTGGATCACTGGAAGCTCTGTAACAGCACTTGAACACCCTAGCTGTGGTCGGAGGAGCCTCAGAATCACCTCTCTCCACTGCAGCAGGAATATTTATCTCAAAATGTTTACGGTTTGTTTGTTAGGCAGCAAAACTCACTGATAGAGCTCCTTACTGATCCTTCTCTTAGGCAGTTGCCTCATAAATGTTTGAGGAAGTAGCAGATGGTGGCCCAATGCTTGGACTGCTGTACCCCTAGGGGAACTATGGAAGAAATTCCTGGTTCCTGGTTTCAGCTCAGATCATCTCTGGCCTTAGTTGCTATTTGGGCATTGAACCAACAGATGGCAGAGTTGTCTCTTTCTGCCATTCTTCATCTGTTAATCTGCCTTTTAAGTCACTTCAATAACTGTTGAAGAACAATTGGAATTGATGAAATGAAGTAAAGTATCAAGAAAGGTGCACCTAATCTGCACACCTAGCTTGCCAGATTGAGAATGACATAGTGCTGTAGTTTTAATGACACTGTGACTATTTTAAACTATCAGTGAGTGAAGATAAGCCAGTCTTCATTCGATTACTATTTATTCCATTGACTCTTTTTCTTGCTGGACTAACTTATTTAATTTATTGAACTCGGTCATTTACAGACCAAATAAAGCTTAGAGTATAAGGTGAAATTTTGAATAAAGTCTGGTGTCCTTGGTGGGGGAGCCGGTGGTGTGGGGGGAGGAACCTGAGGCCACTTTGTGTGGCAGAGAACCACATTTCCTGGTTAGGAGGCAGGTGACTGCTGGATACAGGCTCATCAGGGCCTGTGGCTGATGGAAGCTGATGGCTGCACTGATGTGTGTGGTGCCTCAAACAATGGTGGGACAGACCGGAGCACTGCAGGTGCTCTCTCCTTGTCCTGTTGGCATCATTGCCCACAAAGGAGAGATTTGCGGCAAAGGGAAATACAGCAGCTCACAGCCCTACACTCAAGTGGTCACTGGGCATGGCTGGAGTGGCACTGGGGGGTGTGTAGGGAGCACCTGCTTCCCTCTCTGTGAAGATAGTGTCCCAGGTGGTGTTCATGGGGGAGAATTTGGGGATCTCCTGAAATATGCATGGCCAAGCTGTCTGTTGATCCAACCACTCCAGGTGGACATAGATGGAGGCCTGAGCTGGCAGAATGGCAATGTAGAGAGAGAGTGGGCCTAGGAGAAGTTGGGTGAGTCATGCCCAGACAAGTGAGGGGTGCATGTGGTAGACTCCATGTGGGCCTCAAGGTGAAATCAAAGGCAGATCCCAATCCTCAGGCATTGGTTCTTGGCAGTTTTGTAGTGAGCCCGCTGGTCGTTTTTGCAGACTGGCAGTTCCATTGCTGGAGGAGAATGACCTGGCTTCCCTCCCTTGCAGAGCTCCAGACTGAAGCCCAGAACCTGCATCCCAGCATTCAGGGGAGCTGTGACCGGATATAGCAGGTGTCCCCTCAGGCTGCCCTGCCCCTGGGACTGGCTGGGGAAGAGCACCCTAGTAGGCGGGGACAGTCCTCCTGTAAGACTTCCCCAGGCCCTGGACCAGAGCCAGAGTTCCAGAGGTGCTAGACCTGACATTGGGACTGTCACAATATGCTGAACCAAAGTTCTGTCTCAAGGCAGGGCTCACAGGGCAACCCAGGGGATTCCTTTTTAGTTGCTGCTGTTTTTGTTTTTGTTAATTTTATTGGCAATAATGTTTGTCTAGTTGATCGGGGTAGGAAGGGTCGAGGATCTGGGGTAGTGAGACCCTTGTTTATACATTTTCTTCTTGTTCTTCGCATGTATAGTGGAGAGGGGGGTACAAGAAATTTTGGATATAAGGTAAAATGTTATTTCAAAAGAGCAATACATAATTTACTAATTTTGAATAAAGTCCACCAAGCTTCCCAGCGGCTTCATCATCCAGAGGATTGAGGAACTGCCACCTGACGTCAACCCAAGTTTCCTTTCGTGGAGTGTTTTCTGGGGGTTTGTTCATGTATTCTTGATAGTTCTGAGATGCAGCTGATATCACTGCTCCATGGATGAGGGAATCTTTCTGAGTTCGATTGGCTGTCATAGTCTGCCTCTGAGTCTCCATTGGCCCAGAAATTTGCTGTCAAACTTCACTGGGGTAGTTGATCCATCCTCAGCATACCAATGAGTGCTGTGGTCCAGCCCAGCCCTGGCCAACACATGCTTGATCCTCACGTACTGCAGGGGGAGCTGCAGCCCAATAACCTCCACTGGACCGAATCCCTCAGCTCTGGTTTCTGTGCCTGCCAACATATGCAGTGGACCGGTCCGGTCTGCCTCACATCCCACTGGGGTCTTGTATACATCATTGGACATAAAAGCCTAACTCAACCCAAACAACTTCACCCTCCAGCACACGCTCATGCCAGCGGGTGCCAACGCCTGTCCAGCCAGGCCAGCCCCAGTGCTGGTTCTCATGTTCACCAGTGGGAATTGCAGCCCATCAGAGAGGAGGCCACAACCCCTCCACTGGACCCACTCTTTGCCCCTGATCTTGCACTCTCTAGGTGGTTCTGTGGTCTAGCTAGATAGGGTCTGCCCTCTGTCCTAGTACTTGCCAGCTGATGCTGTGTCAAAGCCTAACCTGCTTGCCCTTATTCTGGCTCATGCCTGTACCAATGGATACAATTGGCTTCCCTAGCCTGGCTCTCCCCATAACCAGGTTCACATGTAGGTCAGCAGGTGTTGTAGCCCTGCCCAGCCTGATCTGTCCCCAGTTCCAGCTCTCACTCTTGCCAGCATGAGTTGTGGTCCAGCACTGCCTGGCTCTGCCCAGTCCACCCCCTTCTAAAACCACCCCTCATGGCTGTGGACAGCAGGAGCTACCATGTCTGGTCTGACCAACACCCAGACTTGAGTCTTATGTTCACTAGCAGGAGCAATTGCCCATCAGGGAGTTGCCCTAGTTCCCCCCCAGACCCACTCCCACACCCATAGTCCTTCCGTGCCAGTGGGTGCTAGGCTGTTACCAGTTGTAGGTTACCTCCTTTGACCTAAATATGTATGATTGGTGGATGTTGTGGCCTGGCCCACCCCATACCAGAGTCTTAGGTGTGTCTGTGGGTGCTGCAGCTTGGACCAACATAGTCTGTACCCAACCCCAGTACCCATGAGTGTCAATGGTTCCATGGGCAACCTATCACCACTCCCAACTCCAAGCAAACCAGTTGAAATTGCAGATCTAAGGGGTGGGCCCACACATTCCCTACAGAATCTGCCTCAAGACTGAGTTCTCTTGCATGCTGGTTAGGCACATGGTGCAGCCTAACATTTCCCACCTCTTGTTTCAACTCTTCTTGGTGAAAACTGTGATCTAGCCCTGCCAGGTAGGCAGTTCCCCTGCCCTAGCTTCAGTGTGCCCCTGTGAGTGGTATTTGGCATTGGTCATTACTAACTACCCCAGTTCCGCTATCTCTCTTGGGCTGCTGTGTTGCTCTGAAGCCTAAAAGTCCATGTATTCCCCTCTCAAGACCCCACCACTGGGTGGCCCGGGTGCCAAAGGCCTGGGAGCTCAGAGACAGGGCTAGCCGGCTGGTCTGGCTCTGAGCAGCTGGCAGGCCAATGGGCTTGGGCCTCCCTCCACACCCAAGCCCCGCAAGCCAGGGGGTTCTAAGTACATTTTGCTTATTGTTCTTGGGCTTTGTGCATCTATCCAACCTTCTCATGTGTAGGATTTTCTTTGCTAATCCTTAAGTCTGGGATCTCCTTTGGAGCCAGATGAAAAGCCTGGAAACAGTGACCCCAACTTTTCTGGGATCAAGCAGGTCTACCCTGTAGCCAGCAGGTGGCGCTAGGCCCTCAAGTCTGCAGGCTGTGGGCTCTGTCAGCAGTTTCAGATCTCAGCTGGTTTGCTGGAAGATAACCTCAGCTGGTAGTCCAGGATGCTGTTGCTGCCCAGGGTTCCTCATTTGTGACCCTGGCGCCTCCCATCCTCCTTCAGGACAGCCAAGCTGAGTCCTGAGAGCCAGATGCCACAGCCCTGAGCTGACAGTGTGGCCCCAAGCCATTAATGGTTCAGCCCTGTCTAAGAGGGCCTGTGCAAGAGAGCAGCTTGGAGCTCAGGTCACCAGCAGCAACTTCCTGGTCCCCAGGACCCTGCCTCTGGGCTTTTTAGGAAGGACCTTCCCAATTAGATAAAACATTCAGTGCTGGGAACCAGGAGCTTCTTCCAGGTGTCCCATGAGGGTAGCAAGGGCCAAGGTACTTGGGCCAGCCTCTGCTGTGTCTACAGGCCATTATCAAGGAGCCAGATGGATAGTGGAGCAACTGGATCTCCAATCCACCTGCTTAGCGGATGCTGGTGTTGCAGGCAGTGGATTTACCAGCTGTACCACAACATGAGCCCTGGATCCTTATCTTGGGCATCACTCATTTCTTGCTTTACTCAGCACCTATTCGGTTCCAGGCTCAGTGCTAAGTCAGACAAAGTCACTGATCTCAGGGATCCACAAACTTGCGGACTAGGGACAGGTCCACAAACATAGGACAAAGGAGAGTGCCAAGGGCCCAGAGGAGAGAGAGGCAGCCATCTCTTTTCGGAGAAATCTGGGTAGGGTTCAGGTGACATCATTTGTTCTGAATTTTTACGGATTTTTGTTGACAATAGATGAGGTCTGAATAACCCACACTAATGAAATAACATAGGCATAGGCTCAGTGGCATGGAGCTGGAAGCTGTGAGCATGGAGGGGATGGACAGGAAGCCATGGAAGTGAAGACTGGACGCCCAGGGTCCTGGCAATACGGCAGCAAGCTCTAAGGTTGGAGAGACAATCAGAGCCCACAAGTGCTACTGTGGTCCAGCATGCTTTGGGGACACCAGTGAGGGTGCCTCACATAGGAGGGGGTGATCCCAGTCTCCGGGGACAGCATACAGCAGCTGTAGGTCAGACCAAGACAAGGTTGACCAGATGACAGCCATTGACAAGGCACCTATTATCACAGACTGGGCTGGGCATAGGTGGAAAGTAAGAACCAGCAAATGTCTATGTCACTGTGGAGAGACAGAAATATGCTCTTTTCCCTTGCTTGGTCTGTTTTCTCAGCTCAGCATCCATGACAAGTGTTAGCACTCACTGCGTACTGATTACACAGCACACATTTAGGTATTTCCATTTTTGGCACCTGCTGCCACAATAGCAGGCCATTCAGCCACTATCAGTGAAGGTAAAACAACTGAGTCAGAGGGTAAGTCCCCAACTCCAGCTGAGCAGCTCCAGCCCAGCCCTGGCCCCCAGGCAATGCTTCTGCTACAATCACTGCTTACTTGCTGCAATCACTGTCCCCTCCCCTCCCAACAACAGATTCCCCAGAGTGGAAGCAGGGCTCACGGCTACAAAACCTAGTCAGGGCCCAAAGGCTGAGCAGGCTAGGCAGGCTGGCTGGGCCACAGGATCCCTTTCCTGGCTCGCTGCTGGGGCCCACAGCTCCTCCTGCCAGCCCCTGCCCTCCCTCTCTATCAGCATGCTTGCTGCCACCGTGGCAAGAAAAGTCCAGTGTGCAGATTCGGAAGGGAAAGCTTTATTGACTATGGAGAAGGCAGAATTCTGGGCAGCACTGGCCCTGAGAGTCCAGCTTCAAGCCTAGCCCATCAGGATCAAAACTTGGTGCACCTTATGGCCCCCACTCACCAACACCCTTCTGCATTTTCCAACAACTTTTCCAGCAACCCAGACACACACACCCTACCCTTGGTCACCCTTCAGATAACACGAGTCACAGTCATCATGGGGAAGCCAGCAGCTGAGTTGGGGTGGGAGGTCATTGTATAGGAAAGGCCTGTCTCTACTTTGCACGCCAGTTGTCTGCCCCCCACCCACTCCAGACTCACAGGATGGGGACAGAATGGGGGAGCAGACAGATGCAGCAGCTCCCCTCCAAGGGACTTTCTCAGCAGAAGGCTGGCATGTTAAGGGTGGAGGGGGCGGACACAGGGAAAGGGTGCCAGGCCCATCCCCTGCTCTCTGTGCCCGAGCAGCCCTGTGTCATTCTTCCCACCATGAACCTGTCCCACAGACAGGAGCCTAGTCAGCCTGTGCAAGCTGCACAGAGCCAATTCTCCAGCAGATACGTGCCCTCTCATCCACTAACCTCCTGCAGTGCCTGGCCCCACTCCTCATCCATTCTTCCAGGGACCAACGGCGCTGGAGACAAACCAGAGTCAATTTCTGGGATCACAGAGACACCACGCTGGGTCTGTGTTTACCCAGCCAACTGCGCAGCTTCAGGAAGGGTGATCGTCAGGGTCCAGGCTGGCCTGAAACCCAGCTTCAGGGCCCAGCACCTCCCACAGCCGCCCCGGCCTTGGGTAAAGGGCTGTGGGGGTGAGCCAGTCCTGAGCCACAACTGGGAGGAACAGGGATAAAAATATCCCAGTACAGGCTCCTCTGAAGCCAGAAATAGTATAGTGACTAGTGCCTTGTAACACCCTAGGTACGCAGCCAGCCGAGTAAGGCTACCTAAGGGGCTCCAGCTGCACGCCCGGTCTTGGCCTGGCCAAGAGGCTGGTCTACTCTTACATACCATGTCACACCATCCACATGCGCACTCGCAGGTGTGAGGGGACCGCGGAGGGACCATGATTCAGGATAGAGGTGCTATCCTAGAGATGCATCCTCCGGGGAGATGCTAAACCTGGGCTTAGCCTTGGCAACAGCCACACTGCGCTTGCGCAGGGGCCCACGAGTGGAGGCAAGGGTCAGGGCGTCCAGCAAGCTGCGATCCTCATCAAGCTGGCGGGCGGTGCAGAGTGGGGTGGGCACCTTGACAGTGTTGCCAAACTTGGAGTAGTCTACGGAGTAGCGGCCGTCTTCCTCAGCCACGATGGGGACAAAGCGCTGGCCCCACAGGATCTCGTCAGCCAGGTAGGAGGTGCGGGCTTGGGTGGTAATACCCGTAGTTTCCACCACACCCTCCAGGATGACGATGATCTCCAGGTCCTGGTGGTGGTGCAGGTCGCTGGGTGCCAGGTCGTAGAGCGGGCTGTTGGCATCAATGACATGGTAGATGATGAGCGGAGCCACCAGGAAGATGCTGTTACCGCCCACGCCGTTCTCCATGGGGATGTCCACCTGGTGCAGGGGCACCACCTCGCCCTCAGGGCTGGTGGTCTTGCGCACCACCTGCATGTGAATGGTCGCGCTGATGATCATGCTCTTGCGTAGGTCTCCCACGCGCAGCATGAAGCAGAGGCGCCCGTGGCGCAGGGCGATGACGGCGTGCTTGCTGAAGATGAGTGTCTCTGCCCGCCGGTGGGCCTGGGCAGTCTTCATGAAGATGCAGCCCAGCATGATGGCGTTGATCATGAGTCCCACGATGTTCTGCAGGATGAGGATCAGGATGGCCAGGGGGCACTCCTCGGTCACCATGCGCCCGCCAAAACCGATGGTCACCTGGACCTCGATGGAGAAGAGGAAGGCCGACGAAAAGGACTGGATGCTGGTGACGCAAGGTACGGTGGTGTCCTCACCGGAAGGCGCCAGGTCACCATGGGCGAAGGCGATGAGCCACCAGACCATGGCAAAGAGTAGCCAGCTGCACAGGAAGGACATGGTGAAGATGAGCAGCGTGTGCGGCCACTTGAGGTCCACCAGTGTGGTAAACACGTCCTGCAGGAAGCGGCCTTGCTCACGGATGTTCTTGTGGGCCACATTACAGTTGCCTTTTTTGGATACAAAGCGGGCCCTGCGCTCCCGGGCCCGGTACCTGGGCTCGGCAGGGTCCTCGGCCAGACGCGTCAGCACGTACTCCTCCGGGATGATGCCCTTGCGGGACAGCATGGTTGCGGCGACCCCAGGCAGGGGCTTCTCCCATGAGGCTCACCAGAGGCCTGGGATCCTCCCTGTGGGGTTCCCTGCTTGGGCACCTGCCTCAGCCCGTGGCTGCTGACCTCACTGACTGATTCTAAAGGGAGCCCCACCTCCACCTGGATCCGGCTTTCCTTTTTTCCTCTCTGCCTCACACTACGGCTCACTTGTCCATTGCCTACTCAAGCTCCCTGGCCCTGCGGATGCCCCACCTGACCCGGATCCCTGCCCAGCTCTCCTACCTGCTGGCTACCCTGAGCCTGCCACCCTCCCCAGACTCCTAGGCCCCACCCAGCCTGCCTTCTCAGCCACCTCTGAACTTGGCACCTGAGATCTTACCAACGAACTGGGTTGCACACCTCCCCCACGAGTCTCCCGCCTCACCCATCTCTGTCCCCTTTCCCTCCGGGATCCAGCTTCACGTCCGGGCCACCTCATGCTCTCCACGTAAGCCCCAGCCTCCTACCCCACCCATTCTGCGGCTCGCCCTTCGGATCCCCCTCCAGCTCGCGCCCTCTCTGTCTCCTTGGGATCTCGCGCCCTTCGGAGTCACCACCCTTCCCAGCTTGCGCCCCACGCGCGACCCCGCCGATCTCGCTCTGTCCGGGTCGCGGCCTCCCGGGCTGGTCCAGCCGCACGCCTGCCCGTCCGCGCCGCGGCCCCCGCCCGGCGCCCGGTGCCCGCCCCGCCCGCGCGTCGCCGCGGCACCTGCTCCTGCTGCTCAAGCCGCGGCCGCCGCTCCCCCTCCCGTCGCCCTGCTGCGCGCGGCCGGCAGATTTCCCGTCGCCGTGGGTCTGTCGGTCCGGGCAGGACGACCCGTGCTAGGCTGGGGTGGAAGCCCGCGCGCCAGGGGGGCGTCCGGGGAGCCCAGAGGGGGCGCGGGGTCCGCCAGGGGGAGCCCGACCTGTGCCGGAGCGGGAGTGGGGCGGGCACAGGGCGCACGCTCCGCCCATCGCCGATCTCACCGCCCCCCAACACCTCCTGGCGCCTGGGACTCCACTCCCAACTGGCAAAGAGGGTCTTGGTGCCGGCCCTCCCAGGCTGGGATGGCTGCCCCCCTGGCCCTGGCTTCCCTCCTTCTTCTCTCCCATGTGCAGTCGGGTCGGCGTCGGTCTCTCGCCCAGCTCTTGGGTTTCCAGGGCGAGAAGCCGCTGAGTCCCCGCTGTCGGGTCCGGGTCCGTTAGGTGGCCCGAGGACTACTAACAGTCCTTTTGGATGTGCTCCTGATCTTCTCTCCATCCCGGACCTTCTGAGAAGACTAGGAAATCTCGGACTCCCTCTCCACTAACAAAACAAAACAAAACAAAACAAAACAAAACAAAACAAAACAAAACAAAACAAAACAAAACCTTGCTTTCCTAGGCGCAGTCCGCCTCCGACCTAGTACAGGGTGGCCGGGGTCCCTTGGACCACCCCGTGCCCTGCACACGTGTTTCATGAATGCTTTGAGGACTCCCTTTAATCCCATTTTCCATCACCTTTCTGAAATTCCCTCGTTTTAACCTGGGAAGCAGGGAGGGGCCGGCAGGATGAAAGCCCCAGGGGACAGGGAGGAACTTCTGAGGTTGCTACTGTCGCTGAGCCTTGTGAAGAGGAGTCTGGGTGAGCCTCCAGCCCAGTACCACCTGCCTGTCCCTCCCCATGGACGGTGGTGCGGAAGGAGGGTGGGTCTGCGCTGTGGGAAGGCTGGGGCTGGGCTGAGGACACTGGTTGGATCAAAGTGGCTTCTCTTAGAGGGGATGTTCTTGGCTGGAGGGTGTGTGAGCCAAGGCTGGTGAACACTCTGGTACTTTATTGCGGGGTTTGGGACTGAATGAGGATTTGGGCCTTGGGTGTCCAGCAAGGCTTCAACGCGGGTCCTTATGTGCCCCACTGCTTCCCTCCAGGCCCTGGGGCTTTGGTGGATGGCTGAAGTCCTGAAGGCCTGCTTCCCTGTGCTCCTTTCCTGAGAGATCCCACGATGCAGGGGAGTGCAGAGTCCCAGGGTGGAGACATCTCAGAGCTGGAAGGGCTCAGCCTGGAGGCTTCCCCTGTTTCCTGCTGTGCCATCCAAGAGGGTGCAACTTCCGCTTCTGCTTCCTCACGCTGCTCCCTCCCTCCCACTGTGCTGCTGCGGCCCTTTCTGGCTCCAAAGCCCTTTGTGCTCCATTTGCACTTTGTGATGACATCCAAGGCGCTCTGCTCTGCTCCCTCCCTTGCCTCCCTGGTCAACCAGCATTCCTAACTCACCCTAGGCCCTGGCTCCTGCTTCCCCTTTTGCCCTCATGATCTCTTCTAACCTTTTGTCCACCCAATGTGAACGAACTCCTTTCCTGTCCTTCATGCAAAATGTAACATCAACAGATACATAGGTAAACATATATATATGTATTCATCTAGAGGAGCTGTGTAATAAACACCAGCATACCAAAGAAGTGAAGATACATTGCAGCAAGCATCTCTATTCCTGAATAAAAGATGGACTCCCAATGAAACTGTTAAATATGTCTTGACAGTAGATGCTGGATTGTCAACGATTTTCTATATACCTACAATGTCATGATACACTTAAATATGGACTTATAAATGTTGCTAAAGGACTATACTATTATAATAACAGAGGAGAACAGTAGGGGGTTGGGGGAATAGGAAGGGTGGAAGGGGAAATCTCTGAGCCTATAAAACTGTATCATGAAGAATATAAATAAGAAAATAATAAATCCTGCCTTTCCCAGGCAGCCTGCCAGGCCTCAAGGGACTCTCCCTTTCTGAGTCCCTCTGGCTTCTGGAACCTCCAGGAGGGTCTGCCCTGAGCCTCCCTTCAGTGACAGAGGAGGGATAGAGTCCTCATGTGGAGTCTGATCCCCTGGATGCAAGCCCAAGATCCCTTGGCTTGTGCCCCCATTCTGATAAGCCAGAATTGTAGTCAACATGTAAGTTAAAGCAAAATGATGTGCAAACAAGCACCTGCCATTTCCTGGCCAAGGGCAGATGAGCACTTCCGTGGGGTGATGGAGAGGGAGTCAGGACAGCTTTTGTTTTGGCCTCCCTGGTATCTGGGCTCTAACCTCTCCCAACCACCCCCTGGCTGACTTGTGGTACAGGCACTGCGTGTTCTCTCTGAAGAATCAGACAGGGATGGGGATTGGGGCAGAGAGATGGGGACATCTGATCCAGGGTGTATTCCAACTCTCTGACTCCAGGTATTGGGCAAGGGTAGGAAGGAGTTTCAAGTTGGTACATTGAGGCTTTTGCTGTGAGTTTGGGGGAGGAACATAGCTCTTTCTTCTTGAGTTTTCCAGGGGACAAAGTGTAAATGGTGTGGTCATCCATCATCCGCAAGGGAGAGGAAATGGAGCTTAAACATGGAGACCAATGTCAGAAGGTCCTCAAAGTGGTACAGCCAGCCACACTCTATAACAACCTCATGTTTTCATTTGAGGTGGGTTCCTGTCATTCACAGTGGAAACATTAACAATTCAGGATATCCAGCTCATGTGATTTCAATCCAAGAATGACAAGGGCAAGGAAGGGGATCCAGCTGTATGGAGATATCTTAAGTGAATCATAGCAATGCCATCAATCACCTTTACTATGGACCAGAAGGCAGCCACTTTTCCCTAGCTCATAGCTCCTAGCCCTAGGTGACAGTAGAACTGTGAAGTGTGGTCATCAGTTTCAGGGAGGCCAGAGGGGTGGGTCTCCAATCCAGTATGACTGATGTCCTTATAAGAATACATACACAGTCCAGAGGCAGGTGCAGAGAGGAAGGGCCACGTGAAGACGCAGGGTCTGTCTGGAAGCCAAGGACCAAGGTCTCGGGAGAAAGCAAACCTGCCAACACCTTGATCTTGGATATGAACCTCTGCAATGGTGACGTGAGTTTCTGTTGCTAAGGTCTCCCAGTGTGCGGTATTTTGTCATGACAGTCTAACAAATACAGTCCTTGGTTCACAGATGAGAAAACCTCCTTTTGTCCATGCCCATGTGGATCCTTCAGTTCTGCCCCATGCCAAAGACAGGCGGCTCCTGATACCCACAGTCCGCTCGCTGCCCACCCCTGCCCATCAGACATATGGCTTCCAGTAGCAAAGACAGAATCTCTTTATTCACAAGCGATTGGAAGGTAGAAAACCCAGGCTGGGGGGCCAGAGGACAGGGCAAGAACAACCCCAGCTCTGGCAGGTCACTTGTCTGCACGCACAAAGGAGGCGAAGACGCTGTCCTTGCGGCTGAGCAGCTTCTCAGGTTTGTCAAACTCCAAGATGGCACCTCGCTTCAGGACAATCACCAGGTCCGCGCTCAGGATGGTATGTACACGATGCTGGGTAGGCAGGAGGGGCTGGTCAGCGTAGCAGGCCGGGCGGGGGTGGGGGGTCAGAATGTCTCATCTGTGGTAATTGCTTCTTCCTGAGTGGCTCTGAACCAAGCCTGCCATCCTCAAATATTGCCCTCTCCCCTCACATCTCTGTTCTCCCCTCACCTGACTGCAGCACCCAGAGGTCCCCATAGCTCCCCCACCCAACGCCTACTTTCTATGGATTAGTAACCCCGGCCTAGCTCACAGGGCCTTGGGATGGGATGGACCTTGGAACCTGGAAAAAGAGAGGGGAGGGCCAAGGGAAGCAGGTGCACCCCAGCTCCCTACCCTGCAACCCAGGCTCCCTGCCAGTCCTCCAGACTGCTGGCTCTGACCTGCTCCAGGGTCCTTTCTTGATTATAAGGACCAGGCCAGCCCTGGGGCTGCCCATGGATGACAGTCCCTCAGGAGGCCAGTCCTTTCTCTGGGGTCCCCCTACACCCCTTTGAAGGGCCGCTTACCGCGATGGTGACCACAGTGCGGTCTGCAAAGGCCGTCATCACCACCTTTTGGAGGATGTTCTCCTGCCGGGTGGAGGCAGCAGCTGTTGGCTCACATGTCCCATGGATGTAGTACCCAGGTCCCATTTGACCCCAACCCTGGCCCCAGCCACCTCTTATCTGATCCCAATCCCTGTAAGTCGAGAATTTGAGAGTTAGACTCAGACAGTCAGTGTCTGCATGGGCTGGAGATGGATGACAGGTGTAAAGTCTATGTGTGTGATGTGTATGGTGGTTTGATGTGTGGTCTCATGTGTGCGACTGTATGTGTGGTTAGTGTGTGATTTTATATGTGTGATTGTGTGTGGTTTGTAGTTTTGTGTGTGTGTTTGTGTGTGTGTGTGTGGTATGTGTGTAGTTCTGTGTGGCTGCTTGTGGTTATATATATGTGTGTGATTGTGTATTATGTGTGGGTGTATGTAATTGTGGTTGTGTATGTGTTTGTGTGTGTCTGTTTGTAGTTTTGCACATGTGTGGTTTTGTGTGTGTGTATAAAATGTCCCTAAGACTAGAGGGAGTCAGGCCCGCAAATCCTTTGCCTTTTGGATCACACACAGCTCTTAGCCTCAGCACCAGTGTGTGCACACCTCTCTCTAACACCTTCCACAACCCTGCCGAAGGTCTGCCTCCCAGCACCGACCGTGGCCATGTCGATAGACGCTGTGGCCTCATCCATGATGAAGATGCTTGTCTTCCGCACAAAGGCCCGAGCCAGGCAGAACAACTGCCTTTGGCCCTGGCTGAAGTTCTCCCCACCTTCCGTGATAATGGCATCTGCAAAGAGCCCCCAGACAGGGAGCAGGATCATGTTAACCCCACGCCACACGTGAGCCAGACGGGGCGGCTTAGGGAAAATGCAGACTGGGTACAAATAGGTGGATGTGGGTCCGTGAGCTCAGGTGTGTGCAGTGTGGCTGCAGCTGACCCAACAACACAGCCTGCAGTAAGAAGGGCACTGAGTACATTAACACGACCCTGAGCTGCCCTGGCTGCCTCTGTGTAGGCTTTGGGATGGGGACCAGGCCATGAGTGAAGCTGTCCTTTCCTCTCCTGGGCAGGCAGGCAGGTAGACGGGGCAGGGCAGGACTGAGGACACTGCCGCGGTACTGAGGAACCTGCCATCTCTGTCTCATGGGGACCCACTTCCAAGGTCCCCCTGTGTCCTGCAAGAAGGACCATACCCAGGACTGACAGGTTGTGTGACTGGGGCAAATCCCCTGAGCTCCCTGAGTACCTGCATGGGGAAAGGAAGAACTAAACGGTCTCAGGGTGGCAGGGACAAGGGAGTCCTGCCAGATCCCAGGCTGCCAATAAGGGCACACCTAAGCCATGGGCACATGGCTTCCCTCTCTGTCCCTGATGGTTCCTTTAGTGCCCAGCATCCCAGGGACGTGGCCAGGAGTAGTTACCGAGGCCTCCTGGCAGTGCCTTCACCACCAGCTTCAGTTGGGCAATCTCCAGGGCCTCCCACAGTGTGCTGTCGGAACACTTCTTCTCGGGGTCCAGGTTAAATCTGGAGGGGCACACAAAGCCCCCGTGGAGAGGGCAGGAGGGGGCAGAGTGAGAACTGATGGCCCTGAGGGAGCACTGGAGGTGGTGTGGCAGTGGCTGTGGGACTTGTTACCAGCACCTGCCTGGGTGGTGATCACCACAGACAGGCCTTCCTGTGAGCTGCCCGCCCCATCCCCACCCTCTCTATGCATCCACTCTGTGGGAGCCTCCCTGCCCTTGGGATAGGAGGGCCTGGCAGGGCAGTAATGGGTACTCACCGGATGGTGCCGCTGAAGAGGACGGGGTCCTGCAGGATGATGGAGAGGCGTGAGCGCAGAGTGTGCAGTGGCAGCTTGGCAATGTCAATGCCATCTATGATGATGCGCCCTGTACAGAGATGAAGGCACAGGGCCAGGGCCAGGGTTAGCCTGGGATGGGGCACCTGGTTAGAATGTCCAGGAAGGTAGCAACACCTGACTCTGTACCGAGGCTGGTTATTGTGAATGTGTGTGTATAGGAGGGATGTGTGTGACCCGCCAGTGCTGTGCAGCTCACCTTCAAACATGTCCACCATGCGGAAGAAGGCAAGAGAGAAAGAAGACTTCCCACTGCCCGTGCGGCCGCAGATGCCAATCTAGAATGAGAGAAGCAGGTGGGCTTCGGAAGCCTTGGGGTTGCTGCGGCACCATCCGGCTCTGCACTGTGGATGTCATGCACGGTGGGAGGTCATAGGGTCCCCTGCTGTCCAGGTCTTGTGCCCAGCCAGCTTTCTTTGGGCCAGGGCTGGGTTCAGGATGGGGTTTGTTTCCTGCGCTGAGTGCAGCAGGGGCCCATGGTGGAGCCCGAGAGAGAAGCACAGGGTGCAGATGTCCCCTGGCCGGGGCCCTCGTGTGGGTCTGCATGTGCTCCGTGTGAGGCTGCTGCATGTGCCACATTGTGTCTCTACGTGCACAAACTTGTGAGGCCGACTAAAGCATGCAGGGATGTGCCTGTATGCCCAGCTTAAACTGCAGCCATGTCTGTATTGCCTCCTGGTTCTCGGGTAGTGGCAGAAATTACAGTGAGGGGCTGGGTCTTGGGCGTGGCGGTGCACAGGCTGCTTGGGACACCTGTATGCTGAATGGGAGAGTCTGGCTTTGGGTCTTGGCTCTGCTTTCAATCCCAGCTTGCTGCTTACATGCACCCTGGGAAGCAGCAGTGAGAGCTCGAGTAACTGGGTGCCTGTCATCCCTGCAGGAGACTCTGCTGGTGTTTCTGCTCCTGACTTTGGCCTGGCCCAGTTATGGCTGTTGGGGGCATCTGGGGAGTGTGCTAGCAAACAGCAGATGACTGTCTACCTTCCTAATCAATGAAAACAAGTCATAAAAACCAGAATCAATTATAATCAATAAGAGGCCAGGCCAGAGACACGGATGGACAGGAGCGGATGGGACGGGGACGGGGATTATATTTAAAGGCTACAGTGAGGAGGTCAGTCACAGACAATGACAGAGACAGAGATGGAAGGAGAAGTAGGGGAGCAGGGGAGGTCAGGAGGATGATTTGGGTGGGAATGCTGGCCAAGCTGGATCCCTGACAAGGGCAGCCTTACCCTGTGCCCCTGGGGCTCAGGGGGTTGTGCTCTAGGGAAATCCCTAGACCATTTGCAAGGAACAAGATCCTGACCGCACTGCCCCTCTCCCATCAGGAGGAATCCGGGTCATCGCCTCCTTTGTGGATAAGCCAGGAAACAGGTGTGTGTGTGTGTGTGTGTGTGTGTGTGTGTGTGTGTGTGTGTTTGTGAGGAGCAGCAGCAGGAGAGGCGAGGACAGGGAAGGTGGCCTGAGCCCGGCTGGCAGCTGGGGATGGAGATCTGACCTTCTGCCCCGGGGAGATGAGAGCGTTGACGTGCTTCAGCACAGGCTTCAGGGAGCTGTCGTAGCGCACACTCAGGTTCTGGATCTGGATCTTGCCTTGGTCTGGCCAGTTCTTAGGGATCAGTGAAGGAGCTGGGGGCCGGGCTGGGGGTCAGCCAGCAGGCGTAGGCCACAGCCAGGACCTAGACTCCCACCCATTCTTGCTGTTGCTGCACCCCTCACCCAGCAGCCCCTCGTAGCTCTCTGCTTCCGTATTCAGGAGCCCGTGGATCCGCTTCACAGCCCCTAGCTGCAGCTCCATGTCTGCCAGGTTTCTCACCATCCAGTTGAGGTAGTTGGAGACCTGTGGGGATCATGGCTGTCATTGGTACTCAGCTGTCATAGCTCTGTCCCCAGCTGTCAGGATGGTGGAAGAGGCTCACAGCCCTCCCATCCTCCGATGTCCTTGCTGCCTACCAGCTGCCCACCAGTGGCCCATGTTGGAGGGTCACAACCAAGATAGCTTCTCACCTATCACCTGGCTCCTGCAGGCTGTCTCCCTGTTCAGTGCACTGGTCCCTCTGAGATGAGACTCTGCTTATCCTCAACTGGGGTGACTCACGTGTCAGCTGGGGAAGGCACAGTCCTGGGGCTGGAATATGACCCCACCCCTCCCAGCCCAAGGTCACTCACCATGAGGGCATATGTGAGGCCCAGGCCCACAAGGCCAGCAGAGAGCTCCCTGTGCAGGGAGTTGGAGATGGAAGTTGCTGCCGCGATGAGCACTACACATGCACCAATGTACTCCTGCAGAGAGAACAGCCGCCTGGGCCCTTGGGGGCTGGAGCCACAGACTCCCATCTGGCTCGCCCTCCTCCAGGGCAGACAGCAGCTCTACTGTGCCTGGCTCCAGCTTTGCCACTCATGCAAATGGCAGCAGCTGCAGGAGGCCTTGAAGCCTGGGGTCCCTGGAGCCAGACTTTGCCCACATCCCAACTACCTGCACACACCTGTTCAGGTGGTCCTGCCCAGGTAAGCCTCATTAGTTGGCCTGTCATGCACACAATACACATGCATCATGTGTCCCTCAGCAGTTTCACACTCATCACAGTTACACACACAGTTGTCCTGGCTCCTGACACAGTCCCGAGAGAGCCAAGCCTCCAGGTAGTAACTGGGGGTGAAGTTGCTGGGAGGACACCAGGCCTGAGCTAGGCAGTGGCTCAGTGGCCTCGCAATCCAGCTCCCACCCCCTGGTTCATGTTCGGCTCCACAGCCCTATCAGAACCCTGGACTGTGGCCTGGAGTGGCACTTGCCATGCGAACTTCTAGCCACCTGTTGGCAGCCGTGAGGAAGAGGGAGGCGATGTTGTTGGAGTCTGTGTATTCAAGGAGCTTCTGCTGGAACCGGGCCTCATACCTGGGAGGGAAATAAGGGCCCAAGAAGGTCCAAGGAGCATGTGGACTCTCCATCCCTATGGAGGGGCCACCTGAGCCTCCACAGACGCCAGACGTGCCATTCCCACCTGGAGACCCCTGGCTCTTCCCCACCTGTGCCATTCCCCTCTGGAGACCCCTGGCTCATCTTGTCTGATCCAAGCCTGATGAGGATGCTGTCTGCTTTACATTCCTGCCTTCCCTCCAGGACCTGTTCTTTTCCCCATGTCTTTCCTGTTAAAATAAAGGACACTTCCATCCCTCTACCCGGCTGCTGAGGCCAGAAACCAAGGCATCACCTGCCTCACTCCAGCCTTCTCAGAAAGTTCCCTAATGTCTTCTTCAAATAGTCCTTGCCTCTGCCCACCTCCCTGCCACTTCCTACCCAGTACAAACTCCCCCATGGGCTGCCGCCTCAGCTCCCTAACAGGTGCATCTGCTGACTCCCTAGGTGTACTCCACCTAGCATCATTGTTCTACATCAAAAACCATGCACCATTTCTGTGCTGCTCAGAGAACAGTCTCCCATTGCTTTTGGGATAAAGAATTGTCCCCTTGCCAGGGGCCTGGGTGAGTTGCTCCTGCAACTTTATTCCTTGCCATAAATGCCTTTGCTCACTATGCTGCCCCAGGCTTTTAGGAACTTTGTGACAACACTGAGCTCTTCTGCATCCCAGGACCTTTGCACATGCTGGCCCCTGTGCCTGGACCATTTTCTTTCTCTGCTCTTTCCAAAGCTCCTTCTCCCCCTTCAGCTCTTGAGTGGTATCTTCTGAGAAAGGCCTTTCCCAGCCACTACCTTATCCAAAGCCTTTTGTCAAATTTAAGCTGTGCCGGTCTCCCTCATCATCCTCTCTTTGCAACCTGCTCGTGTCGTAGGGTCTGTTTGTGTGATCATTTCTCTAGCTGCTTTGGTTCCATTTCTTGCCCTGGAAAATCCATGAGAATGGAGGGCAGGCCTGATTGGGCACTGCTATATCCTAGCACCTGGCACTATCTGTAACTATTTGTTGAACAAGTAAATAGAAGCTTCCTGACCATCTAAGGCAGATGAGATCTCTCTATACAGAGAACTCTAAAGGGTTCTATCCCACCCCCATGTCCTCAACGTGTTCCCCTGCATGACTGTGCTTGGACCTGCCTCCTCTCTCTGACCAGTCTGGGCTCCTCAGCCACCTCCCTCAGGCCTTGCTGGTGTTTGCTGAGAGAAGCTGGCAGGAAGTGGAGGGAGTGCTTGCTAGAGTCTGAATTCGCAGAATGGATACTGGTTGATGACTGAAGGGACAAATGGAAAGCAGTTTCTGGAGAGGACCAAACTCCAGGGACACAGAAGGGCTCCAGAAAGTACCTTACATTGGCTGCTCCCTCCCAGGAAGTGCTTGTTGGCATTTGCTTGTTGCTGGGCGGATGGTGTGTGTCTGGGGAGACAGGAGTGAATCTCTGGGCAGTGAGAGAGTGTGTGATTGCACAGCTGCAGGGTGGCTGGGGCAGGTGTGTGATGTGTCAGAGGAAGTGTGAGCTTGAAGAGTTTGAGCAGTGTGTGCTGAAGAGGTGTGTGTGTGCGTGTGTGCATGTGTGTGTGTGTGCATGCACAGGTGTGGAAAGGGCCCCAGCTTTGCAGCAGTGCACAGTCAGATTGCATGCCGACCATCAAAACCTGTGTGTTAGGACCAAGCCTCCAGTTTCCTCATCAGCAAAGTCGAACTATTACTAGCCCAACAGGAGATGACTTCTGAGCCCAGTGCTGGGCTCTCCCGGAGCTCCCTGGGGGAAGCAGCAAGGAAAGTTCAGGAGGTCAGACTAGCCCTGGCACTCAGCACCTGTGTGACCTCGTCTGGGTGCCCAGCCAGTCTGTGGAGGTCTCAATTCTGTAGCTGTGGAGCATGGCTCCTTGTACCTGTGCCATGGGGCTCTTGGGACGCTAACTGCAATGATGCACACACAGCACTGAGTAGGATTCCTGGTGTGTGGTGCGTGTGCAGGCAGGAAATGCCACTTAGCTCTCAACAGGGCCACCTGCTGGGCTAAAGCCAGGAAGCGAAACACACTCATGGATGATTAAAAAGTCTTTTGTCAAATTTAAGAATCATTTGCCATGTCAGTGTAGTGTAGTATGTGAGGCTTTGCTGGGCAACAGCTCCTTGGGCCAACCACAGGCTTGCCTGGCGCTGGGGACAGACAGGATGCTGGAAGTCACTACTTATGAGAGGGTCTGGTGTCTTCCCCCTGTGTCAGCCCGGAGCTCCCTGGGATGCCAATGGTGAGAGGGAACATGAGCAAGACCTAGAGTAGAAGTGAGGCCCAGCAGAGGGTCCAGGACCGGCAGGCTGAAGGCACTGGGGAAATGCAGGCTGGAGACGAACAAGGGGCTTGCATGGGGTCAGGGGAAGTCCAAGGGGCTAAGCCACAGCCAGGGGGAGCATGGTCTATTTCATTTAGCTTCATTCCCACACGACCCATAAGAGGGTGTTACCCTGTGGCCCCTGGGCTTGCATACTGAATGTAGTGCTGCCCAGGGGCCTGGGCACCTCCTGACACTGGGCTGGACTTCATAGGTTAGGGAGGAAGACACCAGCCTCACTGGGGAAGACCTAGGCTATGTCCTGAGAACAACCCTAAGGTTACTCCTGGCCACAGGGCTTTGTATCACATGTAATTGTCATGCCCACAGCAGCTGTGCCATCCTAAAACAACCCACTATCACTCACTGGCTGAGACTCAGAGCCCGGGGCTCAATTCTCTGGGCCAGGAGTCTCTGGCCTGTCTGGCTGGAGGAGTGGTGCCCGAGACCCGATCCTGGGGCGGCTATTGCTTCCTCACTCCCCGGCAGCCTCAACACTCCCATCCAGCCAAACGTCACTCTGCAGGGTGGCAAGTAGATGGCAGGACACTGACTTTTTTGGGAAAGTCTTCCAACCTGGTGAATTTCTATCCATCCTTTGAGTCCTGGGTCTGATGACACCTCCTACATGAAGCCCTCTGTGACTGCTTCCCTTCTGTGTTCTCCCACAGCCCTTGTCTTTCCTTTCAGAGTGTCTGCTCAAAGCTTGGCCTATAAATGCCTGCAGCTTCACCTGACTCAGTTTTTAGTGCCTGACATGGAACACACAGTAAGCACTCAGCGAATGACTAGTGAATGAACTGGTAGGTTCATGTGTGAGCTTTGTGGGGCCTTTTGTAGAAAGTTCTGCAATCTCTCTATAAGGTGTCTCCTTGTTTGTGCAATGGGAACAGTCGTGCCCACCACCCAGGGGTGCCATGCAGCATGAATAAGAATAGCAGAGTGCTCAGCATGACACAGTTGACTAAAGAAGGCCTCAAGCCTGGTCCACATCGTCTAGAACTTTTCTAGCATGTACTCAAGGCCTCATCTCAGCCTTGTTTCCATGTGCCAGGGTTCACAGGCATCCAGGGTCTGCCTGCAAGGCTTGAGTTTTCTTCTCTAGATCCAATAGCTGATGCTCACCTGGCCTGTCCCAGCCACTGCACATAACCAGTTCTTAGGGCCTGAGGAGGGACCCCGAGAACTGAATCTCATGACCTGAGACCTGGCCCCACCCTCATGCCACTGCTACCCTAGGGGAATTTGACTTGTACCTGAAGGCCCGGATGGTGGTGAGGCCTTCCACAGTCTCAGCAAAGTGAGAGAGCAGTGGGAGTTGGGTGGTGTCATCCAGCTGTTGCAAGTCCCTGTGCCGGGGACAGAGAACAGTGGTTAAAGGTGTAGGCACAGAGCCCAGATCAGGTCCAAACTCAGCTTGACCCAAGGCTACTGTCTGGGCCTTAGAGAGACCACCTGTCAGGCTGTTGGGGACACTGGGCCAGATTTGCATGCAAAGAGTTTTAACATTGCCCATAGGTACAGGGCCTGCCATCCTGTGCATGACTGGGGACATGTGTGGACCTGTGCATGTGCATCTGCTGCACAGCCTCCTGACCCAGTGAGGCCCGACAGTGACAGTCCCACCCTATAGGAGGACAGTTTGAACCTGAGACTCAGGCCTTCTAGGGCCTCCCTCTCCAGTAATCACAGTAGGCTTTGGCACCTCATAGGGCAGAACCTAAAGAGGGAGGAATGGCCAGAGATTTCCATGGTAACAGACCCACTCCCCACCTTCCCTATAGGTCCACACTGTCGAGTGTGCGAGGACCCAGGTGGTAGGGCTGGGATGCAAGAAGTGGCTTTCTGTGCAAACCATCTCAGGACCTGAGGAGCAGGGAAAACATCTCTGCAGAAGGCAAGAACTGTGGACAACAGCTTGTGCCATGTTCAGGAGGTGCCTGTTGCTGTGCTCCGAGTGCATGCTTAGTGATTAGGGCCAACCCAGACCAGCCTCTGTGTAGACAAAGCTAGATCCCAGGGGGCAAGTAATTGTGGCCAAAAGGCATCTAAATTGAATCATCATTATTGTTAATCAGTCCTGGGACGGTTCCTTGCCAATTCTGTGTACCAGGGAAAAGTAGTTAGCCTTCCTGATGACAGCCTGCAGTAAGAAGTGCGTTTTACCTCACAACTCAGTGCACACATCACGTCCATGACCTGGATAAAGGTTTCATGAAGCAAAGCTTATGAGTACTCCATGAGTACAGTCTGATATTTTCTGTCCTACTTATTTTCTACAAACCAGGCTGTGGGGCTGGCATTGAGGCATAGTAGGTTAAGCTACTGCTAGCAATTCCAACATCCCTTATCAGAGTGCAGGATCATGTCCCAGCTGCCCTGCTTCTGACCAGCCCTTTGCCAATGTGCCTGGAAAGCAGTGGAAGATAGCCCAAGTGCCCAGACCCCTGCCACCCATGTGGGAGACCAGACTAGAGTTCCAGGATCCTGGCTTCCATCCTGCCCTGACCATTGTAGTCATTTAGGGAACGAGCCAGCAAATGGAAGGATTATTTCTTTCTGTTGCTCTGTCTTTTAAATAAACAAGATGCTGGTTGGGATTCATAATATTCATTTCACAACCCACTGATGAGCAGTTGTTGGGTGTTTGAGAAATACTGGCCCCAAACTTTCCCTCTGATTTTCAAAGCTATTAGCTTAATGGAGTCACTGCCCAGAGGATGTGGCAGAGAAAGTTCTCAGGAGGAAACTCAGAGTGGGAAAGCAGGGTGCATGTGTGCACGGTCCTAGGGCTCAAGAGGGCAAATGTACCCAGAGCAGATAGATGGCTGGCAGAGGCTTGCTGCAGTGCAGGCACAGGAGCTGTGCACTGGGCTTTCTGTAACACTCCATACCCCAGGGGCCCTGGTGTCACACATTGCCCAGCAGCCTGGCCAGTGAAATCATACAGCCTTCCTAGAAAACACGAATGATGGGCACAGATTTGACCACACTCCACAGGAGCTGATTCAGACATGATGGTGTGGTGTGCGTGCTGACATGTGCTTCCCTCAGGGCAATGAAACACAGGCACTGGGGAGCAGGACTCCACTGCAGTTATGATGACAATTCTAGGAGATGAACCAAGCCGTCCACTGCCGAGCACCCTTCCTCCCACCTCTGAGGCTGCCAAATGTCACCTGGATGCCACCCGGAAGTACTTCTGGATGAAGTAGCACACGATGGCCAGGGGCAGGAGGGCCACGAGGAACACAGGTGTGACGTAGGAGATGACGGCCAAGGCTGAGACACAGAGCAGCGTGGAGCGGCTCAGGCACTCCAGCGTGGAGGGGATGTGCTGCAGGAAGCCAGGGGGCAGAGAGCCTGGTGAGGTTGCTGTTGGAGGTCACCTGGTCTGCACACTGCTCTCTCCCTTCTCACTGCAGGCCCTCATCTCATCTCGCTCACTCAGCCATTAGCTCTGGGCAGCAGGACTCAGGCCTCTGCTTTTGCATCATCTAGGACAGTGGCAAGACCACAGACTGCGCCTGGAAGAATCTCCTCCACACAGTGAGCCAGGTAGATACAGAATCAGCCAGCAGGTCATGGATCTTGCTTGTCTTGGCTTTAATATGAAGGTCTTAGGGTGGCCCCAGACCTTTAGGCAGCATTAGAAGCTGATGGGGGACCCCCCAGCTCCTCTAACATGGGGTACCCACCCTCACAAGGAGAAGCCCCTGGTCTGATCTCCCTGACCCTGGGTGGGTGTGGCACAGTGCTCCATACCTGGTCAATGGTGTTACAGTCAGATGAAAATCTGTTCAGGATGCTCCCAAGGGGCGTGGTCTCAAAAAACCTAAGATGTAATCAGAAGAACAGTTCCTTAGCCGTTCATCGATCTACTCCTATTGAATGGAGTGAGTCACCTTTCACTGCAGTGTCTTTGAGGCCATCCACAGGGATAGCTTTCTGGGAGCTGTTGGCTTTGTGGGTCAGCAGACATCTGGCTCATGTCCCTGAGCATTCCTGTGCCTGTCCAAAGTGGGGCTGGCCTCTCTCTGGCTCGCTGAATCAAGTCCATATGTGGCCACTGTCACCTTCCTGGCTGTTGGCTGGGCTTGACTCACTCAGCAGCTGCCCTCCAGACAGACAGCCCATCAGCTGACTAAGCCTGGCAGGCCACTCTGGCTGTCAGTGCTCCAGCTGGGACCTGAAGTCAGTCCAAGCCCAGGCAGAGGGGCAACCACAGACTGGGGGCAACAGAAAGGAAAGGAAGCTTGGAGGCTACAGGGGAGCTCATGAAGCTGCAGAGTGTAGCCATGGAAGAGGGGTCAGTTAAACTGTGCACCTGTTGAGATTTTACACAGAGTTGGAACCAGTTCGGCAGTGGCAACAAGACACCCCTTCCACACCCCATAGCCTGTAGGATTTTCGTCCACCCCATTATTGGGGATTAGATCAGCTCCTGCAAGCTGACTGAGGGAGGAGGGAGCGGGGAAATGAGAGCTGAATTTGTAAATGGGAGGACAGGCAGGGGGCAGTGCCTCAGGAAGGGAAGTAGTTTTTCCCCAGATCTGCAGTGCTTATTTGGAAGGACTGTTGTGGCAATTCCATGTACTAACCATGTCAAGTGCCTAGCCCGGTGTCTGGCTGAGTAAATGCCAGCTTCTCCTTGCTTCTTGCAGGAAAACGACACAGGTTTACACTCACTGTCCCACTGCCTCACTCCCACAAAGCGAGGACAAAGTCTAGCCTTACCGCCCATTTTCGAGCACTGAGAGCTGAGGAGGCAAGCAGGAGCAAAGGCCAGGAGCTGGGGGTACCTCATGGGCGCCAGGATGATCTGGTTGAGCAGACTGCGGTGCAGCCTCTTGGCCACCTTCAGCCCCGTCCACTCCACAGTGACAGAAGTGACAAGGCACAGCACGATGCCTAGGCTGCAGAGGACTGTGAACACCATGGCGTAGACTGTCTGGTCCAGGGTGCACTCCTAGATGGGGAGAGGGTTCCGGGTGTAAGGTGTAGGTGGGGCTCAGTTCCCTCCTCCACCATGACCCCAGCCTCCCCTCCATGGGGCAGCCGTTCACACCTGGGTAAGGGAGCAGTTCCTGGCAGTGGGGTTCAGGGTCAGGGCACTGTCAGTCCACTTGGCCAGCCAGTAGTCGATGGCTACCAAGACCATGTGCTTGAGCAGCTGGGAGAAGACAAGCAGTGACAGAAGCAGGACGCCGGCTGAGGACAGGTACTTGGCACAGGCTCGCCATGGGATCTTGGCACGCTGGTGTAGCACTGAAGACAGGCTGTCGTCCTCCTCGCTCTCGGCCACCTCCTCTGCAAGCCCCAAACCCGTCCCATGGGGCATTTTATACCCAACTTACAGATGGGGAAACTGAGGCACACCATAGCACAGGCTTTCATCAGAGGCACCCAAGTTCAGCTAGAACCCTTTGCCTGAGTCCCTGCTGTTTGTACCTTCCTCCTCTTCCTCATCCTGCAGGAGGCCGTCTCTGGAGGACATGGCCCGGGGCAGGCCCTGGGAGGGCTCCGTGACTTTTCTCTCCACAACAGTCTCCTGAAAGACAGATGGGGCCAGGCTCATGTTCCCCAGCTGTGCAGAGGAGAGAACGGAGGCTAGCAGGGCAACCATTCTCGGTGCTGCCCTGAGTTGAGCAGCCAGTTGGCTCCTGCCTGGGAGAGGTTCCAGACAG
Organism: Ochotona curzoniae; assembly: GCF_017591425.1. Lineage (NCBI taxonomy): Eukaryota > Metazoa > Chordata > Mammalia > Lagomorpha > Ochotonidae > Ochotona > Ochotona curzoniae. The sequence goes on from NW_024466409.1 coordinate 41,912, forward strand.
CCAAAGTTCACCCCTATGTCCTGATGGGGCGAAAGCACCCCAGTGACCCTGTGGGGAACTACCCCTCCCTTCCTGTAGTCTCTATGACTCGGGTGGGGCTGGCTCCTCTCCCTGTGAGTGGGGCACATAACCCAGGACTCGCCAGTCCCCACATTCTGCAGCCCTGGCTACCAGGATGCACCTAGCCATGGGCACAGGACCAGCTTCCAGGAGAACCAGTCCTGGGGCTCTGACTGAGCCCCTGTGACAGAGGCATCCCCTCTCTGGCCATGTCTTGAGCTGGGAGGAATGTGAGCCCATTACTTTTGCTGCTCCTCTCTCCTTAGTTTTAAGAGATAATCATTCTTTAACTTCCCACCATTTCCCCCCCCACCAGTTGGATTTGTTTTCTGGAACTTTGCAATGAAATGGTATTTCCTGGTGTCAGAATGAGGGAAAGGTGCCCCGGTGCTTTTGCCCTGGATGCTTGGCACAGATCTTGGCTCCCCTGTGGCAGGAGCAAGTTCATGCCTGCCCAGCTGCCATGTCTGTCCTTGGGAGTAGTGAGGCCAAGAAGGCCTGTCTGAATACACCTGCTAGCAGAGCTCTCCCTGCCAGAGCTGGCCAGCTAGACCCCTGGGGCGACCTCACCTTCTCCAGCTCTTGGTCCTGCCGGTTCATGAGGGTCTTCCAGTGCTCAAAGAGCTGACTCTCACACCTCTGGAAGTCCTTGAGGGTTCCCTCCCTCTGGATGGTGCCGTCCTTCATAGCAATGATCTAGAGGGGCAGAAGCATGCCATAGTGTGAGAGGGAGGCACACAGCCCCATCGCAACTGGGAGTGGCCTTTGGCTTATCTAGGACAGTGAGACCATCAGGAGATCCACCCTACCCCCTCACGCTCCCAGGTCTTGGAGCTGGGCACACTTCAACAGTCGAGTTGCACAGTAACTTGGTGCATCCTGGGCAAGCCCATGGTTCACTCATCAGGATGCCAGCAGCAGCTGCAATGTACATACAACCCTGGAGCCACCGGCAGGCTACCCTGTGTGCTGTGTGAGTGCATACACCCATGGTCACCAGCAGGCTACCTGGGTGCTGTGTGTGTGCACACCCCCAGGGTTGCCACCAAGCTAATCCTGGTTCCTCCTATGGTGACTTTCTAAGGTCCCGCCAGTGCTTGGCAAGACATTGGTTGGTCTGTCCATGTGAACATGCCTCTTTAAACCCAACAAAACTTTCCATTGGAAATATGCAGGGACAATACACAGTAGAATCAACAGGAGTAGACACCTACCCCAGCTCCCCTCGCCCCACCCACCCCACACTGGGCTTTCAGGAGAATGCCAGAGAATCCTGCTCCCTGACACCTCACAGATCTTCTGTGTCTGCCTTCTCAGATGGGACTACACTAAACAACCTTGTTGAGGTTGCTGCAGAAGAACAGAAACACATTTTGCACTTGTTCCAGGAGCTTTGAGGAAAAAAAAAATTTTGAGAATTTATCTGCTTTCACAGTAGAGGAGGGTCTCATTCATCACACATGGAAGGAAGACTTATTGGGGGTGGGCCTGAAGCTCAGAGAGGGCCTCAACTCCTGGCTGCTGCTTCCAGCAAAACTCTTACAGGAAAGGGAAGCACCTACATTTGGAAAGTCACACAATCACCTATCTTAAAAATGAATAGAAACAGTGTGATTAACCAAAAAGTGATGATTTTCATGGGGCTGGCTAATTCTCTGCTTGCAAGTGCAGGCATTCCCATAAGGGCATCAGTTCATATCTGGCTGCTCTACGTCTTGTCCAGCTCCCTGCTTATGGCTTGGGAAAGCAGTGGAGGATGGCCAAAAGCCTTGGGATCCTGCACCTGCATGGAGTACCGAAGATGCTTCTGGCTTCAGATGGGTTCAGCTCCTGCCGTTGTAGCCATTTGGGCAGTAAGCCAAATGATGAAAAATATTTCTTTATCTCTCTCTGTAAATCTGCCTTTCCAATAAAAATAAATGAATATTTGAAAGAAAAAAGAAAAGAAATAATTTTCTAGCTTCAGCAGAGCATGGGAACTGAGACGGTGTGGGGCCTCACATTACACTGACCCCTCTATGCCCATGCCCTGTATTTATCCTCTGACCCCAACATGAATCTGCCCTTGCCTCTGGGAAAGGCCAGTAGGTGGGAAAACAGAGCCTGCATTCAAATAGGTACCTCCTTCCCTACCCTGGCTGGAGGCTTTGCCTGGGAAAGAATCAGAAGGTGGGATCTGTGAGTCTGCTTCTTGCGGAAACCTCGGGCTGCCAGCATGGGATGCTCTTCCAGGGGCCCAGACAGCACATCTGGGTGTCGCCATCCCCTGGCCTACCTTGGATGTTTCTGAGCCTCACAGGCTGCAGGAAGCCATTACAGCGGAGACCCCTGACTGACTCCCTCAAAGCTGCCCAGCTGCATGTCTCAGCCCCTCCTTAGCTTGACCCCCTCCTGGCCCCTCACCCAGTCTGCATGAGGCAGGTACTGCAGCTTGTGGGTCACTAGAACCACGGTCCTCTTGTCATCCCGAAGCATCTCCAGGATCCCCACCTGCATCAAGTGGTCACTCAGATGGACGTCCAGAGCTGAGAACGGGTCATCCTACATGGAGGGGAGAGAATGGGGGCAGGTGTGAGGGAGGAGCTAACAGTAGTGTAAAACTTTTCAAGAGTTCTAGCAGTTTTGCTTGGGCTGGGGTGTGATACTAGCTAGCTGTGTGGCCTCAGGCACCTCCCTTAACCTCTCTGAGCCAGAGTTATCACTCTCAAACAGATGTGATCATTCGGTCCCTGACTCCTACACCATCAATGACTTCTCACCATCTATAAAGTCCATAGTACTCGACCCTTCACAAGCTTACTCTTCTGTCTTGCCTTGCTTCTCATCCATCTTCCCCAGGCTCCCGACAGGGGATAGATAGGTTTTAGAGGAACTGCCTCTTCAGGCCTCTGCCCTAACAGCTCCTTCTACCTGCAGTGCCATCTGCCTTTGGTCTGCCCAGTGATCTCTCATCCTTTACTTTACAAGCACCACTGCTGCCTGTGTCCTGTCCTGGCCCTCAGCCTCCCATTCACTCCCTCTCTGTGACAGAGGTACCCTGCACAAAGTTAGATCAGAGTTAGCTGTCCTAACCATGAGGTCCCTGAGCACAGAGACCCCCTTGTGCCTACACGTGGCAAAGAGCAGGGGCTTAGGAGAAGTTTGTGGAAATGCCACCACTCACATTACTTTAACAGGATTGCTTGAATTTCAAGTGCAAGCATGCACAAGTCAGCACTTTGCACAGGGTTGTGGGTGTGTCAGATGGTAACAGAGACAGTGAATTTTTACATTAGATAGTGTTGTAGGCAAGAATTGCTCGTGTGTGTGTGTGTGTGTATGCACACATTTGGGAGCACATGTTGAGGGGAGGAGAGAATGAAGCTGAGGTCAGAGACCTGAGGTTCTTTCTTCCAACTCCCTGTCCACATCGCTTCCCTCTCCCTTCCTGTCCAACTGATTCTTCAAGGCCGTCCTCAGGAAGCCTTCCCTGGTGGTGTCAGCCCTCAGAGTCATCTTTCTGGACAAGGGCCCTCATAATCTGTGCTACAAGTTGGTTTTGAACTTGACTGTACATCTTGAATGTGGGTGAGTGTTGTCTCTCTAACCAAACTCCTAGTCTGTGAGGTCAAAGGCTGGATGGGGCTTAGCATTAGCCAAGATGCATCTTAGCCAAGATGCTGATGTAGAACGTGGTGTCAAATAGGGCAGGGGTAGCTAGTAAGTTTCATCTCATGGTTGATATGTGTTGGTTCTCTAAAGAAGGGTTCTGAGTTCCATGGGAAATAATACAGCGATCAATTAGTGATGCTTGCTTTGGGCATACAGTGGGAAGCAGCAGCAGGAACAGCGTGTGTTCCAAGTATTTGCTCACCAGGCGGTTGAATTGTATAAGTGTTGACAGCCTGGAGCTGCCCATAGAGAGGCAGCCTGAGCTACTTGTCTTCCTTGCTGGCTATTGCACAGCTCAGAGAGAAGTCGGCCGTAGTGTTCTTGCCTGCCTGTTCTTTTCCTACCAAAAGAGCAGGGAGTCTCAAATGGAGTGGTTTACTCCTGGAGGCAGTTGTTACATGATGCCACCTGGGTGTGGGTGTGTGTTAGGTCAGTGAAGTGGTCCCTCTTGGATCCCTCTGCACAAGGGGGACCAGTACCACATACAAGGGCCCTCAGGTGTGTGCCCGCTGGTAGACTCACCAAGAAGACAACGTGGGTGTGCTGGTAGAGTGCACGGGCCACGCTGATCCGCTGGCGCTGACCACCAGACAAGTTGATGCCCTGTCATCAAAGAGGAGGAAATAGTCATGCCCTTGGCCACTCAGGGGAGACTGACCCCTCCGGAGGGTGAATCCATGGGACAGAAGCCCGGTTCTCACCACCACATGGCCCAGCTTCTCCTTGTGCATACAAAAGGAACTTGAACCTGTCTCCTTACTTCATTGGGAAGGGGACAGCATGACTGCTGAATTTTGAAGACTCAACATGCAGATAGCAGGGACCAACTGTCCACTGTCCAAAAAGACAGAGGAAGTGGGCTTGAACTTATACACGAAGGGGGTAGCCACAGGAAAATCTTATTTGTCTATGTTTATGGAAAGGAGAACAAATAGGAACAGCACAACCTCTGACCCAGGGCAGAGTAGAGTTGGCCCTCAGAGCACATGGAGGAAGGCGACCTTGTCATCCTCTCTCTGGCCTAGGATGATGACCTTACCCCCTAAACAAGCCTGAAAACCCATCCAGGGAATTCAGCCTCAAGAAATGATGGTTGACTCCACTGCAAGCTTTCCCCTCACTCCTGGTTTCCAGTTACCCAGTCTCTCTGTGAAGGACCTTAAAACCTGGTGGGATGTGGGTGTGCAGGAGATGAGACCAGGGCAGGGAGCCTGGCTCGGAGAGACTGACTAGATGGCTATACTAACCCGCTCCCCAATCTGGGTCTGGTCTCCATGGGGCAAGATGTCGATGTCCGGCTGCAAGGAGCAGGCTTCGATGACCGTCTTGTACCTGGAGCAGGCGGGGGTGGGGGTGCAGCCCATCAGCTTGGCCTGTGCTTTCATGGATGAGTGCCTGGGGAGCTGCAACCCGGTGCACGTTGCCTTTGATGGGCCTCCCGTGTGGGTGCAAGCAAACAACACGTGAGCTCAGAAAGAGCTGAGGTCAGCACCCCACACAGTCATGGGGAAGATTAAATATTTGAAAGGCAAAATTGGATGGGAGCAAATATGCCAAGTAAGTGCCCAGAGCAGGTATGCGGCCGTGGGGAAGTTTGAAAAAACCATAGCTAGAGCCCGTGCTTGGGCTGCCGCCTGGGAAAATCACTGCTGGCTGGTTTTGACAGTAATGATGATGGCTGGGCAAATATTTGTCCAGCCTACTCCTCTCAGCCTCCTCCTGGTCAGCCTGTCACCTGGGTAGGTGCCAGCTGGGGGCCACGAAAGCCTCAGAGTGGCTTGGCGACAAGCTTGCACGTAGGTGTCTGTTGCTCATTTTTGGATATGAAACCCATTGCAGTCACTTCCTGGCTCAGAAGGCTTGGACAAGAACATAACCTTTTTTTTTTTAATTTACATATTTAATTAGCCTGAGTCGCATAGAAACTGATACAGATCTCCCATCTCCCCAGATCTCTGCAAGAGCTGAGAACTCAGTCTAGGGGTCTCATGTGGGTGGCAAGAATTTAACTAGCCATCACCTGCTGCCTTCCAGGATACAGGAGGCTGGAATGAGAGCACAGCTGGGATGCAAACCCAGGTATCCCAATAAGAATTGCAGGGTGGTCCAAGTAGCACCTTAACCATTGTACCAAATGCTCATCCTTATTTAAGCTTTCTGAGCCTTGGCTTTCTCACCTATAAAGTGGAGATAACAACAGTACCGGTCCACTGAGGTGGTTGTGAACCTTAGAGGAAATTGTGTATCCAGAGAGCTGAGCCTGGTGCCTGGCACCTGCTAAGAGCTCAATTGATGCTGGCTGTTGTGATCACTGGAGGGAAACAGGACCCCAGTCTCAGAGCTGGGGTGGGAATCGCAAAAGCAGGCAACCCTGGGGAGAGAGGATCTGCCTGCATGCCAGCCTCAAGTGAGGCCAGCATCACTCTCCCTCCCCTCCCCCAGCACTGGAGCTCTTCCAGATGGACCATATGGAGCTGGCTGGACTCCAGGGCAATGGCCTGGAGAGCAGGGTGTGGGTGATGGGGGAGAGGCAGGGCTCTGTGCTGGGGCTCAGGGCCTACCCCCCCTCCCCGCTGCCCGCCTGTCTTCTGCAGGCTTTTACCGCTGCTTGTTGAAGGGGCTCTCAAAGGTGATGTTCTCTTCCACAGTGGCGTTCAGCAGCCACGGCTTCTGAGAAGCATAAGCCACGGGGCCTCTTTTCCTGGAAGCAACAGGGGAGGGTTGGGATTGGGACCTCCCTGGGCGCTCATCCTTAGAGGGGCTAATCCAGCCAAGGGCTTAGACCAGCGTAAGGGGTAGCGCCCAGATGGAAGATACTCTTAGCCTGTTGACTGGAATCTACTGTTGGCTTCTAAGTGGTCTCTTCCATACCATCTCCAAGGCCTGACCAGCTTTGGGAGTTCTGAGTCCCAGCTGATTGGGGGAGACCTCATTTGTTCCTGCTCAATTCCCAGCCAGCCAGGGACCTCTGATTTCCTCCCAGCAGAATTGGCCTGGAACCACTCCATCCCACATCCATGTGCTTTTATAAAGTGGAGCCAAGGCTATCAGTGTGATGTGCTGTTAGGGCCCCCGGTTCCCAACAGTGGCAGGGAGCAAACAGCAAGATGGAAGTAGTGGTAGCTCTCAAGCCACCAGTTGCAGGACACAGTTCCTCCTGACCAACCCCAGTACCCCAGCAACAGGAGATGGGTCTTGAGGCCACTCTCCAGGGCCACGTGGTTCCCTCTATGGACAGTGCTCCCAGCACCTGGTACCTGACGTCTGAGTCGGCTGTTGTCTCCTGCTCTGGGCTGCAGAAGGGAAGAAAGACAACTGTCAGAATCCTCCCTCCATGCCACAAAACCCCTCCGGGTTTGTTCTGCGATACAATCTGGAACTCCCTCAGTCCCCACCTGAGCCATCACCCCTGAAGCCAAGTTCACAGCCCCAAGGGTTGCACAGAGAGGTGTGGCAGGGGTGGGGTAGGGTGGGTAAGTGCGTGTGGCCATCCTGGGAGAGCCTCCCAGCCTGTCTGTGGACTTGGGTGTGGGAGGAGGTCCAGGGTCCTGGTTAAGAAGGACAGAGGAAGAATGGGACACATGATCCTGCTGGATCAGAGGAGGATGCGGTCCCCTGCGTGGTCCCATCAGGCTCAGCCTCTGCACTGGGTTCGGATGAGCAGGCTGAGGTCTCGGGCAGAGAGCTGCACCATGGCAAGGGTAGGGAGCTGGGATGGGCCAACAGTGGCAGCTGCACTTTGTGGCCAGGAACCCAAAGCTGACAGAGCTGATAAGGGCACTGAGTAAGGTCGTAGTCACATGTGGCCTTGTCAGAAGACAACTGTGGCATATAGGGACTCTGCCAGGGAAGCCTCATGAGCCACAGGGCCCATGGCTGCAGCACAGCCCAAGCTGCCCTCAGTGTCAATGGTGGTGTTACTGTGTTCTTGTCATGCAGGCTTGTACTTGTCACATGCCACACCTGACCTTTGGCTCGAGAAGTGAGAACACTGTGGCTGGATGGGCAGGGCTGTCATCACGCCCAGGCACTTGGGAACAAAGTGGGAGAAAGGGCGGAGGCCATATCAGGAAGTGGGGCCCATGTGGTACTGGAGAGGAAGGTGGGAGGTTTGGCCTAATTGACAAGGGCGGTCTTGCCTGCTTGCTGCCCTGTTTCTCTCCACTGAACTTAGGACACGTGGGGGCAGGAGGGTGTTTGGAGCCTCAGCAGTCTTGCTCTGTGCCTTGAGGCTTATGCATGGAACAAATCAGCTAGGCCACTATGTCTAGCTCCTCTTTTGACCATCTTTCAGCTTCTTCCTAGAGGTATTGTCATGTATTTTCTAACTATCTCTTCCCAGAAGCACTCTCTCTATAGCTCAGCAATTTTTTTTTTGTTTTTAACATATTCACAAGGCTGTGTGGCCATCACCACCAGCTAGCTCCATCCATCACAGTCATCAACCAGTCACCCCCAAAAACCTCCACAAGCATTAGCAGCCCCTCGTCTCTCTCTCCACTCTCTGACAACTAATAATCTACTTTCTGGTGGTATCCACTGTGAAATACTAACCCCACAGATATGCTGACTCTTGTTCACATATTATGAGGCCCTTTACATGGGCACAAAGCATTGCAATGCCCACATCCCCCGCCATGCCCTTACTGAGAATGCATTGCTTTGGTTCTCCAGCTCTGAAAGCAGGCTGCTAACCACGCCCACAAGCCTCCCATCACCAGCTGGTCCCTTCCCTTCACTGGGACCCATTTCTCACCCAGTTCCGTGGCTGTACCTGTGGTCATCCCCCGTCTCACTGTCAGCAAGGCTGTTGAGACACAGAAGAGAGCGGTCACAACTCACTTAGTATCTCATTACCTTTGCATGAAATCTGATCTTCAGAAAGAAGCAATCTCCACCCTCCACCCTCCACCCTCCTACTCTCTCACCCACATCTGCATACCAAATAGCTTTTGGGGATCAGGTACTGTTCTTCCCAACCCCCAACCCTCCCAACAGCCCCTGGACAGGCACCTTCCAAGCAGCCTGCACATGACATCAGTGTACTTGGCAATGACACAGAGACGCCGTGAGGCTTCTGAGGTGTCAAGATTGTTGGCAAAACTAAGGCTCAGAGAAGCAAGGGGATTCTCCCAAAGTCACAATCATTTCTCATAGTGCTTCTCAAACTGTGCACAGGAACCCAACAATCAGGTAGGTAGACTACCGTGGCTCTGAACCAGAGGTGGGGGAAACATCCGTGTGTGCTCACGTGGGTAAGATCTTTCTTATGTGGGTCAAGTCTTCCCTCTTACCAACCCATGCATGAGCATGACTGAGAGGACCATACTATAAACTGCATTCTGCATCATGGGTCAACCCAGGGGACATTTTTGGAAAACACCAGGTGGGGTGACCTGAATTGTGAGCCAATTTGGCCAGTGTTCCTTCTGCTCCAGGCCATGGCTTTCTAGGAACCAGAGAAGTGTGTGCTCTTGTTATGCACAGGGGTGACAATCCTCTCCGGGCCATGCAGATTTCACTCTTATTACAGTGAAAACAGCCAGCAGTTACTGAACTTCCTAAACCCTGGGGCAAGACTGCAACAGGTTTATCTCTTTAGATGTTTAGATAAAGGTTTCTAACTTTACAGACAAAGCAGTGAGACACAGAGCCGAGTCATTTGCCCAGCCCCTCCGCCAGCAAGTGGCAGAGCCAGTAGATCTGACTCCAGCGCTTTCTGCTCCTGTTGTCCACAGCACATGATTTCCCCATGGCCTTCCTGCCCCATAGCTCTAAAATGTTCCTCCCTGCAGGAACTCCAGGATGGCCGACACCAGGGAGAGGAAGGAGCCTGACCAAAATCCCTCTTGGGCTGAGGGCAGAGGACCAGAGGCAGAGACCCCTGGGCTATGTGGTTGCCTGGCCTCTCCATCCTGTTCTTGATCTCTGCGGTCTCATTTCACTCTCTCAAGCTTGCATCCATCTCACCAGATTGCTGTAATTTACAATTTGCAGATAAGTTGGTAATGTGAGACAGATAAAACCATTAAGCTGATGAATTCCAGCTCTGCAGCCACAGCCCCCATGAACAGATCCCTGGAGTCCTCCCAGCTTGACTGCTTCTGGGTCACAAAGTTGTTATTCAAGCCTTCGTGGCAGTGGCTCTCAGAAGACCAGGCTCCAGCCCTAACTCGGTGGGTATTATGATCTGGATCAATTACCCTCCTAATGGGCAACCTTGTTCCCTGATCAGCTCGGGGGTGGACCTGTCACCCGAGTGCATATCAGGGCTGGCAGGGCCTGTCAGCCCCCATAGTGTTCAAATCTGTAACAAACAGAAGCAGCTGACTCTCACAGTGATCACTAGAAGGAAGGAAGGGAGCGGATGAACACCGTGCAAGGCTGACCACACTCAGCAGCTTCTGGCAACCCTATCTCTTCATCCTCACTTTATAGGCGGGGAAACGGAGGCTCAGAGCTGGCACATCTGCCCAAACTGATGCAGCACCAGGAGGAGGGGAAGTTGGGGAGTGAGGCCAGGGTCAGATTCTCTTCTCAGCATGTCCCCCAGTCTCTTAGCTTGAGTATCTGTAAAGCTGTGGTGTATCTACCTGAGCAGGGAGGCATGGCATGGAGTAACCAACTGTCAGGCACTTCCTCCTAGTGAGTGCTGAGATTTCTCAGTGAGGGGGAGAACATTCAACTCGCCCTCTGTCTACACTTTGGGGACCAAGCCCTGGATTGAAGGGATGTTTCTCTCGGTTCTCTAACCTCACGACCTTCCTCACGACAGTCAACTGGAAGCTAGGTAGGTGTTGCACCAACCTGAACCAGGGCACAGAAACTGTCCTGTCAGGGCTTACAACCTGGCAGGGCAGACTGCTCAGATAAAGAAGTCAGGAAGTTGTAAGAACTGAGAAGAGCAGGAATGGCAGAGTACTGGAGAACTTTCTGAGGCACGCACTGATGCTCAGAGAAAAGACCAAAGGCTTCTGGGTGATGCGGTGTTGGGTGGTTTTTATCCTTTCTATGCTTTTTCTCCTAATTGAATGGGCATTTTTTAAGGGTAAGCAATCTAAGAAAAACATGATTTTAACAAAGCAGTTTGGAGGAGAAGGAAATCTAAGACAATAAGGGAAAGTATATAGAGAAATTGACAGCTAGGAAGAACTCTGATGGACAGGAAGGAGTGGGACAGCGAAGGCGGAATGGGGACAGCATCGGGAGACAGGCAACGAAGAGGCTGGGGAGGAGGATGGGTTCCAAGCACGTGTGTGCTTCAGGCTGCTCTGGTCACTGTGAAGTCCAAAGCTCCTGTACTTAGAGGAACTTCTCTGTAAAATGGCAGTGAAGGTAAAACCTCACAATGATACAGCTGTCACTGGGTCCCAAGGCCAAATCTCCCAGGGAAGAAATCCAGGATCTTCCTCATGTCTGGAGGAGGAGACAGCATCCGAGAGAGGTGACATGACCTGCCCAAGGTTACAAAATTGGCAGAGGCAGAATCAGGACTGCACCTGACACCCTCTGGTCCCCAGGTAGGCCTGCCTCCAGGCGTTGCTTCTGCACACTTCCCTCCTCCTGTCTGCCGACTCACTCACTTGCTGCACCTGCCAGGAAACACTGGTGCATCTGAGCATCTGGCACCAGCTCTTCCAAGGCTCCAGGAACCTCATGGGCAGATCAGACCAACCAGGGTCTCGGCAGGCAACAGACCCTGGGCCTCCAGAGTGGGCACAGAGAGACGGGACAAATAGTCCACATGGGAGGTTTCATTAGGGAGTGCCCTGAGACAGGAGCTGCAGCCCCACTTGGGGCAGCAATCTTGAGCCAGTTCCTCAGGGCTTTGCTTCCTGTTGGCTCTGTAGCAGCATTAAAGGGCACTCCACCATGCAGAGTAATGGCCTTGGTCTTTATTCCTAGTAAAATGTATGCACTAATATTGACTTTCCATTAAAACGTTTTCCTCTTAAGATGGCCCAAGTGCTGGGGCCCCTGCCACACATGTAGGAAACCCAGATGGAGTTCTGGACTCCTGACTTGGACCTGGCCCAGTCACATTTAGGGAGTGAACCAATGGGTGGAAACCTCTCTCTGTCAGGCTGCCTTCCAAATAAACATAAGCAAAACAAATGTTCTCCTTTAGGGATTCAGGGTGGTGGTGATGGTGGGGTGTTTGCAAATTCCCAAGTTGACAATTCACACAGAGCCAAGCAGGGACAGGGAACTCTTACAGGAAATGTTTGTGAGCCCCATGGCCCTGAGGCCCTGGATTCAGGCTCCACACCAGCAGGATCACACCGTGGATCCTGCATGCTCCCCCTGGGACTGTCTCTACGTCCCTTTCCACCTAAGCCTTGTAAGCAAGGGCAGTGAGCAGATCTCTGCCTCTGTAGCCTCCACAGGGCAGCTGCATGTGGACTCATCCCCCAGGATCCCAGGAGGAGGAAGATGAGATGATGTACCAGCACATCATCACAACATGAGCCAGGCACTCCACCCCAGTGGGCAGAGGAATTTCTGGTTTAGGGAAACCCTGTGGGAGGGAGAGAGCTCAAGAGGTCTTTATAATGTCAGACAGCACCTTGAAGGCTGTAAGCTGTTCCTGGTTCAACCTTTCTGCGAATGACTCAGTTAGCAAGGCACCAGGGCTACAGAGAGATAGGACGTGATTCATGTCTCCAGGGAGCTCACTGCCATCTCTCTCAGGAGATAGCCTGGAGTATAATTAGAGAGCCTCAGTGGGATTTTGTTTCTGGCAAAGGATGCTGTTGAGTAATGATATTTGCAAGGTATTCCCTCCCTGCTTGGTGCATCCTCCCATCAACCTTGTGGGTCACAGAGGGGGAAACTGGGGCTGACATAGAGGTCATTGTCTGTTCTAAAGCACACAGCCCAGATCTGAGCTTGACAGCCTGGCTCTAATGTCCCAGATGATCCTTGCCCAGCCACTGCTCCCTTGGTCAGTGCTGGAGTAAACAACGCCTTGTGCCAATCAACTAAGCACCTTCTCTGTGCTGGATCTCTAAGCCCCTCCACATCTGCCTGCTGCCTCTTGGAACTTTCTGGCTGCCTGGCTCCCTGGACTTGGCCCTGCTGTGAGTGAAAACCATGGGAGCAGCCCCTACATCATCCTTGCCTCTGGCTGCAGAAAGTGGAGCTTGGGAGCAGTGGCCAGGTTGGTCCCCTTAGCTAGTGTATCAGCTCTCTGTGGACCTGGCTCAGTGACAGCTCCAGGCGGTCACCAAGGGGAACCCCCATGTGCAGTTCCCCTGTGCTTCGTTCACTGTCCAAGACAAGTGGCTTAGCAGAGCCAGGATTGGGGGAGAGGGCAAACAGCTGATGAATCCAACTAGATCATGTCTACCTAGAGTCTCCCTCCTCTTAGCCACTGGGATGCATTCTTAACTGTGTATCCCTTCTCCTCCTCCCCCAACTCTCTCCTTCTCTTCTTTCTGCATCACCAGCACGCTTCTATAGCCTTTCAGTAGAATCTTATTTCCTGGGTCTGAAAAGTCTGATCTCAGACAAGCTTACTGCCTCAGTCCCATCTCCAACCCGCACACACCATACATCTAGTGCTCTGGCTGGTAGAATCGTTATTACCAGCAATCCACTGCTCACACTGCCACCCCTGCCTGTGACGCCTTCATCTCCCAACACTGTATCTTAAGTGTCTCTGCATTCCTGATCCTGGACACAGGATCTGGTACACAGCAGGTGCTCAATAAATGAATGAAAAAACTAGAGCAGGAACACACACTCAGCTTCCTGTGAACTAACCCGATGCCCCTCCCTAGCTAAGAGAGAGCAAAGTGGATCCTGCAGAAAGGAGAATTTTCTCACCACCTCCCCTTCCCAAGGATCCAACAGAGCCGGGGCTGGGGCCTGGGACACCGTGAAGGAAAATAGGTGTTGACAATGAGGACAGAGCTGAGAGACCTGGGCAAACGGCTCTGCTGAGGAGGCAGGTATGTGTGTGTGTTAACACGGTCAGCGATGCTCTGTGCCCCTGCTCTTGGGACACTAGGGGAAAGCCCCTGTGTTTGGGTACCAGATTCCACTTCTGCTGCCAAAAGCACTGTGCGGCCTTGGGTGACCTGTTTCGCCTCAGTTTCCTCATCTGCAAAAGGGGCTCATAATCACAGCTGTCATACAGAGTTTAGTGAAGACTGGCTGAGGCAAGGAAGTACCTGGCACAGTGCCTGGCACATCCTGAGGGGCTCAGTGTGTGCTGCCCTGGAGGAGGTCCTTGTGTCTCTGGGTGAGAACTTGAGGGCTGGTACAGCTTGTAGAAGAGGTGGAGGCCTGGCTGAGCCCCAGCCACATATGACTGCCACATCGGCGGAGCATAAGGAGAGGTGCTGATGCCGGCATAAGGGCACCAGAAGTGGGTCAGGAGTGGAGGAGGGGGCAAAGAAAGAAGGCAATGGATGTGGCTGGTATTTAGGGCAGTGTTGTTACTTGGGATGCCGACACCTCATACCGCAGTGCTGGTTTGAGCCCTGGTTCCTCTGCTGCACATCCAACTCCCTGCTAATGTGCACTCTGAGGGAGCCAGTGATAGCTCAAGTACTTGGGTCCCTGCCACCCATGTGGGAGGCCCAGATTGAGTTCCAACATGCTGGCTTCAGTCTGACCTAGTCCCAGCTGCTGTGGGTATCTGGGAGTGAACCACTGGATTGGAAATCTCTGTCTCTCTGAGTTGCAACTAAAGTGAAGATAAATAAACAAAAATTAACAGAAGAGAAGAAAGAGGGTAAAGGGACCAGGGGAAGCAGTTTTGATTTTCATGCTGAGCAGAACACTGGCAGCCCAGGGGAGCCCAGGGTCAGCTACAATCTCTGAACTCTGTATTCCCATCTAGTAAAAAGTCTGCCCGCATGGCTGACATTGTGGTGTAGTGGGTTAAGCCACTACTTGCAATGACAGCTCCTATATAGGTGCCAGTTCAAGTCCCAGCTGCTCCACTTCATTTCCAGCTCCCTGCTACTGTGCCTGGAATAGGACTGGAAAATGGCCCACATGTATGAGGCCCTGTACCCACATGTGAGACTTGGAAGAAGCAGCTGGCGCTTGGCTTTGTTGGGGCCTTGACTGTTGCAGCCATCTGGGGAGTGAAGGTGCAAATCACTCTCTAGCTCTCCCTTCCCTCTCTTTGTAACTCTACCTTTCAAATACCTTACAAAAAAGGACAGAAAAGATAAAATGAAAACGCCTCCTGGGAGGAGGGCACAGATCCAGTCTGCTCTCTAAGATTAACTCCTGGATCTGGGGTTCCCAGGACTCCAGCTCAAGGCAGTGGCCAGGATTGAGGAAAAGAACTTAGGTGTAGGGTCCCTGTTCCACACAATGGCCTGCCAGGCACCCAACCTCTCTAAGCCATAGTCCCTGCCTCTATGAAATGAGTGAGAACACACACCTCCAGGCCTAGGGGGCTCATGCTTACAGTGTGCTTGGCAGAGGGACTGGAAAAATGGCCACAAAGCCAACACCTGAGTCTTCCTGTCAGACTGTGCTGAATTTCACCCCATAAGATGGAGAATGGGGGTAGGGACACTGTTGTCCTACACAATACCACAGTCCACAATGTGGTTAAGGCCAAGAGATGCACCAAGACTTCAGGAAACCAGGGGCTCACCTGCCAGTCCTGCCAAGAAGGGAACCTTGCTTTCTATTGGTCAGGGGCAACACCCAGGACATTATAGAGACAGGAAATGGGGGCTGCCTGCTGGTATCTAGAAGTGGGGCTCAGGATGTTCCATTCTGCTTCATGCTTATGAAAACATGGGATTCCAAATGATCATCCTTCCTGGAAATGACTGGAGGGAAGACCTATCTTTCTGCAGAATTGGCCATGACCTTTATTCTGGAACAAGAGTTGCCAGCCCGTATCGGATGCTCTTTTTCCTTAGCTCCGGTGCCAGGCTTGGTGCTATCCTCTGCCCAGCTTTCCAAACACCTCGCAACCCTCCTCATACCTCAGCTCTTTTCTTGCCTTTTTTGAAAGGTTCTATTTTATTTGCATGCTTTATAAAAGAGATTCAAGTGCTTTTTGGACATCGATGAACATAAATAATTGATTTATGATTGATTCAGCTCAAGCTTCTGGCTCTTTAATTAAGATCATGATCTTTTTCCAGAAACCAACTTTTGTCTGGGCTGTCTCATGCTCCTTCAGGCACCCACTGAATGATCAGTGTCATTTCTGCTGTGGCTCACGGTGGCACTGCAACTTTCTACCTTGGGAGGCACAGTTGCTGAGCATACAGGGCAATTGGAGTCACCCAGAACTGAGTTCTAATTCTGGCTCTGCCACCTGTTAGCTGCATGAATTAGGCCAAAGGGTCTGCTCCTTACCCATAAGGTGAGAATTGATGGTAACCTTCACATTGCTGATTATCACAGGGATTAAATGAAGTAAGGCAAATTGAAGATCTAGCAAAGAACCCAGCACATAGTGAGGTTTGGATAAATACTAACAATAGTGATGAGAAGAACAATGAGCAGCATTTATTGAGTACACAGAGAGTGCCTGATACATGCATGGTAGGAAAGAGGAGCACCTGCCAGAGGGTGCATTCCTTACCTGTTCCAGAAGACGGCCCCTGAGACCTTCTGCATCTCCCCCAGTGTGGCAAGCAGCAGCGAGGACTTGCCGCAGCCCACCTGCCCCACAATCATGGTCAACTGGCCTGCAGGGAGAGACAGAGGCGTGTCTCATTATCCAGAAAGACAACCAGGCAGACACCCTCGGCCCTCTCCCCCAAATCCCTGTGACATCCTCCTTCCACTCTGAGCCTTTCCTCCCCCACATCCATGCCCTCCTCTGGCTGCACAGGATCCCTTCCAATCTGCTACCTGCCCCCTTCCTTCCTCCGCATGCCCTTCTCACTTCTGATGCTTCCCAGTGTGAGCCCAGCCCCTTGTGTTCCCCTGGGGACCATCCTGGTTCTCAGCCCTGCAGTGGGATCATGACACTGCTCATGATGGGACAGGCTGGCAGGGACCTCACTCATTCTCAGAAACCTCCTTCCTCACTATGCCTCTCTTGGTTACTCCACTGGGCTCCTTCGAGAACTGAAGTCCCTGTCCCTGCTCCCCAATCTGGCCTGCCCTGTCTGTGCAGCCGAACTTGTCTATGGATTTGTCTCCTTCTCTACATGTCAGTGCGATATGGTGATAAGCCTGATAGGGGAGAGTTGAGCTGTACCTCGGGGGATACGGATGGTGATGTTGGACAGTGTTGGGAGTCCATCAGGGGTCCAGGTAAAGAAGCCTCCGATGATCTTTGTAGGCCACACCCCATCGCGTGGAAGAAAACAGACAGGCAGCTGGAGGTCTCAGGTGTCTCTTGCTTCCTCACTCCCATGAAAGTCAAAAGACACTGACTGATCGATTCCAGCTCCCAACTTACTTCTGAGCCAGGTGAGGGAGCTTGCCCTGTCCTGCTGATCCCTGCCCAGGGCACCCTCCCGAGAAGATAACTCCGTGGAGTCTCTGCTTTTAGGACTCAAAGGGACCCTCCAGGCAGACAGGCAAGGAGGCCTCTGGAACGCAGACCCAGCAGCTTGGTCTCTGGCCACTGGACCTGTTCAGGTGCAGCCTGTACATGTTGAGTCCAGGGCTCACCTGGACACAACAGTTGTCGGTGTCGCCTTCTGCGTTGGGGGCCAGCCTCTGCAGGGGGTTCATGAGTTCCCGACAATCCTCTCGGGCCGGGCGCTTGCGGTTCACCACCTTGAGGGGCTGGGGATGGTCAGGAGATGAGGGTCCATGGGAAGAAAGGTTGAGGTTGGACGTAGCCAGGCACGATTGGCAGACTGTACAGGATAAGCCTGGGAGCAGCCAGGGAGGCTGGGCACTCACCACCGCCTGGTACTTGCTGGCTTGGCTCTGGGGGGTTGGCTCCCGGGGGGCACACTGCTCCTCACGGATCTCTGCGCTGGACAGGAACTCGCTCAGCTTCTGTACGCTGCAGAGGAAGCACAGAGATGCCCCTCACCCCTGCCAGGGACAGAGGAGAGGGGCAGGGAGCAGGACATGCATGGCCCAAGAGCACAGCTCCCAGAAGATTCCTGTCCTGAGATGTGGCTCTTGCAAAGCCCATGCTGGAGGGGCTGGACCAGCACCTCCAAGAGACAGGTCATGGGCATGGTCAAGGTGTGTTAGCCTGGGGCTGGAGCAGGTCAGGGTCTGGATGAGAGGTGGGATTGGTTTGTTTTAGAATTAGAGGTGGGATGGGTTAGCTGGGATGACTAAACTGAAAGATGATCAGTACTGGGCTTATTAGTTACTGTCAGAGCTAAAGTTAACCTGTGGGAAGAGTTGCTAACTTAGCATTGGTTATTAACCACAGTAAAAAATGTGTAGGCAGCTCCCACACACCACCAAGTTAATTGCTTTATAAGCAGGATAAAATCTAAGTCCCATTGCAACCTGTTGTGGGGGTGGGTGGGACCCTTCCCTTCCCTCCCCTCCCCTCCCCTCTTCTCCCCTCCCTTCCTCTCCTCTCTCTTCCCCTCTTCCTCCCTATCTTCCCTCTCTCTTCTCCCCAATTGCCCTGTGGATTCTGCTGAGGCCCTGGACTTATCTCTTTCAGTTCCTTCTCTCTCATCCCGGGGAGTTGGGAACCATCTAGGGAGGCTTGAAACTAGTCTGTGTTCCCATTTTCTCCCTTTCCCTAAACTTATGACAGCTTGGAACAAGACCATTCCAAAACTTAGGGAAAAACAGCCCGGGCTGCAACCAGGCTGTGGTTCAGTGCACCTGACCCTGGGAGGAGCGGACATCAGGCTCCTGCCTGCTCACCCCCATCCTCCCTCTGGAACTCTCCCTGCAGTTTTGGTGAGTGGGAAGTGTGGCGCTGATCTTCAGCTCTTGAAGTGGAGCGTCAGGCTGTGTCTCATCCTGAACTTCCTCCTTAAAAAGGCCTTGGCTCCCCTGGTGCTCTGTTCTTAGAAGTCACAGATTGAAACAAGAGAACATTGGGACAGGCCCAACAGAGTTTTAGCGAGTGTAGGATCCTGGAATCTTTGTTTTCTACACAGAACCACAGGGCTGGAGCAGAAGTGGCAGGGAGGGGGACAATAACCCAAAGTCATAATGCCTTGGTCTATAAACAGTGAAGAGAGCTGAGCTAATCACACCGTCAGGCCAGTTGTTCAGGTCGGATCCTTCTTGAACCATCATCTCACTGAGATGTGCTCCCTTCCATCTTGGGGCCCCTACTAGTGCTTCTTCATGCAAGTTAGTCCTCCACCAGCTACTCCATTTCAACAGCTACTCCTTTGCTACCAGCTGCCCAGAAACACCCCTCCCCCTACCCCACCACTGCCATGATTCAAGGATGCCACTTCCTTCTAGGCTGAAGAAGGCACATTTGTTACCAACTGCTTCCACTAGCACAGGAAAAGGACAACCAGCTCCCCCAGAGACGTGTCAGGCCCTGGATGACAGGAGCTATTTCAGAGGACCGAAGAGGTCTCCACGAACCAGGCATGGTATTCCATAGCCAGTGGCACAGCCCTCCACCTCCAGATCTCACTCTCAGAGGATGATGCCTTCGGGAGAGTGGCTACATTACCACGGGGCCTGGGAATAGGGAACTCTCAAGGTTGCAGGCCAACACATCATGACCAGCAGGCACTCGGGGACATTGCTTCCCTGACAAGGGCTGGCAAGGCTCTGGGAGTCTGGAAACCCCAGAGGATGCTAGCTGGTGAAGAGAGGCATTCAGGGGGATACCTTCTGGCATCCAACGGGCTGCCATGTAAGGGCACTCATTCTGGAAGCAAAACTAAATCAGTGAGTAGAATTTACGAAGATGCCAAGCTGGCACAACAGAATTTTTCAGAGTTGTCTTGGTAATGACAAGGGATAGACTACAACAGGTTCTCTGCCAGGACGGTGTGCCAGGAACCCCCAAGGCTGGTGTCTTCTGCCCAGCCAAAGCCAGCTTCCTGGAGACCTGGATCAGCGGGGTGGGGGTGGGGAAATCCTGGGAACCAGCAGCCATGACTCCAGGGGTCGTTAGGGCAAGTTCTGGGGCTGGTGTGTGAGCTGTCCTCACAGTGCCCCAGCCTAGCGCCTTCTCTCACCTCACCAGAGCTTTGACTGTTGAGCGGACCACACTGGAGAGCAGAAAGAGCGGAGTGACCAGGATGTGGAAGAGGGACAGGGAGGCGAAGGCCACTGAGGGTGAGAAGTCGGCCCCTTTGAAGAAACTGACGTGGCCCACGAAGGTCTGGGAAGAGAAGCATGGCTCGGCATGTGGGCCCTTTTCATCTGGGAAGCATTCAGCCCCTCTGCCCCTGTTAGAGACACCCTCATCCTTCTCCTGTTGAAATATCTCCAGCAAGTGCAGGACATCAAGCTGCAGAGCAGGACTGACAAAGCCCCTCCCGGGCCAGTGCTGCCCCCTCTTCCCGCAGCAGCCTAGCACCAGTGGGAACCAGGGTAGACACAGGAGATGCGAGGTCAACTCCCTGCCATGCCTGACCGGGCTACCTGGCAGTCCCAGAGGCCCCAGTTACCCACAATGCCCCACAGTGCCAGGCCGCCAAACAGCCCAATAAATCAGGTCAAAAGAGAATTCCCAGGAGTGCTTTGACAGGCTGTGAACCTGCCACAGCTCAGGGATACGAGCCCTGGCGGGAAAAAGAATGCTTCTTTTTAAAGAACTGCATCTGTCACAGTCAGGGGTGGGGAGGGAGGTGGCTGGGGTGGGGGAGGCTTGGCTTTTCTGGAGGGGATCTGTGGCTAGCTCCACGCCTGAGCTCACCCACAGTTTTGGGTTAAAATCACTTAATAATAATAAAAAAAATATCTTGATAGTTCATGACTTGGAGAAATGGGTATGGCATGGGCTCAAGTTTAAATGAATAAAAAACAGAACTGGTTACAAAACGGTATGTGTGGCACAGCCCTATTTCAGTCAGGATAACATATCCTGTGCCTTAAAAAAAGACTGGGGAGAAACACACTGAAGATGCCGCCACAGCCTTGTGGGCGATTTCAGTTCTCTTGGTCTTCCATGGTTTTTATCATAATCAGTACAAATTATCATCATGAACACACTGGATAGCTACTCTGGCACGGTTAGTTTTATCTCTGGATTCTTAGCCTCGAGTCTCCCAGGCTGGATGCCGAGGCCTCTGTGTGTCCAGGGGAAGGGAGGGACTTTGCTGTTTTCTCCCTGTTTCAGTCCTGCTGTTTGGCCTGCCTCCCGAAGCAGAGGAGGTGATCTGGGCAGCCTCTCCTGACATCCTCCTGCCCAACCTGTTTAAGCCTCCCCCTCCACCTCCCGCCCGTCATCGCTGGGAGAGGTGGGCATGCGTGTACTCACAATGAGGACAGC
Source organism: Ochotona curzoniae (assembly GCF_017591425.1). Taxonomy (NCBI): domain Eukaryota; kingdom Metazoa; phylum Chordata; class Mammalia; order Lagomorpha; family Ochotonidae; genus Ochotona; species Ochotona curzoniae. The sequence continues at coordinate 62,964 of NW_024466409.1, forward strand.
TGCGATGGGGATAGCCGTGTTCATGAAAACTGTGGAGGAAGCACACGGGCCTGTTCAGTGGGAGGCAGGAGGCAGATGCCCAGGATGGGCCCAGGAGCAGCAGCCCCGAGGTGCAGGGTGGGCTCCTTCCCCTGTTCTTCAGGGACTCCTATCGCACATGCCATGCCCCAATCCCCAATTCCCCCCAACAGTAAAGGAGAAAATACTGGAACTCAGCTCTGTAGGGATGGGGGTGAAAGTGCCTGGGGAACCTGGTAAAGGGTAGGGCTGGAGAACTGCAGGTGTTCCGGAGGGCACCAGCGTGCTACTCCTTTCTCCTCCCTTTGCCCTCCCCACCAGTCCCTGCAAAGCCAGGCTTTCTATGAGGCTTAGGGACCTGCTGATGTCCCCCTGGTCTGGGGACAGTTTGTGCTGCTTCACACTGCACAGGTACACAAGGACCTCAGCTGGTGAGAACATGCCTTCCTGAGAGCTAAGGCTACACGTTCATGTTCAGGAGGCGTTGAGGTCCTTTATGGAATGCAGAGTGAAGAGAGCTGGCAGCAGTGGGTGCAGTCCCTGTTGTCACAAGCTATGTAACCCTGGGCTTGCCATTTACCCTCCTTGTACCTCAGTTTCCCCACTTACTATTTATAACCTTACACCTGATTACATATGCCCCCATTGTTTCCGAGGCCCAAGGACATCACGTAGGTAATGGGCTCTGTAAACCTTAAGTGCTGCCTATCACACAGCAGGGACTCCTAGCTTAGCCCTGCTCCTAGATCCCTTTGCTCTGATTTAAGGAGAGGTACCCAAGGCAGCCCTAAGCCCAGGCTTTAGTTTTCAGAGGGAGAGAGAAGAGACAGAAGCTGCCTGGAGTGAGGGCCGACCATCCAAGCTGCTGCCTGCCTATCTCATCTCCCTGCTCCCAGTATCTTCCAGGTCAGCCCACATAGAAGTGTGGTGCTGTTATGAGCCAAATTAAAGCAGCAGGAGTGAGGAGCCCAACGACCAAGGTCAAGGACAGCCTGCCCAGATGGCTGCTGTCAAATGGGTGAAGTCCAGCCAGCCCAGTTCTGAGAGGCTGATTGTCCACTTACCCCAAGAATCCTGCATTGTGCAAAGTACGCATCGGGAATGTGGCCCCCAACTTCCAAGGCACCCCAAGTGGACAGACCATGGCCCTACCTCAGGGGATTTCCCACGCTGAGGAAAGTGACAAGAGCTGTGCTCCCAGAAGATCCTGATAGGACGGGGGAGACACAATACGTGGCGTTCCCAAGCAGACAGGAAAGACATGAATATTACCTTTGGAGAAGCCCTAATCTGAAAGCAGAGGTGAGGCCCCTGTCACTGGAGAGTTCCTACTGTGGTAGAGGGATGAAGGTTGGAGCCCTGGAGGTGTAGCTAATCTCTCAGACCACAAAGCTTCTTAATATGAGCATAGGTCATTCATCTCTGTGTTCATACTGCCCTGTCCCATGAGGTGCCCGCCTGCAGTGCCACAGCCCCAGTTCCAGTCCCCAGCTGTGGGCTCTGCCCACAGTTCAGGAACCCAGTCTGGGACACAAGACATGGCGTGGCCATCACTGCAAGGGGAGAATGGGGAGGATCATGGCCATCAGGCTTGGGCCCTTGCTCGTAAGCAGTACGGAAATCTCGGCACAAGCAGCCCTGTCCATGCCCATATCTGACCACCACCACCAGGAGCAACTGTCCCAAAGGTGTCCATGGGGGCAGGAGCCTCTCTTCCACTCCTTCCCTTCCCAACACCACAGATCCCAACTGAGGAGACAGCTCGTGCACCATCCTTGGCCCTCTGCCCCACCCTCGGGCCCGTCTTCCAGCTGAAGAGTGGGCTGGAAGTTGGCTTGTCCCATAGCACAACCCGCATGGAAAGCAATCTGGTGCCTGGTAGCTAGAATGCCACAGAAGTTCAAACCTTCTGATCCTGCACTCCATCTCCTGGGAACTTCTCATAAATAATCATTCCAGGGGAGCACAAAGCGAGCAGCAAGATGGTGTTTGTTCCACGCAGTCTGTTACAGCCACACAAAGCCGCAACCACAGCAACAAATCAGCCCCGAATGAAATAAATCGAGAGAGTCCAACGGGAGTGGGAAGGAGAGGGCGTTCTCGCAAATGACCGCACCTCCTTGCTCTGGGAGGCCTGGAAAATGTGCAATAATTGACATCCCACGGCACCTTCTCCTTCATCATGGCTTTCTTTATGTTTTTTAATTTTATTGTCTTGTTTCTTGGAGCTGCCTGGATTCCTTTGAGGGATGAGTCAAGCCATAAACACATTTAAAAATGAACATTTCAAAGCGGAGGCAGCAACACGGAGCAGGCTTATGAGATAATTGCTTTCTACCCTATTCTGGTGGCTCTATGACGATGAATGGGGGTTCCCTGCAGGTGGGCAAGGGAGGAGTGAGATCCCAGTTGCCTGTTAGGGTGGGTGTAGCTAGGGATGGGGGTATTGGGGGCTTGGGACCAAGGGGGGCTCTGCTTCCTCTCTGGGACAGCAGCCAGCCCTACAGGAGCCCTACATCACCCACATGGAGGGTGATGGAGCCAGGGAGCTGGCCTCTAGTTGTGGTTGTTTGCAGATCTGAGGCCTTGCCCCCATTTTCCTGATCCCCTCCCCCTACAAAACTCTCTAAGATTTGCAGGTGGTAGCAGGAGTTGGAAACCTGACTAGGAGCCTAGCCACAGGGCAGGTGACACATCTTGATCTGATTTAGAAAAACAAAAACAGAACGCACAAAATGGCAGGCATGTTAGCACTCAAATTATGAATGCGAGGGAGCAAGAATCACAGGTTAAGCTGTGTGAAGTTAAACAGAGGTTACAGAAATGGCGTGTGGGGGCGGTAGTGATATGGAGAGGTTTGATGGCAGGTAGGCGGGCCCAGAGGCCACCAGCCACAAAGTGCTTCTGCCACTATGCAGAGAAGCAGGCCCTTGTGTGTCATCTCCTCCAGTAACGTTCTTTCAGAGCTATTCATTCATAGGTTATTTCCCAAATGTCTCCTCTTCCCGGTCTCAGGGCACAGGAGTAAGCCTGTATATCTGTTTTCCTTGTCTCTCGTCTACCAATTAAGCAGAATTGCAACCCCAACTCAAGCAGGTCTCAGACCACCCACTCTCCTGCCTGTGTCCAGGGAATACTGTCCGACTTGGCACCAGCAGCTTCTGGTGCTTCTCCTCGACAAAGTACAGATAAATATTTCAGAAGTTGTGTGTCCAGGAGGCCCTGCCAGTTTTGTCCCCAAGGAGGGACCAGAGAGGGGCTGTGGGCTCCCAACTTGGCCCTGACGGTAACTTGCCTCTACAAGGAATGAGGGGGAATGGATTTTGAGGGGCACACCATCTTTTCCCATTCAGTCTGACAACCAGGGACATCAGCAAGGGGGAGGAAGGGAGGCAGGTTCCCAGTGTGTGTCAGTGTGTTGGCTGCCAGCAAATAGAGGCCGTGCAGCCAGCGGCCCTGCAGTCACATTAATTTCTACCTTCTTCTCTGACTGACTGAAGAGTCCCCTGGCTCCAACCAGGCCAGGAGATGCATCAGCAACCCACAGCAGCCGCATTAGCAGGCAGAAGGAAGAACAAGTGTTGAAGGAGCTGTACTCTTCAGTGTCAGGGCCCCTAGTGAGCAGGACAGAGGAGAGCAAGGGTTTGCAGACAGGTAAGGTCCCTGGTGTTTGTGGACAGGGACCATGTTGGCTGTCTCGGGTATGGGTTCGCTAGCACCATCCTGCCCACTTCCTACCACCACTCCCTGCCCCCGCCTCACCACCCTGAAGGGTGGTTGAGCTGGGGAGCTTGGTTTGGTTCTGGATTATTTGCTTGTGTTTTAGGACACTCAATGAGGCCAGTTACAATCATCCTTGGAGGTCCTGCTGAGCAGTACAGACCCCTGAGCCCAGAGCACTGAAGACTGTAGCCAGCAAACGTTTCTCTGGCTTCTCCTCTCCTCCTCACATGACTTCCGCCACAACAGAAAACCTGAGAGCTGAGCCCAGCACACAAGGTGCTGCCTGAGGTGGTCTGGGTCTCCACTCCTCCCTGGATTGTGCTGGAGTCTTGACTATGCTGGGCTTATCCATACCTGCAGCCTTTGCGGCTGGGACACTCCTCTCTCGCCTGGCTGGGTTCACCTGGTCATCCTTTGGCACCCTGTCATGGGTGAGCCTTCCTGAGACTCCTGTCCCTAACAGCTCATAACCCTATGGCTACCCAGGGAACCCCTTTTGGCTTGTGTCTTTACAACACTGCTGTATGTCTGTTCCAACCTCCCCATGTAAAGTAGACTAAGCAACCTGCAGACTGGGACCACTATGCCTTCTCATTACCACATCCCCAAGGGCCGGCACACAGTAGTGCTCAGTTAAGTAAGTGGCAGATGGGAAGAAGCAAGAGGCTCAGGGCCTGGCAAGTAATGCACAAGACAGAGGTATTTACAACAGACCCCATGGCTCTGACCACATGCACAGCCACTGTTCCCATGGTTGGTCATGGTTGGTCACCTGTAAGACCATGAGCTCTGGGACCATGGCCGTGCTCACTTGCTCTTTAGTGGCCCCACCTTCTGCAAAGCCTGGCTCTGGGGCATGAGCTGCACACAGAACAAACCGACAGCATCTCAGCTGGTTGACTGGAAGATCTAGGAACTTTTTGTCCTCACAGAGGAAGCACTTAGAGTCACTGCTTCTGCAGGATTCAGGGTTAAACTGACTCCTAGAGCAAGAGGCCACAGCTCTTACCTCCAGCTTGTTCCCCCACTTTACCTTGCACTCACCAACCTCCTTTGTGCTAGGTGCAGTCTGATGGTCAACTATGGAGTCTGTGTGAACTCCCAGCCCACGTGGGCTTCTCTCTCAGTGCTCTGCCATTTATTCACTGAGACCTTGGCGAGGCATTTCAACTGACTGAGCCTCACTCCTGTCTGCTGCAAAATGGGACAACCGAGGAGCACATCTCACGACATTGCGATGAGGGAGCATCACATGCTATCAAACTTGTTGGGCAACTGGCTGTAAGGTTTAGTGCTCACTGCATGGTAGTTCCTGAGGGTGGTGAGGCATGCCTTATTATCCTCTGCATTCTTCCTGGAGCTTGGAATAGAGCAGGGCATCCTGATGGGCTCATTCTGGGAGACACTCTGCCCTCCTTGTCCTGTCCAATGAGGCTCAGAGCTCCATACCCAGGAGCTCTTGGGCCTACTGAGGGCAGGAGAGGGCCAGAGGCAAGCTGGCCTGCCAGTCCGCCTGCAAGGTGCACAGACAAGCAGATGGAGAGCCCCATATACTCCCTTGCAATGAGCCTATCAGGAAATGTAACCCTGCAGCTCTTCTTCAGTCTACATCCTGAACCTGGCGCCAGTGGGAGACAAGAGATAATCATTACTTTAGTCTAACTGCCTGGGTCCTGAGCCCTGGTAACACAAGAATGGAAGTCCCGGAGGAGGGGAAAGAAAACACATTTAGAGCAGGCATAGCTGGGAGGTGTCCCAGAGCCCAACCCTCTAACTATCCCCCACTGCCAGCTAGCGGAAAGGAGCACATCCCAGAATGAGCAAACACACTGAGCAAATAGCACTGGGCTGCACAGATCCCCCGGACAGCCTTCCCCCACCCCTTGCCTTTCATCTCCCCTCTTCCAGGGGCCACGCTGGAACCACCAGAACTCCTGCATAGGTGACAGGCACTGGGTGTTGCCTGCTTGCTTTCAGCAACCCCCTGCCTCTTCAGAATCACCCAGCTCTGGATAACATGAAGCTTCCTGTCCCCAAGTCCTGCTGGTCCCAGGCCAGTCACAGAGCCAAGGCCTGAGTGCTAAGTGTCCTGTGGGACAAGCAACACCTAGGACATAGACTCCAGGGGGTCAGCCTGGGCACCAAGGCATACTAAGTTCCTGTTTATGTGGGAAAGCCTGCCCCAGTTTGCTGGTGGGAAGGCAAGAAGTGAGTCCTGAACTCCACCTGTCCCCAGGAATCTTGGGGAGCTAGAGCTCCTCTCATTTTTTTTGCTGCGTCCCTTCCCTCTACAGCTCAACAGCAGTGAGCCTGCCATTCTCAGCCTGTTATGCTGGCGTCTAGACAGGAAGTGCCTTGACTACCTGGAGAAGCCTTCCCTCACTTCCACAGCTATTCTCACTGCTGGGGGGCTGCCCACAAGTCACTTGTCTGAATCTCTGGGGTAGGAGAAGGGGGAAGTGATAAACAATGCAGTGACAGCTAGCAGCACCACACCCTGGTGGGCCTGGGGCTGAGGACACTGGCTTTTATGAGCTCTGCATATGTTCTCAATGCATTTCTCATCTTGGAGAGTACTCAGGCTGATGGTGTTCACTGCAGCACAGCGTCAGAGGAAAGATCCAGAACTCGGAGGCTCTTGGTGGGGAGGAGCCTGGGGAGCCATGGCTGCTGGCCATGCCTGCAGCTCCAGTCTCAGAAAATCAAGTGTGGCAAGACTTTCTGCAGAAAGACTCCATGGCTTGAGCTATGACTGGTAGATGGCCTCACCACTGACAATGGCTGGACAGGGTCCTTGCCTGAGTCATGGCACACTGTGGTCTGGCTGGAATGACTAGGCTATGAAGCCTTATGTTGGAAGGTGGCTCCTGGACCCATCTAGGCAGCACAGACTCCAGGAACACATAGATATCTTGTTCATGAAGTTTCAAGCCATCACTGGCTCAACTGCTGCCCTTCCCCTTGCCACCACACAGGTAAGCCTCTTTCCCAGAACAGCCTTTTTGACCAGCAGTCTTTCTTAATCTTCTACCCTATTTTTCATCTTGCCAGAGCCCAGGCTAAGAGACAGTAGCTTCCCCAATGTGCGACGAGTCTTCTTTACTTCACACGGGTGTCCAGCTTTCTATGGCAACAGTGCACTAAGCTGGGAACCAGCAAGTGTCAGAGGCTCCAGCCTGAGTCAGGCTGCTGACCTCAGGGGCACACTCCCCTATCGCCTTGATTTCCCATGGGGTAAGTGGTCCTCTGCAATGACAGAAAGTCTTTTCCACTTTCCCTTCTCACCACAGTCTGTATAATTTCCACAGACGTCTTCCAAACAAAAAAAAACTCTCTTTAGTGATTTTTTTTTTCACTTCATCTACACACTTTCTTGGTTTAATTTCCTCTCTTTGGGAGCTTCCACTGGGCTTCCTGACCATAAACTGGACAATGAAGGAACAAGCAGGGGCTCTTCCAGCAGCTAAACCTCTGCACCGAAGAGGTAGCCACAGTGGGACGGGCCTCAAGTCCAATTGTGATGACTGCCAATTGCCCGACCTCTGTAAGCGCTCCCTCTGGCCAGGGGGGCATTATTTCCTTAATGGATTTCAATCACTGAGGTTTTAACTTATGGAAGCTCTTTTGGTTCTTTAACCCCCATACTTTCCTCTGTGACCTTAAGTATTTTTTGCTTTATTTTCACTATTTTTTTTCAAGATTTATTTATTTTTATTACGAAGTGGGATATATAGAGAGGAAGAGAGACAGAGAGGAAGATCTTCCGTTTGATGATTCACTCCCCAAGTGACCGCAACGGCCGGTGCTGTGCCAATCTGAAGCCGGGAGCCAGGAACTTCCTCCAGGTCTCCCACATGGGTGCAGGGTTGCAAGGCTTTGTAGTGTCCTCGACTGCTTTCCCAGGCCACAGGCAGGGAGCTGGATGGGAAGTGGTACCGCTGGGACTAGAACCAGCACCCATATGGGATCCCAGCGCATTCAAGACAAAGACTTTAGCTGCTAGGCCACCGCATTGGGCCCTGTTTTCACTCTTTAAATACACTATTTCAGATCTGTTTTAGACGATGCTGTCGTCTGCAGGTACTCAGGGACTACTTCTCTGGGGAGCACTTTTTTTTTCTCTTATGGCTTTTGACTTTATTATTAGTTTAATACTCAACAGGAGACATTGTTAGGGGAGTCTCACTGTGTCTGTCACATGGTTTTAATGTGTCTGCTGGGACCTTAGGAATTTTCCCAGTGTTTCTCTTGTCTTTAGAGCTTCCAAACCACCGGGCTAATACAAATTCAAAGCCTACACTAATGAGACACCAAGCTTGGCTTCTGATCTTCCAGGATAATGAATTTTTTTTTCACAGGGTCCATGGAAATGAAAGCTTCCTTGTAGCTACTTAGGACAGGGGAAGCTCTATCTGACTTATTGAGAAGCCTCCCACTCTCAGAATTCAAAAACTGCTTATTTGGTTGCTGGCTGCTGCCTGGTCAGAGCATAAAAACCCCTGGAGAAATGGGATCTTGTGTGCTCCCCTCATCATTGTATCCTGATGGCCAGCACAGTGCACAGTACCCAGTTCATTACAGTACCTGTTTGCTGGATAAATGAGTGAGGGGTTTCAGCTACCTCCTAGGGTTGGGTCTCGAAAACCATCCTAATGCCGTTCCCCCAAACCCCGACTCTCCCTCCAGCATATGGGCAGTAGCAGCAGCCGCCAGTGCTGTTGGATTGTGACTCACTGGAGATGGAAGTGTAGACAGCAAAGGCCTTGAGGCTGGTCATCTCCTTCCTACGGGTCATCTCCACGCGTGCGCAGAAGATGTTCTCCCAAGCATACAGCTTGAGCAGCTTGATGCCACGAAGCATCTCGTTGGTCTGCTTCAGCCTCTCATTGGAATACTCCTGTGGGCATTGTTGCGTCTGAGGGGAGCATCCTCTGCTCCCACCCCACCTGAGACCAAGGCCCCCTGTCAGCGCCCTCACCACCCTGTCCCGCTCACAGCCCTGCAGGGATGCACCCTGCCCTCTCCAAGAGCCCCATTTCCCAGATGAAACAGCTGAGGCCTCTTCTTCAGAAAGTGACTTACTAGAGATCCAATGGCATGAGTGTCTGAGTAGACCTGCTGTTGTGAGTGGCAGGGGGACAGGCAGACATGGGGGGTGGTTGGGACAAAAGGACCCATGCACCCCCTTGCACACTCACCAGGGTGCTCCGCTGGGCTTGGGAGAGCTTGGTGGCCACGAAGTACTGCACAGGGGCCAACAGAATGATGACTGCTGCTCCAATCAGGGCACTGACTCCGAGGATGTAGTAGAGCAGGATCACACCCACAATGATCTACAGAAGGGGCCAGGGGGAGTGTCTCCTTCAGCAGAGGGTGGGTATTGGCTAGCACCATCCCCCACATCCCCAGCTCCCTAGAATGGGATGTGCATGGGAGCCCAGGTTTTCCCAGCTGTCTCTGGGAGGAGGGAGAAATGCGATTTCAGAAGGCGGGATTGTCGTGATGGGCACTGGCTGCAGCCACGTTTCTGGGCTGGCACCACATTGCATCTCATGCAAGCCTGGTGACCTCCTCTTTCTGTGAGGCTGGCTCAGCGCTCACCCTCTCCTAGTTTAAACCAAAGTCAGAAGTCTACATGATGAATGTGACAGCTGGCAAAGCTGACACGTCAACTCTCCCTGAGACAAACATGACACACAAAGGGACGAAATCTCAGCATCCAGGCCAGACCACAGAAGCCCAGGGTTGGAGAGACTGCTCTTCCTTGTCATGGTACTGGTGTCTCTCATTTTTTGGTGCATCTAGCCAGGATTCTCTGAAAAGCAAACTCTTTCTGCTTCCAGCTCTATGTAAATGACTGCCTACTTTGGAATATTTATGGGAAGTGCAAGTGACTCGCACGAGTGCCCACGGCACTATGATGGTGTCTCATGTTCCCTTCAAAGACACATGCCTCTAAAGATGGGGCTTCTCCTAGAATACATAAGCTGAGCTGAGCTTCTAGGGTAGAAAATGAAGGGGGAAATGCCACCTGGCTTGGCCCTGCTGCTCTAGAACCCACACCAGCTGCACACTGCTCTCCCTGCACTGCCTCAAGTGGTGGTGGTGTGGGTATGAGGCTCTGGACTTGCCATTCATGACTGAATCCTGCCTGGCAGGTAGCTGAGAGGCTGGGAAGAGAGACTCCTTCACCACATGCCTCCAACAGTAAATACCAGCTTGGACAGGCAAAGCATGCTAGGAGACAAAGGAATCTCCTACCTCTGCTGGTCAGCCCCACCTTCCTTCTGGAAAGTTCTCCCTGGCATGCAATCCTGTCACTAGCTTTGTTCATGTGGGAGCAACAACGGGGTGCTTCAGCCAGCTGGGCTGTGCCAGACAAAGAGGAGGCTCCCAGAGCATCACAGGGCTGCTAACAGGGCACCTGCAGGAAGGGGTCAGTGCTCGTGCCCATTCACCTCCAAGGGGCTGGCACAGCTGGGACAGGAGATCGCCTTCCTGCTCCCTAGACTCTTGGGTCCCTTTGTCCCTTCTGCAGGGGTCTGAACACCTCTCACAGGGCGAATGCCAGAAATCAAAGGTTCTTATGTGCAAAGCAGGGATGAAAGCTAGGGAGCCGTTCTGTTGCCTAGTCATAGGTCAGGAGGAGCTTGGTGTTCCTGAAGTCTGCAGCCTGTGACTGTGGCCTCAGTACTTAGCAGCACCATCTTGGGCAAGCTGTACTATCTCATAGGAATCTCAGCTTCTTCATCTTTAAAGCAATGATAATAAGGCCCACTTACAGTGAAGGTTAAATAAAGGTCTGTGCTGAGTGCCCAGAGCAGTGCCTGCCAAATAGCTGGAGAAACACAAGGCAGCTGACCCCAGTTGAAAGGAAAAAACAATCTTTCTCGGAGGTCATCCACAGACTGGAGCCACCTGGGTGTGGTGCTGCTGTTGGCTCACTGTGTGGCCCAGGTAAGATTCCTGCCCTCCCTGGGCCCCAGATACCTCTGGAATAAGGAAACACAGAGATGTCTACCATGGCCAAGTGCCTTAACCTGGTGTCCTTGATCAATTTCAGAAGGGCCCATGAAGCCCCTGAAATTGTAGGCTAGTGTGTGAACTTTCTTTTTTGAGAAAGTGGCATAAGATCTTCAAAAGTGTCTGTAGATAAGTGGTTGCTAGGAGCTGGGGGTAAGGAGGAGGCTTACTGAAAGTGTGGGGAATTAAAATGTTCTAGAAGTGTGGTGATGGCAGCAAAACTCTGTGAATATTGTGAAACCACTGAATTGTCCAAATGAATGCATTCTATCTCAGTATGGCTGTTGTTGTTTTAAGTGTATGTGACAAGAGGAAAAAAAGACAAGGCCTCAGGTAGAGCGCTTGGGATTTGCCTTGGACCAGGGCTCTGGAGCTAACTGCAGTGAGGAGCTGTGTGTGTCTGTGGCCGGCCAGCCTGCGGACAGAATTCTGGGCAGATGCAGTCTCTGCATTTGGACTGAGATGTGTCAGTTCACAGTAGCAACTAGCTCTTCCATTCTGGTTTAATTTCTAAGTCCCAAAGGTATAGTCGTTGATGAAGCAACTGATACTTCATGATGAATAAGCAAGGTCAAAACCTCCCCTCATACCCCAGTGCCTGGTTGGGAGGTCAAGTGACACAGGTGAAAGGGGCTGGGCCAGGGCCAGCACAGGGCAGGGGCCATGCGTTAGTCCTACCAGCAGTAATGCACGCACAACAAACAATGGCTGTGATTACAGAGCTGCAGGCTTAGTGGATGAGATTAGATGAGACAGTTTGTTCAGAGGCATACTCGAGAGTCTTGGGGATAAAAGGCTGTGACTATCACATGAGCCTTCAGCCTTCGGACAGCTTTGGGCATCTCTGATCTATACGGCAGCATGGGAAGGGTCAGATTGGGCATGGGTAAGTGCTAACATGGATGTCCGATATGACTCTGTTCTTGTGGGAAAAAAAAAAGACATCAGCTTTCCTCCCAATCTTGCCTAGTTTTCTGCCTGTACAAGCCTCTCCTACTTTGATCTAATATCTTCTACTTGCAAGCTTTACAAGTAAAGAGGACTAATACAAGCCACAAGAACCAAGAAGCAATGGGTTAGCATAGCCTCACTCAGATCAGACACGTGCAAGTGAGAGGCAAGTGGGTTTCCTAGGGGCCACTCTGCTAGGCACGCCACCTGATGCTTTACTAACACTGTCTAACTGAGTCAGCACAACAAAGGCTAGGATGCAGGAACCAGCCCCATTTCATAGGTGAGAAAACTGAGGCTCAGGGAGGTGACATATGGGAAGCTGCCTGTCCCATCCAGGTCCTGCCACTCTCTATTACACCTGCATGCTGCCACGCAAGCACCAAAGGGAAGACTCATCCTCAGGCCTGGTACATCATCCAACTCCACTGTGGAAGAACTAAGGATGGCAAGGGGATAGCAGGTGAGGCTAGGGCAAGTCCAGAGGATTCCCCTGCAGCAGGGAATGCGCCTCCCAAAGCTTGTCATGTCTGCATCCCACCACCCCCCCTCCAGGTACTCCACGTTTGCTGAAGACTTTGGAAACACACAGAGAACAAAAAAATTATCTGTACCTCCACCAGACAGCTTTCTAGCTCTTTTTGTTGCAGGAAGCTGTGCAAAGTATGCAAATGGGAACTCCAGTTCAGAAGGATGCACATTGTACAAGCTCTCTTGTGCTTTAATCTTACTTTTAATGTCTGAGGAAGCATTCTGTGTGTGGTTACTTTATGATTCAGTTAAGACTGGTTGCCTTTTACAAGTCTTAATAAAATGGCCTTCTCTGACCACCAAGAAAGACAACATACTCTGCCTGCAGAGCAAGGCATCCTATAAGGGCCCCCCCCCCCCAGAGTGCACCCCACAGAGACTCCCGGGGGGGATGGAAGTCATAGGCAAAGAAGGAATAGAGGAGGGATAGTTGCACTGGCTGCCCACCTGTCCCCTCACTCCCCTCCCTCCCCCAGCCACAATCCCACATCTGGTACCTGTACTGGCATGGCCCAGAGGTTTGGGCACAAGAAGAAAAACCACATGAGTTGGTTGGTGTCGATGGCAACCAGGTTACAGATCTGGCTGGCGGTCATCTCCCCCATGGACAGGTTGGAGGTAGACAGGTGCATAATTTTATTGTAAATCTTGGTCTAGAAATGACAGCAGAGAATTTCTCAGTGGTCAGCATCACCACCCTCCTGGGTGCCCCCAAGACTACCTGTTGGTGCTTCTCAGATGCTCTAGGGGCGAAGGGAGGATGGGCACTGCATTGCTATGCTACAGAAGGAAGAAAGGCAGACAGGCTCAGGGAGGCTTTGGTAAAGACCCAGGAGGCAGCATCTGGGTGAAGATCCATGCTGGCAGGGCGAGCTACTTCCTCAGCCAGTGAGGGCTCTCCTCACGGGGAGAAGATTTAATTTGCCCTTAAATATTCATAACAGATCTTCACATCTAGTTGCTATCTTGATTTACGAGGGGCCATAGAGCACACATTTCAAAGCCATAAACATGATGAAGTGGTTCGGCTGTTTGACTTACTATGTCCACCACCTCCCCGCTGGGGAAGGGGTCCATGTCTGGGCCAAGCTCCTGTCACAGTCAGACCTCGCAGCAAAGCAAGGCCTATGTCTGGCTGATGTGAGAAACGACCATGAGTGTGGATCAGCCTCAGTGCCATCTCAGTGCCCCAGCATGCCCAAGGCCACTATAGGGGCAGACTGGGAAGCAACCACAATAGTGGCTTGGCCTAAGTGTGGAACCTCAAAGCTTGGTACACAGACTGACTGTCCCTCCCAGAGAGATTGCCAGGCTGCATGCACAGGAACAAGGGCAAATACATTCCTGTCTTCGGTGTCTGAGCAGTGCCTGCTTTGGAGAGAAATTCTCCTGCGCATTCTGTTGTAAAATGGATTGCGCTGGATTCATCTTTTGTGTGAGCCTGGGCCATTGTGTGCAGCAGATCTCCCTAAGGCATTAAGCTAGTCTACATTTTTATGAGCTGAGACGCATCAGGGGCAAGTTTTCAGATAACGGCAATAATTTTTTTTTTTTTGACAAATCTATGTTCTTCCTAGGTCATGTGAGATCAGGCTTCCAAAGTCTGTCACCTTATTCAGCAAAGTAGACATAGAGACATGCATCCAGTGGAACCCTACGAAGTCCAGAAAAGGCTACACAAATAGGCACACCCAAATGGTAGAGGGTATGTTTTTCAAAAACTATTATCTATAATTCAGTAATTTTGCTTAATCGCTTTAAATGCAAAAACCATGATGATTCTCAAACTCATGAAGAAGCAAACTCTCCTTGATTGGGGTAAGTTTTCTATAAATAATTTTCTGTAAATCTCTGAAATCAGGAAGAAGGTTGTTTTCTCATCTGATTTGCTTTTGTAATTAATGCTGGTATTTCCTTTTTGTAGCATATGAATTAGTCTCTCTTATTAATGCAAAAGATTTAAACAGTTTGATAAAAGCAATTATACGCTAAAGCATTAAAAAGCCATTTTTGGCTCTCTCAATGTAATTGGAAAATACTTGGGTTGGTGAGTGATTGATGATCTACAAGTAGGAAGTAGGCTTAATCATAAAACTGCCCAACTTCCAACTTGGCTGATGCTTGTGCTGTGTGAGTCAGCCCTTGCTGGAGAGGTCTGAGTAGAGGCTAGAATTTTTAGGTAGTATTTCTGAATTGAAAAACAGTTGTGTTCCTCCTGCCAACGAGCACCCATGGGTCTTACAATGTCACAGATTTTGCTGGGTTCTTTCTACCTTCACAGGATAACATTCCCCATGGAAATGCTCTGCTTTTCCAGTGAAAAGTCACTGGTGGCAGGCAGTATGGTCAAGTAGCGCATAACAGGTTGCACACTGAACAATCACAGGGAGCACCATTTATGTGGACTACATACCAAGATGGCCCGAGTTGGGTTCCTGGCACTGTCTCTATGCCAGCTATCTCCTCCTGCAAGTCCCCTTTCTGTGAAGCTTCTGATCTTGGCTCCCACAGGACCAGTGTTAATAGTTGGGAGGATACATGAAGGTAACAATATGGAAAACATACTAGTCTTATCCACTTTCCTGTAGCCCTTGAACCTTCTTACCCTAATTAACTATGTAAAGAATGTCAAAATAAAATAAAAAAAAATAGTTTGGAGGAATATTTTTAAGAATATTCCTCCCAACTAGTTTGGGGGTAGTTTGGGGCTCTTGCTACAATTTTACGGCAATTTTGGTTATGGTGGCATTCCCTAACTATTCTCCTCAATGTCCATTTTCTCTTTTGTACAAAGATAATTTCTTGTATGATATACATGATTATTGGTGACAGAAATCACACTTCCTAGTCTCTGTGAGGATGGCCATTTGGTCAGTTTCTCACCAATGGGATGAGAGGGGGAATGTATAACTTCTATATTATGATTCTATAAGGGAGAAGCACCAGAGCCTACCGCTGCCCCCAAATGAAGGAGACATCATTTGTTTCTCTTGTCCCTTCTTCCTTCTTGCTGGTTTGCATGATGGCATGATAGTGACAGCTCCACAGCCAACCTAGGCCATGAGACGAAAGTCACATAAGAAGCTTGGCCGAGCAGCAACAGGGAAAGAACCCAGGTCTCCTTAGCTGCCGAGTCAGCCCTGACTTGACATGAAAAATGAGCAAGTTTGTATTGAAAATGCTGACTCCTGGGGCCTTTTTGTTCCCATAGCTGAAGTGAAATTCTGATGAAACACTGGAGTTGGCACAGCTGCCATCACCACTTTCTGCCAAGGAACCTGAATACACTCTGGCTTTGATGATTCCTCTTGCTGATTCTAAGAAGGAAACCACAGATGGCAGCCCTGGGAGTCTGGCCCACCCAGACAGAGTCCTCAGGACCTCAGGTTTAAGTGCTCCAACAGATGCTCAGATTAGGCAGACCTGGGACGTATGCAAATCCCTCTTGCTTCAAAGAAAGACTGGCTGATAGCAGAATTATGGAACAATATCTGCAGAAGGATTCTGAGTTGGCATCTGAATTCACAGAAAGGAGAGCTGTGATGGATTGGTGTTGTCTGCCATGTCCAAGGATGGAGAGACCCAAGGGCTGAGCAGAAGACATCCCTGGTCCACAGCAGAATCAGAACTAGAACTTGTACATGCCCCCCAGTCCAGCCCAAGACTCCTGCCACCATCCACCCTGTTTTGTCTACAGCTATTATGCCAAAACCCCATTAAATGACAACAACAACAGCAGCAAAGCTTGAAGCAGAATTATTCTTGAGTGCCCATGAAGAGGAATAGTGTGAGCCTTCCTGTGAAGTGAACAGCTTGTCCGAGTACCTGTATGGCACCTCGCAAGTTGATTCCAGTTTCAATGGCGACATAGTAGGAGGCTTGCAGGAAGGTCCTTTGTAGCAGCAGGGCGAGGAATAGGAGCACGGCTAAAACATAGGCATTAGCCAGGAACTCTTGGGAGGAGACAAAGTAAACTCCGAGAAACTGCGTCTGTGGCAAAGAGAAATTCGAGGGCAGCGGTCACCAGTAGCCACTCACCTTTCCTAAGTAAGCCTCCCTGGGCCCTGGAGCCATGACAAACACAGCCTGCGCAACAGTTCACATGTGAACAATGGGACTGACAGTGCCAACACAGCACTCCTCTAACTACAAGGGGATGCCTGTATTCCCTTCCTTTTTCCACCTGGGGGCTCTCAGCACTGTGGTCCCCAAGTCCCAGGGAGTAGTTTTTGAATGGCATAAGAATCAACAGAGCAAACCAAAGAGCAGGCCCATGCACAACTGTTGGAGTCACACGTCTGCTGTGTGTTTTTGTCATGCAAGCAAAGGCAGCTGAGACCTCAGATTGTACTCATGGGCAGCCTGCACCAATGGCAACCACGGCCCTGCAGTGCTCCCCAGGGAGCGGTGGGTACTGTGCAGATTTCCGGCTCCCAGCCCCCGTGTCCCCAGTCTCTCCTGTGGGATTCCAGGTCCCCTTGCTGCACTTTCAGCATGATCTCAGGCGATAACTTGTGAAAGAAAACATAAACTTGAACTTTGTTGCTGAAGATGCCCCAGGGGAATGGCAGTGCCCCTGTTTCCAAATTCGGCCTCCGTGATACAGCCAAACCTGTGGAGCTGCTGCTTCTGGGAACGCGGAGTGTTACCCTGTCTCTGCCCTGAATGCTTCTGTGCCACTGGCAAGAGAGTTGCTGTGGGGCAGATTGCAATGGGAACCGAGTGCCAAGAAGGAGCCCGAGGGCATGTCCTTCACCTGCACCAGGCATAAGAGCAAGGGGGTCTTTGCTTTGGTTAGAAATTCCTGCATCTTGGCTGCAGGGATTCCTGGTAGGAGAAAAGTCTTCACTTCCTGTTTTAGTAGAGGTCCTCCAAGCCAGTCCT
Organism: Ochotona curzoniae; assembly: GCF_017591425.1. NCBI lineage: Eukaryota > Metazoa > Chordata > Mammalia > Lagomorpha > Ochotonidae > Ochotona > Ochotona curzoniae. The sequence goes on from NW_024466409.1 coordinate 80,094, forward strand.
CACGTCCCCTGCTCCTGGGTACAATAATCTTTCCCTGTTAGGGACAACATAGAGAGATAACAAAGGGATACAGGAAAGAAGGGCCCTCTGAGCCCTGGAGCCCCTGGTGCTCTGTGCCAAGGGAGGCAGAAAGAGGAGGAACAAGGTAGAGGTGGGAGTGGGTGGGCGGCAAGGAGGCTGCAAGGCCACATTATTTCTGGGGTGGAGCAGAAGAGACTACAAAACCCATAGAAGTGTTCTGCTGAAGGGAAAGGCCAGGTTGGTTACAGTGCATGTGAGAACACTGTGTACCCAAGAACACTGAAGAACACACTATGTCTCCAACAGTATGGAGCACTGCACATGTACTGCATCGCAGTGACACCAAACACGAAGCTAGGCATTAAGGGCTGCAGAGTCAGCTGATTACATATGCTCATAGACAGACCACAGGGAGTATTTGCTAACTATTTGTACATTTTAGACAAAGCAGTACAGTCTCTTTTTGCAGTTCCAAAGGCAGCAACTTGACCCCTGCACTCCCCACCCGCTTCCACAACTCTTATTTACCCTGGGTCATAAAGTCACATCCCTGTGGCTCAAGAATTCTGTGCTCCTGTCAAAATGAAAATCTTCTAGCAAGTAAAATCATGAAGTCATCACCAGATCTCTCTTCAAACATAAATTTATAGCTGGCTTTTGATGGAGAAGTAAGTACCAGGGAACCAGTGCTACGGCACAGCTTCCATATGGAAGCTGGCTCAACTCTTTGAGATTTATTAATTTATTTATTTTAATTTAGAAGGCCGATTTATAGAGGAAGGAGAGACTTTCCATCCACTGGTTCACTCCCCAAATGGCCACAATGGCCAGAGCTGAGCTGATCTGAAGCTGGGAGCTGTCCTTCCATGTGGATGCAGGATACCAAGACTTTGGGCCATTCTCTGCTGCTTTCCCAGGCCATAAGCAAGAAGTTGGATCAGAAGTGGAGCAGTTGGAACACAAACGGGCACCCACATGGGATGCTGGCACTGGTAGAGGATTAACCTGTGGAGTCATTGAGCTGACTTTAGCCCTAGGTGGCAACATTTGAGCAGAGTCTTGGTGGCTAAGAATGGGTGGGTGAAGTATAACAAGCATGCCAGGGCAGTTTGTCATAAGTATCATAAAGAGGCCAATCCACAAAGTCACAGAAACACAAATGCATGTAACTTCATTAAGCCACCAAACATGGCCAGCCAAGTGGGGTACACATACACACAGAGGAAGGGAGGTAGAGAGGGATAGAACTGTCTGTAGTCCATAGCAGAAGCCATTCAAAAACAAGTGCTCACACATCCATGCATGTGCGCACACACACACAACCACACACACACACACGCTTTCCCATTGAGCATCAGAGGCCTGAGATCCAAATCAGTTCTTCCTTTCTTTGGCCTGGCCAATGGCCTGGAGCAGTACTGGCAGGCCTCTGAGGAGGAATCCAATTCCCTCACCCTGCACCCAGATCAGTGGCTTCCATGGCAGGAAGGCAGGCGACAGATTGGGATGGGGGTTGGGCGGGAGAGGGGGCTGCAAAGAGCCTGCTGGCGAATGGAGCCAAGCCTGGTACCCAGCTTTCCCTGGCGAGTGCTGAGGCAGACAGGGGCAGCACAGGTGGGGCACAGACCCTCTCAGTAACTCAAGATGTCATCAACAGCGGTGACCCTGGAGGATGCCAAAGTGTGATGTGATTGCTGCTAGCCCTGAGGGGTGTGCAGCAGACTCAGAGACAGTGAAAAAGTGCCAGATGCCCAGCTGTCAGGCTGCAGCTGGACGAATCCAGGACAGCAGAAGGAAGGGCTCTGTCGTCCTGTTGGGGTTAACCTCCGTGACTTGTAATGGCGATTAGCGTATCACCCCACTCTCAAGGTTAGAACTGCTGGGAGGCAGGAGAATGTACGAAATGACCCCCATCAGTGAACCCCTCTTTCTCCACATTTTCTGGGTTCAGAAGTCCAAGTGAGGATGGGGCCCCATCCCAGGCAACCGCTCTCTGGGGCTTTGCTATGGAAGCTGGAGGCTCTATTTACTTTCACCTCTTGTTTCTATGTTGGAAATTTGCTGATTGTATCTGGGAGGCAGGGAACAAATATTAAATCTGATAAGGGCCATTGCCACTGAGGCAGGACCATCTGTCTCTGGGATTTGTGTGCTGATAAGTAAATGGGACAAGAACATTCCAATGAGACAGCAATAAACCTCAGGGTCTGTGTATAAGGAAAGAGGAACAGCATGGCCAGGCGATGAGGCGACGGGCAGGCAACTGAAGTTCTAAAGGGAGGCTTGCCCCAAATCCTTGGCACTGATTGCCACAGAGCTCTCTGCACAGCAGAATGGCCCGAGGGATCAGAAAACATGATGAGAAGAGGGTGGCGTGGAGAAGCCATTAAAAGCGCTGGCCTATGTCATTTCCCCCAGTACTGACATCATGTTCCACTATGCTGCGGATTGCCGATGTCTAGCACTTGAGCATCACCTACAGTCCATGACACTCCTGTGGACAACTGAGGCAACCTCCCTCTCTGCTGTGTGGGCCTTGTTCAGAGCTCCAAAAGCCAGAGAACATCTAAAGAAGCAAAAAGCACTTACGCTTGACTGAAAAAGAAATCTGTACATCTCAGCATGGCTAACTCCTACTTATTCATCAAGGCCCCATTCAAATACTCCCTCCTCAGAGACAGGTGGTGCTGTAGTGTGTTAAGCTGCTATTTGCAGTACTGGCATCCCTTACGGGCACCTGTTCACTGCTGCTCCACTTCTGATCCAGCTCCCTGTTAACGCACCTGGGAGAACAATGGAGGATGGCCCAAAAGCTCGAGTACCTGTGCACACGTGGGAGACCAGGATGAAGCTCCGGCTCGTGGCTTTGACCTAGCCCAGTCCTGACTGTTGTGGTCACTTAGGGAATGAACCAGAGGATGGAAGAGCTCTCTCTGTAATTCTGCTTTTCAACTAAATAAAATTAACTTTCAAATATTCCCTCATCTAAGATGTTCATGATCTCTGGTTGATTGGTCACTCTCTCCTAACGGTCACAGGTAACATCTCCCCCATTGGATTTTGTCATTCTTGCAGCTAGAAGCGAGGGCTTGATTGCAACAGTCTATTTAGAATCATGGCTATTATTGCTTAGACCATAGAGTTAAAAAGGTTTGGACTGTGTAATCTGCCTGTGACTAACTGGGAGACCCTGGCGAAAGTGGGTCCATCTCTTTGAGTCTTATGTTTCTCATCTAGCAAATGGGGATAAGCATTTACATCTCATGAACTGTCAAAACAAACAAACAAAAAAACCAAAAAACCAAAAACCAGAAACAAAATCAAAAAAACACTGTCAAGGGTCACCTTTGGGATTCAGTGGCAGGTGGATGACTTATGTACATAGTCACATATGTATCAAGCTGTTGCTAACTGACTGTCACTGTAGCCAGGGCCTACATTTTCCCACAAACTAATACAGGTCTGGCACACAGTAGGTAGGGCTCAATAAACACTGGCTGAACAAAATTACACAGACAGACAGATGTGGGCAATCTTACATGCCTTACATGTCTAGGCCATTCGGCTGGTACATTACATTTCCAGAACTCACGTAAACCTTCTGAAGGTTAGCTAGCTTGCAACTGCAAGATAAGTTCACATTATGCGAGGGGCACTGTAAATTATTAAGAGCCCTGATGATGACTCCTCCACATTGTTTCAGGCTGTCTGTGGTGGAGATGTAACAATGGCATCCTCATCAGGCAAATAAAACTACAAGCCTCATTAGAGATGAAGCGTTTTCCATTGTGTGGCCACATCATCCCAAGAGCCTGCCAGAGGACAGACAAAAGCATAAAAGAACCCCTGGGCCTAGAGTGGCCATGATGGCCATGAGCAAGAACAACTGTGCTGGATGTTCAGTGCAGTTCATACCATCTCTACAGGTGAAAAGACCCCTGGACTACACCTGGCTTAGCAGGTATCCAGTCATTTCCACGGGACCCTATTTTAAAGAAGAAATCTTAATGAGAAAGCTCAACACATTCATTGTCCTGGGATAGCTGTGAAGGAGCGTCAGAGTGGAGGAAAAGCCATCGGTTAAGGGGTCCCTTTCTCCTGTCCAGGCAGCCCCAAGCTAGCCCTTGCAGAATTTTGAGAGCGACAGAGTTGAGGGCAACAGAGCCCTGGAAAGCCTCTCAGAGTCTACGCAGATAACATCAGCTGAAAGCCAACAAAAGCAGCCATCATAGAAACTCCAGACGCTGGGGCAACAAACGGACTTCCTGTCACGTTCCAAATGACTTAGCAACCAGTGGAGGTAGTGCCAGGGGTGGGGGGTGGGGAGGGTGGCATTTCTGCAAGGGTCTGTCCATGCAGGAGGGGCCACCACAGCATGGCCACAGCTTGCACACCCTGGCCTTGATCACTCTCACACCATGGTTGAGAATCTTCCCGAGGGTAGGGGAGGCCTACCTTAGGCTGGAAGACGCGGTTCTCCTTCCCGAGGTGGTCCACGATCCCAAAGATGCACAGCGGCCCAGCAAAGCCTAGCAGGTCTGCCAGGATACGGAAGGTGCTGCTGAGGACCAAGCGTCTCCCAAAGGCGTGGCACAGAGCCTGCCAGATAGCTCGGGCACCCTGTGGGCTCTGGACATCCTTCCGCTGCCCAGAGAGACCAAGGGCCAGATCAGAGGGGCTGAGGGCTCCTTCACGACAGGGCCTGGCCTCCCGGGATGTTCCTGGGGCCCTCTGCCTGGAGAAACCCCGGGGTCATGTATGTCCTCTATAAGCAAGTAGACTCCAGGGAGAATTCATGTAACAACCAGGTATACAGAGGAGTGGTTGCCATCAACACTGACATGGGCTATAATGGGGGAGGGAACTGAGGCCTGTGACCGATCCAGGTGACTTGGCTGGGAAGTGACTATGCACACTCAAGGGAATGAATGTCATACTGAATCACAACCACTTGCCACCAGGTCTGCCTTGGTGTCTCCTGGGGTTCTAGGGCAGACACAGGACAGGAGCATGCACTGGGCTCACTCACAGCTCTCAACGCTGGCGGTTATAGGCCAGCGCTGGGCAGGCACAGCTTCTCTTAGAACCTCAGTTGACTTCACAGTGTGTAGTGCTATGGAGTAAGCCCTGTGTGGCCCAACTCACAGACTTAGGGCCTTCACATCAGTCTGCAGGTCCCCCATCTGGGTGGTAAACCAAATGTCCTAAGTGGTAATGCCCACTTTAACCATGACTGCTTTGTGACCTGAGTCCTGGAGTTGTCCCTAGTTCACCTATGTGACTTAGGTCCATCAGTGGGCCTCAATTTCCCAACATATTCCCTCATAAGGGATTTGACCTGACGCCTTTTGAGGTTCCTGTCTGTGACCCCTCCTGCACTGCAAATAAGGGGATGGGCCAGGTGCGGTTTTGCCCCGACTGACCGCCTGTGCATCAAAGGCCTCACAGAGCCTCCGGTAGTTGGTGAGGGCCCGCATGGCAATGGGTAGCTTCCCGATGGCCCGCAGGTCGATGGGCTTCTTGTGGGCAGTCTTGATGAAGGCGTTCATCCACCAGTAGGTGCCCTTGGACAGCAGATTCACGAAGGGCTGTAGGAAGCGCACCCCCAGGTCCTGCAGATCCTCAGGGGGCTTCACCTCCCGTGGTGTCTTGAAGAAGATGTATCTCTGTGGGGCACAGGGGCCGCAGCATGGGGACCTGTGACTCATCGCCAAAGTCTTGCTGCCCCAGCAGGATCTAGGGCTGGGACAGACTGAGTCCTTGACCTCTAGTAGATGAGCCATTTCTTGCCTGTAAGGATTCCCTGGGAAAGGAACCCAGCTCCTACTAGTCACCCCCTGACTGTGCAACTGTACACAGAGCATAGTAGGATCCCATTTCAGCAACAGTGAAACAGATGCTAGGTGGGGCTGGGGGAGGAAATCTATTTGGTTACATGTGTTGAGAAAAAAAAGTAAAGTATCCATAAAGTCATGTGTTTAAATTGGGACGTGTGTTATGTTCACAAAAGCAAAGCAGGAAGTGACTAATAAGGCTGTTCATCTGTTTACCTGGGGTGGTAGGAACAAGCGCAGAAGAAGGGAAGACAGACTAGGGAGGAGAAGAGAGAGCGAAGGGAGCCAGTGAAAAGGAAAGCAAGGGGCTGGCGTTACGGTATAGCAGGTAAAGCTGTATCCTGTAACACTAGCATCCCTTGTGGGTACCAGATCAATTCCTGACTGCTCCACTTCTGATCCAGCTCTCTGCTAATGGCGTGGGGGAGCAGCAGAAGATGACTCAAGTGCTTGAGCACCTGCACCCACGAGAGAGACCTAGATGGAGTTTCAGACTCCTGGCTTTGTCTTGGCCTAGCCCTGATCTTTGCAATCTTTTGAGGAGTGAGCCAGCAAATGAAAGCTCTCTCTCTCTATCCCTATCTCTTTGAGTAACTCTGCCTTTGAAGTTAATAGAATAAATCCTTTTCAAAAGAAATAATAATAATAAAAGGAGGGGAGCGGAAATGAAACAGTGGAAGATGTGTTTAGTTACGTTTACTCATTTGTGTGGTATGGGACCACATGTGTGCATCCAACAGCCACAGTTCCTCTAACCTCCATAGTGAGACCAGGAGAAGTCAGTCCCTCAAGGGGTTTGTTCTCTCTCTGTGAGTGAACTCTGTCCCGCTCCACTGGCTCCTTGCATCCTCTCCAGCCCCTCCAGGAGGAGGAGCACAGGCAACAGGCCCTAATGGAACCTCTCTGCTGAGACTTTAACCACCAGCCTCAACTTCCCTTTGGGGGAAGGCAGGACGAGCTGGCACCTGCCTAGGCCTAGTTGGACAGCTGGGTGGGGAGGCCTGCACACATGGGTCTAACAGGGGATCGGACCTCCCACCCCCAGCCCTGCCCTGACATGTGTGTAGCCAGACATTTGCTTACCCTCACCCTGATGACGTTGATCTCCACAAGGAGCAGCATGCCATAGAGGATCACCAGCAGCCCGGTGAGGCAGAAACGCAGCTGCGAGAAGCTGATGGCGTGTTCATAGAACTTGACAAACTTGATGGTCTTGGTGATGAAGGCCAAGGTCCAGTAAATAAGCAAGGCTGCAGAGGAGAGACGGGAGGGAGGCGTGTGTGCATGCTCCTGCGGGTATGCGCAGTGGGTACAGGTGCATGGGAGAGGAGAGAGAACTGTGGCAGGGAGGCAGGGGTGTGTGTGGTGCTGTGCAGGGACATTGCTGTGTAAGGGGCCGTTCATGGGTGGCTCTATCAGAGCTCATCCCTGTGAACTGATGCACATACACTAAAACATCCCACCTAAACTGCAGGTGACCTGGCAACAATTTCTCCTTTCTAGAAGGTTCTAGAAAGATCTGCAGTGCAGACTAATCAAGGGTGGGAAGACCATGGACCTGAGCCAAATGCTACTCAACATCTATTTTATAAACAGAATTTAACAGGAATAAGCCCCAGGACCCATGTTCTTGACAGGCAAGTTCCAGAAGATGCAGTCGATGCCTCAGACTGGCCAGAGAAATATCCCTTCACTGTAATGAGAAACATAGGACAAATATCTCTTGGACTGAGCACCATACCAGTAAGTACTTTAAATACATTATCTCATGGGTTCCTTACAATAGTCTCATGAGGGAGGTATTGCTGCCATCAGACAAAGGCTGAGGTGATGTAACTGATCCAACTCAAGAAGCTGTGAATGGCAAAGCTGGGTGAGCCAAGGCCAGAGCCTGTGGATAAATGCCACTTATACTGACATCCTTGTCTCCAAATTGGTCTCCAACTGGAGAGATCTTAAATGCCCACCTATCTAGCCATTCGCTTTACACATAGAAAACTCTGGCTCAGAGAGAGGGTGTGACCTGCCCAGGCTTTCTGCCAGCTCCTGACAAGCAAGAGGATGCAGAGCCCTGTCCCACCCCAGCAGGATGGTGTTTCCAGAGGCCTAAGAGATTTAGAGGGGAGTGCGGTATGGAAAAAATGAGTCACTGCCCTGTGAGGCAGTGTTGGATGGTGGTTAGGGAAGGAACTGTAGCCAGATACGTCCAGGCTCAGCTCCTGTAACACAGTAGCTGTGTGACTCTGGATCTGTCACCTGAGCCAGCTAGACCTTAGCTTCCTCATCCATTAAATAGGCATCATGAAAACACAGGATCAAATGTTGTTGTGAGCAATGCACAGAGAGCTTTGGTCCAGTGGGTCAGACACCCAGCAGATGCCCTTTGGACATCTGGTATCATTTTCATCTCTAGACGGCAGACTGAGCATAAACATCAGAAATTCAAAGAAGATTCTATCTGGAAGTCCCACCTTCTCCCACACCCCGCATTCCATGCTAAGCCCCGTCAGTGTGCCCCAGCAAACCAGTAGTGGCAAGTGAAGCCACCTCCTTCGGGCGCAGTCTGCCCTGTGCCTCCTAATTCTGAGAGCTGTGGGCAGCTGAGATGGGCATCATATTCCCCACCTCCCACAACACCTCCTTGGAGGGCCACTGTAAGAGAAGGAGCCCTTCATCTTTCCCTCCACTCCAAGCTGGAGCAGGTCACAATGCCAGGCTACCTCCTGGGGAACAAAAGCTGGGGTCCATTGGTCTAGCTCAGGGGTAGGAAGCAGATGGAGAGGTTGGGCCCCACCATATGCTCAGGGAGGAGCACACTTCGCTGGGGACAGGGGTTGGGGTCGGTGCCATCCAGTCCTGGTCCGAGGAGGACACCATGACTGAGGGACAGAGGGTCTACTTTCTGACCCCAGTTGTCAAGATTGGGATGACAGCCCCAGCTGTATCTGGCCTCATGGAGCAGCCATGGACCACTCCCCCAATCCCTGAACCCCCATGTATACACTCTCCCGGGGAGACTAGACCAGGCACTAGAATCTCTGTAACCTTGGGAAGGGCAGCCTTGCAGGGCTGCAACACAACGATACATCTCATTCTGGCCCTGCCCTTGCCACACCACAGGGTGGCCCTAAGTACATCTTCACCACAACCTCTTGACTTGGGCAGGGGTTGTAATGTCTGCCTGGCTGGAGAAGTGGAAACCCACAGAACCTTGCTGTCTTGCACAGGAACAAACAAGGAGTCGGCAATCACAGGGCTGCTGGGAGGGAGTGCCAGGGTCAGAATTCGCAGGGAGAAGATGCTGTCTTCTCCCCCTGCTGTATTCCCTGCACCTCCCCACCCTGGAGCCCACCAGCATCCCTCCAGTGTGGCCACACAACAGCCCTGGCCAGGATGCCTGCACTGCCGCACTCCAGAACCTGACCAGGGGTTCCATACGCCTCCTCTTGCCTTGCTCCAGTCTGACCTTACGATCATGTTTATAACCCCTCAATGCATTGTGTTCCCAGCAGTACTAGACACAACCACCCTGAAGTGGGAGTAGCTCAAATGTCCACTGCTGACACATGGGTAAAGAAGCTGTGGGGCCAGCACTGTGGTGTAGCAAGTAAAGCCACCGCCTATAACACTGGCATCCCATATGGGTGGTGGTTCAAGTCCCAGCTGCTCCATTTCTGAACCAGCTCTCTGCTAATGCATCTAAGAAAGTAGTGGAGGGTGGTCCAAATTCTTGGATCCTTGCATCCACGTGGCAGATTTAGAAGAAACTCCTTGCTCTCAGTTTCAGAGCAGCCTAGCCCTGACTTTTGTGGTTATTTGCAGAGGGAACCAGTGGATAGAAGATGAATCTCTCTCTTGCTAGCTCACTCTCTGCCTTTCTAACATAAATTAGATCTTGGAAAAAAAAAGAATGGTCAAATGGTAAACTGTGAGTTATGTACATGCTACCACACATACAAACACAGAGTCCATACAAAGTCGCCAAGTTAATTCCCCATGGGCTCCCATTACCTGTAATTTTAAAGACCAATGTCCGTGGTGTGGCCTTTGAGACCCTGCCCAGTATAGACCCCTCTGAAGCTCAGCCTTTGAAGTCTAGTTTCCCTTCTGCTCTCGACACTCCAGTCATCCCTTTGCTTCAGGATTGCCTAGTATGCTTTGTCCCCAAGCCTTAGAACAGGATGCTCTCCTTGCCTGAAGCATTCCTCTCTCCCTCCTCTCAGTCCCCACCGGCAGTTCTCAGCTGCAGCATACGTTTCTAACAGAACTATTCTGGGACTCTGACCAGGGCCTGATTGTGGGTCTTCTGTGGTCCCATGCACTCTGCATTGCAGTTTGCCTTTCTGTGGCCACCAGACCTGTGCCATCAGCCTCCAGAGGGCACTGACCACCTCCCCAATGCCCAATGCCTTTAGACCCTAGGGTACAGTCCCTCTACTTTTCCCTGTCCCAGACTTTCTGGCTGTGTGGAGCCTTCTTTCTGGGGAACACAACTCCAACCAATGTCTCTGTGGGTGGTAATTCACTTTCTAGAGCAGGAAATGAAGTCAGATGCCAGTGGCGTGTTTCCTGTGTGGGAGTGGATGGAAATGAGGCTGTAATTAGCAGCTGTCCTGTGCATCTGCTGCCCCTGGGGCCCAAACCCACTCACATTGAGGCCCGCTGGATAATCTAGATGGAGCGTGGACCATACCTTGCACCGGAAGGCAGGCCGTATGAAGTTCAGGAGGGGCCTTGGTGGCACTGGCTCAACACAGAGCCTTCCAAATCCTGGGTGCCTGTTATCTGCTGTGCCTCCCACTCTCAGTCTGATCACATGGTTACCTGCCAGAGGTACAGCCAGACCTTCCCATGCACACAGAGCCCAAACACAAGTACCACCCAAAGATGGATACCTCTGCTCCAAGGACAGGGTCCAAGGATATCCCTCCCCCATAGACATGTAGTGTTGGAAGCAATCAGGAGACTCTGGGCTTTGTCCCTGGGCCAGTTGAACTCAGAAGCCGATTGTAAGTTACTGAGCCCTGAGCCTTTGTTTTCTGATTGATGTGTAAAGCCAAACTAACAGGTATAGTTAGAGGGAGGTTGAAAAGGCTCAGGTAAGTTGATACATGGCCAGTGCTCTGGACAAAGCCTGGCCTGTGACAAACACTCTTGAGTGTCTGTGGGTTTCAACTTCCCTGAATCCTGCATTGTGTAAGGGAGGGAGGATACATAGTATTAGTCATGTAGTTATGAGAATTAAGTGAGGTTATGCATGTGAAGAACTGAGTGCTGAGCCAGTCAAGGTCAACAGGGAAACCTTGGGCTCTGGTCCTGGGAGCTTGCTTTTCTCCCTCCAGAGGACCACGCCCAAGCTCTAGCATTATCAGTGGACTTTAAACAGCTCAAGGAGGGGCCGGCACTGTGGCAATGCTGGCATCACCTTGTGAGTACTGGTTCAATTCCAGCTGCTCTATTTCCAGTTCAGCTCCCTGCTAAAGGGCCTGGGAAAGCAAAGAAGACAGCTTAAGGACTTAAGCCTCTGCCACCCATGTGAGAAACCTGGATAGAATTCCAGACTTTTGACTTCAGCTTGGCCAATTCTGGTCATTGTGGCCATTTGTGATGGGTGTGAACTGGTAGACAGGATCTCAATTTCTTTCTCTCTCCTCTATCACTCTGACTTTCAAATAAATAAATCTTTTAAAAATCGTTTCATGGAAAAAAACAGGATGTTCAATTATTTCATCATATGCATCCTCCATGGACTCTGTTTCATCTGTATGTCCATGGCTGCTCAAATGTTTATCCCCTGCCCTAACCTCTTCATGAGTGTCCAACTCCCTCATCTAACTGTCCCTTTGCCAGGTGCTAGTACCATCATTCACCCAGGTGCTCAGGTTGAAGTCTGGCAGTTTCCCTAGCCGTCCCCTCGGCCTCTGACCTCAGCCCCTACCACTTACTCTTGCTTACTTGGCTTTGCCCACTTGCTTCTCTTACCAGCATTCTCCTAAAACGAGGCCTTTGCTAATCAATCCCTCTTAAATAAGACTCGTTAATCCAATCTTTGTGACTCATTTTTATCAAAGACCTCTCCTCCCTTCCTTGTGTAGCAGCGTCACCTTCACTCTCATTCATCCTTTCTCAGCTTGATTATCTTCACAGCACCATCACCACCACCACACTCACGTGTCTGCTTGTCTGTCTGCACCACCCAACAGTAAGCTCCACAGAGATTTCTCTCCTTTGCTCCTGAAGCTCTAGCACCTAGGACAGTGTCGGCACACAGGCAGCACCCAGTGGGCACTGTCACAAAGAGTGAATGAAGGTGTCTCCTTCCTCCCTCCTCCGCCCCCTGGCTTACCGATCAGCAGTTTGGGGAAGTTGGAGGTCTCGATGTTGTGATAGTAGATCACAGAGGTGACAGCAGCCATGAACGCCATCCCCGCTGGCATGTATAGATGGAGATGGCGGGATTCAGTCACCCTGATTTGGGGAAGGCAAGGAGAGAAAAAGAGAGAATGTGGATATATTAAGTACCGCAACATAGCAGCACAGGCCTTGCCCTGAGAGCCCAGCACATAGCAGGGTTTCAAGAACAAATCCTCAGCTTCCTGCCAGAAATCAACAGCTATGCCTAGCCTGAGTGCACCTGTTAGCCATGGGGTCCAAGAGTCCAGCCAACAAAGCTTCCAGCACTCAGTTCAACCTTGCCATTTTCTCTCCTGGCTCTGCCTAGCAGAACCCAGCACAGGGGAGTAAGCTTTGGTGGTGGTAGTGGCAAAACTGGAACGTACTCTTGGGGCAAGGGAACACAGCTGGGCCCCATCCCTGCCTGAACAAGGGTTTGTGCACCACATGTCACTCAGCGATAGCCCCATTTAACAATCACAGCATCCATCAGCATCAGCACATCTCCCCAGATGTTGTAATAACAACAGTGACTAGAGTCAATATTTATGGAGCATTTGCCCTGTGCCAGACCCTGCCCTAAGTACTCAGTGGACATTAACTCATTCAGATCTCCATAAACTCCACGAGGTTCTCTCCATCTCTCCATTTCACAGCTGAAGAAGCAAAGGCAAACTGACTCTAAGAAACATGGCCAAGGTCACTACTCTGTCTTCTCTCTTGGGATGAGGTTCATGGACAGCCCATCCCCACCTGTTGCCCCCTGATGCTCACTCACAGACGCCTTTGTGCTGAGAGCACTTGGGCACGGGTACAGAGCTGAGTGGAGCTATGGGTCTCCACACTCCAGGGCTGATGAGGAGGGTGACCTCATGGGCTCCACAGTGCCCTATCCCAGCTCCCTCTGCAAATGGCAAGCTCCACACTGCTCAACCTGGCTGGCACTCGAACCTGGGTCATGTAGCCTCCAAGGCACTCTTGTGATCCTCTCCTGCATGCCCTTACTGTTCTAGCCATGTTGGGACCCTGTGAGAGCCTTCTATCCTGGTGATGCTGTTGCTGGTACTACACCTTGAATAACACAAGATCCTTGTCCTTGGGAAGCTGACAGCTGGGAGGAGATGCCTGAGCTAACTGTCTAATTCAGTAGCCCAGGGAAGTGGTGCTAGAAGTGGACAGGAAGCTGAAGGATACAAAGTGGACACAAAGTCTGGGTTGGCAACCCAGGAAAGCTTCACAGAAGAGGTGGTGCTAGCCTAGATCTTGAGGCTTGTTGGGCTTCAACAAGGGAGGAGCGGACTGAGGTCTTCACATGGGTACATGGGCCCAAGCACTAGGGCCATCCTTCACAGCTTTCCCAGTTGCATTCGTGGAACGTTGGATCGAAATGGAGCAGGTTTTCGAAGTGGGACTCAAACCCATACCTATATGGGATGCTGGTGCTATAGGCAGAGGCTTAACCTACCACAGCATGGTGACTCCTCTCACACATTTTTTAAAAAGATTCATTATTTTTCTTATTTGAAAGGCAGATTTTACAGAGAGGGGAGAGGTAGGGAGAGGACATTTTCCCTCTACTGTGATCACAGGAGTTGATGCTGATCTGAAGCTGGGAGCCAGGAGCTTCTTCTGGTCCCCCACATTGGTGCAGGGTCCCAATGACTTGGGCCGCCCTCCACTGTTTTCCTAGGCCCTTGGCATGAAGCTGGATCAGAAATGGAGCAGCCATCTTGGATGCCAGTGCTGCAGGCCAGAGGATAGCCTGTTGTGCCACTGTGTCGGTCCCTCTCTCACATATTTTTAAGATGGCATCTAAAATGTTACATTATACATTAAAGTAAAATCTTTTTTTTGCAAAAAGAAGTAGAAATATTAAAAATTTTATAATATGAGGATTAACTATAACTGGAATAAATATTTCATGGTATAAATTATTAAAATAGGTTTTAGCTACTTTACTGGATATTAGACACTGAATTATGTAAGAAATTAAGGGTAGATGTGTGGTACAGGTCTTTGCTTGGGATTCCTGCGCCTATAGTGTGGTGCCTGGTTTGAAGCCCTGGTATTCCCCCTCCAGTCCAGCTGCCCGTTAATGTGCACCCTGAGAGGCAGCAGATAATGACTCAAGCACTCGAGGATCTACCACACATGCAGAAGACCCAGATTTAGTTCTGGGTAACTGACTTTGGCTTGTCCTAGTCCTGGCTGTTGGAGGCATTCAGGAAGTAAGCCAGCACACTGACATTTTTTTCCTTCATGTACATGTGACATTTAAACCTACCTCACTAACCTATACATCTTTAATTGTACTGAGTCCAAAGCATCTCACACGAAAATTGCACCCCAAGGAAAACAGGAAGTCCTATGTTCAAGATGCCTCAATTAGCCACCTACAAAGGCTTATCCACACCACACACGAATTTGTAGGCCACTACCAAAGCCAGTCCCACTTCCACTTGCTCTCTTGGCTCTGTGGACTCTTGGCTCGCTCCAGACTGGGATGCACTGGAGTACCTCAAGGCAAAGCCTGTCCCTTCCCCACACTCCTCCCTCACATGTGCCTGGGTCTGGGTTCATGAAGACCTGGTGACAAATGCCCACACCCTGGGGAGATGACCTACTGTGCCGAGCTGGAGAGAGCATAGGGGCACAGGACAGGCTGTGAGTATTGCTGGTCAGAGGGCTCACCACACACCTTCCCTGAACTTCTGCTGCTTTGGAAGGGGTGTTGGAGGAAAGGGGTGGGAGGCCAATTTGTCACCATGAGCTGGAGAAATGACCCGTGCCCTATGGCCTTCCTGCTGGCCCAAGGGCCCCTGGCCCTCTGGAGGGAGCCACTGCCTCAGAGCCAGTGGATATCACAGGGGTCACTGCTGCAGCCAGGATGTGGGGACACTGTGGGATGGCAGGGTGAGGGAGTGCGAGGATAACACCCCCTGCATGCCAGTGGAAGGAACCTGGGTGTGCTAGCAGACGGAGAATCTGGGCTCAATCAGATTCCAGATCAGAGGGACCACACTCAGACACTCCAGCCCAACGTCCTCCTGCACACCAGCCCAACACCCAGGCAGTCCCCAAGCCTTGCTGCTGTTCCTGCAGGAGATGGCTACCCCTTCTCCCCTCTGCCCCTCTGCTGACACGTCATTCCCAGCCACCTTGGCTCACATCTGATCACTGCATTCACCTGCCAAGTACTGCATCCACCTTCAGCCTTCCCAGCCTCCAGCCACCCTGGAAACCTGTCATGTTCTTACCTATCAAGGCTGCACCACTGTCATCTTATCTGTTCCAAACTACTGGCAGGACTCAATACACATCCAGTCTGTAGTATGAAGCCCTCCACAAGATGCCATGGCCTGGCTCCCAAGCCTCATCCCTGGCCCTCCCCTGGTATCGTTAATGTTCTGACCTGGCTGTGTTGCTCCCCAGCTGTCCCTGCTGCTTGTCTGGCACCTTAATTCTTCTACCCCCCAATCTTGTGAGCTCCTCTGCTCAACAGAACCCTCCTCAGACTTGCAGGCCTGGCTCACTCAGCCAGAGAGCTGGCCCTGGCAGCCTCTTCTCCTCCCCAGCATGTCCTTTATTCTTCTAGGGACTCCAATTATACTCCGAAAGCTTTGGCATGTGCCTTGCACTGTGAACAATTTCTGCATTCTAACCCAGGGGCTTTGCTGACTCAGGAGACAGTTTTGCAAATGAAGGTAACACACAGTGAGATCTGTGCTACAACAGAGATGTGTGTATGTGTGAGCATGAAAGTGGTAGTGGCTGTAGGGGTGTGGAAGGGATGTGTTGAGTGGCCCAGGGGAAAGGCAAGCAGACAGAAACAGGCTTTGAGAAACGGGCAATCAGCAGGTGCCCAGGGACCCAGGGACTGCACCTGGTCAGCAAAGGACAGCCAAAAGAGATCTTAAGCAACAGTGATCTGTTACGTTTTTCCAAGAAGGTAAATGCTTGTGGCAGAGGTGTACTAACATACTCCAGCATTGCTTTATCACATCCTGACACAGTCTGACATGCAAATCCATGTCCCCTCCTCCAGCTTGGTCCCAGAGCTGGGTCTGGATATCTCTGTGGGAAGTGCCCAGTTCAGAGAGCCTGACCCACAGAAGATATTGAGCAATGGTTGGATTTGTTAGCAAATGATATGACTTGTGGAATGCACATGAGATGAGGTGTCCTGGGCCTGTCGGGAGGTCCCTCGGGGCAGACACATATACTCTGGCACCCTCAGAGAGTGACTCACCCATCGGACAGGATGCCCTCCGCGATCTCACACACCAGGACGAAGAGCAGCATGAAGGTCAGGATCCAGCGCAGGTTGTGCCCGGGGAAATGAAGCCATGTGCTGTGGTGGATGTGCACCTTGGAGCTCTGACTGCCCCATCCTGTGGTGGGAAGGATTGGAAGAGGTGGGATGCACAGCCCACCTGGAGGGCGGTGCTCAGGCAGGTAAGTGGCCTGTGCACACCTGTGCTGGAGAACCCCCAAGGCTGGCACACTTGGCCGGCCTTCCATGGGGGCTCATGTTTTGCGTGCTGACCTCTTATATAACAAGTCATCCAGTAAATGTTTGAAAACAGGGTAAATGTTAGCCCCTTTTCTCCTATTGTTAATACATATATGAACTTCATTGAAATTGTTTTTGTCCTTGGCAATAACTAATAACTCTAATTCTACAGTAGCCTCTTGCAAATTTATTTGGATGACCATCTCTCCTTTCCTCCTCAAAGCCTGACATGAAATTTATGATTTGCTTTTCTACATTTTTATTTATTTTATTTTTAGAGGTGGGGAAGAGTGCTCCCATTCATTGGAATACTGCCCCCTCCCCTAAAAAAAAAAAAAAACTTGCAACAGCCAGGGTTGGGCCAGGCATGAACCAGGAGCAAGGAATGAAATCAAGTTTCCTACATGCAGGGCAGCGACCCAACTACTTGAGTCACTCACCACTGTGTCCCAAGGTGCACATGAGTCGGAAGCTGCAAGAGGAATTTGAACCCAAGCATTCCATTGATGGAAGTGGCCTTCCCAAATTGCATCTCAATAACTATGCCAAAGTTATTTGCTTTCTTTGCTAAAGCGAATGAGCACGTTTTGGGGAAGCAAAGGCTAGCCCCCTTGCATTTCCCAAAGAGCCCCCGAACAAAGAAGCCCACATAATTGTCTCCACAGGGTCGTCCAACTTTGCAGAATGCTTCAAGCACCGGTGCTGGAAGACCTGCCAGGGGCGCTGTGTTTACAAGTCAGGGCTGCTCCACGGCAGAGCTGCGAAGTTGCGTGTGCTAGGGAGATGGGTAACAATGGACCGGCTCCAGGTCTCCAGCTCCCACCGCGTCCTTTGATCTAGGGTGTGCGGGGATGGGGTTGGGAGAGGGACGGTCCAATACAGAGGAAGCGCCAGGATTCGCGTGGCCTCCATCCCGGCCCGGGAGCGCAGGCTAAGCCTTGTCCCAAGTGGTGGAGAGGGTATCCTGGGGGAGGGGTGACCCCGCTTCCTTCGCTCCACCACTGAGGGTGTGGCGCGACCCACCTCCGACCCTCTGGCGCGTGTGGGGACCTTGCTCTCCCTTTTCTCCATCCTGGTCACGGTCGTGTGGGGGCAAAACTTGGAGATGGCTTACTTAGGTCAGGAAGGTCCGTTGTGGTTGCCAAACCACTCCGGGGGCACCACAGGGAGCGCAAGGATGATCCGGTATGGGAGTGCGGGGGCCCGGCATGCAGACTGGGGGCAAGGGGACCCGGCAGCGCGGTGTGCGGCAGTGGTGGGCCGGAAGGGCCGCGGAGCGGTGCGGCACGCACCGCCTCCTCCCCCGCCCGGCTCGCCGCTGCCCTCCCTGGCCCGCAGCCCGCGGCGCGCTCACCCACCGATGAAGAGGATGGGGAAGGTGATAAAGAGCAGGAAGACGTGCGGCACCACGTTGAGAGCGTCCACGAAGCACCCGTTGTTGAGGACGCCCTGGTCCACCCGATAGGCAGCGGAATGATTCTCGCTGCCGCAGAAGGCCAGGGGCATGGCGGCGGGCTGGGCTGCGGCTGGTTCCGTGCGCCTCGCGCGCCGCTGTCCCTCGCAGCTCCGCTGCCCGAGTCGGCCGCCAGGCCCCCGCCCCCGCCGCGGGCCCCGCCCCGCCGGCACCCACCCCGCCCCGGCCCGCCACCTGCGGGGCCCAGGGGGCGGCGCGGAGCCGGACCAGCCCCGCCGGGCCCGACCCGCGTTCCAGCGGCCGCCCGCGCGCGCAGATGTGCGCGGGGGTCTCTTTGGGAGTGTCCCGCTGCGCGCGTGCGCTGGCGACAGACGTAGGACTGGGACCGGGATGCTGGGTCTGGTGGGAGGGTGGTGAGGTGGCCGTTGACCAGAGGAGGGTGCACAGGGATCCTGAGAGTGTGGGTTTGAGGTGTGAACTCCCCTGAACACGGCATGCTTGATGTAGTGGGGTTTCGGGGTCCCGCAAGTTCCTACTACAGATGGATGAGAAAAGCGGTGATGAGACACGGAGGACGGGAGTTGGGAATTCTCGAAAGCAGTCCCAGGCGCCAGTGGGCTCCTAAGTGCTTGACAAAGTATCCAAAGTATCCTTTTACATCAGGGATTTCGGAGCACTCCTGCCAAGTACAGTTTTGTTTTGTTTTTTAAAAGCTATTTTATTTTTGTTTTTTACCTGGTGAGAAAAGCCAGTTCAGGCAGGTAACGTGACTGCCCCAAGGTCTCACTGCCAGCTGGTGGGACAAGCAGCATAAGCTTGAATCCAAGTTCCTCTCAGCCCCTCCATTTTCTTTCCTGCTTCTGGACATTGCACCTGTCCAGTCATTGGCAGGCAAGAGGGTTAGCTGGGTGCCAGCTCTGAACTCTGGAAAAAGAGGCACTGTAGAAAGGGATCTACCAGAAGTTAGGGGCTGGAATGCTGACCCTGGCAAGGGTTGAGGACACAGGGAAATTCCAAGGGTGATGTTAATATGTTATTATGCCTAGCAATACCACCTTGAGCAATTTCTATGAGACTGGTCCAAAACAAGTGTGCATGTCTTGCAGGGAAAATCCAGCGGGGCTTGGGTCGCCTGGCCCAGGTCTCAGGGCCTGCGTACTAGGTAAGTGCCAGGTTTGTGAGCTCCAGGGTTGGGGGGGTCCTGCGATGCTTGGGATGCCTGGCCCAGGTTCTTGGACTCGCCTGCAAGAACATGTCCTACTTAGTGGAAAAGGTGGAGCAGTGGACATAGGCCCTGTTGTGAAAGGAGATTATGGCAGCTCATTTGGTGACATACAAAAAACGATGACAGCAAAAAATCTCAGTGAATGGAGCCAACGGACACTGAGAGGGTGACATCATCCTACGATTGGTGAAATCGGCAGCATTCCAGAACTATCCAAACCACTGGGACAGAACTCTTGGAATATGTGCACATTGAGACTCTGGTTGATATGAGGTGGCAGTTCCTCATCCCCGGGTGCTGGGATGCGTGGAAAGTCATGAGTGGTTTCCCCCTTTGTCTCTCCTCTTCCTTCAAGAACAACAAGAAGAAATAGCAAATTTGGAAGCAATGACTTTACCCAATTTTCCCTAAACATCTCTTCATCTCACCCTGATCAACCATGTCATCATTGTTAAAAATAAAATTAATTTTAAAAATAATAAAGAAAAATTAGATAACTGGGGCTGGTGTCCTGGCATTACAGGTTAAACTGCACCTTGTGACACTGGTATCCTATGTGGGTGATGTTTTAAGTCCTGGCTGCTCCACTTCTGCTAATGGCCTGGGAAAGCAGCAGAAGATGGCCCAAGTCCTTGGCCCCCTGCACCTGTGTGGGAGACCCAGAAGAAGCTCTTAGCTCCTGGCTTCAGACTGGCCCAGCTCTGGCTGTTGTGGCCATTTGGTGAGTGAACCAACAGATGGAAAATCTCTTTCTCTGTGTGTGTCTCTCCTTCTCTATCTGTAATTCTGCCATTCAAATAAAAATAAATGAATCTTTTTTTTTTTAAATAGATAAGCAAGATTCAGAGATTTGATGCTGTGCCCATGGTCACCTAACAAGATTTTGTCTTTCCAAGTTTTCTCATGCCTTCTGTGATGACATTTGTTTTTGTGGTGACAAGTTTTTACATTTTCCGCTGTGGTGTCTTGGTAGTAGCATCCTAGACAAGACATCTGGCCACTGATGGCCCACAGATCTGGTGCTGGTCCTATAGGGCTGTGCCTTCTGGCGATGAAACAGCCATCACAGTTTTTATCAGTCCCTCTGATGGTGTTCACACAGTGATGGCACTCCCTCAGGACGCTTTCTTGCCAGGAAGTGATACGTGGCTGTCGTGCTGGGTTTGTTTATCAACAATAGGGGGCCTCATTCTGGTTCTTCCCTGCCCATTGTGCCATTTTGGACAAGTCATCAATCCGTACTTCTGTCTCCTTGTTTTCTCCGTGGAAAAATGACAACATGGACTACAGTGGGGTGATGGCTGTCCCTGTGCCTTGTAAGCTAGGGAGGTGGTCCATGGCACTTTGTCCCCTGCCTGGGTGCACGCAGTAGGCCACCAGTCAAGAGGGTTCTTTCATCACACAGGGCCTGACACAACTTCTTCTGAGAGGTAAATAGAGTGTGTGGAGGTAAATAGAGTCTCTATCCGTCAGCTCATTTCCCAGATGCCTGCAGCAGCTGGAGCTCAGCCACAGCCCAGGTGCATTGCAGGTCTCTCCTCCCTCGTGAGTGGCAGGAACCCGACTGCTCCAGCCATCACCACTACCTTTCCTTAATGGGAAGCTGGGGTCAGGAGTGGAGCTGGAAACTGAACCCAAGCACCCCAATGTGGGTGATCTGAACAGCTAGATTACACACCTGCCCTTCCTGGGACATTTAATATAAACAAAAACACAGACCAGTTCAAGCTGGACTTAAGCATAAAGGGCCATGGAAGATGTGTCACCTTGACCAAAAGGAGTGCTAGGTCTGTTGTGAACAAAGCACAAGCCTGCTGTGCAGTTGTGGGAAAATTCCACCTGCCCTGCACCCTACAGTGAGGGAATGATGCACCACTGCCCATGGCCTCACGGGTCCAAGAGCTACTCTGAAAAAAACTAGCTGCACATGGAGATCAGAAATGGCCTTGTCTACAGCCTGGGTTGTAATCTTGGGATCAAGTGCTCATCTGTATGGGCCTTAGGGAAAACAAACAAACAAAGCAGTGACCTGTCCATACAACACGATACTGTGGGGGCGGGGTGGGGACAGCCGGCAGTATAGGCAACAGCTCCAGACCAGGATACCTGTGACTCTGGGTAAGTGCTGGGTCTCTGGGGGCTTCCCTGCTCCAGGATGTCTTTTGCTTTCCTTGCAAAAGAGGCTGGAAGAAGCCCACACACTACATGAAGCCTGCTATAAGAAAGTGGAACCCCCCCCCCCCTTGGAGAATACTCCGTCCTTCTCCTTGCAAAATGTAAATCCTGGACTGGATTTAGAGGACTGGATTCTCATTCCTTTTTAAAAAATTTTTTTACTTCTTCTCCTTATTATTATGTTATTGTTATTATCATTATCATTTTATGATACAATTACATAGGCCCTGGGATTTCACTTACCCACTCCCCAGTCCCTTCCCCTCTCACTGAGTTCCCCAACATTATTATTATACTATAGTTCTTCATAGACAGTCACATGTCCATCATAACAGGCATGGACAATGGCAGAGAGTCCAGCATTCTATTGTCAAGATATAGTAAACAGTTTCATTGGGAGTCCATCTTTGGTCTGGAAGTAGAGTTGCATACTGCATTGTATCCTCACATCTAGATATGTTAGTCTGTATTACACAGCTATTATACATCACCTCAAATGAAAAGCCACAATACAAAATCAACAACAGGAAGAAAAATAGAAATTTACAATGCCATGAAGTTAAATAATTTGCTACTAGATATGATAGTCTCTATTACACAGCGACTGTACATCCAGTTAAATGAAAAGACAGAAACAAAATCAACAAGATGAAGAAAAAAGAAATTAACAACACCATGAAATTAAATAACATGCTACTGAATGACTAATGTGTTGCTGAAGAAATGAAAAAGAGAATCAAGAGCATTCTTGAAGAAAATAATGGTACTCTATGATCCATGAGTCATTGAAGATTTTGATCGGAAGAAAGCGTTTTGAAGATATGAAACTAACAAAAATAAAAAATCCATGAGTTATAGTTTCCACTATTCTTTGTTGGTGAGATATGTCTTCTGCAGGCAACAAATAATGGTGTTTTTTTTAATCCAGTCTACTAAACTGACATTTGATTGATGAGTTGAAGCCATTTATATTCAGGGTTAATATGAATGGGTGGTAATTTGGTCCTATTATTTTAGCAATGGGTTGTTCATTGATTTAGTCTTCTGTTGTTATTTTACTGGGATGTTCTTCACATTTGCCTTTGGTTTTGGTGGGTGCTATTCCTCTTTTCTGTCAAGAGAACATCTTGAAGTATCATTTGTAGGGCAGGTTTGGAAGAGGCATATTCTTTGAACTATTCTTTACTGGGGAAAATTTTTATTTCATTTACAGAGAAAACAGAAAACTTTGTTGGTTGTGCTATCCTGGGCCAGCAACTTTTTTTTTGTTTTTCTTTTAGAATCTGGAATATGTCACCCCATTCTCTTCTTGTCTGTAGGGTTTCCTGTGAGAGGTCTCCTGAAAGTCTAAGTGGCATTCCTTTATGTGTCAGTTGATTTTTTTCATGTGTACATTTAAGGATCTTTTCCTTATGTTCAATTGAAAAGAGCTTGATTATCATATCTTGTGGTGAAGATTACATTTGGTGAAGCCTGTTGAGAGTTCTGTGCCCCTCCTGGATCTTGTTTCCCAATTCTTTCTCTAGATTGGGGAAATTTTCCCTTATTATTTCATTAAACAGATTTGTAAAAAGCTTCTCTTTCTGCATTTTCTGGGACTCCTATAACTCTTATATTTGGTCTTTTAATAGTGTCTTTCAATTCTGGAACATCTTTTTTAGCTTGACCCAGCGCTGCATCCAACTTTTTGTTTCTCTCTGGTGAGAGGAAATATCTTCTAACTTTGAGATTCTTTCTTCTACCTCCTTCATTCTATTTTGGAGACTCTCGACTGTACTTATAATTTGCTCCCCTGTATTCTTCATTTCTGATATATCAGGTTTCACTTGATTAATTTCCTATGTGACATATTCCTTAAATTCCTTGAATACCTGCTTTACATGCTTCTCGTTGTTGATAAGAAGTTTTATAATAAGTGTTTTGAATTCTGTATCCCCCATTTTCTCAATGTCTTCCTCAATGAACTCTGAGTTTGGCAAAGGGTTTTGCTCCTTTGCAGGGGAATCTTCAGTAATGTTCATTGTACGTGTGTCTCTTCATTTGCTCTTGATCATTGTACTTCTGGTTATTGGATTCTTTTCCTTGGGGCAGGTTTCTAAGATCTGTTACTTGCATGTCTACAATTTGATTTTACTTATTGTGGTTTTCAGTTTTCAGTCACATGTGCCATAACCTCCAGCGAGTTGCAGGTCTTGGTTCTTATGCTAGATTTCCACCATGGTCTCCATAGCCCCAGCTCCTGGGTCTTCACTCTCCACCTCCTGTGATACTGTGCTGAGGTTGCATCGTTATCTGTACAACCTTTCTCCCAGTTCTGGTTGAAGCAGGTCCCAGGATTGGAGAGACACCAGGTGTCCTATACGGCTAGGATGTTGGTAATGCTGAGCTTACTGGAACCTGATGGCCATTAGGTCTGAGGGCTACACGGACTTGTTTTTACCTGTACAATGCCAAAGTCTGCATTATTTTCCCTACAGGATCAGTGCAATTCACTGAGCTCAGTGTGTTTACTCCCAGCTCCATGCATGCACAGCTCACTGTTGTCCCTGCTGTCTTAACACCTTTGCTACACTGTACAAAATGGCAACTGATGTGCCACTATTAAAGTTCTTGATTTGTTGGCCGTCAGGTATGAGGGCTACCCAGACCTATCTTGGGTGGAACCTGTAGAATGACACGTTGATGCGGTTCACTGAGTCAGAAATGAGTTTACTCCCAGCTCAGCGTATGCTCAGTCCTTTCCCTTAAACTTTGCCTCCTTAAACAAAATGGCACCCGATGTGGCTCTAGTGGGGGACTGGCTGTGAAATCCACCCTGTTCCCACGATGCCCCTCTGGAACCTGCCGCTGTCTCTGCTCCTGGTCAAATCAAACAGACCAGCAGGATGAGCAGTTCTTTGGGTTTACCTCCTGAGTTCCTGGTGAACATCCCTTCCCACCTTGCTGCTGGTGGAGTTCTGGCTGCCACTGCAATTCAGTTCACCACTCGCTAAATGCCACTAGGGTATCAGTCACTGCAACATTGTGTCTACTGCTTTCTTGTGTCTGTCAGTCTCCAGGTACCCCTCTGCTGTTGTTCTGTCCTCTCCTGTTTTCTGGAATGTGCCTTCTCTGGTTCACACTGGCTAATGTTTCTCTGTTTAAACCTGTCTTTACCCTATTTTGCCATCTTGATTCCCCTGGATTCTCATTCTTGAAAGAGCAGGGTGAATATGGCTCCAGATGTGGGGACAAGAAAGGTCTGACACACAGTAAGGATATAAAAATGCTCCCAAGTTCTGCTTTAGGTCAGGCATTAGTGATTGTTTATCTGTTTGGCTGACTGCCTGTGCCAGTGGTCATGGCAGAAAGGGTCCTTCTTTTGACAATGGCCCTTGACGGTGCTTTTGTTGAGATCAGCTCTCTGAGTACAGAGGAGCAGGAGTGAGGCAAAGTGAGGCACTGCTCACTCATCTGCCTTCCTAACTCCCCCATCTCTTCCCCAAGGTTCCTCAGAGCCTACCTGGACCCGCATCTGTCCTACTTGGGCAGTTCAGAATCCTGGATGCATCCTTTACCGACATCATGACCTTGAACAAGTCAGCCTTCCTGAGCCTCTGCTGTGGGATAGGAGGGAGCCTTCCTTGCAGATTTGTGTATGAGGTACACAGTGGGCCTTATAGTTGGGCTTTCCCACTATGCGAGTAGCTTCTTGCTTGTAAACCCAAGATGTTCACTGATTCTGAAGCAACTGACAGAGCTCCAGCCCATTCCCAGAGCCATGGCCTC
Organism: Ochotona curzoniae; assembly: GCF_017591425.1. Lineage (NCBI taxonomy): Eukaryota > Metazoa > Chordata > Mammalia > Lagomorpha > Ochotonidae > Ochotona > Ochotona curzoniae. The sequence goes on from NW_024466409.1 coordinate 105,437, forward strand.
ATCTGGCTTGAGCACTGACTCTTTTCAAGATAGGCATTACAACCGTTGTTCCACAGTGGGAGGAAGGCAGAGGGGACCACTTGGTTGTACAAAGCCACGCAGCAAAGCAGGTGGTGGGACCCAGCTTCCACTGGGGTCATCCCTCTGAGGAATAGGTGGGGTTTAGCATTGGGTGTGGGACTGGGGTGGAAGCAGCGGCTGGGAGAGCCAGGCTGTGCTCCTGTATAGACTTGGCTGGCTGAGCTTGTTCCTGGATGTGGCATACACGGCTGACTTCCTGATTGCAATGGACCTGATTGCAAGGAGACTTGTTTATGTCTCCTCACAATCTTAATCCCTCAGTGGCAGCAGAGGGAGAAACGGCATTAGGAAGGTTTGATTTAGGGAGATGATTAGGTCCTGGGGGTCGAACCTCAAGAATAGGCTTAGAGCCTTGGAGAAGAGGTCCTTGGAGGAGGTTGTCTGCCATTTTCTACGTAGGGGTCCAGGACACTCCAAGTGGGTACAGGGAGAAGACCACATCACTGAGGTCCTTCTGTATCCCATGGAACTGCCAGCATCTGGTTCCAAGCTGCCTAATTTGTGATTGTTGTTCTTACAGCAGCTGGAAAGGACTCATTTACTCTTTCCCTGGTGAAAACATGGTGTGTGAATGCACTAACACCATGAGTCTGTGTACCAGAAGGGTGGCAAATCTCTCCCTTGGGGCTTGGTCAGGAAAAGAGCCTTTCACTACAATAAGTAAACCCTTGAAGGGTAGGAGAGTGGGGCTGAGCAACCAGAGCCGTGGAGACAGACTTGTGGCCCCCACCTGGCGTGCACCTGCTCTAGGGAGACCATGCCTCATTTGAGGTCAGACCTATTTTTAGTCAAACTCTACTAAAAATTCAAATAGGTGAAAGTATTCAATACTGTTTTATCCCTATCATGTGCGTCCTTGGGTGAATCCTTATTTAACCACAGGACAAGGTCTGGGTTTGGTTAGAAAGAGCCAGGTCAGTGACTCAGAGAGAGGAGTCCCATTGTCTCATCAGAGCTAGGGAGCTTAGTTTAGCGCCTCGTTGGGCCCAGAGATCAGCCCTTTGTTGGGCCCAAAAGATCAGCCCTTGGCTGGAGGGAGTGGGAGAATGGTATTACTTACTGCCTTACAGGGAAGGCACCTCCCTGGCTCAACCTGTGCTCTGGTCTGTAAGTGAGGCGGTCAGTAATGGTCAATCACTGGGCACCTGCTATGTGCCTCTTGGGTCCCTCTGTAACCCTACAAAGTGTTGTTCTATCCTCAGGGGGCCAGGCAAAGTGAGATGCACCAGATGAGGCTGGAAACCACATGCGGCTGGATCTGGAGAAATGAGGTAAGGATACATTTAATAAACATCCTTCCTCCGTCCCCCTACCCCCTCCCCGCCCCCCCCCCAAAAAAAAGAAAAAGAAAAATTCACTGGGGTTGAAGAGGTAGGCGACTAGAGCACCAGAGAAATGTGGTTGTAAGAGCAGGCCCAGTATTCAGGTAAAGAAGGTAAAGATTGGTTGGTTGGAGAAGCGTAAAGGTGGGCAAGCTGGGATAAGACCTCCCATGTACAGTAAGTGTGCTGCCAAATCTCACTAGGACTTGAGAATCCTTCTGCTCCAGGATTCTCAGGTAGGGAGTCCCCACATGGATTCTGCCCCTGCTGGCCTCCTCCATCTGACAGTCCCTGTTTAAAAAGTAGTTGTGGCCCAACAATGGACAATGAAAGCTAAAGGCAGGGCTTCTCAAAGGCTGTACTGCTGGACACGGTCCTCTCAGTTCCCTAGGCGTCTCTCAGTCTGCTTCTCAGTTTTCAAGCCCATATGGGCTCATACATCTTTTCTCAGTGGGGGCTTCCCTCTTCCTCCTCCAAACTGGGCTAACTTTAAGGATCCTGTCCTCGGTCACCCAGCACTGCATGAGATCCTTGTCATCACCCTGTATCACCCAGTTTTGTGATAATTCAATTACAGATCTGTCCTTCCCACTGGGTTGGGAGCTCCTCCTATAGAGTTGGTCTGGCAGAATTAAATAATGCTTATCGGATGGACAAAGGAGTGGAGAATAAATTAATGACAATCAGGAATCAAGTTTACCCTTGGACATAATTGCTTTGTGCTTATGCAACTAAGAGACAAATTGAAGTCTATAAATTAGATTCTTCTTTCTCACTGACTTAAATCAATGGGGATGCATTTCTTGTCTGTTTTTTTGTTTTAATTGGAGAGTCAGAAGAAAGAGAAAGACAGTTTCCATCTATTAGTTCATTTTTCAAAGGTTCACAACAGCCAGCATGGAGCCAGTCTGAGGCCAGAGGTACAGAACTCGCTCTAGGTCTCCCACAAGGGGAACAGGGACCCAAGCACTTAAGCCTGTGCCACTGCCTACCTGGGTATGCATTAGCAGGAGTTGGGAGTGGAGCCAGGACTAGAACCCAGACACCCTGATGTGTTGTGGCATCCCTGCCCCTGTTAACCACTGGACCAAATATCTGTCCCTTTGTTTCTGACAGATTATTCTTCAAGCATTGATTGATGCATTTGTTTTTTGGTAACTGCTGTGTGCTGGGGTACCTGGTTAAATGCTGGATAAAGTGGGGGATCCACAAACTGCATTCAAAGAGTTCACTATCTGTCTTCTAGAAGTTTCCCATATCTAATTAGCAAGGTTCTCTCTTTCTCTCTCCCTCTCTCTCTCTCTCTCTCTCTTTATCTCATCACTCTTTTATGAGCATGATTTAACCTCCACTAGAGCCTCAGTGTTTCTGAGACTCTGATAACAACTCTGGATTCCATCTGCAAACAGGGATCCAACTGCTGGGATTTCAGAACCCTCTCCAGTCCGTCTGTGGAGGTTGAGTTAGGAAGCAAGGCCAGAGGTGACCATGTAGAGAGGTTTTTGAGTTGTGTGCAGGGTTTGGAGGTGCAGCAGATAAGCATTGGCTCTGTGTCATCTGTCAGATGAGTGATGGGGCTTGAGCTCACGTACTGGACTTGGAAAAACCCTTGATTGATGAAGAGTACATGATCAGAGGAGCTGCTGGTGTCACAGACAGGCAAAAAGAGGGAGACTCTGCTTCCTCAGAGGGGGCTACCTGCAGTGGGGCCAGTGGTGCTCACTGATAACCAGCCACTGTTAGCAGCCTGCAGCCAACATGCTTCTTGAGAAAGTGTGTACCATGCAGAATACAGCCTCCTTGGATTTCTCAGTGCTCCTGTAAGCAGCGAAGCCTCCTGAGACCATGAGACATGGAAATGCATATGACATAGAGATGGGAGATTTGCCTTCACTTCCCCTAGAGGCAGTTTTGCCCTTCACATCCATGTGCGTTCGAGGTGCAGCTATTTGTCTGGGTCATGGTTTGTTCCCAAAGGATAATGCAACATGTCCAGCAGTTCCACTTCAGGACATTCTTGTAGCCTCAGAAGAATCCATGTTTATACCAGCACTGTCAGAGTAGCCAAGAGGTGGGACCCAAATGTCCAGTGACGGGCAGATGGAGTACTCAACATTACCAGCCATTGAACAAAATGTGATTCAGCCCTGTAAAGGAAGGGAATCCCAGAGTGCTACCATGTGAATGAGCCTTGGAGACATTACGCTGAGTAATATCAGCAGCGTACATCATGGCAAATGGTGTCTGCTTCCACTCACATGAGGCACAGACAACACTCAAGTTCATAGGACTGGAAGATGGAGTGGTGCTGGCCCAGGGCTGGGTGTTGCAAGGAGGAATGGACAGTTGCAGTTTAATGGTCCCTGAGTTTCAGTTTTGCAAGATAGAAAGGATTTTGGAGCTGGATGGTGAGTGGTGATTGTACAACTCTGTGTGTGTGTGTGTGTGTGTGTGTGTAGGTAGGACAGCAAGTTGCATGCTGTGTATGTATTACTGCAATTTAAAAGCAACATCAAGAAAAGATATTTTTAAAAAGCTTTCTTTTATCCCTAAGAGGACCAAAGGGATACAGCCAGGACTAAGAGCCTGGGGGAAGAGCCCCCATGGTACCAAGAGGCTATAGAGTGGTCTCCCTGGTAGTTACATTGTAGAGCATTAGGATAAGAAGTCAAAGTTCCTGCTGTCAGTTTTCAAAGAAGCAAAGTTGTTTTTTCCCCTTCCTCTCTATTTGAAAGAAAGTGGGGAGGCTGGTGACTGCCTGTGTCCTGTGTGTAAAAGGAACACACTCATTGTATCCTACATGTGAGACTTTCTCCGCTTGGCCTTCATCACATCATCTTTAGGGTGATGTCTAGGGTGAGGAGGGCCAGGTACCTGTTAGTTACTGTGAGCGGATTCACAGGAAGCACGTCTCTAACCTATCTTGTGTGCCTTCAGGACAAGTGAGTATAAACCCACTGTGTGCAGGTGTAGATGCGCATGTGCACACACACACACACACACACACACACACACACACACACATCCTGCTGATCGCTCTGTTGGAGAGAAACAAAGGTTGTTCCCCTTGAGAACCCAAGGAGTAAAGGGAGCTTTCCGTACTTGTGTGGCCTGAAGAGAGCCAAAGGCTCTGCCTTGTGGCTCCAGGCCCAAGGGTGGGGAGAACTGAGCACAGGGTCAGTGTTAGGGACAACCCTTTGCCTCTGGGATCACCTACAGGAAGTCCCATGCTCAGAGGCAGAAGGGACCGTAGGCTTCTCTTTATCTAGTGCCTACCCAAATTTTCCTAAAGATTTATTTATTTTATTGCAAAGTCAGATATATATATATAGAGGAGGAGAGACAGAGAGGAAGATCTTCCATCCAATGATTCATTGCCCAAATGACAGCAATGGCCAATGCTGTGCCAATCTGAAGCCAGGAACCAGGAACTTCTTCCAGGTCTCCCATGCGGATGCAGGGTCACAAGGCTTTGAACCATCCTCAACTACTTTCCTAGGCCAGAAGCAGGGATCTGGATGGGAAGCAGGGCTGCCAGGATTAGAACCGGCGTCCATATGGGACGCCATGCGTCCCTATGCGTTCAAGGTGAGAACTTCAGCCACTAGCCCACAGCGCCGGGCCCTACCCCAGATTTTTAACAAGTGTGATTTGAGGCCCAGTAACTCTTTCTAAGCACCTAATCTGTACAATTTTAAAAGACTTATCTAAATGGCAGGATTACACAGAGGGAAAAGAGATACAGAGAGCAGGATCTCTCATTGGCTGATTCACTCCCCCAGATGGCCACCAGGTCTCCCACATGGGTGACAGGGGCCCAAACACTCCAGCCATCTTCTGCTGCTTTTTCCAGTCATTAGCAAGGAGCTGGATCAGAAGTGAAGCAGTGGGGATACAAATTGGCTCCCATATAGGATGCCGGCACTGCAGGTGGTGGCTTAACTTTTATACTACAACACTAGGTCCATCTGTACTTTTAAAAATTACTTATTTATGTATTTGAAAGGCAGAGTGACAGAGAGAGAGAGAGAGAAATTTTTTTGCAGGTTCACTTCCCAAATGCCTACAGTGACCAAGCTGGGCTGCAGTCAGAGCCAGAACCAGGAGCTGGAACTCCAGTCCAAGTCTACCATGTGGGTGGCAAAAACCCAGTTACTTGAGACATTGCCACTGGATCCCAGGGTCTGCATTGGTGGGAAGCTGGACTTAAGAGCCAAAGCCAGGAATGAAACCCAGAAACTACAATGTGGGCTATGGGCATGTTAATCACTCAGCTAAATGCATTTATACGCTTTTTACAATTGAAGAGAACAAAATAAACAGAGATTAATATGTCCAAGGTCATGTTTCATTTCTCTGAGGACATTTGGGGAACAAGTATTATAACCACTTGGAGGGTCCCTTGGTCAAAAAAGACCCTCCCAGTGCCCCATTTCTCAGCTCCAGTTTTGGAGGTGGGGGGCGGGGGCATAAACTGAACATCTGGACCTGACAACTGGGACTTAGTAAGGGTTCTGTGCTCCTAGGGAGTGAGTCTCTGGTGCCCTGAACTGTGGGTTCCAGGGTAGGCTGCAGGGAGGGGAAAAGGGAAGAACGAAGGAAAGGAAGGAGTTCCTGGGGATAGACTCCTTGGAAGACACCCCGCAAATCTTCCCAACAACTGGGATGCAATTTCCTTTTGGAGCCCATGCCTCCATTTTACTTGATAGAGATGGTCCTGGTGTGGCTGGGTTATGTCTGACAGGGTCTGACCAGTCAAGAATAGCCTCTCATTTTGAACTTAATGAGAGGAAATCTTTAGGATTTAACTGGAACTATTAAGACAGAAATACGCATTGGTCTGGTGTGGTAGCCTAGTGGCTAAAGTCCTCGCCTTGCATGTGCCAGTATCCCATGTGGACACCAGTTCGTGTTGTGGCTGCTCTACTTCCCTGCTTGTGGCCTGGGAAAGCAGCAGAGGAGGTTCCCAAGGCTGGACCCGAAAGAAGCTCCTGGCTCCTGGCTTTGGATCAGTTCAGCTCTGGCCATTGCAGCCACTTGGAGAGTAAACCAAAAGATGGAGGATCCTTCTCTTTGCCTCTCCTTTTCTCTGTAATTCTGACTTTCCAATAAAAAAAGAAATTTTAAAAAAGAAAGAAAGTAATGTGCCTTTCCCACTAAGCTTACCTACCCTATGTGGACAAATATGTTGATAATACCGGGGGCAATTTTGGTACCTTCTGGGAGGGTAGAGCCAAGTAGGGTGTTAAATTTGTATGTCAGCTTGGCCAGGCCATAGCACCCAGGTGTCTGATATCTGTATGTTACTGTGAAGGCATCTTTTGGACTCAGTAGATTTTGGGTGAGGCTCTCCATAATGTGTGTGGACCTCATCCACGCTGGGGAAGACCTTTCAAAATCAGAGACTGATGTCTGCTGAACAGGAGGGCACCGTGCCAGAGACTGCCCCCAACTCTGCAGTGTCAGCTCTCCTCGGCTCCCAGCTGACAGCCTGCCCTGCAGATTTTGGGTTTACCAACACCAACAGTCTGTGAGCCTGTTTTGTACAATAAAGATCTCTCTTTTACACACACACACACACACACACACACACACACACACACACACACACACACACACGAAGTCACTGCAAATGTTTGTGGAAAATGGAATTCAATGATGTTGATTTTGAAATTCATGCATATAGGGCTAGTGGGCTAAACATTGCCTGCAGTAAGAAAATCCCATTTTGGAGTGCCAGTTCGACTCTGCTGCCCTGCTCCTAATCTCGCTCCCTGCTAATTGCCTGGGAAGGTAACAGAGGGTGGTTCAAGTACCTGGGCCCCTGTCACTCATATGGGAGACTAGAATGGAGTTCTGGGCTCCTGGCTTCAGCCTGGCCTAGCTCCATTTGTTGTCGCTCTGTGTGGATTGAGCAAGATAAAAGAAGATTCTCTCTCTCTCTTGTGTTTCAGAGTAAATCTTTAAAAAGTGAAATTCATACAAATGAGAAACTATAAAAAGTTCACGAAAATGAAAAATTGCATGAATTTCAGAATGCTTTTGCAATGGCTATTGTGGGCATTTGGGAAGTAAATCAGTGGATAGAGCTTTCTGTCTGTCTCTGTCTTCCAGTTAAAATTCAAAGAAAATATATCCCAATAATTCCAATCAGTGAAAAAGTAGAATACAATTACTTAACATCATTATTGCCATGGATTTTTAAATGCACCTGCTCATAGGCACAATTGCTCTTATGTCCCTGGGGGAAATTGACTAACACAGATGGCCATTAGAATGCATTCCTGGGCCTAGCGCAGTGGCCTACTGGCTAAAGTTCTCACCTTGAATGCATAGGAATCCCATATGGATTCTGGTTCTAATCCTGGCAGCCCTGCTTCCCATCCAGATCCCTGCTTGTGGCCTGGGAAAATAGTCAAGTACAACCCAAGCCTTGTGACCCTGCACCTGCATGGGAGACCTGGAGGAAGCTCCGGGCTCCTGGCTTCGGATTGGCGCAGCATTGGCCATTGTGGTCACTTGGGGAGTGAATCATTGAACGGAAGATATTTCTCTCTGTCTCTCCTCCTCTCTGTATATCTGACTTTGCAATAAAAATAAATAAATAAATCATTAAAAAATGCATCCCTTATGGCACTGGTTTTAGCACCTGGAGCCCACCAAGCCTGAATTTTTCACTGACCTGGCCCTCTTTGAGCTGTGATTCAATCACATGCACCCCAATGGGTCCATCTCAGGAACAGCATGTGAGCCCTCCTGGAGCTTGGCTCACTTCTCTGCTTGGAGTGATGTGGAACTCTGGGTCTTAGAACTATGCTACCTGGCTGCATCCCAGCTCTGCCACCCACTAGCTGGGTGAACCCAGGCAAGTATCCTCCTCTCAGACTCCTTTCGAGGTGTGGGGAATGATTGAGTTACTGTGGGTTGGGTTTCAGCCTGGTGCTTCACACAGTGAACAGCCAGTGCAGAGGCTCCAAGGTTTTCAACAGGCTTGCATCGAGATTAAACCCATTGTAAGTTTGCCCATTACTCAGAAATGCATTGAATGCATGTAATGTCTCAAACAGCCTTGCTTAATGACACAGCTTGCTGTGGAGTGTGAGCTGTGTCCCCTCGTGACCATGGAGCGAGTTTTGGCCACCACCCACTGTCTCAAGAGAGTGTCAGACTGCTTATTGCTAACCTGGGAACAGCTCAAAATTCATGACTCAAAGTATAGTTTCTACCGATGTGCACTGCTTTTGCATGATTTAAAGATTGAGAAATCCTAAGTGGAACCCTTGAGAGTCAGAAAAAAATCAATAATTAGTGGCAGTTTTGTTCTTTTCTTTTTTAAAGATCTAATTATGTTTATTGAAAAAGCAGATTTTCAGAGAGAAGCAGATAGAGAGAGATCTTCCATCCACTGGTTCACTCCCCAAGTGGCTGCAATGTCTGGGGCTGAACTGATATGAAGCTAGAAGCCAGGAGCTTCTTTCAGGTCTCCCATTCAGGTGCAGGGTCCCAAGGATTTGGGCTATCCTCTGCTGCTTTCCCATGCCACAAGTAGGGAACTGGATGGGAAGTGAAGCAGCTGGGATATGAATCAGCGCCTCCCCCCGCCCCCCATGTGATCCCGGCACATGTAAGGCAAGGATTTAGTCACTAGGCTATCACACTGGGCCCAGCAGTCTTATTCTTGATGAGGCCATCCATCAGACTCAACCTTTCAGATGAGTGACCATGGCCCTTGGCCCCACCTGCCTGCCTCCATGTATTCTCATAGAGGCCTGGCCAGCCTGGGCCCGAGGGGGCTTAGAACTGTCCCTATGGGCACATGAGAGAATAGAGCTCTCAGATGCTGCTGCAGCCCCCCACCCCAACTTGGGAACTAGCCTGGATCAGGACGAGATTGAGCTTCCCAAGGGCTATAGGGCAGGCAGCTTGGAGCCTCCCACCTCTGTGATGTGGAAGTCAGGGATGATGCGGCTGCATGGATGGCCCATGAGGTCTTTCCTACCTTTGCCAACTCATCTGTTGGATAGTTGTGCTTTGGGTCCAATGTGGGAGACGACTTTCCTGAGAACAATGAAGAGTGACTTGGCCTCACATCAGAGGAAGCTAATTTATTGCTGAGTCCTCAGGGTCCTGGCTGGGGAAGCATGCTCTATGAGATGGGATGGGAGCCTTGGCTGAACTTACAGCTGGGCCTATGAGTGCTTGAAGGACTCCTGGCAGTGCTCACCTCATGAACGTGTTTCCCTGTGGTGCCTCTGGCACAAGGGGACCTCAGTCATTTTCATTTTGCATGCAGAATGGTGAGGAGGTGGCCTATTGTAGCAAACCTTTAGTAGGGGTGTTGACCATGACCTGCTGTCTTCAGCCCTTGCTGAGTCTGCAGTTGCATTTGGTGGGGTGTGCCCCACCCTTCAACCCCTGCCCTGCACCCCTACAATCCAGACACAGCTGATTGGACCTGGGATTGGTCCCTACCCTAAGACCCAGCGGCTCAGGTGATCTGACCCAATTAGATTCTACGTTGGGAATTTGGAATTGGAAAGTGGAGATAGAGGCAGGTGGTGATGGGGCTACAACATAAAGGTCACGTGCAGGTGACTGAGATGGTCATGTTCAAGCTGAGCTCTCAGGGGCACAGAAAGCTGGTGGCAGATAGGATGCCTAGTGGTCACACAACAAGGGACAGAAAGGGCTGCTCCTCCAACAATCTAAAGTCAGAACCACCTGATTTCTGATTCGCAGGGCCCAGTACACCAGGGCTCCTCATCTTAATTTCCACAAGATGCTTCTATTGGCACAACTCCACCAGCCCCTGTACCCAGAGGGCCTTGGCTTCCCTACTGGGCTGCTGGGGCTGCACTCCCACCTCATGCCCTTTGCCCTTCCTCTGCTGCTGTAATTTCAAAGAGGTCGGCTCCTGCACCTCCCCCACACTTCTTGTCTTCTTGACCTCAGGAGAAGAGATGTGGCCATTCTCTGTCTGGGAGAAGCCAGGGCACCCACCTGGAGGAGTCCCTTTGGGGCTCCTGCCTTCAGCTATGCCTTCTAGAGTTGAGCACAGGGGCCTCATTTCCTCTCATCTGACTACAGAGAAGGCACTGAGGCCCAGCCCAGCCCAGCCCAGCCCAGCCCAGCCCAGCCCAGGGCCCGTGTCCAGCTGCCTTGGCTTCTGCCCTCAACCAGACCAGCCACCTGAGCATGACCTTCAAGTCTGGCCCGGATGGCAGCACTGGGATTTGTATCTTATCCCCTGAAGAGGAACCAAATCCTACGGCCTTTTGTTTACAAGCCCCGAATCTGCTGGCCCAAGCCATACTCACTCTCATAGGGTGGAAAAGAAATCTATTTATTAATGAACTTGGAGGAAGTTTTGCAGCAGCTGCCCTGGCAGCATCACAGCAGGGCTAAGAGGAGAGAGAACAGGGAGACTCAGGAGCTGGGTCTTAGTAAGGCTTGAGGGAGGAGCCCATTAGGACAGAGAAAGGTCATGTTCATAGGGCGAACCAGTCAACGTTTCTGGATGCTGGCTGTGAGTTCTCCCAGGCCTCTTCTGGGTGCCTTCAGGTGATCTTCCTCCTCCAAGTGGGCATAGGTTTTGTGTCAGGCAGGTGAGTCTCAGACTCACCATCTTCTAGGGGTGGATTTGGTCTCTTCTTCCAGGCTTCAGAAAAAAGTCCTGTGGGCAAGAGGAAGGAGGTGCATCAGGTGTAGCAGGCACAGGCCCTGTGAGAGCACACTCAGCCCATGGCCGGACCCCACATCGGGGGCCCCTGCCCTGCTGGCATGAGACCCTGCTAACCCCTGGAGGCCCCTCTTGGTGCAGGCCCCAATGGTTACACATCACTCACTGCCATAACACATAGGAGGCCCAGGAGGAAGCAGAGGGGCACTGGGATGGGTAGGGGGGATGGGTAGGAAGAGGAATGGGGGGTCCTTGGCAAAAAGCAAGCGACAGAAAACATAGGACCACTTAGGCTCCCAGGAGCTACTGTGCAGCAGCCAGACTATCTTGGGAGCATGGGGCCCTAATGTTTTGAGGACCTTGTCATAGAAAAGCTGACAGGTCCGGGCTTCGGTCTGCCGCAGATGCTGCCGGCTGTGGGCTTCGGCCCACATCAAGTTTTAGCTTCACAGCCACCTGCCACTGGGAGGGAAGCACATGCCAGAGCCAGGCACCATGGCATGTCCCACAGAACCTGGAGCCCAGGAGGCCAGAAGGCACAGAAGAAGGCTTGGCCCAAACAGCACCCAGCCCAGGCCAGGCTACAGCAGGACACGAACCCTCTTCCTCACTAATCCAGATTCTTTGGACCAGCTGGAGAAGTCTCTTTAGAGACCTGGCTCTGTCCCAGCATGGAGCCAGGTGAAGCACGCTGGCACACACAGAAAGGGGTGGCACATGTTGCTGAGGCAGGTCTTGGGTTGGGCGAAGCTCAGGCTGGCTTTCCTATGGGCACATTTAACCCAGCATGCTTGGTTTGAAGCCTTGACTGTGCCTGCCAGGGAACAATGCCGAGCTCCATTGGGCACCATGTGGGTCCCTGGGGCCAGAGTACCTGACTGACCCATGTCACGGATGCAGCGTCTCTATGAGCCAGTGTGGCCTTAGGCAGCACATGTGCCCATCCAGATGCCAGTCCAAAGAACCTGCCGGCAGCATGGACAGCAGATGGCCACAGCACACAGCATGGCCAGCCAGGCCCTGTGGCCTGCCTGCCTGCCTATTCACCGTGGGCTCCAGCTGTAGGAGGAACCCGTGTCTGTACACGGGAGCCTGGTCTTCGAGGAGCTTTCGGACCGGCTGGGGGCTTTCAGCTGCGGAGGAGGGAAGGGAAGCGCTAGATACGCAGGACACAACAGGAAACAAAACAGGTGCTGTTACTCCAGGCAGGGCTCCCCTGCCCCTTTCCCTTCACTTGCTGCTGCCCAGGCCCTGGGACTGCAGGCTCAAAAGCTACCTGTCCTCACTTCTGCAAAGCATGCAGGGAAGCCAGCTTCTCTGAGCTGTGTGAGTGGTGGTGGGGGTGAGGGGTCAGGGCAGACATGGGACAAAGTAAAGACAGACACCCAGGGAATGACAGGGGAAGGCATATGGCACCACATCCCCAGAGAGCCCATCAGGTGGGGATAGAGCTAGTAGTTTTGGCTGTGTAGGGACCCACCATCATCCATGCAGTTAATCAGGAAGACCTTCCAGAGAGTGAAGGATGAATAAGGAAAGCTTTAAACTATCTGATAGCAGAGCCAGGAATAGAGTTTTGAGTGGGACATCAAAAACTGGGTTGGAGCTGGTATTGTGGCATAGCAGGTAAAGCCACTGCCTGCAATGCTGGCATCCCATGTGGGTGGCTCTTTGAGTTCTGGCTGTTCTACTTCCAGCTCAGGTCCCTGCTGATATATCTGGGAAAGAATTGGAGGATGGCCCAAGTGCTTGTGTCCCTTGTACCCACATGGGAGACTGGGAAGAAGCTCTTGGCTCCTGACTTCAAACTAACTCAGCTCTGGTCATTGTGGTCATTTGGGAAATAAACCAGTGGATGAAAGATTCCTCTCTCTGTAACTCTACTTTTCAAATAAATAACTAAATCTTCTAACACACACACACACACACACAAACAAAAGATCTTAATTTGATAATGTGCTTTGGAACTTGAGACCCAGGTTCCTACGTGTAAAGATGATCTCGGACCAGACAGCTTTGCAGCAGCGTTGACAATGCCTGGGGACAGGCACTTGGTTTTGGAAGTTTCCAGGGAACTTTGATCTGAAGCAGCTATGCGCTGGGGATGGCAGAGGAAGATGGCCATATTTCAGTGGAAAAGGGCAAGAAGTAGGCCAGGGACCCACAACCACTTACAGCTCATCGTCATACTCCTTGGGGGGACAGACGGCAATGACCAGGTCGATCCAGTCCTGTAGGTGGAAAGCCATGCGACTCTGAGTACCCATTCCCCTTCCTGGGTGCCCTGGGGAAGTGGCCTTGGGGAGGCTCTGGGGACAGGGAGCTAGGATGGGTCTCACAGTCATCCATGCAGTTAATCAGGAAGACCTTCCAGAGACTGAAGGATGTCCCGTGGCCTAGGGAAATTTCTGGTGTCTGAGGCTTTGCTGCTGCACAGAGCAGACTTGCAAGGCTCTTGAATGATGAACACTAAGATCCCAAACCCTGCTCTGTGGATCAGGCTAGACAACAGGCTCAGAATCACTTGGGAGAATTTCTTAAAGAATAGACTCACAGATAAGGCTCTTGTAAAACTAGGGTGGGTCCTGGCAAACAGTATGTTTAACCAGCTCCCCTCAAGAAGTTTCATGTACAGCCAACTGGAGGACTTCCAGCCTAGCTTTCTGATCCTAACACTTGACACTCCCCTCCCACCAAGTGGAATCATGATCCACCCTTGGTGTGGGTGCTTCCCCTGAGAAGTCTCTGGGGTGTCACAGGGCCCCTTCTGCCAAGCACTGGTTCCTAATAGTAAGCTGTGGTCTCTCTCTCCCCACACCTCCCTCCATCCAATGCAGCATTGCCTTTAAGAATTACAGAAAACTTCTGCTCCCCCTGCCCTAATGCAGCCCTTCAGATCATCAAGCAGTCATCATGTTACCCGTAAGTCTTCTCTTCTCCACATCCTGTCATGTGGGTCCCAGGCCCATCTGGTCAGCTTCCTTGGCACTGAATTTAATACCCCAGGCTCGGCTGCCTGCACACAGTTGCATAGGTTGTGCATTGCACAACATGAGTGGGCACCATTCCCATACAGTGCATAGGACTCCAGTACAAAGCATGGAGCCCTAGGGTAGTGGCCCTGACCCAGGCAGGTGTCTCAGGAGCTCAGAGCAGACACCTGCCAGGCCATCCTTCAACCCTGGGCTCTCCACTTCCATCAATGCTTCCTAGTAGCTCCAAACACACTCTTAATTCCTCAATTAAGGTGCACTTAGAGAAGACATTCTGTGTTTCTCAGATGGGCTGCCACAAGCCAGTGTTTGTCCTGCTGACTTCTCAGACTCAGGGTCATAAATTGGCTTCTCTTTTTCTGAATCCCATCTTGTAAGATTTAGACCATCAGCCAGATGGGGCACTTGTGAGAGTTGCCTGCACGTTGGATGCCCACCATAGGATGGGGGCTCCGTGTGTCAGGCCTGGCTGCTGAGGCCAGGGTTGGAGGCAGGTAGGAGATGGGGGGAGGGTGAAGGGAAGGAGCTGCTTCTCACCCCGCCCTGGTTCCAAGCCTTCTGCAGCGTGGCTTCAGCCTCAGCCAGAGTGTAGTCCGTCACTATCTTGCCGTTGATGGCCATGATCTCATCCCCTTTCACAATACCACCTGCAGGACGACACAACTGATGGGTCACCAGGGTTGGATGGGACGCATGCCCGACCTGGGGTATGGCATAAAGAAGGTTACTGTGGGGCCACAGAGGAGGCCCTATCCTGGGTGCTGAGAGTGACTGTGAGTCTCACAGAGCACAAGAGTGCAATGCACACAGGTGCAGGGACATGAATTTTCAATATGCAGCCATGCATCTGCCTACTGACTTGTTCACTGAGGGTCTCTCTCCCATTACATGCTTGACTCCATGGGGACATGCTTGCTCTTCTGATTCCATGTCACACTTTCTAGCACAAAATAGGACATTCATGGGCATTTTGGGGATAAGATGAATGGCATTAAAAGGTATTTCTGGATAAGCAAGCTGTCCTGTGATCTGACCATTTAGGGAAAAGCCAAGTTATAAGCTAAACAGTTACTCCCTGTAGAACTTTTCAGAGCCTTGAGCATGACTAGTTTTTTTCCTTCTTCTTCTTAAAGACCTATTATGTATTTGACGGCAAAAAAGAATAGAGAGAGAGAGAGAGAAATTTTCCATCTAATGGTTAATTCTCCAAATAGCCACATGGTTGAGGTTGGCCCGGGCCAAAGCCAGGAGCCTGGAAATCCATCTGTATATCCCACAAGTTCTACACCCAACATTTGTTCATCTATGTGGATCCTCTTGTAAAGATCATTCTTTCTTGCTGGGTTTTAACAATGGTGTAAAGATCGAAGAATCCATCCACCCTCCCTTCCTTGCTCCCATGACATGCCAACAGGCAGACCTCCCCAACTAAACTTCTAGGACACAAATAGACAAGAAGTAGGGTGGTGGAGGCAGCAGGGTCTTGACCACACTAAAGAAGGCTCAGACTGTGACAAAGAGCTCTCATGGAGGCTGGCAGAGCTGGGCTGCACCCAGGACTTCTGGGACCCACAATGTCCCTTATTCACCACCCACAGAGGCCTGGCTGCTGGCTCCTGGGTGGTTTTCCTGGTTTAGTCCTGGTTTTCTACCACTGGCTTTCTGTAGTTCATACCAGACTCCAGCCCAGAACTCTTCAATGGATCCGATTTGTAATCCCACTCTGGCTGAAGAAAGGTTAAGTTTACAGGACATCCTCTAAGGGCGTCGCCTCCATAAAGCTGCAGAGCCCTCTTGGCAGAAGCAGTTGTTCAGGGTGACATTTCCAACACTGCCTGTGATGATGGCAGTACCTTCTGCGAGACTGTGTCCATAATGTAGTAACCATCACAAGTATACTGTGATAGCAGTGAAAACAAGACCACTTCAGGAACAGAGGGGTTAGGGGCCCTAAAACTTGGAGACCCTGCAATCCACTTGTACAGGAGAAGCAAAATGACAATGCCTGATACAGTCTTCCTCCCACCAACTGTGCCATGTGTCCGTAAACCCTCCTGTCCTTAGTTCTAGAAGCATAGTGAAAGCACGTCCTGTGGACCTGATGTAGGCAGATTGATCAATGACCTGTCCACCTTAGGGCTTGTGTGACAGACACCGAGTAGATGGGCATTTGGGTCAGCAGTACTGCTTGTGTCACCTGCTTCTCTATCAGGGCCCCTGAGTTCTGCTTCTGATCCAGCTTCCTAATATCTGCCCGTTGTCTGCTTGGTGTTCCTCTTTATGTGCAGACCTGATGTGCACCCGGCTGCCTGTTTTGGCCTGCCCAACCCCATGGGCATTGTGGGTATTTGGAGTGAATAGTGGATAGAAGATCTCTCTCTCATCTCAGAAGTAAGTACAAAATATCATTCGCAGCCAGGTCCACATCTTTCTGCTGCAAGGACAGCTGACCTGAGCAGGTTTCTCTCCTGCCTTTCTCTGTGCTCTTCCCCCTCCCCAGAAAGCACTTGCCACTTCCCAAGCCTGTCACTGGGTCTTTTTCCAGTGCAGGCCCTGCTCTGACAGGGGCCCTGCTCTGACAGGGGGTCTTCCAGGCATTTTGCTGGGTGAAGGCCTCCCCAGGGCACCGCCCCACCCCCGCCAGCCAACCTCCAAGTAGCATGCACGGTTGCCTGCTACTTGGCAGGCAACATGTCTATGCTGAGCATCTTTCTACCTGGGAGGGCAGGGCACTGATCTGAGCTGGGAGATATGGCTGGCTAGAACCAGAGTTCCACTCCAAGCTGGAAAGGGCAGGTAGAGACCTTGCGAAGCCATCACGCCCTCTCCTCTGCAGGGGTTGGACCCTACTCACCATGTCGTTCTGCTGCTCCTCCCTCATACACAGCTGAGACGACCACCTTCCCAACTGGCGAATCCACACCGCCTTCCAAGGCCAGGTCCAGGGCACCTTCCTAGTTGGAGCAAAGCAGACCTCAGCAGTCAGTCAGATGCTGTCTGTCCCAAGGCAGGTGCATGCCCAGGAAAGGCCAGGGAGAGAGCAGGGTCGTGAAGTCACCCAGGAAACCCAAGCAGGGGGGAGGGGGCACAGAGAGTGGTGGCTCCCCCCACCCCCACCCTGTACCTTCTTAATGCGCAGAAGCCTGACGTCTTTTCCCATGATTTGCTCTCGGCTGAACTAGAGGGAATAGAACAGTTGGGGTCTTGATGGGCCAGAGGATGGGGCAGGGCAGTGAAGCTCTGGGTCCCATGGAGCACATAGACAGGGGACTTTCCTGGACCCACCACAAGTGGTCATCAACCAGGGATCCCAGGATCCTTAGGGACCACACACACACACACACACACACACACACACACACACACACACACACACGATGCTGGAAAGCCACTGGAAAGGGGCCCTCCCAGGAGAGAGCAACCGAGGCATCTCAGGTGCTTCCAGCACCCCACTTTGTCCCCAGAGATCTCACGACCCATTAGGCACCTCCACCATCCCATGCTGCAATTCTTCCTCTATTCCTGGTGCATGTGGGGTAGGGGTGTCTTCCCATGAGGGAGAACTTTTGTCTCTTACCATAGTATAGGGGTCAAAGCCTTCTTCATATTTCCGGAAGTCCTGGGAGCAAAGGGAGGGATTTAGGGGTGACAGAGCAGATGCCCCCAGGAGTCACTATGGACGCAAGCTCAGGGTAGAGAGGGAGTGGGGTTAGGGGTCTGAAACCAAGAGTCAGAAGCAAGGGTGGGCTGGGGTGCAGGGAGGAAGCTGGCAGCCCCAATAGCCAGAACCCCCAGAATTAGAGATAAGCAGGAAGCTGCAGGTGGCATGTGGGGACCATAGCCCTACACTGTCCTAGCAGGTGGGCATCTATGGTTGCATGGACACTGGCAGCCCCTGCATGGCCTGGCTAGATAGGTCCTGCCCTACCAAAAGCCTTATCCCTTGCCTCCTGCCTTCTGAGACTTGAGGTCAGGCCATGCAGCCTGTGGGTGTGAGGCTCCTGTGTCCCATGCTCCCCTAGAGGAGGGCCTGTCCCACTAAGGAAGGCTGCCTTTTGGGACACTCAGCCCCAGGGAAAGGGGCCACAACATCAGGCACAGAGGCGACAGAGGTGTGGGGACACTGCTGGCTGTTCTCAATGGAATGTCTCTGCCACACTTGGAAGGAGAGAGCCCCAATCTGCCCAGCTGCTAAAGAGCCCAGGTTGGCCCTTTGGCCTGGGAAGAAGGCATGGCCACACACAGTTTGGGGGACCATGCTTGACTGGCTGCTCAGGGGACCATGTGCTCAGCTTAGGAGAAAGGAAATGAGAGGGCAGGCAGAGCTGGAGCTTGGGGAGCAAAGTGACACCAATTCACTCTCCAGGCTGGCAGCACAGCTGTCGGGAGTCTCAGTGGGAGGCAGGCATGAAGGACAGCCCCCAGGGTCAGCCTTGCACTGGCCTCGCTGGCCAGGCGAAGCCACCCTCAGCTCACAATGGGTTTCCCAATCCACGATGCCAAGTGTCTCCAAGGGGTGTGTGGCTGGTGCTGCGAGGTGGCCACAGATGTCCCTCAGCCCAGCACACTGTGGCTAGGCCTGGCACAGGAGGAGGAACTGTGTAGCACACAGATGCCTGGGCTCCTGCTGGCTTCCCTGCTCGTGAGCTGTCATTTTCAGACTCAGTCCCACAGAGGGACTGAGTCTAGCCCAGCTCTGAGGTCACATCCTGGCTGGCCTGTGGGTGCTGGGGTCACACATCCCAGGGAGGGTCTGCCTAGCTCTGGAGCTTCTTCTGGAAGGCTGGGAGACTCCTCTCTCTGACCCCTGAAAACCTGCTCTTGGGGCTGGGTGAAACAGTAGGTGCTTGCATCTTGTGAGATTTAGGTCAGAGATTCACAAGCCTTCAAACAAGAAACCTGACTGCCCACTAAACAAATGGAGAAACTGAGGCCTGAAGGTCTCAGTATTCATCTCCACGGCACCCAGAGCAGGGCCTTGACTCCAAGCCCAGAGGCTAGGGCATCTGGCCCTGTTGTGTCTCTCTCTGTGATGCCGCATGAGTCCTAAACACCCAGGAACCTGGGGGCCTGTTCTGTGAGCACTTGCAGAGGCAGGGGTGACACACTGAGAAGCACAGATGCCACAGGACTCTGCCTCCTGGATTCAAGGTCAAGGTCTGACACTAGCTGGGCCATCACTGATACACTCCCAAGTCTCCACCCCAGTGTTTCCTCTCTAGACTGGGTGGGGCACAGCAGTTGCCCCCAGGGTTGCTATGAGATCAAACAAGAAACTTCCTCAGGCATGGCACACCCAAGGATGAGCTGTCAGTGTCACGCCCCAGTCCTGGGCTTGCAGGTGCCCGAGTATCACTGTGCAGTAGGCATATCCCCTCCAAGCCATGCTGACAGGAGGATCAGCCAGGGATCTGAGGATGGCTTGCCAGGGAAGGGGCTAGAATAGCCAGGCCTGGCTGCAAGGTGGCCACCTCACAGGCTATCTCTTGGCAGAGAAGCAGCCAGCCAATCCAGGGAGTGGGGAGAAGAGGTGCCTCCCTGATACCCTTCAGGGCCCATGTCCATAGTACGAGAGCTCTGGGCAGATGCAGGACCGAAGCTGTCACTTCAGTGTCAGTCAGGGTTTCTGAGAACACAAACTGTGATCTTCCTGGACAGAGAAAGAGGTGGGCAGACACCACACGTGGCCCCTTCTTTCTCTCTCCAGGCTGGAACCAAGCTCCAACTCAGCTGCTGTGATGCCCCAAGGGGTTCCTCTACCGACCTAATCAACAAACCAACCAGCCAAAGGGGCAAGCAGCATTTGGTCACCTTGGACTCAGGGCCTGCCCAGTCCTGGATCTCCATCTGATATGAAATGCCACCCCTGAGCCTGATGTAGGTAACATGGCAGGGAACACAGAGCTCTGGCCTGAGGCTCCCCAGAAGATGGCTCTTGGGGCTGCCTGGAACCAACCAGCACTCCCAAACAGACAGATCTTGGGTGCTGAATGAGAGGGCGGGGTGGGGTGAGGTATGGGGAGGATCTTGGGCACACGGTGGGGGTGGTTTTACTTGTCTGAATGCCGTCTGATACACCACCATCCTCTTCAACATCTCCTGTGGCTGCCAGGAAGAAAACAATGCCACACCAATCACATCACCAATGGGTCTCCTCTGCCCCCTGATGCCAGCCCTGTCAATTCCCTCAGCTGACAGATGCAGTTCTGACTTGCTAGGGGGCCATCTGTCATGTCCCCCTCCCCCAGGCACAGCAGTGGTACCACTCACAGTCAGGCAACCAGGAGGTGGCAGAGGCTGGCCCTGGAATGTAAACTTTACCCTCTGGGAGCCAACGGGACAGCTAGAGCTCAAAATAAAGATCTGAACCCATCTGTCCAGACATTTGGATAGGGTTTCCACGAGAGGGAGGCAAAGGTTCTGGCCCAGCTCCTTACGTCTGGTGGGGGGTGGGGGAGGAGGGCAGTTCAGGCAGAAGCAGGCACCTTGGTGGGAAGTGGTGAAAGGAGGAAGCTGCATAGGAGTCTCATCCCCCTCAGACACCAGTGACCATGGGTGGACAGAGCCTCCCCAAGCCCTGGGACCAACCCTTGGACCCCTAGCCCTACTGATGGGTGAGAAGGGCACTGGATATTCTCTGGCCCATGCTCCATGTGGGGTTGAAATGGGCCCAGGACCCAGCTATCTGTTAGCTTTAGCAAGTTGGCCCCATGAGAGAGAGTGTGGGCTTTGGGATCTAAAAAATTGGGGGATAAGTAGTGGCTTCAGGCTCTGCCTTGGGCAACCATCTTAATCTCTCTGTGTTTAGTCTCCTTGGGAGGAAAACAGGAAGCATCTTGTTTATTGCTGTGAAGATTACATGAGGCCAGGCAGAGCTAAGCATATGGCAGGCCCTTAGGAAGTCTTAGCTGCTATTATTATTGCTATTATTAATTATCATCACTATAAAACAGCACCCCAGACTGTTTGGCCAAGTGGGGGCAACCATTCCACCCATGGGTCATGTCAGCAACCCTGTCAACTCATCTTTAACCAACCAGAACGTGACCAGATGGCATCTTATCTGAACTTGCATACCAATTCATGCTCCCTCCAGAGGTGCTTGCAGGGGACCTTCAGGACCTTACCAGAACCTCAGACTTCACAGCTGGCCTGTAGATAAAGTTGGATTCCTGGTGGACCATGACGGGTTTGGAGATGGTGGACACGCCAGGGCCTCGTGGAGGCTGTGGGCTTGGGCAAAATGTCTACGGGAGTTAGTTTAAGAGAGACCCACACGTGAGGTGATGGTGTTGTGGCCACAGCCAACCACGGTACACACTTGCAAAGACACACATGCACATGCTGATCCTGCCAGATCCCTTTGTCCCGCCTGAAGTCCTAGGCAGAGACCTCAGAAGATCAACATGGGGTCTGAAGTCACAAAAACTGAGCGGCTCTAAGGAACCTGCCTTGGGCCACAGTGTGGCATGGGCACACCAGTACCCACTGCCACTCTGGGGACACACTTGCAAGGAAGGCTGTCTTGCTTGGTGGCCACCCATACCCTCTAGCAACCCCTTCCTCTAAAGGCTTTCTCTTCTGGCCCTGCAACATGAGGTATTTAACTACTACTGCTGGCTGGGCACAGAGTCTTTCAAGGCTACAGCCTTCTGGGGAGCTGACATAGCTGTCCGTGTGCTCTAAGTCCTTTGTGTGTCTTGAGCAAGCTGTGTCTGATTGGGTCACAACCTCACCCTAACCCCTCCATGGGGCTCCACTGATTTCCTTGGCCCCACCTCCAAGGCATTTCATGAGCTTCTTCACCTTTATTTTCAACATCACCCCTCCTTCCCTCCCACCTCAACTTCCTGACAACCCTGTGTGAAGGGAGTTTGAGCCTTCCCTGTGTTCTGATCAGAAATTACAGCAGGAACTTTGTGATTCCTTGAAGAATCAGAGAAAGCTGCCCTGTAGCATGTCTCTTGACCCTGCCTCCAAAGTTTGTCAAGGTCGTTCTGATACCATGCTTGTAGCTCTACCAAAATTTTCTTGTACTCTGGACTGGCAAAGGCCATAGTAAATATCTATGGAACGCCTGTGGTGTGCCTGCCATTCTTCCAAGTGCTCACTTAGGATTCCTCCATGTGTTACTTCACTGTATTCTCCCATCAGCACTCCCCTTCCAGGTACTAGAGTGCCCAGGCTCAGACAAATTAACCCACACCCAACGTCATCAGGCAGCATGTGGTGGAGCCAGGACTGACAAGCAGGCAGGCTAACTCTCTGCTTTTCCTCAGTGTCATCTTCATGTTCTCTATACCTGCAGTGCCCTTCCTCCTGTCCTGCTGGCATCATCGTTGCTCAAGGTTTGGCTCCCAGGCCTGTCACTCTGCAGAGAGAACTTCAACCAATCTCTTAGTAGACCCCCTTTTAAAACTGTACCTTCAGATGGCAGTCCTGAAAGGCACAAATGTGTCACCTCCTCTCCCTGCCTCTCTTCAGCAGTGTCCCCCTGCCAACCTGCCCTCAAACAAGAAGGCACAGGACAGGTGCTCAGTAATGGCAGAATCAGTTGTGCTGAGGACTAGCTACTGCCGGGGTTGGTGGGCTTGTTGCCACCACATTTACAAAGAAGGATGTGGCCCTCTGTGCCCAACTCAGGCCTGTGTACATTGGCACATGGCTGGGCTCCAGAAAGACACCCCTGTGACAGGGCTCAAGAACCCCACTGGAGATTCAGAGGGGTCCTTCTGAGGGTCTCTGCTGAGGGTGGGGGCAGCCATGCAGGCATCTCTGCTTTCCTTTCCTCAAACTCTACTGAATGTTTGGAGAGGCTTATTCTATTCCTCAATGCAGAAAGTCAGGTGGGAAAATTAATGCAAAACTTTGGCCAGGTGCTACTGACTAGCCCCCTCCTCCAAAAAGCCCATCCCTCAGAGGACATGAGCTGCTTCAACTCTGACTCAAGCCTGATCCCAACAGCTGCGGGAGCAGAGGAACATTTTATGTTTCCTTGGGATCAAAGCTCCATGTCTTCCTCAGGGATTGCCTCTTCCAAAAGAGTCCTTGGATTAAGAACAATCAGTATGAAATATGTCTTTTTTGAGAAAGTTTGCCATTCAGCTTTCCCAAGCGCCAAGAAAAACATTCCTTGTCGTTTCAAAGCAAATTTGGAGATTTCTAGGAGCTTCTCATGCTCATTTTTTCCTTTCTGTAACTGGAAGTAGGCCAGACATTTCTAGATTATACTTTAAGTCAATGGAGTTGACTAGCACCATTAAAATGGCTCAGTAATGGCCTCACGCTGCCTGGGATAAGCGTTACTACTTCATTCACAGAAGCTAATGCCGCTGGTTGGCTCCCCTCTCTCTTTTCCCATCCAAAACAAAGACATCATTTCTCATATTTGAGCTTTCTAGGATAAGTGACAAAGAGCTGGCTGTTCATTAATATAGCTTCTCAACAATTCCACTGGAAGTTACCCACCCACTCTAGTCACGAGGAGCTAAAGGAGAGCAGTGAATCCATGCCTGCTTGTCCCAACCACCATCCCCAGGCAAACCACTGTACGGCACCACCACAGTGACTGGGTACACATGCAGGATGCCCACACATGCTACAATACAGGGTGAGCCAAAGCTTCCTGCTGCCTCCACTCACAGGTGCAGTGGAGGTCCAGGAATCATCAGCCCTCCCCTGTTCTTCCTGCCTCACAGCACAGCATGCTGAATGGTACCAGTACCTTTGGGGTGGGAGGGAAGCTCCGCTCAGGAACGGGGGAGCTTATGGGCTTCCTGCTGTGATTCTTGGCCTCCCAGTCCTCTGTGGGGTTGCTCATGTCACCAGTGTGGAAGGGGTGATTGCCCAGGGCCTCTTCCAGCGCCGAGGGCAGTGGGCGGGTAGGAGTGAGGTCTTGGGTAGGAATGGATGGTGGGGGAGGGATAGGAATGGGTGGTGGAGTGCGTTGCACCCATGGAGAAGATGAGGTGCTCACATGGCCCGATGAGGGAAGAACAGGGGGTGCTGGGACCTTGGTGGGTGGGTTGGAAGGGGGAGGGTGGGGCATGACAGGCAAGGCCGAGGGCGTCTTGGGAGGGTAGTAGAACATGTCCAAGGGGATGTCATCCAGGTCAGTGGTATGTAGGTGCAGTCCACCTGCAAAACGTCTCAGGGGCGGGGCAAGGGGAGAAACAGAAGGTGGGGGAGGCGGAGGCCCAGTGGTCATCTGGGGTCGGGGAGAGGGATTGCAAGAAATTCCATAACTGTCCACATTGGCTAACATTCCATTCACAATACAGTCAGTACAATACTCTGCTGGGAATTGCACACCACCCCCGCCCCCCGCCCGGCCCCACAAAGTAGGACCATGGATAGCACTTGTATATGCTTCTGATACCTAGCCAAGCCCAAAGGCAAGAAAGGCCCATTATGCTGTCTGCAGGTGGTAAGTGAAATAGTCACACCTTTCCACCTCCACTGGCACACATATGAAATGGGGCATCCCCCCAGGACCTGGGGCCATTTGAAGGCAGCTGGGACATGATGGTCATCCTACAGATAAGCCCAGAAATACACTCTTATCTCCCTCCCTCATAGAGGAAGTACTGAGCTGGTATGGGTGGGCCCTGGACAGTAGACTGGACACTGTGGGGCTGGCTGGTGGAGCTTGCCTATAGCTATCATGCTTCCTGTTGTGCCTAGGGCAGACCAGTGTGGTAGGAACAGCTGGAGAGTTCCGGTGTAGAGAAGGGCCCTGTTACCTCTGAGATCTCATTGTCAGCGGAGGAAATCTGCTCAAGGCGCGTCTGGCAGAGCCTCTCCACCCAATGCTGAATCTTTTCTGATTCCTCCAGGTCTTCCCGCTCTGTCTCAGACACCTGGGCTCATGGCAGGTGCACAGAGGACAGGGCAAATGGCACACTTGAGTCACACCTGGACAGCAGAGTGGTCAATACTTCTCTAAAATCCCAGAGCAGGCTTGGGCACATCGGCTGCCTAGTGAAAGACCCAGTGATTCCACCTGCCTCCCGGAAGACTGAAGTGGATGGTGGAGTACACGTAACTGAGACAAGAAGGGGCTGACGTGTAGCCCAGGACTGGCTGGACATCATGATCCCCACAAAGCCGGAGGCTGTTGGGGCTGTCTGATAACAGCACATTCCAAGAGTTGAACAGAGCTTGTTTTTTTATCCCTCCAGGCTAGCTTCTTCTCAGAAACACAAGTTCCATTTCATTTTTAATTTGGCAGCTAATTTGTTCCTAATGCCAGATCTAATGCACTGCACATTTTCCAGGGTTTCTGTGGTTTTATAATCTAATCCACTTGGCATTCTGATTCATGGAGCATCAGAGAGAAGCAGGAACAATACCAATGCCTACAGTGGGTTGGGAATTATGGTGCCTGGCATCATCCGTCTCACCTCCGGAATGTGGGGTATTCTCTAGCTGCCTGGCTGCCCTAGGCATTCCTCGAAGGTATTGCCTTTTGTCCATTCCTGGAGATAGCGGGCCTCAGACAAATCCTGTGTTGTTGGGCGCACCCTCCGATGCTAGTCTGACTGGTGACTAGCTTCAGCCCCTTGACCTGCACAAAGGGGTAGGCCTCAGACCTGTACTCTCACACCAAGCCAGACTGGGGAGATACAACAGGAGAGTGGAAGGCTAACTTCAGATCAACAGTGAGACAGAGGGTTAGCCTTAGACTCATTGGTGAGGGTGGAGGTTAGAGGGTGCAGTCTCTTAGCCACACCTATGGTGGAGGGGCCTAGACTTAGGCTTGTGTTTTAGAGGGGCGAGGGAAGGAAACAGATTCAAGTCCCTAACCAGGTATATCCAGGAATAACCTGAGACCTACAATCAAGGCAAGAGGGACTAGCCTCAGATCCAGCCTCAGATCCACACTCTACACAAGATAGTCTCAACCCCAAACATGCACCTGAGCCAGCAACCAATCCCACATAACATGGACAGGTGAGATGATCTCACTCTTTGGTTTAGAGTGGGAAGAAGGGCTCAGCTCACCCCATCCCTGGGTTCCAGCTAGTCCTCTGGGAACACGGTGGGGACTAACCCAATTGTGTTCTGCAGATGCTGGCCTGGCCTACGCGAGGGACGGGACACATACCTCCTGGGCCAGCCGGTTGATCTTTAGCTGTTTTTCCTTCTCCAGCATTTCCTCTTTCTCTTTGTAAAGCTTTTGCTCAAACTCCAGTTCCTTCTTATTCTTTTTCAACTCCTGCAGGCTGTCATACTTGGCTTTCTTCTTATCTTTCCCTTTCTGAGCAGACATGGTGTGGTTTATATGACAAAGGTCATCACACAGTGTTGACATCACCACAGCACAGCACAGCACAGTAAACAGGGCGTCTAATCCTCAGACAATACCAGGCAGCAGCCTCACCGTGCCCAGGTCTGTCCCACCAAACTGGGTACTGGAACTCAGGTTCAGCAACCTGCTACCCACTACACAGTGGGGACACACACTTTTGGCCTGCCAGAACTGGACAACTGACTCACTGATTAACTATGTAGCCTTGGCTACGTTCCTGAACCTCTCTGGGCTTGATGCATCTGATTTCCAAAATGGGATAAATACACCCACAGGCTTGCACCCCATGTCAATGAAACAGCATCTATGGCAGAGCTGGGTAAACATATACATTAAAGACACCGTGTTTGTTTCTGAATGCTTTGGCCCATGCTTTCTCCACGTCTGGGGAGAAAAGCGGCTTATGTTCAGGGACCAGTGAGGCATCTTGGGGTGAGGGGAGGGCTCTGCTTTTCCCACAGGTCAGGACAATAAGAGAACACACACAGTGTGGCTTGCCCCTATGCCAGAGGAAACACACAAATTGCCAGAGGAAACACCCCAGCCCAAGTAGTACTCCCCCTCTCCCTCACAGAAAAGCCCCAGCCCAGAGAGGTGAAGTCACCCGCCCAGTATCAGACCTAGCAAGCAACAAGGTCAGGAGCTGGACCTATGTCATGCAAATCCCACTGCTTTTCTATGGAGTCTGGAGGACCTGGGAGCACAGGAGGACAGAGCATGCACACAGGTCACGGATTGCATGAAGCTCACCCTTGTCTCCATTACATCTGCTGGAGACTACTCTCAGATTCCTGACCTGTCTCAGCACCCACAACCACTTGTGAGGCACTGAGTTGCCCAGCAAGGACCACAACTATCACTTATAGCCAGAGGGGATGGTGAATCACTATTGATCTCTGCCAGGTTCCTCCCATCTCTACACCAGAAGATAATCCCGCCTCTGTGCATGGCCAGATGCTGTGGAAGTGGTCACCTCTGGGCCCTCCCACCCGAGCCTATGAGCCTCGAGAGAAAGTGGTTCTCATGGCTCCAGGGTCCTGGCTGGTTCCTTGCCTTTCCTGCTCATTAGCCACTCAACTCAACTGATACATGAATTCCACCAACACGTTAGATTCAGACAGTAATGCCCCCAAGAGCAACCAGAAGTAGCTGGCCTCGTATACAAGGGTGTGGCCTCCCCAGTGAATACCATAATAGAAACAGCCATTCTGTTTAACCAAGACACCAAAGCTAAGATTTTAGAGCTAGGGCTTCCAGGTGGAACAGGATGACAGCAGCATCTGGCCCATCCCCAGGACAGTCACATCTGTTTGCAGATGTATGGGGCAAGTTGCCAGGGTAGTGTCCTGAATTTCCTGTAGCCCTCACCACAGGTGACTTCATTGTGTGTGACTCTGCCTCCCCTGCTGGAACATGAGCTCCTGCCAGGAGAGCAGGGTTGGAGGACTTAACTCAAGCTGCTTTGGTGAGGGTGCCTTAGAGCACTTCTGGCCCCCCCTGGACTCCGCAAGTTCCAGTGGGACTTCCTGCCAGAGCAGGAAGATGCTGCTTCCTTATCTTTAAAAGAAGAAGACTCCTGTGCATTGAGGATGGTGGCTGTGGATGCCTACCTGTATTATCTTGGGGACTCTGGGTTGCAGGTGCTGGGTAAGAAAGTGTCTTATTTAGCTCTAGAAAACCCAACGACAGATGTGCACAGCCAGCTCAGGGCAGTGTAATTCTGCTGTCTTTGTCAGTGGTCAGTGAAATTCATGGCAAATACTCCTTTCAGTCCAGACTGACAGGAGAGGCAGATGGGGTAGGTGTGTACCTGCTTCCATCTGGAAGCTGTTGCTCTCTCTTCTTCTGGAAATGAAAACAAAAGCTGAAATGCCAGCTTTCTCTGGAAGGTCAGTTACTGATGAACAGTTACTACCACGTTATGGGCAGCAATTTTCCAATAACATGATTTCTGCTGTGTGCATGTGTTTAGGATATTCTGGTTCTTATACATTTACATAGTAAATGAGTAAGTGCCTGGAAAATATTTGACCTTCATTTGCTTTTGCTGTTTTTTTTTTCCCTGACAAGATGCTATGTGTGTGTGCATTGAGTGGGTGGTGCACTCACACGCCATTTGGCCTCTCGAGATGACTGGTAGCAGAGACAGGCTATAGTGAAGGATTATAAATCCAACCCAGTGAGACATGTGAAGTCAGAATCAGCACATAATATGAAAATGGCAGACTAATGGGGCCAGGTCCTATCAATGGCCCCGGCTATATGCGGTGATGGTATGCATTTACTCAACACTGACCGAATTGTGACCCATGCTCCCAGGTTCACTGCTGCCAGAGTCTTGGCTGCCTCTTCATCACAATGTGTTAGTAGAAGGGCACAGACAGACATTAACCAGTTTTCAAGCAGGGAGAAGTTACACGTAATTAAGACTGCTCAGTAACTGGGGTTTTGGTTTCTGGGTGATCGACATTTTGTGAGAGAAAGCCAACTGAGTGATAATCTCTAATTGAGCTCACCCGGATTTATAAGGATGCTCAATTTCCAAATACCAAGCCATTTCGAACATTCAATCTACAGTTGCTAACAGTGGCATTCTCTTAATCAAATGCCAATGTGATTTAGAGAGACCCAGAACAAGGGAGTTTTATAGGGCCTGGAGCTATTGTAATAAGATTACAAGAGAAAATTGAAGGTCCCAGGGACCAAAAGAACATATTATCCCAAGTATATGCAGAGGTATTTTTAGGGCAGAGTCATTCCTCCACCTGATGCAGCAGGCTTCACGTCTGTATTCAACAGTTGGTCTCAGATCCCTTAGTGTATGCGCACCCTCAGAACCCACACTGTTAGACCCCACTCTTGTGATTACCACCTGGGCTTTGACTTTGGCAGAGAAACCAAGCAGCAGCTTCCTTCCCTGCCCTGCCCTGTGCCCATCAGGACTGCTGAGTAAATACCAGTCCTGATGGCCCACGGGCAGGTCTCACCTACAAATCCCACTGCTCATGACGCTTCTGACAAACACAGGTGGGCTTGGTCCTCCAAGGGAACAGGCCAGGGTATAAAAAATGTTGGAAAAGGCCAAAAACCCACAGCAAACTCAGCCACAAACAGGCACGGCACTCAAGTTCTGTCCTACCTTCCGGATGGTGGGGAATTTGCCGTCATAACGATAAAACCACCCAAAGGCTACAAAGAACACAGAGAACAGAGTCATGAGACACAGTTCAACTAGGCCATGGAATCTGGCCAGCACCTGTGAGTCGGGTCCAAGGCAATGCATGGCTTTGCATGATGAAACTCAGCCACCAGGGTCACAGCAGAGTGGCTCCTCTGTCTGACTCTCCCCACTCAACTGGCTTGCTGAGGTAGCCCAAGACCACCAGGAAAAAGCTGAAAATGGCCTAGACAAGTACAACATCTCTGTATACCTCCATGCACGCTGCATAAACAGGGTGCCGGCCACCAATCCTGAAGCTCCCTGGAACCAGGAGCAATGACTTGAATGACAACCCGCCCTGAAGACCTCTGGGAGCTGGACAGGATGGTGACAGCTCCTTGCTGGCTGGAAATGGGAGGTGTTCAGGGCATCCTGGGGGAGGGTTCAGAGGCACATGGAGTGGAAATGGGGAATTGAGCTCAGGGCAATACATTTTTTGGCCTAGAAGATCAGTTCTATAGATGTACACTGCAGTCCTTACAACCTGTCCCTGAGCCCTGTCCCCAAGCTTTTGGTGTGCAGTGCTTGGACCATGAAGGGCTTGGAGGAACAGTATGGGCCCCAGTGATCCCCACCACATGCCACCTGGTGTCTGCACTGCTGCAGGAGGAGGTGGGCAGGACAAGCAGCAAAGCAAGGCCAGGAAGCAAAGCAGGGGTGCGAACCTGCTCTCCCTGCGTCTCCGTGCCTCCATCCAGGTCATCGGCAGGCTCGATCTCAGACTCCACTCCCTGATCATCTACCCGGGGAAAAGAGGGATGGGGGGAAGCTGGTGAACCAAAAGGATCTCAGGAGATGCCAAGAGGCTGGAGGAGTTCTCCTGAAGCCTAAGGAGGGATAAGGTCTGGAGTAGGGGCAGATCCTGGAGGCCAGAACGTAGGTCTCATGCTGTGGGCTTGCAATCTCTGCGGCTTTGATTTCTCCTACAAAAATAGGCTAATGTGAGAGCCCTCTGATCCAACAGCAGCAAGGGAAGCAGCTTGCAGGGTACTGACAGGAACTTCAGGAAGGATGACAAGGAGGGTGGGAGTGTCTGAGGATCACACACCTCAGAGGGTAATCGTGAGGCCTTGCAAAGGTAGAACAGGGCCCTGCCTCCTTTTTACCACCCTTGCCTTGCAGCCATGAGCAGTGTGGGTGGCAAGGAGGTTAAGGGTCCCCAGGAAATTTCCTGGGACCATGGTAGATGATGCATGAGTTTGTTTGTGAGCTGCCTTTGACTATTTCAGAAGTGTGAAAGGCCTTGCTTATTGACTTAGAAGAAGCTTGTTTGTTCCTCCTTTGCTTTAGCCTTGAATCCCATGTGCTCAGGAGTGGATCACAGATGCTCCTTGCTGACAAAGATTGCTTAATAAAGCAATCGGGACACGGATGATGACTGAAAAGTTTGATAGAAAAAGAAACTAGACGTCCAGATCATGAGATCTACACTGGTGGTGGTGGTGGTAGGCTATGGCAGGTGCTTCTCTGCAGTTGTAGGGGGAGAACGGTCACTCTCATGCCATCAGTGGGTGAGTGGCTTCATTGTTCAGGTGAGAGATGATCTATACTCTTCTGTTTGTTAAAAATGTAGGCTGCATCCTTCACAGGCACTAAGCTCCCAGTCAAGGGTAACGTGTTGGCTAAGTGGACCCCAGAGCCAAAGGGTGGTCAGGCAGGGATGATGGGGGACAGTCCTGCTGGCCGAACATAACCAATTCCATGCCACTCTCCTGGGAACGGAAAAGGCAGGAGCGGAGCTGGACTGGAGGTGTGGTGGGGGGATGGATGGTTGCAGCAGGTGCACCAGCCTGTCCAGAAGACTCGGGTCATCAATCCTGTGCTTTGTGGTCCTGCCTTCAAAACCTTTATCTTGAGTAAAGGCAAAAATCTGTGCTCCTTTTATTCAAGAAACTTGATTTGGTTAAAAAGCACCAAATAAATAGCTAGCTAATGAAAGGGTTTTCTTTTTTAGAGTTCCTAAGAGGGAGTGTTTGCTGTGAAACCAAGACCCAATTTCTAGGAAAGTACTAAATTGACCAGGATTACTTTCATGAGAAGCAATTAAAATCGATTTCTCTCCCTCTGAAGCTCCTATTTCACCCATAAGAACAAATTAGCCGCCTGTTGAAAACACGGATTATTCACTGGGACTTTCACTCTGACTTTACCCACTTTGCCCAATACTGAATGCCAAGGTGAGCCTGATGACACTGGGCTTTGTCTTCCACAGAGGGCCTGGAGGTGACCCTGAGACCTGCTGCCAGCAAGGACTGTGCTGGGGGCTGCTGGTCCTGGACCATGGACAGGGGAAATAGAACCATCTAGATACTCTACACCACTTCCTTAGCTCAAGTAGCTTGTGTTGGCAAAGTGACAGCCCCTTAGAGATGGGTATGTGCAAAGCTGGGACAGAGCTTGGGGGACCCTGTCACTGCTTCTCAAACACCTGCTCTCTGCTCCCGCCATGGTCCAGATTGACCCAGGTCCTCAAGCCGATGAGCTTGTAGCTGAAGGAGATCCTGGCCCAGGCAACCATATAAAAGCCCCTGGAAAAGGACTGTAAAGACTCAATCAGGAATTCTGGCCTTGTGATTTCTACAGTCCCCAAGCAGCGTTAGTCCTGACTCCCACCACTAATCCACTGAAGAAGCACTGCCACTGAGGCACCCCCATGATGTCCCGGCAGCAAGGGGCTGTCTCCTGCAGAGATACCCTGGAGGGCGGGGCTGAGAGGAGCAGCTGTGGGAGGTCCGGCCTGAGATGGAGGTGAATTGCTGGTGGCAGTAGGAGCTGAGCCCCCATAGGCCAGTTCAGCTGGGTCTCATACCACCTCTCTGCACCTTGTCCTAGTAGAGCAAGGCAGCAGTACATGTGCATGGACATGGGTGACAGCGTTACCCCACGCAGCCCCTCCCATGGCAGCATTGGATCACAAGAGTGCCTTCCTATCTTTCTTGCTGCTGGCTCCATCCCAATCTCAGCAGAGAGCCAGGCAGGAAGAGTACATGCCACCCCGGGAACTACGACAGTCATCCTAGGAGCTGCTTTGGCCATGGCCCTCAGCTGGGAGTGTGCAGCTGTGTCCCTGACAAGGAGGGCAGGCAGCTTCCTCACATCCCGACCGAGTCACTGGCCCTGGACACATGGCTGCCCCTCCATGGGGAGCCAGGGGCTGATTGCCCTGGAATGAGCAGGAGGTAAGGCCAGAGCAGCCTCTCTGTCTAGCCCCCTTGGGTGCAAGCCCTGGAAGGGAGCCCCTCCCTGCACAGCGTACATACACTTGGGCTTGCGGAGAGGCACAGGGTGCACCTCGGCGGTGATGGTCTTGGGCAGCAGCAGCGGCTCCTTTGAGCCCCAGTCTTCCTCCCACTGCTTCTTAAACTTCTCTTCCTCCTCCACGATCCTGTAATGAGACCCACAGGCCTGTGGTTAGAATCAGGACAACCACAAGCAGACCTCCTGACCATCAGGGCATCCAACCTGGAACAGGCCTTGTGGGTTTAGCTGGCATGAAGAAAACAAAGCCCCTGGAGTTCAGCTTGGCAACTGGAAATTTTATGAGAGCAGGTTTGAGTTCCCCTAACTGATGGGCTTCCTGGGGCTTGTGCATTGGCTGAAGGTCAAGGAAGACCAGCCAGAGTACCAACCAGCCAGGTAAACAGGGACTAGAGGAGGGGGCCTCAGATGGCTGCATCTCAACCCTGGGAGAGCAGGCTCCTGTACACACACATACACACACACACACACACACACACACACGAAACTCACTGCTCCATCTCCTTCCGGTACCGCTCATTTTCTTCAGCAGCCTTCTGGGCGATCTCCTTTCTCCTCCTGAAATACAAATGCAGGTTGGCAGGAGAAACCACCCAACAAAGCTCCCCTGTTGCCCCTCTGTGCTTTTGTCTGGAGTTGCTGAGCAGAGATTCCATACTGCGGGAGATACTCCATGCATCCACCTCCCAGCTCCAAGGTAAAGGGACTGATAAGAGGCAGGTCATGCGTGGACTGAGGGTCTTCCCACAGTCAGCCTTCAGCCTTTGGGAACAAAGCAGCAGCCCCCAACCAGGGACCATTCTCTAGGCCTCTCTGTGACAGGGGAGACAGGGAGGTCTTTCCAAACGCAGTTACTAAGTGCCTAGACTGTATCTGGGTTGGGATTTTTTGCTTTATGGATTGCTTGTCCCAACAATTCTCTTAGTCCATCACCCACTGCCCTGCGAGTAGGGTGGGCTTCTGGGGACTGCCAGGCTCTGGAGCCAATGGCCTGGGTGTGAACCCCAGCTCTGCCATGGCAGGGCACTTTGGCTTTCTGCGTCTCAGCCTCAACACCACCTGCCCCCACCCCTGCACCAGCATTACATAACCAGCAGCCCAACAAGGGGTTGAGAGGATGAAGTCTGCCCTGGGGAACTGGGTGGCCGGAGAGGGCAGAGGTGGGGGTGCGGTGGGCGGAGCCGCTTGCTGGGCCACTACACTCACTGCCGCTCCGTCTCCTGCTGCTCCTGCAGAATCTTGTTGGACTCCATGGCCAGCCGCTTCTGCATCAGAAGCTCCTGCCGCTGCAGCTCCCGCTGCCGCACCTCAGCCAGACGTTCGCGATCAGTCATAAACAGCTCCCGGCCCTTGAGGGGAGAAGAGAGGCTCCTTATTGAGATCGCTTTTTTGGCGGATGGGCTATGGTGTCTTCTCAGCGCCCGCCCCCTAGGCTCTGGTACTGTCAAGGCAAGCCAGGCAGGGACCCAAGTCCTCCCCATGTGCTGTCATGAAGGAGCCCCTAGGCCCTTCCTGGCCGTCAAGTGGTATAGTCCAGGGGACTGCCAGCCATGGCCAGCTGTGATGGACTTACCGCTCCAGCCACGATGGAGAGGGTCAGGCTGCGGCTGCTCTTTAGCACGTTCACGGCCTGCAGCAGTGGGAGATCGGACGCTGAGGCTGGGCCACAGGTAGCCCAGAGCCCACCCTGGGGATGGTGGTCAACGACGTGGAGCGGAGATCAGGAGTTCCCCATCTCACCTCCTTGTGGTCCAGGTTAGAGAAGTCGATCCCATTGACTTCAACGATCTGGTCCCCTGTCTGGTGGGGAAGGAGAAAGATTTGTGTGCCACACACACACTCATCCACAGAATGGCTCCCAAGGATTGCTGGTTGCCCAGCGGCTCCTCCCGGGGAACAGAGCAGGGGCCAGGGCCTGTGGGCCCAGGGAAGCCTTGAGCTCACCCTGGCAGCTCTCCCTCTACTCCACTTTCTCTGACCAGCCATTACACCATTAGAGAGGTTCATGTCTTTGGCTACGTGGATGGCATTTGCAGACACAAGAGCCTCTGGGCTTCTCACAGGGCACGGGCCGTGCTGAGTCATCATCACTTGCAGGTGGGACAGCCAGTGCTCACTCATCTCTTACCCGCGCTCTGCACAGTGCTAGCCTGTGTGTGAATGACCTGACGCCCCACCGCCGTCTCGGAGAGAAAGCACTGAGTCTCCACATTTTGCAGGCGAAGGACTAACGCTCAGAAACACCAAGTAACTTGTCCAATGTAGACATGAGGAGTTCAAGCTCTGGCCTCAGACTTCCCAGCTTTGAACCCCAACTCTACTATGCTAGAAATATATGAACCCGAGAGAAAAAAAAAGTGCATGTCCTCTGGGTCTCAGTTCTCCCTCAGTAAAATGGGAATAACAATGGTATCGGATCATCAAGTGTTCTTGCAGAATGCACAGGGCGCAGAACAATGAGGCATGCCAATGCTCATGGAGTGTCAACTCCGAGTTCTAGCACCACAGTCCCATGCTGAAAACCAACAGACATTCAGCAAATTTCAGAACTACAGAAGACTGGACAGGAAGCCAAATGTCATCCTCTCTGTGCAGCCTTCCCTTGAGGGGTATGAATACCTTCAGCCAGGGGCCTTGGCAAGGGCTGTGGCCCCACTGCTCTGTGATCAATGCTGACCTCACCCCAGGGGCCCGGCACAGAAGCTCTCACCTCCAGTCCCACCTCTGCAGACAGGGAGCCAGGCTTCACGTGGCTGATGAAGATGCCGGGTTTCTGGACGGGGCCACTGGAGATGCTGTAGGGGATGGGAAAGGGAGGCGAGGCTGTGCTCCTGCTGCACATGACTGTTCTCGGTCTCCTGCTCCCTTGTCCTTGGGTGCACCACACAGGGTCACTGAGAGCTCCGGAGCCACAGCCCTCCACTACGCTTCGCCTCAGTCTCCTTGTCCACCGTGTTTCCACTGCTCCCTTGCTCCACAGCTACAGAAAGCTCCTTGTAATCCCTGTCCCCCAAGTCCTCACTCCATGGAGCAACACGCTGCTTTCTTCTATTGGTGGCACTTTCTTGTTTATTCCTAAAACTTGGGCACTATGTCCTCCATACCCTTTTCACCAGATCCTACATTCTGGCCCCAAACTGGGAAAGTTGCTCCCTTCTCACCCAGGAGGGCATTTGCATCGTTATTCTCTCCTCCTAGGACCACAGCAGACATCACTAACCGATCACAGCACTCTCCCGCCAAGGCCAGATACAGCCTTAGAATCCTTGTCAAGCTAGACTCCTAAGCAGCCACTACTGGCTGATTAGAGATAGCAGAGTTAGGAATCCTACTTGGCATCCCTGACCTAGATTGTCGTTCCCTTAGAGGCCTTGTCACCCTATAGGGTTGGTTGCTGCAGTAGGCTGTTATCCATTAGAAAGAAGGAACTCTTTTTTGAATCATTTATGTTTGGCATCAAAGCATTTAAAAAAATGGAAAGGGAATGGTAGGAATAGCTTGTATAATATCAGCCAATGCTCCTACATTGCTTACTACCTGCCAAGCCTTACACTCTGATGTAAGTGTTCAGTATAGAAAGGGAGAAGTTGAGACTCAAAGGGGTCCCTGGTCTGAGGCTCTAGACAGAGCAGAGTGGAACCAAGATCTTGGGGATTATAGCAAAAGTGCTGCCCAGGGCACCAGTGCTTGACCACCCCTCTGGGCAGCCCACAAGGTAACCAGTGACAAGGGGACTGCAGAAGACGCAAACAGTCACAGGAACATGATTCTGCCTCCATTTCCTACAAGGGAAGCAGCCCCTCTTATAGCCACCCCGAGTCCTCCCTACAGAGCTGCTGCTCCGCTCAGAGGGGAAGTCAGGCACCAAGGCTGTCCGCAACATGGGTGCAGCCGCCACCCTGATGGATAGGCACAGCCAGGACGGAGTCGGGGAGTGGGGGAGCGGTGCCCAGGGCAAGCCCGCCACTCACCTGCAGCCGAGGCCCCGGGAGCCCACCAGGCTGATGAAAACCTTCTTCTCCTTGTGCTCCTGACTCCCGAGGGAGCCCAGGCTGCCCCGCCCACCCTGCAGGAGGGAGAGAAGTAGCATCCTGGGGTGGCCACTGCAGGCAGATGGCTGGTATGTGTGCCTAGCCAGTGCCTACCATCTCATAGGGGTGCATTGAGCAGCCTGAGAGCCAGTGGGAAGCCCCAGAGGGTGCTTCCCTGCAGGACTGGCCGCCCCTTCCGGAAGCCCATGGCCACACACACCCCATCACTGGTGCTCCAGCCCTTACCCCGGATTCCGACACAAACTGGTCCACATACTGCCATTTGAGTGGCTCATCGGGAGAGCTGGGGAGAGGGAAGAGAAGGGGGCTGTCAGTGAGAGGGTTTTGAGGGACCCAGCCCCCCCATGTCCATGTGTGCCAGTCACATCCGGAGGCCCCAGGGCACATCTGGCATCAGACACAAGGCAGACACCAGGACTCCAGGTGGCTCAAGACAGAGGCCGCTGGGTGCCACTCACCTTTTCACAGGGATCATGCCGATGTCTGCGGGAGGAAAGCATGAGAATCAGTGCTGCTTTCCCATACTTCCTCCCACCCTCGACAGGGCCCACCCTGGCCCAGGCACCAAGTCCTGCCCTAGGGCCTCACTCACGCCTCACTTTGATGGACACGGTCTTCTTGGTTCGGATGAGGTTGATGACCTCTTCGTGAGTGCAGGAGGAGATGGAGTAGCCATTGATCCGGACGATCTCATCTCCAACCTTGGCCACAAGGAGGGGAGAGGTGCTGGGCTGAAGCAGTGCCTACCCAGGGAGCCGAGCCTGCACTCCCAAACAAGGAGTGACAGCCATCAGCCGCCTGAATGTCACAGTCAATGCACACTCTGGATGCGAGGCTCCCAGGGCAGGCCTTCTGTCCCATTTCACAGATGAGGCAACCATGATTGGACACAGTGGGTGGAAGGCAGTGCTGAGTGGCACATAGGACTGCCACATCTTCCTTCCGTTGCCCCATCCACTACACTAGTGACCACCAGATCCTGCAGTCAGTCACAAGGCAACCTTTCCAGCTTCAAGTTGATCCTGCCACACTCTTGTCCCACCTGGCCCCGTAGGCTCTGCCTTCTCTGTCAATCACTGTGAAATTGTAACTAAGCAGGGGTAGGATATCCCATGACTCCTTTTGTATTAGAAAAAAAAACTCACTTATTTTTATTTATTTGAGATTCAGGAAGAGACAGAGATAGATGTCTCCCACATGTTGGTTCACTACCAAAATGATAAGGTCAAGGAGTGGGGACTCAATCCAGGTCTCCCACAGAGGTGGCAGTGAGCCAGCTACCTGGACTGTCACCTGGTGCCTCCACGCTTAGCATGAGCAAGAAGCTGGGATTAGGAGCAGGAAGCTTGGATTAGGAGCAGGCACTCCAGTGTGGGATGTAGGTTTCTAAGCAGTGTCTTCACCATTGCACTAAATGTCTGCCCCACTTCCATGACTCCAGATACAAGCTCATATCACACACACACACACCACATGTGAGCAGCCAGTGAGCAAAGGGCTTTACCAACTGATGTTCAAGGTTCAAGTCCCTGCATTTGTACTCATCAGCTCTGTCTCTTGGGACAAACTCCTTGACCTCTCTGGTCCTCAGTTTCCCTCGTCTGTCATGTGGAGAGAACTGTGGTGGCTGTGTCCACGCACAGCCGAGCGCTCAATACATGGTTGCCAGTGTTGTCACTGGTTAGGTTTGTGAACATTAGGCTCTGGTCCCTCTTCTCAGAGCTTAGGCTGCCCTGATACAAAAGATGGAGGAGACTCAATTGCAAACCCTGGATACAAACCTGCAGCGAGACCGCCCCCTGCTGGACACTGTGGCTACTTTTCCAGGCCCCAAGAGATGGTTCCTGAAGTGCTAGATTTCATCAAGAGAGGGGAGCTGCCCTGATGTCCTTGGCTTTATCAAGATAGGGGAGCAAGGAGCCTCAGCTGTGGGCTGAGATACATGAGGTCAAGTCCAAGGTCACACAGTTGGCAATGCAGTGTTGGGACTGGACCACGGTGCCCTGTGCAGATCATCTGGAGGCTGAGTCCTTAGAGATTGAGGCACAAAAGCTAGACTGTGGAGTCTGGATAAGCGGAGGTGGGGCAAGGCGTCTCTGGCCCTCAGGGTCAGCTTCTCACCACTGCTATGGCACACACCTGGATCTTCTCAGGGACCTGACAGTGACAGCAAAGGGCTCAGGAAGTTAAACATGGACAGGTTCCTCAGAAAACCCTCCTGGGTGACTGAGGACATGCAGCACCCAAGAACCGCGGGCTGGGTGCCTCGCCCCCATCTTTCACAACAGCCTTGTGAAGCAGCAAGCTGTGTCCTGGGAGTCAGATGCGGAAAGCGCACCTCCGGGGCAGGAAGGAACTTGCTGGAGCCCACCCAGCTAGGAAACAGTGTGGCTGGAGTTCCAGCTGGCAACGTCTCCGGGGCGCCAGGCTAAGCCTGGTCACACTTCCCTGTCAGAGCCCTGTGGGTCCCAAGAGAAGGCAGGGATTGCCCTGTTCATTTTCTAGCTCGGACAACCAAGGCACAGATGATCATTTTCCAGACATAAGCCATTCAGCAAGTTGTACAGCACAGGTAGGATGATCATTAGCGTCCAATGCGACCACAGTAGGAGGACAAATATGAGGCCCATGGGACAGGTGAGCCCCTACCAGTCACTACATCCATCAGCTTAGGCTGAGCAGCCTGGCCAGGCTGCTCTCTCCTTCCTGCCTCCTCTCCTGCCTTCCAGAATCTTCCCCAAGCTGCCTGCAGGTACAAGATCTCCCCCAGGATCCTGACAGTCTACTGCAGGCAGACAAATGAGCAAAGTTCACTGCTTCGTTCCCATGGGGAGCTTGCCCAGGACCCCGGCCGGCATGATTCCCACACGGGCCCCCAGGCTCAGGTTGCTGGATCAGCTTCCCTCACTCGCCCCTGGGGAGCTCTGCAAAAGGCCCTTTGTGCAGGACGGTGATGACACAGCCATCTGAGGGCCAGCAGCACAAAGGAAGGATCAGCCCCTAGTCAGTAAGAAGACTGGGTTCCATTCCGATGCCCCCGTGCTCTGGCTCACCAGTGCACTGTGGGGGCAGTGCTCGTCCTAGCAGGAGAGCTAGTCCTGGAAAAAAAAAAGGGCCCTCGGCTGGCGCCAAGAGAGGAGTTCATTATATTCTCTGGCTGTGTTTCTGGGCTGGAAAATGTGCCACAGAGGAAAGGAATAATGAAGGGGCTGAAATTTCAGCCGCCAGCGACGAGCGTGAGACAGGGATTTAGAACAAAGCCATGTCTGTGAGCTCCCCGTTCCCACCCCAACCCCACAGTGCCTTGCACAGTTTGTGTTCAAGCCCCCTGAAGCCCCTGGCTAGGCGGCCCTGATCAGGATAAGGATAACTAACATTCTGGAAGCCTTGGGAGGCACCAGGGGCCTTCAACTCACAGCTCTAGGAGAGCAGGAGAGAGACCAGGAGACCTACCCTTCTCTGCCCAGATACCTAGCTGTGGGGACCCCAGTGGAAAAGCACCTGTGATGCCCAAAAGAAATGGCTGGGCTTGACATCAGGAGAACCAGGTTCTAGTCCTGGCTCTGCCTCTACTGATCTCCCAACCTGTGCCAGCTCTGAAAGAAGGACACGAAATGTCCCATGCACATGGTGAAAACTTCTCTGCGGTGTGGTTGTGCCTGACCCAGCACATATGCACAGGATAACCATACAAGTTGTTAACAAATATAACCATTGCACCTATGAAACTTGCCTGTTTGCCTTCTTAAACACACAGAGCCGTGTTGTGTCAGCTGCTCTTAGAAGCACCTACTAATCCTGATTTATTCTTCATATAACCTAAGGAACTAGCTGGGACATGTATTAACATCATCCCATATTATAGATGTGGAAACTGAGGCTTATATCATGTGACCAAAATCACAGCTGGATGAATTAGCATGGCCAGGGTTTAATCCAGGCTTGCAAACATCCTGATGCTTTCTTTTTCCCTGCACATACAAAAACAACCTGTCCAGAGCCCTAGAACTGAATGACACCCCTACTTCTCAAGTTGGGTGGTTGGGATGAGGAACAGCAGCAATAGCTGGGAGCCAGGTTCCCAGCCTGACTCAAGAAAACAGACAACCACCTGCTTCCAGTCTCCACGGGCCTGTAAATACCTGCAGGAGGTTAGCAGGAAGGCAGAGTGCTCCTGCCTTGGGATACCGCCTGCTCACCTGCAGCCCAACGCTGTCGGCCTGACCTCCTTTGATGAGATGGGAGATGAAGAGCCCACAGCCAAACTCAAGGCCACCTCGCACGCTGAGGCCGAGGCCTTCGGGGTTCAGCCGGTCCAGACGCACCTCCTTCAGCTTCCTATACAGCAGAGAGGTCAGCCATGTTGCAGCTGGGGTCCCACAGCTACTGCTGCCTCGCCCACTCGTAAGAGCCTCTCCTCCCCTCTCCCTGGCCTGGCCCCCTGGGTACCTGGAGCGCCGTGGGGTCAGCTGATCGTATTCCACCTGGTGCTTCAGTGGGATCAAGGGCCGGATGGCGTCAAATAGTGGCAGGCGGCTGGGCTCGTTGATGACCAGCTTCAGGTCTCCCACCAGCACGGCCACATCCATGGCCCTGCAGACAGACGGGGGGTGAGGAAGGGAGAATGACTGGAGCTTGGCACCTACCATGAGCCCTGGGGACCAGCGGTCCTGGCCTGGGTTTACACCTGCTGCAGCCAGGCCCAGAAATGAAAGAGTGCTCTCATAAAGATTGCAGCACCCCTCACTCTGGCCCAGGAACTTGATAAGAGCTTTGTTCTCCCACATAAGCATCACAAGGAAACCAGGCAGCTGAGGAATATGAACCCATTTTGCAGATGAAATCAGGCCAAAATTTAACCTTCAGCTCTGCAAGCCTGGAATCTTTGCAGCCAGAACATCTATGTGTGAGATGCAGAGGATCTGGCTTGTGGCTCTGTCCCCCACTTGTGATCTGCTGTGAAACTCGTTAAATTCTGTCCTGGCAATCTCTCTCACCTGCTTCCTCCTTCACATGTCATTCCCTTGACATTTCCAGTTGCCTGCTGCTGCGCTCACTCTCATCTAACCTTTTCTAAGTGTGAGGTCATTCCCCGTTCTCCAAACCCTTCTTTGGGGCTGGCATTGTGGTGTGGCAGATAAAGCTGCTGTCTCCACAACGCTGGCATCCTGTATGGGTGCCTCTTAGACCTGGCTGCTCTACTTCCAATCCAGCTCCCTTCAAATGTGACTCGGAAAGCAACAGTTGACAACCCAAGGCCTTGGGCCCCTGCACCCATGTGCAGCTCTTGGCTCCTGGCTGTGGCCTAACCCAGCCTTGACTGTCCATGACACTTGGAGAGTGAACTACTGGATAGAAGATCTTTTTCTTTCTTCCTCTCTTTGTGTATCACTGCTGTTCAAATTTATCTATCTATCCTTCCATGGCTCCTTATTGTCCAGAGGACAAAATCTACTCTTCTTTCAGATTCTTCTAGGTCTGTCTCCATAAAGTATCTCCATACAAGTGGTATTTATGCTTTCCATGCACTCTGAGTCCCATCCTGCTGGTTTCCTTAGCTCCATTCACCCTGCCCTTGGACGCCGCTGCCCCTTGGCTGAGCTGGACTGGAACTCTGTTCCCCGAAATTCCACCTGTCAGAACCCTGCTTATCCTTTGGAGTTTCGCTCAAGTCCTCCTGATTTTTGCTCCTGCAGTTAAAAGTGGAAGAAATATTTGGGGCAGATGCTGTGGCATTACGGGGTTAAGCTGCCACTTGTCATGCTAGCATCCCATATCAGAGCACCAGTTCAAATCCTGGCTGCTCTGCTTTGACCCAGCTCCCTATGACTGCACCTTGGAAAGCAGTGGGTGATGACTAATACCACGTGGGTGTCTGGATGGGGAGTGAACTAGCAGATGGACGAACTGTCTTTCTCTCTGTCTCTTCCTCTCCATTTCTCTGCCTTCTTTTTCTTTATAAAGATGTTTTTAAGTGGAAAAAAAAATCTTTGCCCTCCTGCTTTTATGATTTGGCTGAGATGGCCACATCTATCTGTCTCCACCAGGACACAAGCTACTCAAGGAGAGAAAGTAGATCTTATTCCTTTCCAGATTCTGCCCAGTGCCCAGCAAGTTAACAGGTGCTTATAAATCTACACTGAGCAAATTAAATGCTAAGTGCATGATCAGAGACAGTTGATGCAGGGAGCGGGGCCAGCTGGCATTTCTTCTCATCCCAACAATTACTCCTTAGTCAATCTCTCTGACTTCCAGACAGCCTCCCCCATCAGACTGTTAGCAACCCAAGGGCTTCCCCGTGTTCTCCCAGCCCCTTGTGCAGAGCCAGGCACTGAGGATTTGGGTGAATATTTGCTGAAATGAGTGACTGTCATATTAGTCTCCTTCCCAGTGACACTGCGTGGAGCTCCTCTGTCTCCGCACAGCTTGTCCCAGGGCTCCCACAGTAAGAGGCAGCTGCAACGGCCTCAGCAGCTGGCCCTAGCACACTTACTGGTGGTACATCCGCAGCACATCGTAGAGATAGTCCTTCTCCGCATCATTTTCAATCAGGAAGTCCACCTGGAAAATCCACGTGTAAGCTTACAGCTCCCAGCCCAGCCCCGCAGACCCCCAGGGAGGAGGAGACTGCCCCTGTCCAGAGACCCTGCTCCCCAAGTACTGCGCAGGAGAAAGGGGAAACCAGAGGCTAGGCTGCCCCTTTGGCCTCAAAATATCAGACTGCCCCAGCGTGAGTAGCCATAGGAACATTTCTGTGCTTCCAGATGTGGCCAGGTAGAGCCTTGTCCCAGATGACATGTGTGCACATACACAGGTGTATACACATGTGTGCACATGTGAAGCCCCACACGCCAGGTGTGCACTTGTAGCAGTGTTGCTGTTTCCACCTGCCACACCTCCATCCCCCAGAACTAAGTCACCTGTGCCTAGAAGCCCGTTATCTTACCTGGTGGTGGCTGTAATGTTGGATAAATGCTTTCAGAAAGGACTTGGGCCACTCGCTCAGATAGCACATCCCACCTGCTAGAAGCACTTTACTGCCAAATTCCCCTATGACAGTACTGCTGGGAACTCTTCCAGTTGCTCCAGCCTGGCCTAGACTGAGATGGCCCCGAGTTCTGTCTGCCAGTCAGCCTCCTGTCCACTCCCTCTCCATCCTCAGAGCCCTGCACCTGCACCCCAGGGGGACACTCAGGTTACATCATTTCAGCTTTGCTGACGTCAATGGCCAGGTCTCCAAGGTCAGTTCAGGCACTGTTTCATTAGTACCTCAATCCCAGGAAAGCTGGTGAGCCAGGAGCCCTAAACTCCACTCCCTAGGACAGTGCTATGAGAAGCTTCATTCCCTGTGCTTCAGCTATGTCCTCAGCTGCAACTTCTACCCAAGTCCAAATGACAGGGCGAGGTGGCAGCTGGAGGGTGATGGGTGCAACCCCCTCCCCACCCTGCCACCTGCTCCACCTCACACAGGGCATGTTCTCAGCCCTCTGTAGCTTCTGGAAGCTTCTGGAAGGCTTGTGAGCATCTATCTGTCCCAGCACAGAGAGGACTTGCTGGATCCTGTCCTTGGGGTTTCTGGCCTGAACGGGGGGTGCAGAATGCAGATTTGGGTATCCTCTTCCATGAAAACCAGGCTGGGCATTTCACTGAAGACAAGGACAACCAATAACCTAGTAGGATGCCTAAACCCAGCCCAGTGTTCAGCTGCACCAAAGGCTACTCTACCTGTTCCAGTAAGGGTGCCCGTGCCTTCTCCCTATCTCACTGCCAGGGGCTCCCAGTCAGCTAGAGGGTGGGGGATGCATGTGTCTGCTGGAGTGGGTGGTAGCCTGGTACTGGCAGAGTCCAGCCTCCCCTACTT
The DNA here is from genome assembly GCF_017591425.1 of Ochotona curzoniae. NCBI lineage: Eukaryota > Metazoa > Chordata > Mammalia > Lagomorpha > Ochotonidae > Ochotona > Ochotona curzoniae. The sequence continues at coordinate 150,213 of NW_024466409.1, forward strand.
ACTATGCCCACCCTTTGGGAAACCTCATCCAGGCTAGTCTAAATTGGGCTATGATGGAGAAGTTTGAGCAGAGAAAAATGCTGTACTTCCCCTAGGACCAGTGGCTGGAAGTATCTTTGTTTTAATGAGCAGTGTTTTCTTATCCCACTTAAAACCATATTCTAAACTCCCCAACTGTGCTTAACAAAGCCCAGCCTCTCCTACTGGTATAGGGACCTCCCTTGATTTGTCTCCATAAGCAAATTTTCAGTCTCAGGGTCTTGGCATAGGCTAGTCCCTCTGCCAGGTGAACCTCCTCCCCTCCCCAGACTTAACAGAGCCCCTCTCCCACCCCACCCCACCCAACACTTCACCCTCCAGTCATTCTATCAGGTACTCTTTCCAATTTAAAGTTTGCTTTCTTTGTGAATTGTTTTGCCTGCCTCCTTCCCCAGATGAAGGGTGACCTCTGCTTTGTTCTAAATACCTTATGCCTAACACAGAAGTAGTGCTCAAAGACAACCACAAGGCAATGTCTTACAGTGGGGACCAAGGGAACTGCAGAAACACATGCAGAGGGAAGGGAAGCCTACAGAGGCCCCGAGAGCCCCATCCCACCCTACACTGCAATGTAAATTTCCAATGGGGCACCAGGAGCTGTTCCTGGATTTATTCTATTGGCTTATCGCACCTGCCCTATAAGGTAGAATTTCTCTCACTATTTTTGCACATGAAAAAAAAACTGAGTTCCAGAGAGGTCAACTCCCCCAAGAAGCCACAGCTTCAAAAGCAGAGCTGAGTTGAACCCAAGAGTGACTCCAAGGCCTTGCTCTCTATCACACAAAGACCACCCAGTGCAGCTCAAGCCTTGGAACTCCCAAGGCCCCTCTAGGCCAAAATGTCGTACTCTTGCTGTTTTAGTTTCTCCATATCCCTGAGAACCTCTCTATCCTCTGTACTTTTAAGCAAACATTTTTTTGGCTTGGTTTAGAATGAGTGAGAAAATAGAACACCTTTTTTAAAAAAATGTTATTTGAGAGACACTTGTTTACTTCCCAAATGCGACACTTGGGACTGGGCTGGAACTCACTCCAGGTCTCCCACGTGTGTGGCAGGAACCCAATCACATGAGCCATTTATGCTCCCTTCCAGGGTCTGCATCAACAGGAAGCTGGAGTCAGGAACTGGAGGTGGGCACTGAACCCAGGCACGCTCATGTGTGACGCGAGCATCCCAGCCGCAAGGCCAAATGCCCAACCTGGAACATCTTTGAACCTCAACTATTCTGCTTTCAAGGGAGACCATAAAACTCCCATCTGATGTGGTTAGAATAGGGATGTCCCTGGCCAGAAACCTTCAAGCACAGTTTTTGCCTTGGGTGGTGACATGAGAACCTCTTGTTGGCTGACACTGTAGGACTGAAGTTTTCTTTAAGACACACCCATAGTGGGGAGACCACAATGGCTCAACTGGCTAATCTTGCAAGTTCCAGGATCCCAAAAGGGGCTGGTTTGTGTCCTGGCTGCTCCACTTCCCATCCAGTTCCCTGCTGTGGTCTGGGAAAGCAGTAAAGGATGGTTCAAGTCCTTGAGACCCTGTACCCTTGTGGGAGACCTGGAGGAGGCTCTTGGCTTTGGATTAGCTCAGTTTTAGGCATTGTAGCCATTTGGGCAGTGAACCAGTACATGGACAATCTTTCTCTCCATCTCCCCTTCTCTCCATAAATCTGATCTGTGTTTCCAATAAAACATACACACATACCAGGGCCCTAGCTAAGTCACAAGGGACTGTCCTTGGTAGACAGCATTCATTGTTCATGGGGTGGAAGACTGAAATGGAAGGCAAAAGGCATTTGGAACTTTAGGACCAGGATTCTATTTCCCTGCCACCTGGCAGGGAGCTGAAGCTGGCCTTTGTGGAATGGACTCTACTCCTGCAGGTGCCACACTCCTGGCCTTTGTGGACAGCTCCCCAACACTGGCCTCTATAACCAGAGACCACTTCTGGGCAGCTGCGAAGTTAGCTCTTCAGTCCCACATCTGCGCCTCTCTGCGGTGAGGTTACTCAAGCCCTTACCTGCTTCTCCAGGGCCAACTCCAAGACGTTCTAAGTGGGACTCAGGCTGCAGGTGACAGAACTTTCCTCTGCAGTCTGGAATCTTCCTGTCCTTACTTGAAAGGTCCATATCCTATCTCCTACTGCTTTTCTCAGGCCACTAGCGGACAGCTCAATCAGAAGCGGAGCATCTGGGACATGAATCAATTCCCATATGGGACGCAGGCATCATAGGCAGCAGTTTTCCCTGCTATGCCACAATGCAGGTCCCGGGTGCCCCTGTTTTGGATTCACTTTTATCCCAGTCTCCCAGTGCCTTGACCTCAGGTGCAGAGCTCACACCCAGCACATGGTAGGCCTTCTCTCATGTTTTCCTAGCTCCATGATTTTGGTTTTCCTGCACAGCCAGCACCTGGCAGCCCACACAGATGTACTGCAACCAGTGATGTCTACTGAATGATCAAGGAGTTCACTGTCTGTTCTAGAGCCTTCTTTATAGCTCTTGCCCCAGAACTGAGCCAGCACCTTCTTGGTGCTCCTCAGCAGGCACCTGCTGCAGCCCTGTGGACCACTCTCCTCTGGGTTTGCTTCCAGCTCTGAAGAGAAGACAGTCCAAGATCTACACATGTGCCCCAGCAGGTGAGCCACTGCTGCTCCTCCTCACTGTGCTCCAAGCCCTGCCTTCTGTTAAGGCCAGGTCCACGGCCCCTCTGCTATGGACTGCCATGCCTGTGGCCTGCCATACCTGGCCCTGGGACTCTTCCTCTCCTCTCACCCTGAAGTCCTGCCTCTTGGGCTCACGGGATCTCTGCTCACACCCTGCTCATTAACCGTAAGGAACTTTATACCTGTTCTTTTTCGATATTCCAACAACCCCTGAGGCAGGTGTCATCATCTCCACTCTACAAACCAGCAAGTAGAGATCCCACGAAGTGGCAAAGCTAGGGTTCCAGTCTGTGCCTACTGGTTCTGATATCTTTGCTTTTGTCCCCCAAATCACCATAGGGAATCAGCTTATGATATGGTACCTTCTATGTACTCACTTGTGCAATATGCATTTATTGATCACCTACTGCATGCAAGGCACCAGTCTTCCTTCTCCAGCAGCATTTGGAGAGTTTTTCCTTTTCTTGCATCCCTCTTGATGTAGGGCCCAGAAACACAAGCAGAGCCTTCCCCATCCCGTCTACATGTAACTGCTGGGGTGGGGAGTATGTCTATGACACAAATCTCCTTTCCTTGGCCAGCACTAAGCATTCTCTGGTTGCTGCCCAACAGGTCCTGTGCTGGCCACCTGTGAGGGTGACCATGTTCAAGCCCCTTATCCAGGGTCATTAGAGGCCAAGTCTGGAAGTGATCTCGAGACCCGTGATTGCCCATTCCACTATTTTCCCATAGGGACCAGTCCTAAAGGTCAGCTGCACTGGGGAAGCACACATTTAAACTCTTGACAAGTTCAACTCCATGTGTGTACCCAGCTTAGGAGGGAGAAAGAGAACAGGCACACATTAAATAATGCATGTTGTTCCACTCCCAGGCCCTGCTGGGTGCTGCTACAGAGACTAAATGAGTGATGTGTGCAAAACACTGAGAACAGTTGAACAACTCCAGGATGTGTGCTAGGTCTTTTCCTTCTGTAGTTTCAGCTTCCTTGGCGCACCTGTCTGTTCTCAGAGGCTTTGCCTGGTCACCTGTACCATCCAGGGACTCTAGGTGCAGCTAGTGGAGAAAGGAATCCACGATCTCAGGCAGGCCCCTAGTCTGGAGGCTGCGGCCTCTGGCTGCAGGCTGACCACAGTCCTGGCCCTTGCCTATTCTCGCACGCTCCCTCCCCTGGCCGTATTCCTGCTGATTTCCTGTGGTCTGTGCTGGAATCTTTCTGGAACCAGTCATTTGCAAAGTTCTTGGGAGTCTGCGGTCTGTCTGGTGGGCTGGAACACTGGACATCAGCAGTGGTGCTGTGAGACTCGTCCCTCTCTTTCTTTAAGATTCACACCAGGGCCCAGCATGGTAGCCTAGCACTCGCTGGGATCCCATATGGGTGCTAATTCTAATTCTGACAGCTCTGCTTCCCATCCAGCTCCCTACTTGCAGCTGGGGAAAGCAATAAAGGATGGCCCAAAGCCTTGGGACCCTGCACCTGCATGGGAGACCCAGAAGAAACTCAGGGCTCCTAACTTCACATTGGTTCAGCTCTGGCCATTGCAGTTGCTTGAGGAGTGAATCAACAAATGGAAGATCTTCCTCTCTGTTTCTCCTCTTCTCTGTATATCTGACTTTTCAAGGAAAATAAAACAAATCTTAAAAAAAAAAAAAAGATTCACACCAAATGTCACCTCTTCCCAGTCGAGCCTTTCGTCTCCTCAGGCTCCCCAATCTGTCATAGCATTCTCTGGGCACACAGCAAGCATGTTGGCCCCACTCTTGCCATGGTGCCACCAAGCTGAGCTGGGCCTTCTCTCTTTATTCCCATCTCCCCAGGAACTTGTGTGTGGCCCAAACTCAGGCCAACAAGTTCCTTCCCCAAATGGGTCTATGTCTCTTTGTATACCGGTTTCCTCATCTGTAAAATGCAGACAAAGACCTCTCTTTTTAATAGGATTGAATCCTCCTTTGAGAAAACAGTAATTGTTTTTATTATTAATTCATTGAGTTAATTATGAAGAATGCATGGCAGGTGTATGTCCTAGGCATTATTTAGAATACCTTATTATTTGAAAGGCAGAAAGAGAATGAGAGGTTTCGTCCATCTGACAGTTCATTTCCCAAATGCCCACAGCAGTCAGATCTGGGCCATGCCAAAGTCAAGATTTCAGAAGCCAATCGGGGTCTCCCACATTAAACTTCAGATCTACATTAGCAGGAAATTAGAATCGGAAGCAGGGCCAAGACTCCTACACCCATAGCAGCTGGTCATGAGCAGCCCTCCGTAAAAGCTGGTGGGGCAAATGGATCCAGCTATACTTCATCCCAGGCCTTCTCAGTGCTCAAAGGACTCCTGTTCTAATATCCTGCACCTATCTTGCTTTTTAAAAAAGCCACCTAATTATTACTCAATTTTTTTCTCTGCTTTTAAAAATCATTTAATTGAAAGGCAGATAGAGGGAGAGACAGAGATATTTCATCTGCTGGTTCATTCCCCCAAATGATAGTAATGGCCGAGGCTGGGCTAAGCCAAAAACAGGAAGCTAACTTCATCTAGGTCTTCCACATGGATGCATGAGCCCACACACTTGGGCCATCTTTCACTGCTTTCCCGGCATTAACTAGGAGCTAGTTGGGAAGCAGAGCAGCCAGGATTTGAACTGGTGTTCACAGAGGATGCAGGCAGAGGCTTGCCTTGCCATGCCACAAGGCCAGCCCTAATGTCTTGCTTTGGTGAAGCCAATTTGTTGAGGTATGGTGGATGTGTAAACAGTGAAGACATTATTTATGCACAACTTGATGAACTGGGGGGTAGAGATCCCTTGGAAACCATCAGCACCACCAAGGCCGCGGAGACCACATTCACTCTAGATGCTCCTAACCTTGTTAAGGTTTGTAGCAGTGGAACCAGCTTGACATGGTGAGCATCCCCACCTTCTCTTGCTTCTCCCATCTCACTTGTTTCCTTTCCCACTGCCTTACCTTCCAAGGTGATCTCTTTAAAACATCAGTGGTTTCTCATCACACTCAGAACAAAATCCAAAGTCCCCATCATCCCTCTGAACCACTTCTCCCCACTCCATCATTCCTCTCAGACACACTGTCCCATCTAGTGTTCCTCAATAGGCCAGGCACATGCTTGCCCCAGGGCCTTAGCAAGTGCTGCTCTCTCTCCTTAGCATGTGCTGGCACTGATGTATCCCCACGCTCTTCCAAGTCCCTGCTACTTCCAAGGCCCCGTGGCTACCTCCTCCTCATCCCAGTAGGTTTTGTTCGCAGCCTTTATCACTTTCTGGCATGCAGGGTGCTGTCACTTGTTAATCCCAGGGGTTTTGTTTGGTTCTTTGTTGTGTAGAGGAGCTCATGGCACATATTTATTTGTTGTATGTGTGAGTGAATGAACGATTAGCAGATCCTCAAAGGCAGAGGTTCTTTCTGCATTCATCCCACCTTTGGGTGCTGGCCTCGGGCAGAGTACACCAGAAACACTCATAAATGCCAGGTGGCTGAACACATAAGAAATACTTTCTGAGCCAATGAGTAACCAAGTTCCTGTGATACACAGGTGCATAGAGCGAAAGGGGAAGTCTTCTGAAAAGCTGGTTGCCTGGTGAGAAAGGCTTGGTCCCTGGCCAAATCCCCTTCTCCCAGCCCAAGGATGTTTCCTGTTGCCAACACCAGTAGAGAGAGCAGCTGCCTGCAGACCCTTTGTGTTGCCAGCAGGCCCTGTGGCTCCGTGGGTGATCACAGGGCCCAAATGGCCAGCACGTGAGTTCTCGTGTGATCCTTATTCACGTAAACACTACGCTCGATCAGCGTCTCACAGCCCTGGAAACCACAGCCCAGAGAGGTGCAGCGGCTTGTCCGAGGCCTGCCTGGTGGCAAGAGGCAACATGGAGATGGGGCCCCCTTCTGCCTCATTCCAGCTAATGTCAGGCACTGGTGGGGGTCTCCCCTAAGCACCAAGGACACTCCAAGCTCCCCAAACACCTGTGGGCCTCATTCAGCACTCAGGCTCACCTTACTAGCTATGGGTTCTTAACCGCGTCTCCTGGGGGATCAGGCAGGTTAGCTCATGGCACTTTCCATTGTCACACACTACCTTGCAGAGTACTAAGATTTCAGTTACAAACTGTGCCCCAAGCAGGCAGAGAAGAGCATTCAGAAAGCTGTGGATAGCGAGCAGTGCGTTTTCTCCAACATGGCCATGCATCCCCATCCGTCTCTCGACTGTCACCTCACCCTCTGTCCCCACTTCCTGGATGATCCTCTAGCTTGGAAAGGGCAGGCAGCTGCTACCTGGGAGGCCTTGGGGCACAAAGTCCAGTCCAGGCCCTGCCCAGTGTGGCGCCTTGCCCTGCCTGTACACGCAGGGGCACAGTGACTTCCGCAGTGAGACAGAAAGAGAAGAAAAGGGGCGTGGGGAGAAGGAGGATAGAGCAGACCCCACTGTCACGCCACACTCAGTGGACCTGGAGATGATTTTCTCACAAGCAGCCAAGAAGTCGTGCCCCATGGTGGAAAGCAAAAGAGAAGCCAGCTTTCCTTTCAGAGGCAGGAGAGAGAAATTCAAGCCGGAGTCTCGGGTGGGGGATGGGAGGTGGAGCCTCTTCCAAGCAGGTTGTACGAAACCTACACTCACCCAGCATCCCCACACACCGGCTGAAATTTCTCCCAGTGCTCCCCACCCTTTGCAACAAAACACACCCTCCTCCATGCTCATCAGTCACCCCCACTCTCCGTCCTCCCCCAATCCTGCTGAGCTCCCAGCTTCCCCTCACTCCTGGGTGCATATCAGGGAGACCTAAGGCCTTGCTGGAGGTCGGGGGGAGCGAAGTGAGAGTGAGGATTTCCACCAAGTTGAGCTTTTCTTCCAGGAACCCATAGCTGGTCCCTACATCTGGTGGCAGATGGCTGCTGTGAGATCTATGGGCACAGAGTGGGCACAGGCCCCCGGAACCCAGCGGCATCCTCACTAGCTGGCTCCTTGGGCTCCTGACCCCTGGTTTTGAGGTTTCCTCACAAAGTCTTCTCTAGCCTTGGGACCCTGGCAGGCAGATCCTACACATTCCGGAAGCAATTCTGGAAATATCTTGCATGGAATCCAGATGCTTCCAGTGGGGATCCTGGGTTACGGGTGTAGCTCCTTTTTGGCACACAACCCCAGTGCCCCCACCTTGCTGCCCTGCAGCCTGGCCAGCACCAGCTCCCGGCCTCTTCTCAGGCCTGAAGAAGTACTACAGGCAGGGTTGCTGCCTGCCCCCAACCCCTGATGTTCTGACTGCCAAGGGCAGACACACACACAGTTTCCAGACCCCCAGTCCTTACAACAGCCCCAGCTTTTCCCACAAGCTACCAGCTACCTCCCCTGCCCAGCGGAAGGGAGGGAGTGTCCCAGGCCCAGGCTGAAAGGAATCCCAAGCCCTAGACCCGGCAAGAGAAAGGACACTCCCAGGAGATGAGCTAAGGGGTCCTCACACCCAGAGTCCAAGCTCCCGTCCCTCTCACTCAGCCAGACACTCCCTGAGGCCAAGCTACCAAAGGAAGGGATATCAGCGAGCTAAGGGGAGTACTTCGTTGGGGACTTCGGAGTTCAGAGGCCCCCGCTCGGCTCCCACCTTGTGCCGGAATTCTCGGGCCACTTTTCGGTCCATGGCTGCGCCGGATCCAGCGGCCTCGGTGCAAGCCCCGCTCCCTCGGGGACCAGGCTGCCGGCAGCTGGCCGGAGCAGGCGGCGACCGTGACCCGTGGAGCCACCCTGGGGGGACGAGGGGTGGGGCCCGGGCGCGGCGGGGGCGGGATCCGGACGGGAATGGGGCGGGACCGCCAGGAGGCGGGGAGACACCTGCCCCTGGTCGTCCACTCCCGGAGGCCAGGGCGCAGAAGGGCCTGTGCTGCTGGGCGTGGAAGCCGGGATCTTTCGCGGCTGGCGCTCCTCGGAGTGGGCTCCAGCACGGGTGGGTGAGGAAGGAGCCTGCGGGGAAATTTGGGACTTCCTTGTGGGAATCTCTTCCCATCAATGGGTCAGGCAGGGTTGGATAGACAATCTTGTCCGTTGTGTCTGGGCACACATGCTGGGCTTCCTCTGCCCTTTTGCGACCGCCACTTCACTCTTGTCTACCAGTGGCCTTCATCCTACACTGAGAAGAAATCTTTTTTTTTTTTTAAAGATTTATTTTTATTATTTTTTTATTGGAAAGGCAGATATACAGAGAGGAGAGACAGAGAGGAAGATCTTCCGTCCGATGATTCACTCCCCAAGTGAGCGCAATGGCCGATGCTATGCCGATCTGAAGCCAGGAGCCTCTTCCAGGCCTCCCACACAGGTGCAAGGTCCCAAAGCTTTGGGCTGTCCTTGACTGCTTTCCCGGACCACAGGCAGGGAGCTGGAGGGAAGCGGGGCTGCCGGGATAGAACCGGCGCCCATATGGGATCCCGGGCGTGCAAGGTGAGGACCTTAACCACTGCGCCACTGTGCCGGGCCCAAGAAATCTCTTTGACCTGTGAGTTTCTTGGGGACCAGGCGTGGTCTTAATGCAGCCAGCAGCAACAGAACCAGTGTTCTGATTACCTGTCTTTGCCTCCCAACTCCCCTAACTGTGCTCTCCTAGACAAAAACAGGAAGAGACCGGGCACAGATGTGGTCCCCACAGCTGAAGAGGTGGTGAGGCCATCCTGGCCTATGGTTGACCTTAATCCAGGGCCAGCACCCTCTGGCCCCTTTGATTCAATTCAGCTCAAACTGGCTGAATGCTTGGGTCCAGTGTTGGGTGCAGAGACAAGGCTGTCCCCAGCCTGGGACCAATGAAAGGCAAGAGGGGCCAGGAAGCAGAGAATGTGGAGGCACTGGTTCAGCTGTGGCACTTGTGCCTGAGCTAAGCCCATTTGGTGGGGGCAGGGACAGGGAGACTGTGTCTATCCCCAACGATTGCTGTGCGTTTGCAAGTAGATTGCTTTCTACATTATTGGGTAGTTAAATCTGACTCAGTCGAGTGGACTTTTCAAACATTCAGGAAAGACCCCATAAAACACATTTCCCTCCAGTGTACTGCCTCCGTTTCTACATTGCCATGTCCACACGCTCCCATCTTGGCCCCAGCACGGCTCTGAGTCCTCGCCCAGCAGTGTATCTTTCAAAGCTGCTCAGAGACAGACTGTGAAAGCCCGTTCTTAACCAGTCTTTTTTTTTTTTTTTAATATTTATGTATTTGAAAGTTGGAGTTAGAGAGACAGGTTTTCCATCTACTGGTTCACTCCTCAAAGAGCTGCAACAGCCCAGGCTGGACCACGCCGAAGTAGGAGTCAGGAGCTTCATGCAGGTCTCCCACATGAGTGCCAGCAGCACGAACACTCGGGCCAGCAGTGATCTGGATCAGAAGCAGAAGCAGCTGAGACTCGAACCAGAGTAGCAGGCAGAGGCTTAGGCTGCTATGGCACAGTGCTGGCCCCAGTAGCCAATATTCTTTAAGGTACATCTTTGCCTCTCTTCCCATCTACAGCCACAAGTTCAGACACCGCAAGTGAAGATAATTGTGTGTGCCTTCTCCACTCTGGGCCTGGAATGTATCCCAAGTCCACACCCCTGTCCAGGGGTCTGCTGGGCCCTTGTCCTCCTCCCCATCATCATCACCATGATTATCTGTAAGGCCTCCCATCTGATTGGCATTCCCTGAGTGCTGGCCAAGGAAAAAGATGCCAAGGTTCCCAGCCACACCGTGGCACCATTTGAAAATTCCATGCACAAGGGTGGAGTTGCCTTGGTCCAAGAGTGGCTTTGCTGGGAGCCATCAGGTGGGGGTGGAGGGTGAGGCCCTTGTGTCACTCAGCCAGCAGTTTCTGAGCTGGGGTCTGAGCCGGTGCTGGCATACAGGAGGCAAAGGTAGGAGTCACTCCTGAGTAGTGGAGTGCAGGGTGGGGATTTGGTCACCCGGGTGGAAGCTGTGATGAGGAGTGGTGCACGCACAAGCTGGGACTTGGCAGGCCTGAGCCCTGGCTGTGCTGTTGACCACGGGCCATAAGCAGTGCGGCCCAGCTGCTGCAGGACTCTGTAATAAGGAGAGGGCTTTCTGGTGTAAAGCGGCCTCCAGGACCCAGGAAAAGGGAGAGGGGGCGGCAAAGGTTATCCTTTTTTTTTTTTTTTTTTTTTTTGCTCTCTCCACGGGACTTAGGGCTGAGTGTCATAAACCCAGAAAGGCAAAACCTGGGTCCTGGTCCCAATGCCAACTTATGGTAATGAGCTGGGCAGTCCCAAGCCTCTGCTTGGCGGGGAGGAGCCTCGCGTCTGGGAGGAGGGGCCGAGGTAGTGCTGGGCATGAGAACCCGAGGGTCTGCGGGTCTGTGGCAGCCGAGGAGAGGAGGTGTGACCCAGCCTGGGCCCAGCAGCTGGCCGCCCGCACTCCTGCTCTGCCGCTCCGGCCCACGCGCCTTTATGGGAGCCCCGGCGCCAGCTCTCTGCTTGCTACTCACCTGTGCCTGGCTGCCCCGGGGTGAACCGGCTGGGGAGTCCCTGCGGGTGCAACGCCTCGGTGAGCTGGGTGTGGACTTGCCCTCGGAAGCCAGCCGACTAGCTGGAGACTTGGTGGATGGGCCTGGACGGGTTGGAGAGAGGACGGGTAGAGGGCCTGGGGGAGGGGCGGTGGAAAGCAGAAGAGGCAGGCCTGGGACTATGTAAAGGGTCCCAAAGCAGGCAGGGTGGAGGGCATAGGGAGACTCAAGGTGGGGAACCCCAGAGGACTGGAACCCACTGATAAGGTGGCTGAAAGCCTTATAAGCTACAGGGAGAGCTATTGGGAGAGGAGAGGTAAGGGGAGGCCTTGTAGCAGGCAGGGAGTGTGTCCGAGCTAGGCACAGCTCCCATGGGACACACCAGCCTCCCCTCCCACAGCACCCACACCGCAGGCCCCTGCAGAGCTGCAGCCAGAGTCGGCCTGGGTTCCCAGGTGAGTTTTGCCTGTGGCGGCTGCCCTGGCCCTACCTGCTCCCCACACAGGGCCTCCCAGGGGTCTCGGCGGTGGGGAGGGAGGTGCATTCCTGGCCCACCACCTACGCCAGACTTGTGTCTCTCCCAGCAGCAGCCACCAGGAAGGACCCATCGCCTTTGGGGATGCCACAATAGCAGTGGAAAGCCAGGTAAGGGGTGACCTGGGGAGGGTAGGCGTCGCTGAACGGAGGGCTTTATTTCTGTCATGGCTGAGGCTGACAAGGAGCTCTGGAGGTTACGATGGGTTGCAGGAGGGCGTGGTAGATATCTCTGGCATTATTCAAAAAGGAATGCATGTGTCGAATGTGCAAACTCCTAAAACATTTCTGTTGCCCCTCTCCTAATTGTGCGAGGCCCTGTAGCCAGCTCTTTGAAGTGAAAAGCATCAAGGCCTTTTCACACCACTGAGCTCTTTCCTCCCCCGGGTGCAAGAGGGCAGGTGAGGGTTTAGACAGTGGCCTTGACTTTCTGCACACTGTGTGCAATGGGTCCCTGAGCCAAGCCCTAAGCCCAGGTGGAAACTGCGCCCTCTGCTGGAGGCTGCCGGGAAGGACTGAGAAGCCCGGCAGGCATCTCCTGTGCCTTTGAGTTCAGATCTCCTCTTCGGAACAGCGGTTTTGATATCTCCCTTTACCAAACTCTCCTGATCTCTGCATTGGATGTTATGGTTCTCTGCTTAGCCCTGGGTTGCTTTTGTCTCCTTTTTACTACAAGCACACACATGTTGTAAAGCCAGCCCACCCATGACCTGCGGAGCAGCTCAAGTCTCTGCTCAGGCGCCCCTGCCCTAGCAATTTGTTCTGGGCAGTGTCTGGTGCCAGCAGGAGACCCTTGTTTGTAACAGCAAACCCTGCATCCCAGCCACCTGTCATCTGGGACAGCCCCGAGGTGGGTGGGCGTGGGTGGGCATACTTCTTCTGTAATGTGTTTTACTCCCCACTTGCCTGCTCTCCCAGAGCTCCAAGGGTTCCTAGCCACATGCAGTTTGAGAAGTGCAATGTGGCTCTTTCTGTGGACAGGGAAGCTGAAGCAGGTGAAGGAGCTGTCAGAGCTATGCAGTGGGTAGGTGCCCCCAACTGTCCTGGGAGCACCCGTTCCTGTGCACCAGGAATGCCCCGCAAGATCCATGGAATCCTGCCTTCTTAGCTGGTCTCCCAGATGGGCACCTCCTTTTCTTTGGGGAGGAGTCAGAAGCCCCGAGCTCAGGCAGTGTAGACAGGCTTCCCACACTGCTCTGAGCAGTAAGGAGTTGGCATGGCTTTCTTCTAGGGTGACAGCAGTGGGGCTGGGGGTTGTGAGGTTTGTGGACCAGGACCACTAGAGGGTTCCTGTTTTGGAAGGCCTCACTAGGAAGAAAGTGAGCATAATCTGGACCAGAAACTGGTCATAACTCATTTCCGCCTTTCCCTACTCTCTGACAAAGCCCAACAATTCCCAGACAACTGATGGTGCAGACCAGAGGGGCCATGAACGTGGAAGGGGAGAGGAGTTTCTTTTTTTTTTTTTTAAAAGATTTATTTTATTTTTATTGGAAAGGCAGATATACAGAGAGGAGAGACAGAGAAGATCTTCCGTCTGATGATTCACTCCCTAAGTGAGCACAACGGCCGATACTATGCCGATCCGAAACCAGGAGACTCTTCTGGGTCTCCCACGCGGGTGCAGGGTCCCAAAGCCTTGGGCCGTCCTCGACTGCTTTCCCGGGCCACAGGCAGGGAGCTGGAGGGAAGCGGGGCCGTCGGGATTAGAACCAGCACCCATATGGGATCCCGGGCGTGCAAGGCGAGGACCTTAACCACTGCGCCATCGCGCCGGGCCCGGGGAGAGGAGTTTTCAATAATCTCAATCCAAATGACATTTACATCCCTTTAAATGATCACTATAGATTTCAGCCAGTAGACATGCCTGCTGCTGGGTCTTGCTTGTTAGTGTGCTCAGTAGAGGCACATACGTTTTCATAACTCCATCTGCAGTCTTGTATCGCAGAGTCTCATGGGGGTTGGGGTGAGGAGCAGAGGCTTGGCCTCATTATGGGTTCCTACTGATGCTTGTGTTTGCCAGCCCTATGCCATCCACTCACATTTCTTGTGTTCTGTAAGGGTGCTGTAACATACATGACTGGCATGCTGGGGAGAACCTGGCACCTGGGGCCAGGCTGGGGTGAAGATGTGGAAAGCTGACACATGACAGTGACCTTCCAGAGATTGGAAAAATAGGACGAGGGGCAGGGAGCTGGGGTTGGAGTCAGGGAGTCAGGCTTCCAAGTAGATGCTGGGTTTCAAGTACTCTGCTGGTGCCTGGGCTTCAGCCTGGATGTGTGGACGATGGAGAGTGAGGAAGACACAGAAGACCTACCCACAGTGTGGCTCATGCCTGATGGCTGCAAGTTCAAGCGTGGCCTCACGGAGCAGGGACTTGGTCCCATGCACTGTACCCAGCCTAGGGCCTGGCATGTGGTCCTGGGGACACTGTAAAAATGGAGGCTGATGCTTTGAGATGGGAGGAGCTGATTTTGCTCAGGGCACATTGGACACCTCAGATGGTGATGCTGGCACCCCAGGTGCCCCAGCACCAGGCACATGGTAACAGAGCACCCCAAAAATTCAGGACAGTCTATGCAGTAGCTGGGCAGAATGTGTGCTGAGAATGCTATCTGCAAAGTAAGGCTATCCAGGTATGCTGTGCCTCTCTGTGTCTGCTTGAGATCCACAGCACTGGGGTGGGCGAGTGAGTGCCTTGGTTTGCAGCTGAGGACACAGGGTGGTGACATGGGGCTGTCCCTACGGGAAGGGTCAGGAAACAGGTTGGGGACTGACGGAAGCTGCCTCCCAGCCTGGGGTGAAGGGCTGCTTTCCTATTGGGGCTCTGACTCAAGTTTCTTCTCCAGGGAAGGAGGTTTTGTGCAGGGCTATGGCAGACGCAAAGCTTTGCTGAGGAAGGAGAGAGGGAGAGAGGAGGCTAGGAGACATGGGAGTGCTGAGGGTAAGGAGGGTCTTGAGGCATCCAGCTGGCTGGCAGGGAAAAGGTCAGACCCAGAGCTTGCCCATGTACCACTCAGGGGTAGCTGGGGACAGTGACAGGGCACCAAGGGGTGTGGGCATTCCTTCCATCCTGGGGTTTTCAAGAAGCTGGCTTGAGGTCAGCCCTTGACCAGGTTCTCTTTTCCCCCTCCTTCTCCCCTTCTCTCTCTCCTTGTTTCCTTTATTCCCCTGTCTCCTCCTCTGTCTCTGAAAGGAAGCTGAAGCCCCAGACTCCTCGGCCATGACTTCCTGGGAAAGGCGGCTGCATCGGGCAAAGTGCGCACCGTCTTGTAAGTGGCCTCCTGGAGCCTCTCCTCCCTAACAGGGGTTGGTCTCCGTGCCTTCCATATCCCTGGCCCCTTGCTGCTGGCCACAGTCTTTCCTGCCCATGGCAAGCTTCCTCTCTGGGTCCTGTTCTGTTCTGTGACCACAGCCCAGACCTTCCCTTCACCCCGTCTGACCCCAGTGACATCTTGCCTTCTACCACGGTGAAGGACTTTGTTCACCCTGCAACTCCCAATTGCACCTGTCAGGTCTGCCAGGCAGGATCTGGGCACGGGGAGCTGGACCCAGGAGGGCTGGCCTGGGCTCACTGATAAACACTAGAGGCTGGTGCTATAGCACCCTACCTCACCTATCTGTTAGGTAGCAGCCCGAGACATCACTTCTATGCCTCTCAGACTAGCTGCCTATGCCAGGGGACCCTGGGAGGATTGGGTCCTGGCACCTGAGGGTGGCAGAAAGGCAGGCTTGTCAGCCTTTGTAAAACTCAGCTCACTGGGGAGATGCCTCTGTGTGCCCTGGCAGACATGTTCTCCTGCTTCAATGGGGGTGAATGTGTGCACCCTGCCTTCTGCGACTGTAGACGTTTCAATGCCACTGGACCGCGCTGCCAGTTGGGTGAGCCTGGGCAACCTGGGAGGTGGGGGAAAGCCTTCTGCCAGGCCTGGGACCTCCAGCCCCAAGCTTGTTGTCACTGCCGCCAGTCGGGGGAGCTCTCTGTCTTTCTCTCCCATCACAGTATACAATGCTGGACCTGAGCGGGACAGCATCTGCCGGACGTGGGGGCAGCACCACGTGGAGACGTTCGACGGTCTTTACTTCTACCTCTCTGGGAAGGGCAGCTACATGCTGGTGGGGCGCCATGAACCTGAGGGGCAGAGTTTCTCTATCCAGGTGAGGCGCTGCCAGGCCCTGGGAGCTGGGGCTCTATTTATCATGGCTGGAAAGGCCGGAGCCTTCTCTGTCCCCTGCCACCCCTAGCTCCCATCTGCCTAGAACCTGCACTGCTAGAAAAAGTCAAGGACTCGTCAGACCTTGCTCACCTACTCCATCCAGATTGCCCCGACTGTCCCCTCGTGTATTCACTCACTTATCAGGCATCAGTATTCATTAAGTGCATGCTCTGCTCCTGGCCAGCCCCTGGACTGGTAGATGAGAGCCCCTCAGGGCCGTACCCCAGATGTGGTCTCTGAAGCTTAGTGTTTCATGGGGAAAGTGAGCATTAAAGCGAAGGAATCAGTTCACATGCTGGTGAGGAGAAATGCCAGGACACATCATGGAAACCCAGTGTTGTTTATTAGGAAGAGTGGCCATCAGGTAAGGCTTCCTACAGCATGTGACCATGATACTGGACCTGAGGAAAGAGCTGGAGTGAGCTGAGTGGAGAATACAGAGACAGAGAGCATTCTGGGGAGGGGAGGGACTCTGGGTGCTCAGAGCCTGAGGTGGGAAGGATCGTGTTCCTCCCAGGAAGCACTGGAGGGGATGGAGGGGTGGAATCGCCTCTTTTAAGAAGCCTTCCTGGATGGCCTTGCCTTCTTAGCTGATCAAGGGCCGCCTGTCTGTAACCAGAGGTGTGTGTCATGACTGGTCCTCATGTATCTCCCACAAACCTCTGTTTCTGGCTCGGCTTCCTTTGGCAGGTGTCGGCTTTCTAGGCCAAGGGCATGACCTTGCTGTTGTTGTTGTTTGGTGTCTTCAATTCCCAGGTTAGTTCTTAGACAAACTTGGCCGAATCCACAATTACATGTGTGGCAGCCCCTGGGCCACCCAGCAGAGTGACACCCTGAGCCCATCTGTGGAGTGAGAGATCACCCACAGGTGCAGACCAGTCCACCTCCGCCTGGAGGAGGGTCCGCAGGGGGAACTGGCTCTGCCAGAAGGTACTTTGCTGTTATCCAGCCACAGGCAGGTGTTGGGGGAAATCGGTGTCACCCTTCTTGTCTCCACTTGGACCTCCAGTGGGAGCACCCTGGGCGCTGTGGCTTGCAAGGGTGGGAGCCACAGTCAGTTATCCCCTCTCTACCTCAGGCTGTCAGACACCCATTTCTCACAGCTGTGTCACTTCCTGATGGCTTTGTCACTTGGAAAGCGGGCTGCCACACATGCATTACGAAGCCAATTCATTCACAAGCAGCATCGAACAAAGAAGTGGGAGAGAAAGACTTAATAAGAATGGCTTACACTTTAGTGGGGCTAAGCACCACTTGCAGGGATTTTGTTTTATTTCTATATGTTGTATCTTACTGGAGGTCATGGTCAAAGAAGCTTGCAAAACCCTGGGGTGGTTTGACACCTGGAGCTGACAGGCTTCAGCCTGCTCACCTGCATTTGCAAAGGCCCCCTTCCCTGGGCGGGGACCTCCGGGAATGACAAGCAGGCAGGCAGTCTCAGACCTTGGGCCCCTCGACACCTGCCCTGTGAACATGTGCCCTTTGATAGATGGGTTTGATCTCAGCAGAGGACAGAGTTGATGGGAGTGTAGCAGGCAGCCCTGGAGCACTGCGTGTGCAGGGGAAGGTTCTGCCCTGCCTTCCAGGCGTGTGAGGTGGGATCACCTATGGTGTATACAGGGAGTGGTCCACGGTGTGCATTATGGATTGTGGGTGTGTGGGTGTCTGTGTTCTGTACTTGGTGATGGGTGAATGTATGTGTCAGCCTCTGCCTGGATGGGAAAAGAAGTTCAGAAACAAGCAAATGACACAAAGCGCTGAACAGAGTCCTGGGGCTGAACCATCCAGGCCAGGCTTAGAACCAGCTCTGGCTTTTCCCAGCAGCAAGTGTGTGGCTAAGGCAGACTCCATCCCTGTACACATCCGCTGCTTCCTCCCAGAAATACAGCTGCAGTTGTCACCTTCCTGTACAACTCTTCCCCCCAGGTGCATAATGACCCACAGTGCGGCCCCTTCCCCTACACCTGCTCCAGATCTGTCAGCCTCTTCCTTTCGGGTGAGCAGGAGATCCGCCTGGCCAAGGAGGTCACCCATGGAGGCGTGAGGTAATATAGCACCTGCTGCTCCAAGCTGCCCCGGTCCCTGATGCTGTGGGTGGGGGTCAGGGGAAAAGGATTGGTTTTGGGGAATAAGCAATGATTTTCAGCATCAGGGTCAAAGCAGACTGGCAGGTGAGCTGGGTTTGCAGGAGGCCCCAGACTCTGGACAGGGTGTTCCAGCAGGGGGCTCACCATGGTCAATGTGCACAGTGTGTCTTTCATAATTGTCCACAAACCTTCCCAAGTGGATCACCCATAGTTGCTGCTGCCCAGAGCACAAGCTGAGCCTGCTGTTGCCCCTTTCTGATGCTGTGGGGTCAGTTGGAGTGGCAGATACCTTGCTGGGCTGTTGTGGATCCTGGGGAAGCATCTGATGAGGGAGAGCTTCACATGCCACCTGGACCTGAGTTACAGTCCTTACAGGACTGTGCTATTGCCCCTGTCCTCTCACTGTCCATCTGTGGGGCAGTCAGAGGGTATTCCTGCTGTGACCTGTTGCCCCACTACCTTCTGCCTGAAACCCAGCAAGCAGGCTGACCACACTCGGGCTGAGCATCCGATGGAAGGCCTCATTGTACGAATGAAGCATTGCTATGCGGGTCTTTTGGTGCGTGAGGCCCAGCTTTGCTTTCCCTTTCCTGGTTTTCCACCAGTTCAGACACTGCTCAAGTCCAGAGGAGCTAGATGGGCTAGCCTCTCTGTGCAGCCGGAGCCTTGCGCCTCTGCTTGCCTCCCCTCTTAGCTTCTCTGACCACCCTATGCCTGCTCCCCATCCAAAAGATAGAGAAAGCACCTGCTCCCTTCATCTTTCCTCTGTCTTGGAAAAAAAGGAGCTGGCAGGTGCTGTGCCTCTGACATTGACTGTCAGAACTGCAAGCTTAAAAAGTCCGCAAGAGCTCTTGGCCACATCACTAACATGCTGCCTGGGATTTGTACATTTCATATCAGTGTTCTCGTCTCAGCTCTGGTCCCGATTCTGCTAACTCATGCCTTGGGAGATGGCCGGTGCTGACAGCTCAGGTCGTGGGTCCCTCCCAGTCACGTGGGTGACCTAGACTGTTTCTGGTACCCAGCTTTGGTCTAACCCACACGAGGCTTGTCACAAGGAAGTGAAAGACTAGATGGGAGAGAGTTAACACACTCACTTTTAAAGGCCTCTGGTGGAAATTAAAAAAAAAAAAAATTTCTCTGTTAAAGAGTAGCTCCAGGTACCTGGGAACTCTGGGATTTTGGGCGTGGGCTCCTCTCAGGGTAGGAGGTAGGGAAGGGGATGTGCTGGCTCTCAGGCTGTGCCCCACAGGGTCCAGCTGCCCCTCGTAATGGGGAGCGTGCACCTACAGCGGCTGGCTGGCTATGTGCTCGTGCGACACCGGTCGGCCTTCACGCTGGCCTGGGATGGCGCCTCAGCTGTCTACATCAAGATGAGCCCCGAGTTCGTGGGCTGGACACGTGGCTTGTGTGGGAACAACAATGCTGACCCACAGGATGATTTGGTGACCAGCTATGGTGAGTTCCGGACAGGGGCCCCGACAGGTTTTGGTGGGTGTGGAAGAGAGGTGAGAGAGAGCCCTGGGGTCATGGTCATGGTGTTTAAGACCCAGCGGTAGGTCAAGGCCACTTCCTTACACATATGAGGTCTCAGGCAGTTCTTGGCTATCCTGATCTGTTTGTTATTCTATAAAATTGTCCTAAAGAGATTTTCTGCGAGGATGTGTGCAGAGCCAGTGAGCACTTCTGCTGGTATTGAGCCAGAGAGGGGGGTGCAGGGAGCAGAGGGTCAGAGAGAGAGCCAGGGGAGAAGGGCCTCGCCAGGACTGAAGGTCCCTACCTACGCATGAGCACTGGGAAGTGAAGCTGAAGGGTGCAAGGCTTTTCTGGGGACCTTCTTTCTCTGGAAGAGGGGAGGTTGAATACCTACAATACAGGCAGTGTGAACCATGTAGTCCCAACTCTTTATATTGCTCTCCTGAGAGATGGGGCTGCTCCCCTCAGCTGGGAAACTGGGACCCAAAGGGAGGCAGGAGCTTACTGGGGCTCCTGCCCATTTGCCTTTTAGCTACCCAGGGTCTTCCCTAAGTTTGGAGTCATACGAGGCCTCTAAAGCTCCTCAGCTGGCTTTTAGTGCGACAATGGCTCATTCAGGGACTCATGGTTAGGAAGGGCACTTAATCAGGAGACATATATTTGGTGGCACCAGTCCTCTCTGCTGTATCCCCAGGGAAGCTGACAGATGATGTGGCAGAGTTTGTGCACAGCTGGCAGGACCAGGCTCCTAACCAGCCCGCAGGGCCTGCGGCCACCTCCCTGCCTCGTCCTCCGTGCCTGCAGCAGAGCCCAGGAGCCATGCAGGTCAGGACCCCCCAGGAAGAGGCCCCCACCTTGGGTTGGCTTGCCTCAGTTGCCCATCCAGCTTTTGGAAAGCCAGCACTGCAATGACCCAGGCTGCCTTGGTGTCTATGGCCCCATCCCTCTCCTCTCTATTCTTCTCCCTACTCCTGAGCCCACACTGGGGTCCCAGGTGACACCAGGGCTATGTCCCAGGGTGTGTACGAGCGGTGTGAGGCTCTGCTGTGGCCCCCGTTTGATGCCTGCCATGCCTACGTCAGCCCTCTGCCATTTGCAGCCAGCTGTACCAGCGATCTCTGCCAGTAAGTGAGCGGCGAGACATAGGGGTAGCATGGGATTCCTCCCAGTACCAGGCTGAGGGCTCAGCGCACGAACCACCTACAGTGACAATCCCAGGCCCCGAGAGAGAGCTGCACCCAGTGCTCTGAAATTTATATCTGCCTGGGTTGGGATGGAGCCTTCTCCCTCTACCATCCACCCCTCAGCCAGTGTACAGCAATGTGACCTGCCTTGTGGTCCTGCAGCAAGGCAGTGTCAATGGCTGGACTAGAAGCCTGACCTCCTCTGCACTCCTAGGGGTCTTCCTGGCTCCCTCTTCCAGCTGGATATGGATGAGGGAAGCTCTGAAGTGCTAGCCACCTCCAGGGATGTGGTGCCAGGGAAGGGAATGCTAGCAGGTTGGACCGTGTTCCAGCACAGCCCTTATCAATCTCCCTGCACAGATCAGCAGGCGACGAAGCCACATGGTGCCGGGCACTGGCAGAGTATGCCCGGGCATGTGCCCAGGCAGGACGGCCACTGCAGGGCTGGCGTACCCAGCTCCAACCATGCAGTAAGTACCTGCAGTACTTGGTTATGGACGGAGAGGACTTCAGGCAAGCTCTGGCCTGGGGCTGTGAGCAGTGTCCTTTGGCTTCAGCATCCTTGGCTGGGTCAGAAGCACAGATGTTGGAAGTGGGTTCCCTGAGGCTCCTCGCCAAGTGATAGATGGGAAACCTGAGGCTTAAAGTGGGAGGAACTGTGCTTGGGGCTGCAGTCTGAGCAAAGAATGGCTGTCAGAGCCTGCCAGGCCCTCTGCTTATTTTCTGGGTTCCTTGGGGCTTTCTAAGGAAGCAGGGGTTCAGGATGATCAGAGCCTTCCCACCCCCACCCAGAACCTGAGGGAGAGGCTGGGTCCTGCCAAGCTGAGGGGCCTGGGGCTCTCTCCCTCCCAAGTCGTGCACTGTAAGGAGAAGGACTTCACCTACAATGAGTGCATCGCCTGCTGCCCTGCCTCCTGCCAGCCCCGAGCAGCCTGTGTGGACAGCGAGATCGCCTGTGTGGACGGCTGCTACTGCCCCAATGGTATGTAAGGTGCAGGACTGGGTGCCTGGCAGCAGCTTCTTGACTAGGTTCAAGTGGACAACAATAGAATGCTCCGTGGATGCCGGAATGAAGGATGCTTCAGACAAATAAGTGAAAAAAAATGCATAAATAGCTGAAGAGGGGTAAGGATGGGGTGGGACTATGGCCCCAAGAGACTCATCAGGAGATCTGGTTTTCTGAGGACAGAGTTTTTTATGGTGTGTGGAGGGCAAGTTGCTCTGTGTTCGTTTCTGCATATGTGCCTTTGTTTAAGCCTTTTTCTGTGCACACCTAGATTATCCTATTTTTCAGTGTCCAAACTTGCAGCACAGCTGTAGTATACAATTCACCTGGCTGGGTGGAGGTTAAGATGAAAATACATAAAGATTCAGGCATTGTCTTTGGGGATCAGCCCCTGGTTTCAAGGACCAGGCAGACTTGAGTTTTGATTTAAGGTGTGATGTGGTGTAGCCGGCCTCAGACACAGGAAGTCAGTGTGTAGAAGAGTGGTCAGAGGTGCCTCCTGCAGGAGGTGGTGTTTCCCACCGGGTAGGATCTTGAAAGGTGGTAAGAAGAAGCAATTGTGCAGACCAGGGGGTTGGGGAATCTCCTGCATGCAGAGCTGGAGGTGGGATTCTCTGCATAGATGTTCATGCTTGGCTTGAGCCCAGGATTTACAGAGGAGAGAGTGGACTCAGAGAGGGAAGAACTTGGAAGCATGTACAGTTTGTGCCCAGGAGGAAGGGATGGAGCAACCTCTGCTGTCCCCTTAGGGTTGATCTTTGAGGAGGGAGGCTGCGTGGCCCCGGCTGAGTGTCCCTGCGAGTTCCATGGGACCCTACACCCACCTGGTGCTGTGGTGAAGGAAGACTGCAATGCCTGGTGTGTGGCTACTGCGGGGAAATGGGCAGGATGGCAGGTGCAGCCACTGCAGCTTACCAGCGGGGCCAGGAACCCTTCGATCCAGCCGTGGGGGAGATGGCCACCACCCATTTCCAAGAGAGGGAGGCCAAGGGCTGGGGCCAGGGAGGGGAGAGGCAGGAGGAGCTGTGGGGACCCTGTAGCCTCTGGGTGCTCAGCCCTCACCTGGAAGGATAACCTTGCTTCCCTGGGGCTCCATTTCAGCACGTGCACCGCAGGCAAGTGGGTATGCAGCACAGCTGTCTGTCCAGGTATGTCCCAACTTCTCTACAGACATGGAGCTTAGGGTTGGGGGAACTCCAGGCTCAGGCCTGCTGGGGGTGGGGGAAGTGGAAAAGGAGTGGTTCTGTGCTGTGGACCTGCCCCTTCTGTGTCTTCTGAGTCACTCTGCTAGGCTATGGGATTGCTCCAGCTGTTGCCAGATGTTATGTAGTTCTATGGAGATGCACACAGGTCGGGTGCCAGGAGGACACTTGGTGTATCTGTGGTCGGAGAAGGGAGACCCTGGGCTGGGAACAGGGTCCTGGGTGGCCATGGCCCCTCCTGACCTTGGAAGGGTACAATGGGACAACTTAGGCAGAGGAGATGCCAGAGGCAGGGCTGTGTGTCTCTCTAATGGATCTCAGGGACAGTCTAATTGACCAACTGCCTCCTCACTGGGGCTCTCAGAACCTAGACTCCTTTGTGCTCCCAAGATGGGTTGCTGTGCCCTCCAAGTGCTTGGAAGCTAAAGGCAGGGACAATACCCTGGGTCAGTGGCCTTCTCTGCTCTCCACCCTCCCAGCTGAGTGCTCAGTGACCGGTGACATCCACTTCACCACCTTCGATGGCCGCCGGTACACGTTTCCTGCCTCGTGCCAGTACATCCTTGCCAAGAGCCGTTCCTCAGGCACCTTCACCGTGACGCTGCAGAATGCCCCGTGTGGCCTGGTAAGAGGGGGGACCCCAGTTTGAATGTTCCCAGCCACCTCTGCCCAAGCAGAGGGTTGAGTCCTTTCCCTCTAGTCTTGCCCTGCCCTGCGCTGCCCTTGGCTGCTCTCCGAGTCAGGAGGCTGCTCATCGTCACCTGTAGGGCTGCCCTTGCCACCCTGAGGGAGGCCACAGAGAGGGGACAGCCAGACACCTTCCCACTCATTAAGTTCCAGCCTTAGATCCATGTTCTTTGCCTCAGTGGTCCATTACTTGGGTCCTTCCATACCCTGTCCCTGGGGGTGGCTGGCCAACCTTGGCCAGAGGTGACCCACTGCACTGTTGGACAGTGCCCTCCCGTGAGCCACCTCTTTTCACTGTGAGCCAGTGTGTACCAGCGAGTTCACCTGCATAATGACTGACATCATGCCTGGCACCATGTGTATGTGTTAGGGGGAAATGTGGGGAAAAGAGCCCTGATCCTACCCCTGCAGCTCATGGCCTATGAGGGTGGTCACTCATGTTCTCTGACCTCTTTGTGAGCTCCTCCTCTCTGTCCCAGAAGGGGTGATTCTTGGAGGAAATGGTCCTGCAAGATGAATCGAGAGAAGCCTTGCAGCAGAGGTGGCATTTGAGCTGAGCGATCTAGAAAGCAGGCCTAAAAAGACAGATAGAAATGACTTATCAGTGTGTGAGGCTGTGGAGGAAGGGCATGCTGGGAGCTGATCGGATCACATGAGGAAAGAAAAGAGAAAAGAATGTTTTAGAATATACCAAGGCAGATGCAGAGTGTGTGGTAAAGTGAGGCTTGTGTGGGAGAGAAGCCATGAAGTCCAAAGTGGACGAGATCCTCCGTGGGTTGTGTCTCTGCTGGGAAGAGGAGGGAACTGAGATTTGAAGAGGGAGATTCCTTTAGAGCTTGTAGCTTTCAGTGACAGCAGGACTGAACCTGAGACTTGACCCAAAAGTGTGGGCTTCCTCCCCACACCAGTGACATGCCTGGAGAGGGGGGGATGGGGGAGGTGAATGCCCTTGACTTAGATGATGTTTTGGATGCAAGGATCCAGGGCTGTTTCAGGGAGGTTCTGCTCCCTGGGTGGGATCAGAAGGACAGTTGTGGCTGTGGCTGAAAAGTTCCAAGCCCTGGTTAGTTCCTTGTTTCACTGCACTTGCTTGTGGCACTCTCCTGTTAACATTTCTTCTGCCTCAGGATGGAGCCTCCAAATCTGCCAAGGCCCTGCCTATGCCCTCAAACTGCTTTGCCCCATGGGCTCTGCCCCCTCTGGCCTCCTTCACGCACTGGTGGGGGGTGGCGTTAACACTCTCCTGGGTGGCCGTTTTGTGCAGGCTGCTCCTCCTGCTCAGCTGTTTCCCTCTTCTCTTTGCCCAGCAGCTTCTGAGCATTCTGGAGATAACAGTTCAAGTGACACATTTTTGTGCCTCAGTTTTCTGACCTACAAAATGCAAATGCTATAGTGGTACTTGCCCAATCAGATTGCTCTGAAGATGAAGCATGTGACTGTGCATAAAGGAATGAGAACTCAGGGTTAATTCCATATGATAGCTGCTACCTTGAAAGCTTCTAGTATAATTAAGGCTTTTATTATTTACAGTAATCACTGTCATTCCCTGGGATGGTCTTTCCTACTTCAGCAGATTAAGTCTGGTTCTTTGTTCATGAAGTTTTCTTTTTTTGTCCTTAGATTTAACAGAGCTCTGTCTGTTGGTTCACTCCCTAAGTGGCCCCATGACTCTAGGCAGTCACCAAAGCCAGGAACTGGACACTCGGTCTCCCATATGGGTGGCAGGCACCCAGTTCTTGGGCCATCACTTCTGCGCCCTGGAGGCTGCACTAGCAGGGAGGAAGCAGAGCATTGAATCTAGACATTCTGTGTGGGATGTGGGTGTGTCAACCAACATCCCAACCCTGAGGACAAATGCCTGCTCCATAAATCTGGCTTTTCCATGTACTTTCCTCATGCCCTGTATCTGCTTATAGCACTGATCATGATTATATAGAGGTAAACTTTATCAAAACCTGTGTCCCATAGGCTGTTAGCTCCATGAGGAGGCATACGGTATCTGTCTTATTTATCACTGCATCCATAAATCTGGCGCACAGTAGGTGCTCAAGCAATGTTTAAATAAACGTGTGGATGGGGCTACGACTAGAGGCGGCGTGTAGTATGTGTTTCAGAGATGGAGAACCTGAGGCCCAGAGAACACTACCACATTTCCTGTGTGCCTGTGCAATGCAAGATGTGACCCATTGAAACAGCTACACTCCTCCCCCCCACAAAGACCAAAGTCCAAGCTCTGAGGGGAGGCCAGCCTCAGGCCATCTGGGGGCCCTCTGCTCTGCTCCCCCTGGCAACCTGAGACATCACTGTGGCTTCTGCTTCTGCTAGTGCCACCCCTCCCTGTTCCTGACCTCCTGCAGTCTGAGCCCCTGCCAGTGAAAATGAATGCACCTGCTGGCCCCTGTCCAACACTCTGAATGTGCTGCTCTGCTTGGGATGGGGTCCCTGTCCTGGGAAGGCTCTGCTGGCCTCTGCCCCACTGGCCTCTGTCCCTTCCCTTCTCTCCCCAGGACCAAGACGGAGCCTGTGTCCAGTCAGTGTCTGTGATTGTGCACCAGGACCCTCGGAAGCAGGTGACCCTGACTCGGATGGGGGATGTCCTTCTGTTTGACCAATACAAGATCACCCTACCCTACACAGATGGTACGGCTCAGGTGGATGAAGGAGTCAGGGGAAGCTGGTTGGTCCTTCCCAGGCTGTTTTGTCAAAAGACACTGCCACACAGGCAAGCACTGATGTTCTAGTGCTGAGAGGGTCAGGCCAGAAGACACACTGGTCCTAGAAATGCACATTCCTGAAGTGCACTTTTCTGCCCACCCAGCAGTTGTCTTCATGGGATGATGGCGACTTCATGCATTTGTATATGTATGGTACTGTTTTCCAATCCTCTACTTGGTTTGGGTTCTCATCCTGTCTGGTGAATGGTCCCCTGGTCTTATGGGCAGCTAGCATACAGGAAACAGGTTTGGCAGAAATGGGGAAACTATTAGATTATAAGTTACAGTACCAGAGAAAGCAACTTTAAAAAGGAAGAAAAGAGGGAAAGCAGGCAGATATATGTGTGTGTGTGTGTGTGTGTGTGTGTGTGTATAAAATAGTAACTCAAGATGGAGAGGAACTGGAGTGTGTTGTGTATAAAAAGACCATACAACTTTAGTGGGAGCTTTGAGCTGTGGTGTTTTCTCTCTGGAATTCGCTCATGACTGCAAACAGCTTATCTGGGGAGAGAAGAGGAGCCACACTTGATGTTTGGACATTGATGCTTAGCAGGGAAAACTGGTAAAGGGATGTTTAAAAAAACTTTGGTACATATTTAAATTTATGATTTCATGTCTTAATAGGCACATTTCTGTAAATATGTACAGTTCATTGAAGATCTATTTACTGAGAATTTAAATAAAGGTGATTTCTGATTTTTTTTAAAAAAAGACCACACAAGTATAGAAATGGTTAATAATCAAGAATTAGAATGTCTGTAGTTGGATCTGAAATTGTGAGCTGCCTGATGGCCACTGTGAAGAGAGGGAGAGGGGGATTAGCCAGTTCTCCTGTGTCTGAGATGAACACAAAGTGATGAGCCCTTGTTGCCTAGTGAAATGTCTCCCCTCAGTCTCCGGAAGCTACCCCTGGGTCCTGGCTTCTTCACTGAGCAGGGCTTCCTCCAGGCTGCCCACACCAGAGAGGCTGGGGAGGAGCAGATGGTGGGTGGAGTGTATAGGGCTGAACTTCCTACACCCCTTCCGGCTCCCCGCACAGATGCCTTTGAGATCCGGAGGTTGTCCTCCGTGTTCCTGCGTGTGAGGACCAACGTGGGTGTGCGCGTGCTGTACGACCGAGAAGGGCTGCGGCTGTACCTGCAGGTGGACCCGCGATGGGTGGACGACACCGTGGGCCTCTGCGGCACCTTCAATGGCAATACACAGGATGACTTCCTGTAGGTGCCCTTGCCCTGGGAACCCGAGGGAGTGGGTAGATGGGCCCTCTAAGGTTCTTCCAGAACTGGTCTCCCCTGGCCCAGATGTGTTGTGTAAATGATGCATTCTTCTACGTTTAAATCGGTTGTTGTTCAGACATTCCTCTACTATTAGATTTGGAATTTCCTTAAAGTAGTGGTTCACAATCCCTTGCATGTGGAAGAATCACTTGGTAAAGTCTGCTGAAATGTTGATTTTTAGGTCCCATTCTTCAAGAACCTGATAGGAGGTGGAGCTGGGATATTGTTCTTGATAAGCACAGCTGTGGCTATAGCACTTGGGATCTACAAACACTGCTTGAGAAAAGTTTTTATAGTAGTCTTAATGATTTGACTAATTGTTCTGCTTTAATTGATTCCCAGTGACTGAACAATACCAAAAAAGAGGGTTGATTTTGATGACTGGAGGTTCTAGCCAGTCTTTCACATTCCATACATTGAGTAATGTAGATGGAAGCGTGCCTAGTCATAAATGTGAATTATTTTTGTTGTGAAGAACACGCTAAGAGCCCTTCAATGCACAGATATCTAAAAATATAACACCCTGTTGTCTCACCGGGTGGGACTGTTAAGGCACCTGACCAGAATGATGGGGCAGATCTTGGCTTAGTGTTTGGGCTGCTAGCTTCCCTCCTAAATGTGAACTTGCAGTGTCATTACTGCTTTAGGTAATCCAAGATCTCTTACTGCACTGACAAAAATGTGGGCACATAGGTGCCAGGCAGAACATGGTTCCTATGGGGTAATGATCTCTGTACTTTACCACCTACACCTCAGGTTTTACAGCTCTGGGAAACTGGGAATGTCTAGGCAACATGTTTCTCCTCTTTTCCCATTCCCTGCTCTGTGCTTCCCACTTTGAAACCCAAGGAGCACCAGGGAATGTTCAGAAACATCCCATAGCAAAAGGAGGAGGTAGATTTGCCTGTGTCTAGCACATATTTGCAGTGTGTACATGTTGGGGATGTATGTGAGTGGTGTCTGTGGACTTATCCATGATCTGTGTTTCAGTGAGGCATTCAGACGAGTGCCCATGCAAAGACTGTGTGTGTATGTGAGCAAGTGGGTGTTTAGCAGACTATATTGTTGGTGTCCTGGGTCCAGACAAGCTAGTGTGTGAATATGGTTATGCCTCGGTCACAGGTCCCCAGTGGGGGTGCCTGAGAACACCCCACAGCTCTTTGGCAACTCCTGGAAAACATTGTCTGCCTGCTCTCCACTGATTCCTGGCTCCCCGCTGGACCCCTGCGATGTGCACCTGCAAGCTGGTGAGTTGAGGGGAGGGAGAAGCCTAGAGAGCCAGGTGCAGGTGGTACTCTACTCTAGGAAAGATGTGATGGGAAGAACCATGAGACAGGAGAAGAAGAGAGACAGGAGAAAGGTGAGGGCTATGTACAGATTCTATCACCATCATGTCCATACATGTGTAAACGGCTGTGCCATCTTGCAGTCAAGGTAGAAGTCCTCCCTTGGCCCCAGCTGGCCCTCAACAATGCCCTTCCCCTGTCTCATCACCCTTCGTTTCTTTTGCTGTTCTCCCTGTAGCTGAGTCTGCTCTCTGCCCAGTCTTTGCCCCAGCTGGGGCTTCCCCAAGAATGCTTTTCCTGCACAAAGATGTGTGCCTCAGTCCCTCTTTTCCAGATTCTTGCTCAAACTCCATCTTCTCTCTGAGTGCCTCCTTACTCACCTGAGCTCAGGTGGCTTTTGCCTCTCCTGGCCCACCTAGCCTGCCCTCTGCTCCTCCCTAACTTGCTCTTGCTCCTTAGACTCCTTGTTTCATCTGTTCTGTAGAAATAATTTAGAGACTGCCTCTCCTCACCGCAGGGTGCACTCTATAAGGGCAGGGATTTGCATTGGTTTGGTTCACTGCTAGGTCTCCCTCACCAGATGGGCTCATGCCTGGCAGAGAGACTACATTGCATGCAAGTACGTGAGTGCAAACACACATGTGTACATGCACATGTCCTCCTTCATAGTTGTCTACACCATGCCTATAACCTGGACTCTACTGAATCATCTACACACATGCCCAGCCCACAGCCCTCCTGCGCACATGCACATGTCCTCTTGTGTGGGCAGGCGGTCCCACTGAGCCATGTTGAAGGAAGGAGAGGCTGAATCCTGGGCACCAGGCCAGCTTGTGGCTGACCACCTGGTTCCTGTCCCTCCTGGGCTCAGCCTCCTACGCCGTGCAGGCCTGCAGCGTGCTCATGGGGGAGCTGTTCGCGCCCTGCTCCACACACCTGAGCCCCGTGCCCTACTTCGAGCAGTGCCGCCAGGACACCTGCCGCTGTGGGCAGCCGTGCCTGTGTGCTGCACTGACCCATTACGCCTACCTGTGCCAGCGCCATGGACTCCCCATCAACTTTCGTGCCCACGTTCCAACCTGTGGTGAGTGCCCTGTGCTTGTGCACTGTGGGACGGTGGGAGGAGCAGCCTGGGTTCCAGACCCCAGTGTCCCCTGAACTGTCTATGAGGATGTTGCAGTCTCCTCCAGCCTGGCTGTTCTCCACACAGGCTAACTCTTCCCAGTGTGCTCTCCAACCATGCCAGGGGCCACCCAGCCCTTGGACATCCAGACCTGAACACAGGGACACATGACTTGGAACTGCTTCTCTTAGCCATTTCTACTTCTTACCATGCCACCACCCTAGTCAGAGCCACCTTTTCACTGGAATGAACATTCATAGGATGAACTTGTTCAAGGTCACTAGCTCCACATCTTCAAAGTCACAGCCCCTTTTTATTTCAGTACTGCAAGAACCTGCCTTCTCTGAATCTAAACTTCGTTGGAGGAGAAGGGACAAAACCTTGACACTGTTCTGGAAGTGCACACATTTGAGTCACAACCACATATTTGGCAGCGGGTGCAGGCATTGCATGTTGCAACTGTTCCCCTGGTGGCTTTGGTGTGCAGCCTGGATTGGGTGTTCCCCTGGTGGCTTTGGTGTGCAGTGCTGAACTTGACAGAGGCTGTAGACCTAAGAAGAAAAGGAACTTGGCCAATGCCTCATCTCTCCATCCTTCTCTCCCACTGCTTTGTCATCACTGTAGTGAGAGGTGGTAGCAACCTGCATCAGACTTGGGTTCAAATAACATCTCTGACCTTGAACTGCTATGTGACCTTGTACAAGTGTCCTAACTTTTCTGGGTATCAGTTCTCATCCTCAGGATGAGTCTCACCTGACACCATTGTGAGGATGAAGGCAAAGCACAGTCCCCTCTCTTACTGCAGCCCTGTCCTGTGAAGCCACCAAGGAGTACAGCCCCTGTGTGACCCCGTGTGGACAGACCTGCCAGGAGCTGGCCAATCCTGAGGCCTGTGGGCTTGATGCTCGTAATGACCTCAGCAGAGACGAGTGTGTGGAGGGCTGTGCCTGTCCCCCAGACACCTACCTGGACACTCAGGCCAATCTCTGTGTCCCCAGGTGAGTGGGCCAGCTCGACTTGGGAATCAGGTGGGGAGATGTGGCCAGGGGTCTTCCATGGTGGGCCTCTCACGTGCTCCTTCCCACAGATACAGACCAGGCTTTGATGGGGACATATGTGTGTGTGTGTGTGGGGGGTCCTCCTCTAGTCTCCCTCTCAGGTCCCTTCTAGCTCTGGCTTTTCTGGCCACATGTTGCTCTCATCTCTCTTCTCTTGCTGCAAGTATTTATTGGCTCCCTCGTGTGTTCTAGGCAGTTCTAGACATTGAAATTTAGCAAGAAGTGGAACACAGTCCTAGCTTGTGGAGCCCACGTTCTAGGGCAATGAGACATAATAGACACACTTGGAGGGCTGGGCTGGGCAGTAGTAAAAGAAGACTGAGTCTTTTTGCAGTGGAGTGGAGGCTGAGGGAAGCAAGGGAGGAGGCTCCAGGCAAAGGGGTGTCCTCTGCAGTAGGACAGAGTGGGAGGATAGGTGGTAGATTGTGATCCCTACAGAACTGGGGTTGATTGACAAGGCCCCTCATTCCTCCAGGCTTCTCTTTTTCCATCTGTAGGATGGTACAACACCCAGCTGAGGGTTTTCAGGTGATGAGGGACTCAAAAGAGAACCCTTTCATGGGTAAATAGGAATCACCCAGAAGCCTTTGCAAAGGAAAGATTCACTCCCAGAGATGCAGGTGCACACTGCTCCCCTGCACTGGGCACTGAGTATTGCCCATGCTGGGAGCTGCTGGGGGCAGAGGAGCAGGAGGATAAGAAGCTGTGGGGTGGATGAATATGGGTGTCCCACCCTCCACTGTGCTGATCCCAAGTGTGCAGGTGCCTGGAGTAGCAGATACCTTACAAAAAAAAGGCAGTTTAGGGATCCCAGCTTGCCAGGAAGCAACTCCCTGAGGAGTCATTGAGCATGTGGTGGGGGCCCATGGGTGTCTCTGGCCAGAAGTGAAGATAACTGACAGCCAGTGCAGCAGAGGCACTGCCTGCTCATCCTGGATGTGGGTGTGATTGACCTGTCCCATTGCACCACGATGCTGTAGCTGTTGAGTATTGCCAGACTCTTCCCTGATCTGGCCTAGTATGAGTCAACAGGCATTGATCCTGGTCTTTCTGCCCCTCTGTTCCTGAAGCTGACCTCAGGAGTTGGGGGAGGGGGACCTGGGAGAGTAGCTTCAGCTAAGCTCTGTGGGTAGCCCCTACTCTGGAGTTGGCCCTGCCCCTGGCTGCTTTTGGGAGCTGGCCCTGGCCCCTGGTCCCTGCTGAGAAGACTTGCTGGCTTCTTGAAACCATGTCATATACCACTGTAGATGCCATTCCTTCTCTCTGTGTCCTTCAGCCCCTGGATGACCAAGATGGTGGCCATGTCCTTGGCAACCTCTGCCCCAGATCTTGAGTCTGTGTGTGTGTGTGTTTTTAATAGGAACCAGTGCTCCTGCCACTTCCAAGGAGTGGACTATCCCCCTGGAGACAGTGACATTCCCTCCCTGGGCCATTGGTGAGCTTTGTGGGTGCAGCCTTATTTGCCCCACAACCCTTCTTTTGGAAGTTGCTTACTGGAGACACTGCAGCTGCAGTTGAGTAGAACGTTCTGTGAAGTGACACCCACTTTCCCTCCTAGGCAGGGACTGGGGCTGGTTGGGGAGGGGCAGTGAGTGGAGCTGTCTGTCTGAAACTGGGGTGCAGAGCCTGGGAAGCCAGCCCCAGTGTCCCCCTCTCTGTGCAGCCACTGCCAAGATGGAGTCATGAGCTGTGACAGCAAAGCTCCAGGTAAGGGTAACTACCGGGCAGGGCCTCCTTGATGGGACTTAGGGGCTTCTCTGTTGGGGATGGGGTGGATAGTTGAGACTTGCGCATTATTCAGGACCAGGCGAGCCCACCCCAGGTCTTATACCTACTCTGAAGGTTCTGTATTTCTTATCTTCCTGACAAAAGCCCTAGCCTTTGTTCAAACCTCTGTAGCATGTATCTGGGAACCCAAACAATGTCCCAGCAGCAGCCGGAACATAAGGTCTCCAAGCCTATCTCTCTCACCTCCTCTGACTGCAGGGGCCCAGACCAGCCAGACCAGCCCTGGGCCAGAGGCTCCTGCACCTGCCCACCTCCCCCTCTCTTCCAGCTGCAGCCTGCCCTGTGGGCCAAGTCTTCGTGAACTGTACTGAGCTGCACACAGACCCAGAGCTGAGCAGGGAGAGGACATGTGAACAGCAGCTGCTGAACCTGAGCATGCCCGCACGGAGTCCCTGCCTTTCGGGCTGCGCCTGTCCCCAGGGGTATGCACCCATGTGTGTCATCATCCCCCCTTTCCTGAAAGCAGCAGGTCCAGGAACCCTGAGGTGCAGTGGGGGCAGGAAGACCTCACTCAGTTTTGAAGGGAGTTCCTGGCCTAGGGCAGGCTTGTAGCAGCTGAAATGGGCAGTGTGGAGCCCAGGAAAGGGCAGGAACTGGGGGAATCCAGCCCTGGATGTATTGTGCCTAGCTGTACTTCTGCCTGCCACATGACCTTGAGTGAGGTGGGCTTTGTTTCTCACCTGTAAAATGGGGATGATAACTCTAAGGTAGTAGATCATTGTAAGAATTAAGGGAGGCACTGTGGTGGAAAAGAATTGGGCATTGTGGCCATGTTGTCTCCCAATTCTTTCTCTAGATTAGAGAAATTTTCCTTTATTATTTCATTAAATATATTTCTAAAACCAGTTTCTCTTTCTACACCTTCTGGGACTCCCGTAACTCTTATATTTGGCCTCTTCACAGTGTCTTTCAATTTTTGAATACTTTTTTTGGCCTGATCCAGCTCTGCTTCCAGCTTTTTGTTTGTTTCCCCCTGATGACAGGAAATATCTTCCAATTCTGAGATTCTTTCTTCTGCTTGCTTCATTTTACTTTGGAGACTCTCCACTGTACTTTTAATTTGCTCTACTGTGTTCTTAATTTCTGATATATCAGCGTTGATTTGCTTTATTGCTGCTATTGCTTGTGTAAAATATTGCTTCCTTAAATTCTTTGAACTCTTCTATGTGCTTCTCATTTTTGATCAGAAGCTTTAAAATGAGTTTTCTGAATTCTGTGTCCCCCATTTTCTCTGAGGTTGGCAAAGGGTTTTGCTCCTTGGCAGGGGAGTTTTGGGTAATATTCATTGTGTCTTTGTCTCTTCTTTTGCTCTTGATGATTGCACTTCTGGTTAGCAGAGTCTTCTGCTTAGGGCAGGTTTCTGAGCTATTTCACCCACAGGTCTACAGTTTGATTTTACTTATTGCAGTTGGTACACAACTCTTTGCTGGCAGCCACTTGTGCCACAACCTCCAGCGAGTTCCAGGTCTGGGTTCTTATGTTAGATTTCCACCGTGGTCTCCATAGCCCCAGCTCCTGGCTCACCAATCTCCACCTCCTGTGATACCGTGCTGAGGCTGCACCTTTGTCTCTGCAACCTTTCTCCCACTTCTGGTTGGAGCAGGTCCCAGGATTAGGGAGACACCAGGTGTCCTATATAGCTAGGTTGTTGGTGGTACTGATCTTGCTGGAACCTGTTGGACATTAGGTCTGGGTGCCACACGGACTTATTTTGACCTGTACGATGCCACAGTCGGTATTATTTTCCTGTGGGACCAGTGCAATCCACGGAACTCAGTGAGTTCTTGGGAGATTAGCACATGCGCAGTTCACTGTCGTCCTCTGCAGTCCTAAAGCTTTTGCCACACTGTACAAAATGGCGCCCGACATACCACTACTAGAGTTCTTGATCTGCTGGCTGTCAGATCTGAGGGCTACCCAGACCTGTCTTGTGTGGAACCTGTAGAATGCCACATTGCTGCAGTTCACTGAGTCAGAAATGAGTTCCCTCCTAGCTCAGCGCATGCTCAGTCCTTTCCCTTGCCTTTGCCTCCTTATGCAAAATGGCATCCAATTCAGCTCTAAAAGGCTGACTGGGCTATTCTTGTACTACCTCTCTGGAATCTGCTGCTCTGTCTCTGCTCCTGGTCAAACCAAACTGACCAGCAGAACAGACAGTACTTTGTCCAGGTTCACCTCCCAAGTTCCCAGTGAAAGTCCCTTCCCACCTTGTTGCTGGTGAAGTTCTGGCTGCTGGTGGAGTTCAGATTGACCTTAGCTGAATGCTGTTGGAGTATCAGTCAGTGCAACACCACACCATTGTGTCCGCTGCTTTCCTGTGTCTGTCAGTCTCCAGGTGCCCCTCTGCTGTTGTTCTGTCCTCTCCTATTTCCTGGAATATGTCCTCTCTGCTTCATCCTGATTAAATGTTTTTCCGTCTGTCTAAACGAGTCCTTACCCTATTCTACCATCTTGATTCTCCCCAACATGAACGTCTTTTTTTTTTTTTAATTTATTTTTTTATTATTTTTTTTATTGGAAAGGCGGATATACAGAGAGGAGAGACAGAGAGGAAGATCTTCCGTCCGATGATTCACTCCCCAAGTGAGCGCAATGGCCGATGCTATGCCGATCCGAAGCCAGGAGCCTCTTCTGGGTCTCCCACGCGGGTGCAGGGTCCCAAGGCTTTGGGCCGTCCTCAACTGCTTTCCCGGGCCACAGGCAGGGAGCTGGAAGGGAAGCGGGGCTGCCAGGATAGAACTGGTGCCCATATGGGATCCCGGGCATGCAAGGCGAGGACCTTAACCGCTGTGCCACCGTGCTGGGTGCCCTACATGAACATCTTAACCAACACATTAGCCACTGGCCAAATACCTCCCTGGCTACGTACTTTCTTTTTAACATTATGTGAGGGATCTTCAAAAACAACTATGAGGAAAAATATATCTAGGATGGGTTTTTTTTTTGCCATATATATATTTTTAAAGATTTATTTTATTATTTTTTTATTGGAAAGGCAGATATACATGGAGCAGAGACAGAGAGGAAGATCTTCCGTCCGATGATTCACTCCCCAAGTGAGCGTGCAACATTTTTTGCCATATATTTTTAAAAAGATGTATTTTTTTTTTCCTGATAGAAGTTTTATTTACTTATTCAAAAAATTAGAGACAGGGAGTGCTGGTTCCCTCCCCAGATGGCTGCAACAGCCAGGGGCAACCCAAGTCAAAGCCAGGAGGTTTTTCTAGGTCTCCTCCATGGGTGCAAGGACCCAAATACTAGGGCCACCTGCTGTTGGTTTTCCCAGGCTGTTAGCAGGAAGCTGGATTGGAAGTGGAACAGCTGGGACAGAAACCTACTCCCCTATGGGATGCCGGCATCTCAGGCAATGGCTTTATCAGTTATGCTACAACACAGACCCCCAGGATAAACAATTTTGAAATCCCTGTATTCTTTTTTTTATAATATAATGTTTATAAAAAACATTTCCATGAACTCTTCATATATATAATTTCAAAAACATGTTATATTGTATTAAAATAATCTTTTAATTCAATTTCTCATCAAGCTTTTAAAAATAGTCTAGTGTTTTTTTAAGTTGGTGATTTGGGGATTTTTTTTTTTTTGTCATTTTCCTGGTGTCATAACATGTATCTTTCATTTTTTGCAGTCTACTATGAGATCATTTTTAAAACGATTTATTAATTTTTATTGGACAGGTACATTTATAGAGAGAAGGAGAGATAGAGAGAAAGATCTTCTATTTTCTGGTTTACTTTCCATGTGACCACAGCAGCAGAATTGAGTCCATATGAAGCCAGGAGCAAGAAGTTTCTTCCATCTCTCCTACACAGGTGCAGGGCACTAAAGCTTCGAGCACTGCTCTGCTGCATTCCCAGGCCATAAGCAGAGAGATGGATGGGAAGTGGAATAGCCAGGGCACGATCTGGCACCCATATGGGATCTCAGCACTTGCAAGGCAGAAGATTAGCCAATCAAGTCATTGTGCTGTGCTCAAGATAATATTTTAATACTTAGGTAGTGTACTTTCCTTGTTTCCTGTTTGTCCTTTATTGCTGTGTATTTTTATGTCTACTTATGTTGTAAATCATACACTTCATTAGTATTAATCTTGTTTTAAAGGATCACAGGGCTGACTTTGTTTTGTAGTGGATTAAGCCATCATTTGCAATTTCTGAATCCCATACCAGAATGTTGGTTTGAGTCCTGGCTGTTCCATTTCTGATCCAGCTTCCTGCTAATGCTCCTGGAAAGGCAACAGCAACTGACCCAAGTATTTGAGTTCCTGCCAACTATGGAGTTCCTAGATCCTGGCTTTGATCTGGCCCAGCCCTGATTATTGTGGCCATTTGGGGAATGAACCAGATTTTTCTGTCTCCTCCTCTCTATGATACTCTGATTGTCAAAAAATTAATTAAATACACCTTTTTTTTTTTTTTTTTTGCAAAACTAGAGGAAAATATCAATGATCTCCTAGGGGGATTAACGATTTTTTTAAAATATTCATTCACTTTCATTGGAAAGGATGATTTACAGAAAGGAGAGACAGATAGAAAAATCTTGCACCTGCTGTTTCACTCTGCAAGTGCTGTAACAGCTGGAGCTAAGCTGATCTTAAGCCAAGAGCCAGGAGATTCTTTCATGTCTCCCATGTAGATACAAGGTCCCAAGGCTTTGGGCCATCATTTACTGTTTTCCCAGGCCACAAGCAGGGAGTTAGATAGGAAGTAGAGCAGCCAGGATACGGATCACCCATACGTGATCCTGGTGCATGCAAGGTGAGGACTTTAGCCATTGAGTCATCACGCTGGGTCCAAATTAAACAATTTTCCAGCATTGGCTAGCATATATTTCAACAATCTTCCTTATAGAGATGAGCTTCCTTCTTCCTATAAAACTGTCTTTCAACATCTGTTTTAGTGTCTAACTGCAAATAATTCCTTCATATTTTTGTTTATCTGGAGACGTATTTACTTCATTTTCATTTATGAAGAATACTGTGTTAGAGACATAGAACCAGTTGACTGTAACTAAACAAGAAGGACTTATTGCAAGAACTGGCTATGGGATAGGATTATGGAGGCTCCAAGCCCCAGAATGGCCAGCTGAGATATGGGAAGCAGCTGCAGGGCTCAGTCCCAGTGCACAGAGCTCAGAGCCAGGGGAACTGATGCTGTTGCTTGCAGTCTGAGGCTAAAGGCCCAGGACTCTGGGGCTGGAGTTGGGGGAGCTGCTGGTATAAGATGCTACATCCCAAGGGTGGATCACCAGGATCTCTGATGTCCAAGGGCAGGATAAGCAGATGTCCCAGCTCCAGAAGAGAGTGAAGTCGGCCTTCCTCTGTGATTTTTTCCCCCCTCTATCTGGGCCCTTGGCTGAGTGGATGTGTCTGTCCACATTGGATGAGATTGGATCTTTTCTATTCTGTCCATTGAATCAAATGTCATTTTCTTCTAGAAACACCCCCTAAAGTTTACCTACTCAAGTATAATTATCTTTGTTTCTTAAGTATTTGTCCAGAAACAGTGCTTTAAGAAATATCTGGGTATCTTAATTTGTTAACTGTTACAAATGCTTTTGCTAAATATATA
This sequence comes from Ochotona curzoniae, assembly GCF_017591425.1. Lineage (NCBI taxonomy): Eukaryota > Metazoa > Chordata > Mammalia > Lagomorpha > Ochotonidae > Ochotona > Ochotona curzoniae. The sequence continues at coordinate 188,606 of NW_024466409.1, forward strand.
ATTCTAGGTTACCTTTTTTTTTTCTTTTTTTCTTTTTTCTTTTTTTGTTCACTATATAATCTTTTCTTGGAAAGAATTACAGAGAGAGATCTTTCATCCAATGGTTCACTCCCCAATTGGCCACAAAAGCTTCTACCTGAAAATGGGTCAAATTTCATGGAAACCAGACTAGAAAGTGGGGACCCTACTGCTCCTGCTGGTGAGCATGAGAGCTGGGACTGGGGGCAGACCAGGCTGGGCAGGACTACAACATCTGTTGGCCTGCATGTGAACTGGGCTAACTGACTGTATCCACTGGTGCAGCATGAGCCCTCAGAGTAAGGGTAGGCTGGTTGGGCTTTCCCACAGCATCTGCTGGCAAGGGCTAGGGCTGGGGACAAGTCCTGTCAGGCTATACTGCAGAACCACCTGAAGAGTGCAAGATCCAGAAATGAAAGTGAGTCCAGTAAGGAAACCGTGGACACCTCTCTGATGGGCTACAACTCCCACTGGTGGGCATGAGAACCAGGACTAGGGGCTGGCCTGGTTAAACAGGTGATAGCACCTACTGCCATGAGTATGGACAAGATAGTGGAGTCAGTTGGGATGAGTTAGGTTTCAATGCCCAATTATAAATATGAGAGCTGAATGAGATGTGGCACAGGCCAGACCAATCCACTGCGCATGCTGGCAGTCACAAAAACCAGGGTTGGGGGCCAGCCCCGAGGGGGCTACTGGGGGTCACTCTGATTGGGCTGCAGCTCTTGGTGGTATATGTGAGGGCCAACTATGTGGAGGGCAGGGTTGGACAGATAGGGGCAGAAAGCCTCCTGACCACTTGCTTGATGCATCCCTACAGCTTACTCAGACATGGAGATACATGTTTCCTGCCAGAGGAGTGCCCATGCACTTGGAAGGGGAAGGAATATTTTCCTGGGGATCAGGTGATGTCTCCCTGCCATACCTGGTAAGTGAGGGCTCTCCAAAAGGCCTTGCTCTTTGCAGGGGACAGCACAGATATGAGGTGCATCATCATGGATATAATATAGCATTTCTCTTCTACCATGTAGTATTTGTGTCGCATATTTGAGTGTTGTATAAGGGTATGGGTATATATGTAGTTCTAATCATATAGCAGAATATTTGGGGAATATTTTTGTATTTATATTAATGTGAGTTCAAACATATGTGTATATGACCAAAGTTGTATTTGTGATAATATGATTGTATATTTATATGAACACATAAATGTGGGTGTAAATCCAAGTTGCATAGACTGCATGTGAGCATGCATGTACATGGATGTCTATAAAATGGCAGATTTTCATGCATCTAAGTACGTCAATGAAAACATAGTTAGGAAGTTGTGCATGGATAGATGTGTTTATAGATACACACATTATGTTTTGTGCATATGCATTCACTAGTATGTATAGACATGTAGAAAGTATGTGAATATGGGTATTCACATTTGTGTTCACACATGAGTGAACATGTATGTGTGCATTTGTGTTTACCTTTGACTATGTCCATATCTGTATGTAGAAGTGAGCCTATATGAGAGCATATTTTTATGTTTGGTAATGCAAGTATACATATGTGGGAAAGCATGTACCTGGACTGGACTCAATGGAAGCAGACTTGGAGCTGGTTCTGTAGGGCCTGCTTTGGGCCCAGCAGCAGGAGTTAGGAAGTGGGTAGAGATTTGGCCAACTCAAGGAGAGAGCAAGAAGTATTAACCAGTGCCCTGATGCTAGGAAGCAAACTGACTGTTCCAATGTCAAGAATAGGCAGGGGTGGCCTCATGTGAGCAGGAAGTCCAGGGTCCAACAGAGCACAGATGGGTTCTGTCTTGGGGGCCCATCCCACCAGACCCAGTCCATGTCCAGCGCCCAGGTTAAAACCAGTGTTTCTCTGTCGTAGAGGATGGCCCTGACATTGTTTTCTCCATTAGTAACAGGGTCATTGTCAAGCCCAGCTGTCCAAGGTTGGTCTCCCCAGATATGTGAGAGTAGATTTGAAGGGCGTGAGCCCTAGCTGGCTGACCCCAGAAGTCTATAGGACACAGAGCTCTGGGCAGGCTGTGCTCTCAAGTGTTTACTGGATTTTTGCCTCTAGTAGGACGCAGTTGATCAGAGATGCCAGCTGTATGGGGCAAGAGACTGGGGCTGTCTGGCCTGAACGAGGAGTGTAAGGGCTCAGAGACTGACTCACTTCATAACCTCACAGGATCCCAGCCCTGACAGACAGGCAATGCTGAGCTGGGCTGAATCCTCTCCTGTAAGCAATCCGAGCTCAGGAATCAGACATGGGGCAGGAGGTGGTGGAGAGAGTGTGGAGCCAGGGCCCAGGGCCTGGATTGTTTTTAGGATGTAGAGGCTTCTGTCTTCACTGGAGAGACTGCTTGGGCTTTAGGGTGGTTGTCCTCTGTCCCTTAGAAAGCAGTGGACTATGTGGGTAAATGCCTGCTCTTTGACTCCTTTTTTAAAATTCTACCTTCTGAGTTCATGTTGCAGACCTTTGCATCACCTATTCTTGTGTCCTAGACTGTAGCTGATCACCTGTGGGGAAGTGGGGATGGGAGCTATGGTTGGAGTGGTATGATGAGCATTTGATAGGATTTTTCACCAGAATGAGGCTTGCCCTCCCATCTCTTCCCAAGTCTGTGTTCACTAGCATCACATGTTGGCAGTGGTATTTCAGTCCCATTGGGCATATTGATATTACATGTGTACCTAAGTCATGTAGGAATGTGTATGATTAAATGTGTACACAGGCTCAGGAAGATGTGGGCTTATGAGTGACTGGGTGTGTCTATGGCAGGTGCACTGGTGCTGTCACTCACAGAGCCCCAGATCAGACTACTTTACTCCTGAAGGTATTAGCTCTAGGATTCATTGTCACTGCACTCAGCCCTGCTCCTGCCTTAATTCTTGAAAGTTCAATATATAACAGGTGTGTATTAGTCATCTTTTTATTACTTTAATTATGATATCTTAGATAGGCCTCTTGGAACCAAAAGAAGGTATATTTCAGTGTGGTGTTGTTTGGAGGTTCCCAGACCAAGATCTGGTGGCCCCGTTGGTCTGGCAGTGACAATGGCAGACTAGAGTGAAGTTATGTCAGGCCAAGAAACTGCAGTGAAAAGGCCCAACTTGGCTTAGATAACCAACTTTCTCATGAAAACTGACTTCTTCAGACAAGTGTGTGATGATCAGAAGCCCTCCTAATGGACCTGCCTCCTCAATGCCATAATTGCATCAAGTCTCCTCCTTTACTCCATCAACCACGAGCATAAATTCATTAACCATAACATAAGGCATTGGAGTTTATGCTCCCAATACGGGGAGCTTTGAAGAACATGGTCACTATTATTCAAAACTTAACAAGATGTGTCTGGTGTCTCTGGGCTTCTCCATTCCTTCCTTTTCTCTATTCCAATGCTCTTTGAGCATTCTAGTGATCTTGCCACTCCAAAGAACTCAGCCAGTTCATATCCCAGCTTCATATGTCACACCCATCTGGTCTCTTTCTACCCCATTGCCTCTAGGACCCTAATGTAGTTAATATTTCAACTCATGGAGACTTCCAATCAATAGAATCTATCCCTCTCTGTTGGCTTTCTCCTCCCAGATCCCTTTCAATTCCCTTCCCTTCCCTTTCTTTCTGACTAAACCCATGTTCTAGCCCTACTGATAGTTCTGAAATACAACTGCAATTCTTCTAACTTCTCCTGCTTTGTCTTGTTTGGTAAACCACAAACCTGTTGCAATCCACCCTTTTGTATTTCCTCTGCACCTGCACAACCAAACATGGCTGAAGGGAAGCACAGAGCCAGGCTGCCTGGTCTGTTTTGATTTGGGTTTTGGAACCTCAAGAAAGTCTTACATCTGAAAGGTGCTCTTGCTGTTTGCCTAGCTTTGTTCCTTTTTCACCCTCCTGGGAGGATTCTTTCCTCTCTCCTAAAAGCCCTGACCATTTCCCCTTTTCTCTCATCTTTTCTCTCATCCTTCCTCCTCAAATTATTGCCTTGCTTCCTATATGCCAAGAAAAGTGAAATAATTAGAAGACAACCTTTCAGACTCTGTCCTCTGCCTTGCACCCGTACCATAAGTACATTAAGCATCTATGTGCACTAAACAAGTTTCTCCCCTTGTACTCCAGAACCCAGCCCCTTCAGTTACCCATGACATCACCATGGCAACTCTCTCCTCTCATGCCAAAATCAACCTGTTATTTCTTTCTACTGAATCATCTCCATTGTATACAACTATGTGATTTGGAAGACTTCTGCCTCCTAGCAACTGCCACATTTCTCTTGTCGGTTATTGCGAAACTTCTCAAGAAAGTTGTCTTTCCTTATCTCCAGGTCCTAGTCTCCCATTCTCCCTTGAGCCCACTTTAGCCAAGCATTGCTTCCATGTTCCACTAAAGCTATTCCTGTCCAGGTCGTCATTGCATCCCACAGTCACTTTTCACTCCTCACCTGCTGACCCCTCCTCCTGCTCAGCACCCCATTCATAAGGTTTCTGGGACACTATGCTCTTATGCCTTCCTTCTGCCTGTCTCTGTACCTCTTCTACTGGTTCTTCTCCACCCCCAACATCTCAATACTGCAGCATCCCCAGAGGCCTCTGTTCCCGCCCTCCCACCTATTACCACAGTGAACTCCCCCAGTCCGGTCTCCCTTCTAGTTTTAGCCCTCTTACTTCCATTTCCAAACACCCCTGATGCCTCCACCTGTGTGTCTTTGGGGAGTCAAACTCACTGTGTCCCCAGCCACATCCCTGCTCTTTCCCCTTCCACCTGCTTTCTCTTGGGCTTCTCCATCTGGGCTGATGGAGGCTTCGCTCTTGTGGTTGCTAGGCTGGAAAGCCTGGGGCCATCCTTGAGTCCTCTCCTCACTACCCATGTCCAGCTGTCAGCAAATCCTTTTGGTTTCCCTGTCAGAATACCTGGATTTGGACCAGTTGTCATTCCTTGCATTTCTTTTACCCTGAGCTGCCATCATCTGCTCTCCTACTTCCCATTATAGTCTTGTGGTTGGCCTTCTTGCTTTTCCTAGTTCCTCAGAAGCTCAGACTCAGTGGCATAGCCAGAACAAGACATACATTGGATCTCACCAAATCCTCCAATGATCCTTCCTCCAATTCCTAGCAAATGGCAACACGGTTTTCTCAGACCCATTTCCTTCAACCTTCTGTTACCCTTCTGAATTCCTCTTCGACTTTCTCACCCTTGTGCTCCCTACTCTGGCTGTGTTGTCTTCAGAACACCCCCCACCCCCAGGACCTTGTGTGCTAACGGTCATCTGAAGAATGCTTCTCTTCCAGATATCCATGCAGTTAACTTTTGCATCCTCAAACTTCTGCTCACATTTCCCCTGACCTCACTATTTCAGACTCTGATCCGCTCCCACACACATTCCCAATCCCCTTCATCCTGCCCCTGACTCCAGCATAGCACTCATTGCCTTCTAACATGTTGTATTACTCATTGTAAACTTTTTAATAGGTGTCTTTCCCCTCTGGGCTGTAGTTTCATTAAAGCAGAGGGTTTTTTCACCAAAGTATTTAAGTTCTTGGAATCATGCGTAGGAGATGGCAGGCCTCTAATGTTGGTAAATGAATGGAATGGAATGCTGAAGAGTATGGACTTCAGAGTCCAACAGATCTGGGTCTGTCTCAGCTCCATTCATTTTTGACTGTGTGGCCCAGAACTTCTCTGAGCTCCAGTGTCTCCCCATGTAAAATAGGGGTCACTGTCCCATCCCCCAGGCTTCTGTTGGGGGTTGGTGATATTTGTGGACCCTCTCTTCAAGATCACATGGTGTGCATTCTACAGTCATGCCTTTGACATGAGCATTCAGGTCAGGGACGGGTGGGTCCTGCAAGCTGACATGGGCATGTATGTTTCAGTTTGTGCCAACAGGGCTCCTTCCAGTGTGTCCTGCACCCCTGTGCTGCCACCTGCACTGCGTATGCTGACCGCCATTACCGCACCTTCGATGGGCTCCCATTTGATTTTGTGGGGGCTTGTAAAGTGCACTTGATCAAGGTGAGTTCTTGGCTGGATCCAGCCAGCAGGTTCTGAGGGAGCTGCCCTAAGCCCTGGGCAGGTGGCTGCTGGAGACTAAAGGAAGAGTGGAGGAGCAAGCCCAGGGCTGGCCAGAATCCACCAGGCTAATGACACTTCCTGTCCATTCACAGCCACGGTCTTTGCCCATCTGTGTTCCAAGGGTTTTCCTGCCTGTAAGAGTCAGAGCTGATGCTTGTTTGAGGTTTTTTTAAATTTATTTATTTTTTATTGCAAAGTCAGATATAAACAGAGGAGGAGAGACAGAAAGGAAGATCTTCTGTCCATTGATTCACTCTCCAAGAGGTCACAATGGCTGGAGCTAAGCCATTACGAAGCCAGGAGCCTGGAACATCTTCTGGGTCTCCCATGCGGGTACAGGATTCCAAGACCTTGGGCCATCCTCCACTGCTTTCCCAGGCCACAAGCAGGAAGCTGGATGGGAAGTAGGTCCACTGGCGTTAGAACCGGCACCCATATGGGATACTAGTGTGTTTAAGGAGAGGACTTTAGTTGCTAGGCTACCGTACAGGGCCTGCTTATTCGAATTCTTACCCTGTGTATTTTTAGTGGTCTCTTGAGCCATTTTGTAGGTTTGGTCACTTATTTATATAAGGCTGAATTGACTGATCCCTTGTTACAGGTATAGAGTTTTGGGCTTAGTGTACTGAGGAGACCCACTTGAGGTCTCATAGCTGGTTGGTGACAATGTGGAAGCCAGGGTTTAGACTGACATGCCACAGGAGTTGTGTGTCAAAGGCATCAGCTGACCTGGAAGACAGGGACTGGTGACCTTGGGCAGCACAGTGAAGCCAGAATATCCCCAGAGGGAAAGGAAGGACATCAACAGGCCAGGGGGAGGGCATACTAGTTACACCCAGGGTCTGTCATTTTGCCAAGGGACAATTGTCTCCTTAGGTAAGTGTAAGAGCAGCAACAGCAGTACTAATAATGGCAAAATGTTTGAATCCTTTTTATGGGGAAGAAACTTTGAAACCTTTCACCTAATTTCAATTATAATACAAGATAAAGTTTATTGATTCTGTTTTATTTGTTAGACATTAAACATAGTATATGCCCTTTACTAACAAAATCTTCTTCTAAAAGTGTGCATTAAAGACAAATATTTTGCTTCCTGTTTCATCTCTCTCTTGCTGTAGAACAAGAAAGACCATGTTCTCAGACAGACTGGTGGACACACGTTCCCTCTGTCCCCTTGCCTCTCTCCCCCCCTCCTCTCCCCTTTCCCTCTCTCTTTCTACTCTCTCTCCTCTCTTCCCCCTCTCTCTTCCCTCTTTCTCTCCTCTTTCTTTTCCTTCTGTGCCCTCTCCTCTCTATTCCCTCTCTCTCCTTTCTCTCCTCTCTTTTGTCTTCTCCCCCTTTTATTTCCGTTACTAGGATTCTGTCATCTTGCGTTCATGTCATCGAAGATCCTGAGTGTGATCAACGCTCATTGCATGTTTTTCTTTTTCCATTTTTATTGTATTTTTGACAATCTTTACATAGTTAATTAGGGCATAAAGGTTCAAGAGCTACAGGAAAGTGGGTAAGACTATCATTTCTATACATTTTTTTTCTATGTCTGGGATAAAGGGGGAGGTAAAGGGAGAAGTCCCACCCAGTCTCCCACCCATCCCAGGTCCCCGATGTGGGGCACGCTCCAAGGGTCTTGCCCAAGTGGTTTTGATAGTCCGACAGTTATGAATCATTGCATGCTTTCTAACAGCTTTGAAAGGATTTGACAGAAAGACTGGTGACCCTTGATGCCTGGGGGAATCTGGTTCTGGGACTCCTCTCGGAGACCACAATTCAGCTGTAGGATTTGCATATAATCTGTGCAATGCTCTCATACCCTTAAACATCACTGGATTTCTTATAGTTCCTCATACAATGTCAGTGCTAAGTAAATACTTGGTGTGATGTATTGTTTGGGAAATATTAGCAAAAACATTTCTGTCCATGTTCAGTACAGTTTTTGTTTTGTTGTTGTTTTGTTTTGTTTTTGCTCCATGGCTGGTTCAGTCCAGGATGTGGAACCCAGGGATTCAGGGGTGTACCTTAGATAATTTGATTATACCCCCATTGAAGGGCATTTGGGTTGCTTTGGTGTTATGGCATTGCTGCAAACACTCATGGGAGTGTCTGTCGAGTTTCTCAGCAGTGGAACTGTGGTAGTCAGAAGTATGTGCACTTGACCCGTCGTCCAGTGCTGGCCCTCCACCCTCTGAACAGTCCTTTGCCCTTCCCTGTCACCCTGTCAGCATCTGGTTTCCCTGGTCTATGTGAATGAATTTTATGCCTCATCAGAACCCTTGGGGAGAGTTGCCTTGGGCACCACGCTGCAGCAGGCACCCTAATGGGAAACAAGCTCTGGCAAACTGCACTGCCTGGAGTCGCCCAGAGGAAGTGGAAGGGGAACCACCGCCAAGCTCCTGTAGCTCTGCCCTGTACCCCACCAGCAGGATCTCCCCTTTCCCTGGTGCTACCAAACTTTCTTGTTTTCCTGCCCCTCAGAGTACATCAAATTCCAGCTTCTCTGTGATTGTAGAGAACGTGAACTGCTACAGCTCTGGTGTCATCTGCAGGAAGTTCATTTCCATCAGTGTTGGGAACTCACTCATCATCTTTGATGATGACTCAGGAAATCCTGTAAGAGTCCCTGATGGGGAGGGCAAGGTCCCATGTCCATTTGAAGGTCACCAGAGGCTGGGGCTGAATGCCTCGGCCAGGGGCTTGAACAGAGAGATCACTGTTGGGACAGGGGAAGAGGTGCATTGGTGAGGTCCTGGAGCGAGCTGGGTAGGGCCTCAGGGTGGGCTTGGGGGAGTGGAGAGGCACTTGGGCCACAGGTCTGATCATCTTTGTCCACCTCCTAATCCCCAGAGTCCTGAGAGCTTCCTGGATGAGAAGCAGGAGGTGCACATGTGGAGAGCGGGGTTCTTCACGCTGGTGCACTTCCCACGAGAACACATCACCCTCCTGTGGGACCAGAGGACCACAGTTCATGTGCAGGCTGGGCCACAATGGCAGGTAGTCATGTGGGCAGGGGTTCCATGGGACCTCTGCACCTGCTAGGGCTGAGTCAACCTCCCCTCTGAGCAGCCAAGAGGAGCCCACCCCACCCTACTCTGCCAGAGTCTTCTTTCCAACCCTTCCCATCTCTCAGCAGTGGCCCCAGAAGCTGCTTCTTTGACTCGCCCCTGATGTCCCTGTAGTTGACCCTGGGCTCCTCTCTCCCTTTAGGGTCAGCTGGCAGGCCTCTGTGGGAACTTTGACTTGAAGACAGTCAATGAGATGAGGACTCCGGAGAACCTGGAACTGACTAACCCCCAGGAATTTGGCAGCAGTTGGGCTGCTGTGGAGGTAAAGCCTCATCCTGTCCTGCTCTGGTTCATGTCTTCTACCCTCAGGTGGGCACTGCACTGATCAACCCTGAACCTGGCCCCAGACTGGGGAAGTGTGACACTGCTCCTGGACCTGCTCCCAACCTCAGGCCACCCTCCATCATCCTGGGCTGTACTATGGCCCAATGCCATGCGTCATCCTGCATTTCTAATCCAACTCTCCATTCCATCTTGGACAAAGCCCTGGTGGGAGGGTGAGGGGGTTGGGAAGGAGTCAGCTGCTCTGTCCCCAAGTGGGGAAGGTGAGGCTGGTTGATGTGTGGCCATTTTTCCGGTCTCTGTGCCTCCTAGTCCTAAAAGCAAGACTGATACAAGAGGGGAGACTGAGAGGGACTGGCAAGTGTTCCATTTATCAAAGAAGACTTCATGTAGGAGGTGACTCCTGTGCTGAGACTTAACAGCTGTACTGGAGTAGATGAGTAGGTCAGATAGAAAGCCTCTAAGAGGGAAGACAGCATTTGCAGATGCAGATATGAGGGGTCATTCTTGAGGTCTAGCAAGTGTCTGAGCCTGCCATGCCATGTGCCATGTGCCAGGAATAGGGCAGTGCTGCAAAGAACACTGAACCATGAGCAAACAGCCTGGCTTCTTGTCTCAGCTCATCTGATGCTGATGTAGCAGGTGACAGCTACAGCAAGAGCCACCCTCTCTGTGGTCTTCCGTGAAGTGTGTAGATTTTACTTCACAGGAAAACTGTAGTTGCTCAGAAGGGGTTGTTTTAAGACTTGTCTGTGAGGACTCTGCTGGAAGGGGCCTGTGATCAATTGTTTATGTCTGCCGTTGGGTGTGGCCAGGAAGAGTAGTGACGTGAGTATTATGTATTGGTGTTCTTTGGCTGAGTGATCCTCTTTCTCTGCTAGCAGGTACACAAGGGCCTGTGTAGATGGGGGGAAGGGACACAGTTGGCCATAACCTAGAGATCACTGAAATCCCAGGTGTGTCCAGAAGAAAAGTATGCCCTAATCCCTCCCATTTCAGAGCAGATGAGGGGATGGCCCACCTTGGCTGTCCCTGTGCATTGCTGTCTTGTTGATTGCCTCAAGCATGTACTAGGGCTCCAGGCAGGTGCAGGCAGGGGGCCCAGCACACCCCAGCGACATGTCCACCAGTTACTCATTGCTGTGCAGCCCTGTGAGTACAAGCTGAGCAGCATTAAACAGCACGTTCAGTTAGTCCTTGCTGCACTCCATTATCTGTTGAGTACAAATTCCACAATCAAGATGTCAGCCAGGGCTGACCTCTCATCTGGAGGCTCAGGGAGGCCACCACTGCTGTTGGCAGTGGCATCCAGCTGTCCAGTGCAGGGACAGAGCTTCCAGTTGGAGCTCCCCAGCTCACTGCTTCGAGGCAAGCTGGGCTCTGTGACCGCCCATGCATGCCCATGCCTTCCCCTCGGACACCTCCCTCTATGGCTCTGGAACAAGTCCCAGGCCCCTCCCACACTAGGAGGAGAGGGTTGAACCAGAACATGGGGGTAGTGGCAACCAGTCCTGCTTGCTTTTGCCCCTCAGTGCCCAGACATCCTGGACCACCGGGACACCTGCGTCCTGAATCCCCTCCGAGAGCCCTTTGCCAAGAAGCAGTGTGGTATTCTGCTGAGCGAGGTGTTCGAGACCTGCCACCCTGTGGTGAGTGCCAGCCAGGCCACTCCCGAACCTTCCCCGGGGTCCCTTCTGCTCTGAGACAACCCTAGGCCTCAGAAAGGACACCTCAGGTACAGAGGTGGGACCTGGAGCTGGCGTGGGGACAGAGCACGGTTCTCACAAGGCTACCTTCCTCCCCTCTCCCTGACATAGTGGGTGCCCCATTCCATGGTGCTTTGGTTTGTCCTGGTGGCCAGCAGGTGAAAAAACATGGGTTGGACATTCAGGAGCTGACCTCTGACCCCTGACCTCCCCCAGGTTGATGTCACTTGGTTTTACTCAAACTGCCTGACCGACACATGTGGGTGCAGCCGGGGCGGGGACTGCGAGTGCTTCTGTGCCAGCGTGGCTGCCTACGCGCACCAGTGCTGCCAGCATGGAGTGGCTGTGGACTGGCGCAGCCCACGCCTCTGCCGTGAGTGACCTACCTCAGCCCTCTGAGGGACTCCCGGGGCCCACCATGGCCAGGTGCTTTCCAGGGGCCAGGCCTCCTGTTCCATGTGTGTTCAGCTTCTTACCATCACCCTGTGAAGTCAGAGAATGAATTCCTCTTCTAGTTGAGGAAATTGAAGTTTATAGAGAGAACCTGGGGCTCTCACAGATTAGCAGTGAAGCCAGGGTTTGGACCTGCATGATCTGGTACCTGCCTCCCCCCATGCTCCTGGGCCAAGCTGCCATGGGCAGGCTGCCAGCCTGGCTCTCGCTGAGATCCGGGGCCTTCCTGGGACTGCCTCTTCCTCTGCTGTTCTGCTGCGACCCTTCAGGAAGGACAGGCTCACCACACTCATTACAGTTTAAACATGGCCACAATGTCTCCACTCAGCTCGCAGCTCTTTTTCTGTTTTCTTTTTAAGATTTTCTTTATTGGAATGTCAGATTTTACAGAGAGGAGAGACAGAGGAAAAGATCTTCCAACCGCTGGTTTGTTCCCCAAGTGGCTGCAATGGCCAGAGTTGAGCTGATCAGACGCCAGGAGCAGGAGCTTCTTCTGGGTCTCCCATGCAGGTGCAGGGGCACCAAGGCTTTGGGCCATCCTTGACTGCTTTCCCAGGCCACAAGCAGGGAGCTGGATGGGAAGTGAAGCAGCCAGGAAATAAACCAGTGCCCATATGGAATCCTGGCACATGCAAGGCGAGGGTTTAGCCACCGAGTCATTGTTCTGGGCCCAGGTGTCGGCTCTTGACCCTGCTTCCTGCTAAGGCAGACCCTGGAAAGTGGCAGTGAAGACTCAAGTGACTGAGTCCCCATCACCCACATAGGAGACCTGGGTGGAGTTCCTGATTTGACTCAGATTAGCCTGGCTGGTATTTGAGAATTGAAGCAGCAAATGAGAGATCTACCTTTCTCCTTTTCTCTCCCCTCTCAAATGGCTACAGTAATTTTTTAATGCAAAAAAAAAAAAAACACAAAAAACTCCTTGGTACACAAAATATCAGAGGGTCACGTGGGTGGTTTTTCTTTTTTTTGCCTTTGACTTTCAGGAATCACCATTACTGATCCTGTCTATTTTAGGATTTTTATACTTTTTTGGAAAGATTTCACAGAGGTTAAGTACCTTCTCCCACTACCTGCAGTTGGTGAGTGAGAGAGGAGCTTTGAATGTAGGTCTGATCACAGGCAGTTCGCGTCCCATGCTTCCCTGGGCCTCTTCCCGCTGACCCAGTGGGCCAGTGGTCCAATTCCAAGTGCCCTTTTTCCGAGGGCGATGCTGAGCATGTTAACTGTTGGGTTTGGGGTATGGTGTTAGACCACACCTATGTGCAAAGCAGGACCCTCCTCAGCCTTTATCCCACATCCACTCAACTTGCTTTTTGTTGCCTTGTAGCCAGCTGACAGAGGATTGCACTGCTGAGGCCCTGGGCCAACAGCCTGTAATGCTGACTTTGACCACCAGAGTGCGTGTTGAGCTCACACTTGCAGAAGCAGCTTGTCAGCACGTCCTGTGCTTGGATACCTCTGCACATCTTCCATTCTGATTCTAAACTCTTGCCCTCTGGGACCACGCAAAACATACACTTCTGCCCAAGAGTCATTCATTATGCATGTGCCAAGAGCCTGTCTTGAGCCAGGCCTTGAGTCTTGTGCTGGGAGGGTGAAGGGGAACCATTGTATTTCCTCTCCAATAAGATGCCCAAACCCAGTGACCAGCCCTGAATATTGGGGCAGGGGGAGGAGGCAGCCCTGGCCCCACCCTTGGGGAGGGACAGAGGCTTGGGCACAAACCCTGGCCATCTCTCAGGCAGTGTCTGTAATGTTTCTTTTCAGCATACGACTGTGACTTCTTCAATAAAGGTAAGCCAGGCCTGCCCTGCCCTGCTCTCGGGACACAGCAACACTAGCCAGCCCGAGGCTCTGCCTGTCTTGGGAAAGCCTGGCATGCAAAGAGAGTCCTGCAGGTGTAGAGCCTAGCCCAGAGCTGCCCTGCAGCCACTGCCCAGGGCCTGGGCCAGACCAGCTTCATGTGTCCCAAGGCTTTCACCAGGACATAAATGCCCATTTACACACATGTGCCAGTTCCTCAGCCTTCCCAGGCTCCACTGCTCACCAGGCCCAGGGAACTTTGTCTCTTTGGCCCCTGAAATCTCAAGTTGGTGAAAGCAAGTGAAAGTTGCTCTTTTTGAGGGTGGCTGTCTGGCCATGTGTCCCTGTAGCTTTAGCCAAGGTGGCAGAACAGCAAGATGTGCTCTGATACATATGCTGTCAGGGTGGCCACGACTAAAGACCCTGGGGAGGTTGATGTTCCTTGAGGTGCCAGTCAGTCCATGCCATCCCTGGAACCAGGCAGGCAAAGGGGAGAGAACTGACTAGGGTTGGCATTTTGCACGCCCTCCCTTTAACCCTAACTGACTGGTGGGGCAGGTGGAAAGGGAGGTGGGCAAAGATCTGGGGAGGCAAGACTTAGGACCAGGCTTGTCTTTGCAGCACTTGGTAGAGGCCCTTACCATCTGGCCAGTGTGGCGGCCGGGGGTGCCCTGGTAGCCGGGAAGGCAGGGGGCGAAGGTGTGGTTCTCATGAGGTTAGAGGATGTGACACCAGGAGACATTGTGAGCTTCCTGCTGACTTCAGCTCTGTGCAAGGCCAAGGCCCATGGTAAGACCTGCCAGGCCCCATCTGAGCCCTGGGGGAGAGAGTCAGGTACTGGGGGAAGAGAGGGTGCTGAGGCCTCCCTGTGCCATCTGGGGAGGGGGCATCACAGGTGCCACTTGACCAGCTGAGTGAAGAGACGCTTTTCATTTTCTGCCCAGGGAGCCCCAAGTCCCACTCGAGCAGCCCACCATGTCAGGGTGGCTGTTTCTGTTTTTGTCACTGCATCAGCCTGGGGGTCTCAGCAAGCACCAGGCACATGGAAGGCACAAAGGACAGAAGGCAGAGGAAGGGAAGAGGGAGGGGAAGGAAGGAGAGATGGCAGCCACGTTGTGGGCTCAGAAGCTGAGCCCTTGGAAACCCTCTGCCTGCCCTCCGAGGTGATGTGAGCCATGGCCAGGAGGCAGTCACTGAATGGGCCCCAGGAATCCACAGAGCCCCCCAACAGGGATATGCCCACCGGATTGTGGCCCTTCCTCTGTACTGATCTTACCCATGTGGCTCTGTGCAGACCCAGACGCTGTGTCCCTGGAGGCAGCTGACAGACCCAACTTCTTCCTCCATGTCACGGCCAACGGGTCACTGGAGATGGCCAAGTGGCAGCGTGGTGAAACCTTCCACTGCCATGCCTCCTTCCTGCTGCACCGGGGCACATGGCAGCCAGGCCACATGGCCATCGAGTCCCTGGCAAAGCCCGGCTCCTTCCTGATGGTGGCAGGCCCTACACTGAACCTGCGGCTATACGAACACACAGAGGCCTTCCGCTGGGGCACACTGTTCCGCCTCCTGGGTAGGTGCCCTCCCCCTCCAGCCTTCTCTACTGCCCTTTCCATCCTCACCCTAAACCTACCAGACAAGGACCCGTCCCTTTCTGGGCACCCAGACACTGGAGAGGAGAGGAGACAAACTCAGCCTCCGTGATAGGAGCCCAGGGAGCCGAGGCAGCTTAGCTTGGGTCCTGTCTCCTTCCACTGGCTAAGTCCATGGTCTAAAAATACATGTCCTTGCTGGAATTCAAGGGAGCACTCTGTGGTTCAGCTTTCTTGCTACTGGGGGCACATGGCTGTCCCCTAAACCAGCTCAGATTGTCCCTGGAAACTAGTACCGTATGCACCCGTTTACAGGAAGCCCAGGCAGGCCTCTTGGCACTGCTGAGGCAGCTCATAATCTTCTATCCAGGCTCCAAGGTCTTTGCCATGCCTCTGCAGGTGCATGGGCCCCACCACATTGTTCTTTCCTCTGCCTGGAAGAGCTGCTCTTCCACCCAGTGGTCAAGAAGTGCCACCAGGGCAGGTTTGTCATTGCCCATTGCTGGCTAACTCCTCAAATAGCCAAAAGGGCCTGGGTTGGGCCAGGCCAAAACTGGAGGCCTGGAATTCCACCTGGGTCTCCTGTGTGGGTGGCAGGGGCCCAAGCATTCGGGTCTTCTTTCACTGCTTTCCCAGATGCATTAACAGAGAGCTGGATCAGAAGTGAAACACCCAGGACTCAACCTACACCTGTGTGGAATGCCAGTGTTCTAGGTGGCAGCTTAACCTGCAACACCACAATGCTGGCCCCTGGTCTCCAGGGCAGTCCTCAAACTATACCTTCGAGTCCTGAGGGGCTGATGCAGGGAGGCCTCTAGGGACAGAGAGGGAAGCGCCTGGGGCGAAACAGCCACCTGGGGTCAAATGCTCAGGAGTGGGCTTTGGGCTAGAAGAGGCAGTGGTCCCCCAGTGCACTTCACCTTGCCTCTCAAGGGAGAGGCCGCTTGCCTCCATGGAAGCCTGTAGCGGCCCTGCCGGGAGCCAGCATGAAGAGGTAGCTGGGTCATGGCACATAGGGCAAGTCTGGCACCAGGGCACAAGAGTCAGGGTACGGACAGCCTTACACACATATTGGTGCCAAAGCCTCCTCTTTGGCTACCCCTGGAAGCCCAACTCTGCCCACAGCTGAGTCCTGCAGATCTGTTCCCTACACCAAGTTCCCAACACTGTGCCCTCAGATGTGGACCCCAACCTTCAGGAATTCAGTTCCTCACAGTTTGGTTTCACTTTCGCTGAGTGAATCTGTCTAGCCCAGGGGCAGGCATGGGCTCAGCTGGGAGTACCTGTGCTGTGGTCCCTGGCCCAGAGGGTCTGGGGTGGGTCCCCTTTCCAGATGCCAAGCCCTCAGGCGCTGCCTACCCCACCTGTGAATGGCACTATGATGCCTGTGCCAGCCCCTGCTTCCAAACCTGTCGGGATCCGCGTGCAGCCAGCTGCCAAGATGTGCCCAGGTGAGGTGTGTGCGGCAAGCAGTGTGTGTGTGAACACACATGTGTGCCTTCTGGTGTGATCATGCAATGCATGCATGTGGTCTGTGGGAGGGTATATGAGTAAGTGAACCCACATACTCGTATGTGTGCTGTGTGATAAATGAACCTTGGCTTTAAAAGTGCAGTATGTGTAAATATGCATTGTCTGTTGTACGTCATGAGCATATAGCTGAGCTTTGTGTGCGTGTGCAAGGGTGCATGAGCTGTACGCAGTTGCGCATATGTATGAGCTGTACATATACAGCTATACGTGTATGCGTGCTGCATGTAGCCAGGTGTGTGTGCACGGGGGTGTACATCTTGGTATTTGTGGGAGTCTGAGTGATGTGTAGATGTGGGTAAATATTTTGGAGTTCTGCAGGATCGAAGGGTGGATGTGAGGCTGTGTGAGTGCACAGGGTGGGCACAAGTGTGTGGACAGCACGACCACACCCTGTGTGTGGGTTTCTCCCTCAGTTTGACGAGGGAATGTGTGGCTTGCATATTTGGGTATGCATGTTTTTGTACACATATGTGACAGTATGGAGGCCCACGTGTGGACACAGTGCACCTGCTCATGCATGTACAAATGTGTCAGAGGAAGCCGTGGAAGCCACCAACCCGCCACCTGCTCTGTCCTCAGGGTAGAAGGCTGTGTGCCCGTGTGCCCCCTGCCCAAGGTTCTGGATGAAGTCACGCAGAGATGTGTCTACTTGGAGGACTGTGAGTGGCCTGGAGCACCCCTCCTCCCTGGGGTTTCCCCTAAATCCGGCTTCCTGGGAGCAGTCAGGCCTCAGGGCACCCATGCCCTGTATAGGCTGGATCTGCACTGGGTCTCCTGGAGAACACCCTAGAGCATGCAGAGGCTCAGGGGGCCCCATCACAGCAACAGAATGAGGCTCAAGGGGGAGGAGCCTCTGTGGATGCTCAGAACAAGTGAGCAGGGCCACCAGATTACACCTGAGTTCTGAACTCCAGGTTCAAAATGTGGGTGAAGTCCAGAGCTGCTGTTTCATCTGAGGGCATACAGAGTTACAAACACGGCCCTGGCTGCCTGGTCGTGGGAAGCTACCCTGGCCCTGCCACCTAGGGTGCCAGTCCCTGGGCTCCACATCTCAGTAGACACCCCAACTCCTGAGCCTCTCTTCTTTTCTCTGCCCTAGGTGTGGAGCCAGCAGCCTGGGTCCCCACAGCAGCCCTTGGCAATGAGACCTTTCCTGCCAGCCATGTGCACCCCATCCCTGGTGATAAGGAACCACTACTTCCCCAAGAAACCCCTGGACCGCCTACTCACAGGACTGCCCTTGTCCCGGCAACCCCTCTGTCCACGGCCCTGAGCCCGCGGATGGCAGCCACTGAAGAACCCAAACCGCCTGTGCGCTCCAGCCGGCCCACGCCACACCAGTCACCTGGCCTCACTGTGACTCACCTTCCTGTCCACACCACAGAGGCCCTGGCTGGCCAAGGGGTGACCACCAGTCTTCCCCCATTCAGCCCCCACGCCCCAGAGTCCTCATCCCTTCCCCATTCATTACAGACACCCCCACCAGGTGCTGTGTCCAGTGCCGTGGCGACAACCAGGGTGGTTATGACCTCTGCAGGGGATCCCAATACCACAGTCTTTTCCAGGTCACCTCCTGTACCTCGCCTTCCACTCCTGACCAAAGCTGTAACAGTCCCCAGCCCAGGCTCCTTGCCCTCACCAGCCAGCCCCTCCTTCAGGCCTGGGGCTCTGCCTGGAGGGACCTCCAGGCCTCTAGCCTCCTCAGGCTCACACAAGGCTTTGCAGACACCTGCACAAACTAAAGTCACTAATGACACAGACCTCCCCGGGCTTTCCCAGGCCCAGAGCACTTCCAGTCCCAGCATCCCCCTGGCTGCGGTTACCACAGCAACACATCAGGCACCTGTTGGTCCTCTGATAACCGAGGGGCTGGAGAAGGAACAACCTGGGCATGGCCAGGTTGGGGGCCTGCCTGCCTTGTTGCTTCTAAGCCCAGTCCCCACTGCCCCACCATACTCTGCCCAGCACAGCACAATAGCCACCAGGCCCCCAGGCATGCCAGCTGCCACCAGCCTGTCCACAGTTGCTCACAGGGTGGGGGCCACGCCTGTTATGTCTTTGGAATCCACTCAGCCATCTAAGCTCCTCTCTGGCCTACCTCCCGATACTAGTCTTCCCTTGGCCAAGGTGGGCACATCTGCCCCAGTAGCCACACCTGGCCCCAAAGTCTCTGCTACTACTCCGTCACCCCAGCAGCAGGTCACCTCTCTTGCCATGACCACCGCTCCACCTGCTCGGATCCTCAGCCCAGCTCTGTCTCACACCCCAGCCAAGCTGTTCCAATCATACCCACCCAGGCACACAGTGCCCCCGGCTGCAGGCTTGCCTCTAGGGACCATGCTGCCCACTTCTGGAGCAGGGGCAGCCTTCACAGCCTCCGTGACCCCACCAAGCAGCCCCACAGAGAAGCTGGCTGTGCTGTCCAAGCAGGTGTCCCTGCCTGCCTCTGTCCATGCCTCTGCCCAGGGAGGCCTGACCACAAAGCTCACGCCCACTGCAGCTCACACATATGCTCCCTTGGTGACTAAAGCCGAGGGCCCCTGGGCTGGCACGGTGCTCCTGGGGCCCACCTCTCACCCACTGAGCCACATCTCGGCCAGGACGGCCTCCCGAGAGAGCTCATTGGTTCTGCTGCCCCAGCCAGCAGAGTCCCACGGGACCTCTTCCAGGCCCCAGCCTGCAGTGGAACCAGTGGGTGAGGCTACCACCCAGCAGGCTGGCCGCTCAGCTCCAGCACACAGCAGCGCGGGGAGTTTGGTCTTGGTCTCAGCAACCACCATGGAGGCGAACACTTCTGCCACCTGTGTTGTGAGTGATGGTCAAGGTAGTCCTGGCTCTGTGGAACTCTCCCATCCTTTCCCAGTGCCACTGAGACTTGGTCACCACATGCACAGGCTCCCATCTCTTAGCCAGTTGTAGGACAGTGAGGTGGTGCCTGGCCACATCCCTACCCCAAGCTCCTGGTATCTGAAACGTTTTCCAAGCTCCCTGTGGACCCCAGAGCAGGGTGACACCCTGGGCCCCCAGGGGCTGATGGATGGCATGTTGGGATATCCCAAGTAACAATGTGAGTGTATCGGTGGGTGCATGTTGTATGTACAAGCATTTGCATGCAAGTTTGTTTCCATATGTGTGAAACAATGTCAGTATGTGTTCTTGTGTGTGTGTGATGCTTGATATTCTGGGACCCCTTTGTGTGTATTTTGGTACCTTTGTGAGGAAGGGCTTGAGTGTGTGCTGATGTGTATCGGAGTCTGTAGGTGTGAGCTGCTGTGTTGTCTATACATCTGTGCACCTGGAGCTCCCAATACGGGCCAGGACTCAGGTGATGGAGGGTTGAAACCACTTTCCTTTGCCCCATTAAAACACTAGAAAGGATCATAGAAAGGATCCAGTGTCCTTGAGGCTTCAGCCAGTGTTGTGGGGTTCAAGCTCTGGGTGGATACTCACATTGTCCCTCCCCACTGTGCTGCAGCCAATTGCTGAGCAAGACTGTGTGCGTCACATCTGCCTGGAGGGCCAGCTCATCCGTGTGAACCAGTCTCAACACTGTCCCCAGGGCTCCTCACGGCCTCGCTGTGGGGTCCTGGGCCTTGCGGTGCGTGTCGGCGGGGACCACTGCTGCCCCATCTGGGAGTGTGCCTGTGAGTTGAGGGGTCAGTGGGAGCCCCCTCTGTCATCCATCCAACATCCCTCAACA
The DNA here is from genome assembly GCF_017591425.1 of Ochotona curzoniae. Classification (NCBI taxonomy): domain Eukaryota; kingdom Metazoa; phylum Chordata; class Mammalia; order Lagomorpha; family Ochotonidae; genus Ochotona; species Ochotona curzoniae. The sequence continues at coordinate 208,833 of NW_024466409.1, forward strand.
CCACTTACCAACAACCATGGGCCCTGTCTTTTCAATGTGGCAGATTTCCCAACCTCAGCACTCTGTGCTGTGATTTGAGGGGTCTCCTAGAATTCCCGCCCTCACCCTGGCCTCTGAATCACCTGCCCTGCCTCCCAAGACAGCCATGACCTGAGAGGCCTCTGCCCCACCCCCAGGCCGCTGCTCCATCTTCCCTGACCTGAGCTTCGTGACCTTCGATGGCAGCCATGCAGCCCTGTTCAAAGAGGCCACCTACATCCTCAGCCAGAGCACAGATGACACGGTCACGGTCCACGTCCTTGACTGCAAAAGCGCCAATCTGGTGATTGCTGCTTGCTCCCCTTCCTGCCAGGACCTAGGGATTTAATGAGATTTAATGGGGAGAATGAGCAGTGGGCTGGGTTTGAGCTGCCAGAGGTAAGGTCTGAGGTGAAAGTGCCCACAGAAGGTGCCACTGTTCCCAGGAGCCCCTTGGAAGGGATGTGACGTCCCAGCTGCAGGCCAGGTGACAGTGTGTCATGAAGAAGGGGCTGAGCAGAGTACACTACCTCCCAGCCTGTGCCAGCTTCCTAGGCCTCTTTGGGATGTCACCGAAGCACCGAGGAGTTGGGGAGCCACTCCAAGGCTGTGGTCCGTGGTGGTGTTAGGGGTAGGGGCAGAGTGTCAGGTGGAAGGAAGTGCCTGTCTGTGTTCAGGTGGAACCAAATGTGTTCCATGGAAATCTGGGTTCAGGTTTTGGGGGTCCAGGACAAAGCTCCCCATTGATGAACTCACCATTTGCTTTCTGCAGGGGCACCTGAATTGGCCCCCATTCTGTCTGGTGATGTTGAATGTGACTCACTTGGCCCACCAGGTCACTATTGATCGCTTCAACCGGAAGGTGAGTCCATCAGAAAGCTGGCCTCTGGGGCAGGGTCGCAGCCGGTGGGAGGCCCAGGGCGTGCAGGCTTGAGATTGTTTTTAAATCACTGTCCGCTACTTATCACTAATGTATACCTACTGACTTTGTCTAGTAATATTGCATTTATTAGTTCCTATATTTATTAATCTTAAATCACTCATTTTCACATTCTTTAAGTTCTGCATCTATTGAAATAATCATACTGTTTTTCTGTATGAATATAAATTTCACCGATTTGGAATGTTGAATAAGGTTTGCATTCCTGGAATAAGTTTCACTTGGTTTGGCTATTATAGTACTGTTTTTATACATTTTTTTAAAGATTTATTTTATTTTTATTGCAAAGTCAGATATATATAGAGAGAGGAGGAGAGACAGGAAAATCTTCCATCTGATGATTCACTCCTCAAGTGACCACAATGGCCAGAGCTGAGCTGATCCCCCACACAGGTGCAGGGTCCCAAGGCCTTGGGCCGTCCTCCACTGCTTTCCCAGGCCGCAAGCAGGGAACTAGATGGGAAGCAGGGCTGCCGGGATTAGAATCAGTGCCCGTATAGGATCCTGGTGCATTCAAGGCCAGGACTTTAGCCGCTAGGCCACCACACCAGGCCCTTTTTACACATTTTTTGAAACCTCCTTGATGGTTTAAGATTTTTTTTTTGTGAATGCATTTGTTTAGTTTTGGTATTAGCAAATGAGGGCCTCATGTGATGCCTTAGGAAATATTCCTCTGCAGGATTCTGAATTTCTTTGGTATGGAGCTCTTCGGGTTGCCTGTTTCTTCTCCAGCAAACTTTAGTTGACGCATCATTTTATATGTCCAAGTTGTCCACAGATTCTTGCTATCCTTGGACTGTCTGTAGGATCTGCATCCGTGTGCCCTATCTAATGCCCAGCCCTTGTAATTTGGGTCAGCTTTGTTTTCCTTGAAAAGCCTGGATAGGGAGTTTTCAAGTTTATTGTATGTGCTTTTAAGAAGAAACCTCTAGGTGTTTTGTCTGTGTGTGTGTATTTTTTAGAAGAAATCCAAGTTTATTGTTCTTTAAAGCATGTTTTATTTGTTTTTCTCCATGATTGTTATATTTCCAATTTCACTGGTTCCTGATCTTTATTATAGTCTTTCTCCTACTACGAGTCTAATTTATTCATTTTTGGATTTTAGGGTAGAAGTAAAGGGGAAGTGTAGGCCTTTGATTCAGTGCTTTTCTTTTTCTGATTTCTGTATTTAGTGCTATAATTTGCCTGTGAAATACTGATTGAATAGTGTTGTTTTCAATCAGTTTGAAATATTTTTAAATACTCTCGATGGCTCTTTGACCCATGGATTATTTGTAAGTGTTTTATTTAGTCTCCAATTATGAGGATATTTCAAAGAATTTTTTGAAAGCATGGAATTAAAAGACATAAGGTTTTTTGGGGTGAAGAAAAGTTGAGAATCTGTTTTCATAATACACATTTCCATAGACTTTTTAAAGATTCCTTATATTTGGCGATTTTTCAGATAGCTTCCTATTATTGATTTCTAATTTAATTCTGTACTCAAAAAAGCCTAATTTGATGAACCTGAATCTTATTAAATATAATGACTTGTTTTATGTTCCAAATATTATCTTAGCGAACACATATTCTATAGTTGGGGTGGGGGATGGTTTCAGGAATGTCAGCGTGTTCGAGACTTCTAAATCCTATTGTTCTGTAAGCCTGCTTAGCAGTTGAGAGAGAGGGTGTTGATATTTCCGACTGAAATTGTTGGTTTATTTCTCCTTGGAGTTCTATCAGTTTTTTATTCATGGATTTTGAAGTTATCAGGCACATAGCACTTAGATTATATCCTCCACTCAATTAACCATTTTTTGTGTGTGTGAAATTGAGTTTTGTCGTTACAGATGTTTTTTAACTCTATTTTGTCAGATTTGTTTGTCACAGCTTCTCCAGCATTTCTTTAACTTTAACATGAATATCTGAGGTATATCTTTTTTTTTTTTCATTCTCTTACCTTTAACCAATTTGTGGCTTTTAAAACTTAAAGTGAGATTTTTGGTAGGAAGTGAATATTTCTTTTGTTTAGTTTTAATCCAATCTGAAATTTAGTTCCATCAGATTTAATTGAGTCATCAAGTTACGTTTAAGCTTATATGTTTGTTTTCTATTTATTTTCATCGTCCCTTTTCCTCTTTTTGTATGTATCTTTCGGATTGCCTTTAATTGTTGCATTTCATCTCCTACATTAAAGTATTAACTATACCTTTTGCTTTGGTCTTTCAGTGGTTGCTCTAGGGATTACAGCATATAATTGTAACTTGTCACAGTCTAGTTTCAAGTAATATGTCATGGCCCATCTAGTGTGAGAGCTCTGTAACAGTATCCTCTGATGTCCTCCTGCCCTGGTGCTGTGGTCCTCACTTCTCTGCTTCTCTCTCTGTTGTAAATGCCACTGTGCGCAGTTGTCCTCAGCAAATCAAGTTTACATTTTTCCACGTATTTTCTATTTCTGGTGCTCTTTATTCATTTGTGTAGATCTGGATTTCCATCTGATATCATTTTTTTCTACTTAAAGGATTTCTTTTAGTATTCTTACAGCACAAATCTTCTGATGATAAGTTTTTTTTTGTATTTGTCAGCAAGTATGAAAAAGTCTTCATCTCATCTGAATTGTTAAAAACAAGTTTCACTGAGTGTAGAATTTATAGGCTGACCTTTCTTTGATACTTAAAGTTGCTCCCCTGTTGTTTCCAGTGGGATGAAACCAATGCCTTGTTTTAAATAGAAGAAATCAGTCTCTTACTACATTCACGATGCCATGTTGCCACTCCCTCCCTCCAGCTGCAAACAACTTCATCATCTCCAAAGGAAAGCTCAGAGCCATCAGTCAGCTGCTCACCAGGCCTTTCCCCACGCCCATCAACCAACATCTGCCTTCCGTCTTTTGATTTACTTATTCTGAATCTCTCCTATAAATGGTGTCAAACAATATGTGATATTTTCTATCTGGTTTCTTCCACTCAGCCTGATTTTTAAAGTTCGTTTATGTTGTGACATGCATCAGTATTTCAGTTTTATACTTGAACAGTATTTCTTTCAATGAACATACACCATAATCTGTTTATCCATTTACTTGCTGGTAGAAATTTGTGCTGCTTTCACATTTGGCTATTATTATTTGCATTCATAGAATTTTACTGTCTTTTGCTTATGGATTCTGATAATCTTCTGTCACTTTTGACCTTTGTTCCTCCATACAAAATATACTCATTTTTCTCTGGCTACTATTATACTTTTCCTTCTCTCATTGCTTTTAAACAATTTGATTACGATAGGCCTGGTAATTCATTTATCTTTTGTATATTCCAGTTACGTGTATATCGAAACACTTGAAATCAAAACACGTCCATTTTTCTCTGTTCATAGTTTTTCAGACAGTATCTATTGTTCTGTCTTTATTAACCTTTCTACCTATAGTGTCTGTTAATCCCATCCAGGAGATTTTTCATGTCTAGATGTTTGATTTTGGTCTTACTCCCATCTCTCACACCTTACCTTAATGTTCTTATGTTCTTTGTTGAAAGTATAGACCATTGTTAGATTAGCTGCATTTTTACGACCTTGCCTTCTAATCCTGTCATATGTCATTGCTGGGTCTATTCTGATTTTCATCTCTCACTAGGGGTTGTATTGTGCTGCTTCTTGGCATGCTTGGCAAGTTTTTACTAGATTCCATACATTGTATATTTTTGCTGGATGCTGGAAATTCTTTTTTCTTTTTTTTTTATTCTTGAGCTTATACGAGTTATGACACTTAGAAAGGTTTCTCTCGTTGAGACTTGCCTTTAAATTTCACTGGGTGAAGCTAGAGGAACCTTTACGAGTGCTTCCAGCTGTCACTCTACATATGGATTCATCACTTCTGAAGCAGGGCTCTTTCACATCTCCTGCCCTATCCTGCGTGGCCAGGGATGCTGACCTGCTCCAGCTGGCTTGGCTCCAATCCTGGGCCTCTGCTGGTTCTCAGGACTCTCTGCTTCTATCACTTGGTTTTTTCCACAGCCCCAGGGAATTGTTCACCTGTATGCATAGACCAGTATGCAGTTGGAAAATGAGGACACTTTAAGGACAGGATTCAAGGGGGACCTCCTGTGAACTTTCAGAGTTTTAATTCATTCAGGTTCATCTCTCCCCTACTCTTCTCTCTAGCTCTTTCCTTCACTGTTCTACAATGCACACTCTAGCCACCTTGGCACCGCCATAACACCCACTTGTGTAACTCAGGGCAGTCATCAGGCTGGGCTTAGCTTCTTCTCTGCATTGTTGGCTAGAAATTTTGAGAGATAACTTTGGGCAGTCATAAGGTTCAACTCATTTGTTCCCCCCTTCTAGGGATTATTGACTGTACTTCCAGCTATTTCATGTGTGAAAATTGTTATTTCATGTCAGGGTTGTATTTTGTTTTCTTTTTTTTTAATTGCTTAAGATAAGAAAGTAAATTGTATTCCTGAAGGGATAAAGTTAAGACATTATAATTTTTAAAATTTTTTTGTTACATTATAAATATTTTAATTCACAATTTTTTAAAAAATTTGTTTGAAATAATTACAGAGACAGAGGAAAAGAGAGATCTTCCATCCCCTGGCTCACTCCCCAGATGGCTACAACAGCTGGGGCTGGGTCAGGATGGAGCCAGAAGCCAGGAGCCGCCTCTGGGTTGGCCTCATGGGGCCAGGGCTCTAAGAACTTGCACTAGACTTTTTTTTTTTTCGCTGCTTTCCCAGGCACTTTAGTAGGGAACTAGATCAAAAGTGGAACAGTAGGGACTTGAACTGGTGTCCAGATGGGATGCTGGCACTTTAGGCAATGGTCTAATGCACTGAACTACAGCACAAGCCCCCAAATCATAATCTTTTTCATCTCCCATTTTTATAGCATAAGACTCATTATTCCTTTTTAAAATTATTTTTAAATGTTTTATTATATTTTTGACAATCTTTACATAGTTATTTAGGGTAAAAAAGTTTCAAGGACTATAGGAAAGTGGGTAAGACTATTATTTCCATACTGTTTCCTTCATGTTTAAAGGGGGGTATTGAGGGAGAAGCCCCACCCAGTTTCCCATCCATCCCAGGTCCCAGGTGTGGGGCATGCTCCGAGGGTCTTGCTCAAGTGGTTTTGATAGTTCACCAGTTATGAATCGCTGCCAATCTCGCCACTCCAAGCACAATGAGGTCTTTGAAGGACTCATTATTCTTGCTACTTCTAAAATTAACTTTGTTAATAAATGTGGTGGAAGCTATAGCTTTCGATTGTGCGAATTAGGGCGTGTTACGTGTTTAACACATATTGCCTGAGTCTCAATTTATGTCTGACCCAAAGGCAGACTCTGGGAATTTATCAGACGTAATTTCTGTCCTCAAACACTCACCATCCAGTGGAGCTGCAGTCAAGGGAACAAACAGATTCTTTCTTAATGGCCAGTGCGAGATGAGGAGGCTGTAGAGAAGGGGTATCCAGCCCCAAGGCTAGGGATTTAGGAAAAGTCGCCAAGAAGAAATGATTTGAGCAGAATTCAGAAAGTAGAAAGTGACTGAAAGAACTCAGGATTAGTGCTGATTTTGTTAAGATACAGCTTGATCCTGCTATTGTGAATCTGGGTTGCAGTCACAAAAAATATTTTCACGATTCTTGCATCTTAACCTTACATTGTGTTTTGGCTGCATGTGCCTGAAACAGCCTGGCCCTTAGCGGATGTCTAATATGTGTTTGTCAGATGATGGGTGGACAGATAGGTAGATGAATAAGCAAGCTGTATTCACATGGAGCCTACTCTATCTCCCAAGGTGACTGTGGACTCACAGGCTGTGTGGCCCCCTGTGAGCAGGTATGGGTTCCAGATTGAAGACACGGGCCACATGTATGTGATCGGGACGCCCATGCATATCAAGATCCAGTGGCTCCACAGCTCAGGACTCATGATCCTGGAGGCCAGCAAAGCCAGCAAGGCCCAGGGCCGTGGCCTGTGTGGTGAGCTGGGGCCCAGCTACGGGGAGAGGGGATGCTTCCCAGGCTTCCTTTGCACCCATACACAGGTTTTTGCTGGGACAGGGTTACAGGGCAGTGGTGCCCTGGCAAGGAGACTTAGTGTCTTGTGTCCTGGGACTGATCCTGCTAGCAGAGATGGCACATGGCTCTGTTCTCAGCTGGCTGTCCCCTCAGCCAGCTTTCCTAATAACCTCCTCAAGCCAGATGATCTCCCCATCTGTATGTGCCTGGTCACTTCACAAAGCACCTGCACCCTCACATCTCACTGACTCCAGCTCATCCACACATCAGCCTAGAGGTCGTTGTTAGTCTCCCCACTGGACTGAAGGCAAGGGGTGCTAAGAAGCTCAGTAGCTTGTCTGGAGTTATAGGAGTTATCATAGCCCATGGAGTCAGTGCTCTTTAGACTCTAGCTGACTGTAGAGAGTCCTCTAAGGGACTGGAGGTGTTATGATAGGGAAAAAAAAATACAGGTGGCACCTAAGTGTGGGCTGCTGCACTTTGCAAGGACTCAAACTCACGAGCACCTATGAGACACTCCATGAGAAGCTGCCACAGACATGGAAGTGACCATGTCTCACACACTGTTGTGCCGGATTTTTTAAATCCCCAGATAATCATCAAGTCTGAAGTCGGTGCTAAGGCAAAAAGGTGGTTTATTCAGGTTAGCCTAGGTAACCCAGCCTCCTCCCCCAGCCCAGCATGGTTGGGCGGGGGAGGGGCAGCCGCAGCCAAGGCTGCTAGGATCCACAGGGAGGGCAAAAAGAAGCGCAAGCCAGAAGAGAGAGAGAGAGAGCCCAAGCCCCCCAGTTCTTATACATTTCAGGTTATTAATTATACAGTCATGACTTAGAAGGCTTCTATTGGTGGGTTTGAAACAAGCAACTTTCAAAAAGTACAAATCGACGAGCTATTAGGCTGTGAATCTTATCAAATGCCAGGTACCTCCTTCCTGAGGAGTTGTCTGCCTACGTGACCTGCCAGGTGTCCTGCTGGGTGTCAGGTAGACTATCAGGCCTGAGGTTCACACAGCCCCCAGCCAAGCCATTAAGGCAGAATCACAAAAGGCAGAAAATCCCTAGGTTCTTCAACACACCACCCCCTTCATCCATCTGCATCCTTGTGTCCATGCACCTTCATTCAACATTCTACACACGACCTCATGACAGCCAGCTCCTGGCTCTTTTCTTTGTGTGTGTGTTAACTATGTAAAAGTCACTAGAAGCAAAACACGTAATACCTGCTTTCTGGAACTCTCATTTGCTGACTAAACATTCCTCACATGTGGACCAACTACCACCATCCTTCTCTCACTGTTTTTTTCTCCTGTTCTGTCCATTTCTGGAAAAGAGCTCAGTGGTCATTAGGAGCCCAGTGTCAACATATGCCTGAGAAAACCCTTGGTAACTCAAAGCCAAGCCCCAAATGTGACCATTAGGATTGCTAATACTTAGAGTTTTGTGTCAAATCATGCTGGAGATGGCAGAGAAGGCAGATCACTACATCTCTGTTTTATTGGTACACTTGACACCCTGGGTACTAATGACAAAGGAACACCTGAGATCATGGGAACCTAAAGGGAAATAAGGATACACTCAGCTGAAATTCTGCAAAGCCAGTCCTGCAAACTGGCAATGATTGCACTGAATTGAAAAGGTCCTGATGGCTGCCTCTGAGGCACCCCAGCAGCAAGGAGAGTTGAGAGCGTAGCTCGGGAGAGTCACGGGCAGGGGAAGTCATCTAGAGAATATAGACAGTGCATGAGAGATGAAGCTGGGATTTCAGTTAGAAGTTGTGAAAGATAACCCCACCACCACAACCTTCCCCTGGCTCCATGACAGTTAATTTCCAGCTCAAACAAATTCACAGGTGGTTTATGATGATTCAGAGGCACAGGTTCCTTCCATCTGGTGGCTCTGTCATGTTCAACTTGGGCTTCCAAGTCCCTAAAAGACAGGACAATGGGAAGTCCTTGTGGATAACACATGGAAGTGCCTCTCACCTTCACTGATGTTCCGTGGGCTGGGACTCCATCACATCTCCCCAGCTGCAAGGGTAGCTGGAACAGAAGGCCAACGACCAACAGTAAGCAGGCAGTGTAGTTAGTAATCTCTGCAAATGCAGAGTCTGATATAATGCCAGACTTAGAAGTTGCCGAACAGCATACAGGATTCCCATAGACCCTTTTACCCAGATGTACTATGGGCTTGTCCACACTGTATTTCATTTGCTTCTCTTTCTCTGTACTTCAAAATTTCCAGAAAAATGGAATTCAGAGATTATTCAGTGCAAAACTTTTGAAGTCCATGCATAATTTCTCCATAAGAAGGATTTTTCATGGACTTTTTGGAGACCCATCATGTGCATGGGTTTAAATATGTTGAGCCAAAATAAATTTATCTTTCAACTCTATTTCCATGAACTTGAAGTACCTTCATATGTGCATTTTATATGATTATGTTATCTATAAATATGCTTATATATTTTTCTGAATAATTTGAAAAGGAATTCAAAACGTCTCCCTTAATCCCTTCAGACTTTGATGTGTATCCTAACGACAATACTGGCGTGTTTTCCTATGCAGCAGTTGTCAGTTTCTCTGCACTTCATTCCCCATCTCTAAACACCGAAGATGATACTGACACTGGTTTCTGGGGATTGCTGTGAGGCCAGTGAGAACTGGCGATCTGGGAGAAGCACTGACCATCATGGCCATGAGACTTGCTCTGCTCCCCTCAGGTATCTGTGATGGAGACGCAGCCAACGACTTCACCCTGCAGGATGGTTCTGTGGCAGATGGACTCGAGGACCCTGCTCCCTTTCTGGAGAGCTGGCAGGTGCCCAGCTCCCTGGCCTCAGTGGGTCAGACCCGCTTCCGCCCAGACAGTTGTGCCACGGCTGACTGCTCACCCTGCCTTCGCATGGTTTCCAACCGTACCTTCAGCGCCTGCCATCGCTTTGTACGTGCCAGTGGGTCCAGTACAGGGGAAGCCACTTGGGAATGGGGAGAGCAGCACCTGCCTGCAGAAGCTCATGATAGAGGAGCTGGGCCTGCTTGGGGATGCGGTCTCAGGGTCAACAGCACGGTCTGATTTGTGTGCCCAGGTCTCCCCAGAGTCCTTCTGTGAGCTGTGGATCCGAGACACAAAGTATGTGCAGCAGCCCTGTGTGGCCCTGACCGTGTACGTGGCCATGTGCCACAAGTTCCACGTGTGCATTGAGTGGCGGCGCTCTGATTACTGCCGTGAGTGCGGGTGCAGGGGTCTCCGCCATTGCAATGGTTACCCTACCTCTTGGTACAAGGGGCACTTCTACCTGATCCAAGTTCAAGTCTTGGCTATCCCAGGTTTAATCATTCATATGTTTATCTACATTGATTAAAAGTTTATAAATACTATTTAATGATCCATTTTATGTATATAGATATTTTATATTAATGAACAAATTAGTTATGCTCTAAACTGATATATTAATGAATAATTAATTTTCCACTTAAATATATGGAGTCTCTATAAAATGAAGACAGCTCTAGTTCCTAAGGCCATCTTAAACAAGACAGGAGACAAGTATGTATGGTGACTTACATGAGCTCCCACAGCAGAGCTAATGGCCAGTGATCATTGTTCCTTTCACTTTACTACTGCAACTACTACTATTAGGATAGAGGCAGATCTGCTGTCTGCTTATTTACTACCCATCTGCTTATTCAACCCCCAACTATCTACCATGCTCAGGGTTAGTAAGCCATGCTGAAATGATGAGCCAGGACCTCAATCCAGGTCTCTCACTTGAGCTGTCACCTGCTGCCTCCCAGGATGCACATTAGCAAGTAGCTGGATTTGGGAGTAGAGTCAGGGCTCTGTCATGACCTGACTCAACCCAATCCTTGTACAAAGCCAACATGGGCCAGATCCAAACAATGAAACATGGCTCTACTCCACCAAACTTTATTTGTAGAAACCAACAGCAGCCTGGGTCTGTACAGCAGCCCACCTGGTCTAGAAGGAAGTGATACCACCAAGCTCCCTGACCTAGACACTGTACACCGTGCACCCCATCCTTGCCCTTCCCTGCCTCAGATGGGGAGCCCTGCCTAGGTCTGAGCAAGGCCTTGTGCCTGTTGTGCCCCTACAGCCTTCCTGTGCCCCAGCAACTCCACTTATCAGGCATGTGTGGCGGCCTGTGAGCCACCTGAAGCCTGCCAGGATGGGCTGCTGGGCCCACTGGACCCAGAGCAGTGTCAGGTACTGGGCGAGGGCTGCGTATGCTCTGAGGGCACCATCCTGCACCGGCGCCACTCTGCACTCTGCATCTCCGAGGACAAGTGTGGTAGGTTCCTCCCCACCCTGGTAGAGCCATCACCCAGGCTGAGCTGACCCTGGTGACCCCTTTAGCCTCCTGCTGCTGGTGGCTGAGGCCTTGCTGCAGCCCTCCAGATCTGCTCCAAGGGTAACCACTGTCCCAGGGGACTAAGACTGTGACATCTGGATCTGCCCCTATCCTCAGTGCCCCACACCTGTTTATGTCTCCGCTGCAGCCTGCACTGACAGCACTGGAATGCCGCGGGCCCTGGGGGAGACCTGGAACAGCTCTCTCAGCGGCTGCTGCCAGCACCAGTGCCAATCCCAAGACACCATCGTCGCAGTGGACCTGGAGTGCCCAGGCCCCCGCCTGGAGAGCTGCCCACGCTTTGGGGAGGTGGCCGTGCTCATGCCCACTGAGGACCCCTGCTGCCTGGGGTCTGTCTGCGGTGAGTCCTATACTTCGCTTGCCTGGCTCTCACCTTGTAGGATACCTTGTCCTGCCCCTGACCTTGATGGTGGGAACAGCAGATGACAAGCCTTATGGAAGTGAGCTTTGGGGGTGGTGTTACAGATACAGAGTCTGGAGCCGGGCAGCCTGACCCACTCTTCCTTTACCACCTATGGCCTGACAGCCTCAGACAAATCATTTAACTTCCTCTGTGCCTTCCCTGCATTCTGCTGTAGCATTAGGTTGTCAATAGCACCCCTTGGGTGGCAGTGTGAATTGCAGCCTGGGCATCGCCATCAAGCCTGAGCTCTTGGTAGGCTTCTGTCCCAGTTCTGGTCCCCTAGGTGGCCTTTGGAGCTTCCAGAAGTATGGGTCCTGGGTCTGAGGGAGGGAGTAGTGAGGTAAGGTGTCTAGGGAGTGACTAGTGCTGGAACATGTCAGGGATTCCTGGCCTCCAAGTAACAGGCTTTGTGGCACCCTGTCCAGTGTGTAACCAGACTCTGTGTGAGGGCCTGGCACCCACCTGCCGCCCTGGCCACCGACTCCTCACCCACTTCCAGGAGGATTCCTGCTGTCCCAGCTACAGCTGTGGTGAGAGATCCCGGGGTAGTAGAGTGGGACATAGCCCCAGGTGGTGGGAAGGAGGATTGTGTTCTGGCTGGAAGTGCAGCACAGCTGGCCAGGGATGAAGCCCATTCATGGCCAGATGGAATCTGGCCCCAGTACCTAAGATTCACCTTCTGCAGAATGCGACCCAGATCAGTGTGAGGAGAGGCTGGTCCCCAGCTGCCGCGAGGACCAGATCCTGATTGCCGGCCGCCTGGGGGACTCCTGCTGCACCTCTTACTTCTGTGGTAGGTGGATGCTCTGGAACACCTGCAGGACAGCTGGCTCACCTCACACTTGCTTCCCTGGGCAGCTGGAAGGCAGGCCCAGGGCTGTTCATAGGAAGGGGGGCAAGCAATGCACATGGAGAAAGGCAAAAATCTCCATCCAGAAAAACACATAGGACTAACGAGAAACAGATAGTACTGCACCAGGACACCAGTGCTGGGGTAGGATAAGGTTGTGTGAACCCAAGAAGGCCCTCCAGATTCTGACTCGGGTCATGAGGACTGTGATGCACAGCTGTGACCTGGGCTTCTGCCACCCTGAGCTGTCGAGGCTTCCCCTGACTCAGCCCCCGGCTCCTGTGTGACATGGGTGACTCCCCTCTCTCTGCAGCCTGTGGTGACTGTCCCGACCCCATCCCTGAGTGCCAAGAAGGGGAAGCGCTCATGGTGCACAGGAACAGCACAGAGCTCTGCTGCCCGCTGTACCAGTGTGGTGAGTCTCGCCTGAGCACGTGCTGGGCCAGGGCATGAATGGGGCTCTGGCACCTGCCACGTGGTCTTCAAACTAGGACCAGCACACCTGATCTGATGCCAGGAACACCAGCCCAACCCGAAGTAGTTCTGGCCAGGCTATGGAAGCTGTATAGTGAGGGGAGAAGGGAACCCCAAGCCTGTGCTCCTCAATGGAAGCCCCCAAGGGACAGAGGGAGGCGTGGAATCCAAGGAATGCTGAGGCCCCTGTGCTACTCCCAGCACTGACAAAACACCTCATTCTCTGACTGCCAGAGGCCACTGTTCTAGGCTCCCTTTGTCCCCGTGTGAGTACATGGCCTGTCCATGGACTCTGTACCCAAGGCCTTGGCTTCCCAAGCCTCCCAGGACCTGGTAGTTTGTCATAATGAACAAAAGTGGGTCCCTCCTGATGTACTTGACGCAGTAGTTCTATATTACGATGTGCATCAGGACTGTATATTCACAGTAGCTGGTAACAGCATCTACTGTGTGTCTACTACCTGAATATAACGTGTACTGTGTTCAAGGTACCTTGGCACAGTGTTGCTACATTCACAGAACCGTGAAGACATATATGTGCCATGTAGCAACTATCAAGCATAAGGGAGCTAGCATTGCGGACTTTCAGTAAACCTAGTAGATGGACGTGAACAAAATGGTATGCTTCAATTTACACAAACTACTTTGCTGGCTGACCTTAGGAATAGGTGAGATGGCCCTCACTTGTTCAGGGGAGTGTAGATAGTAAGGTCCCAAATGCCCCAGGGACAACCCTGACTGTGTTAAGGTCAAGAAGCAAGTGGTAAACCATACAGGCTCCCAGGCAAACTCTGAATGACCTGGCCATGGCTGCCCCAGAGGTCTCAAAGGCCCCTTGTCTGTGTTTGTGAAGCTGATCTGAGCAGACGTTAACTGTCCTCTCGCCTCCTCTCTCAATGCCTCTCCCACCCTACCCTCATTGTCGCGCTTCACTTGTGTTCCTCTGCGTTTCTCAGGAGGTAGGCTGGTAACACACACTGAGTGCAGGCACAGTCAGTCGCAGATCTGAGGCCTAGGTCTGCCGCTTGTGTGTGACCCAGGCGAAATTATAAAATCTCTGAGCCAAGGCTGCTCATGTGTAAGCTGGTGGTAGCCAGAGTGGATGTGGGCACAGCAGTTAAGATATACTTTGGGATACTTCTACCTATATCAGAGCACCTGGATTTGCATGTAAAACACCTGACTATAGTAGCTGGACGCCACAGAATGAGGAAAATGTTACAGAAATAGTTTTGTTCAGTTCATGTCTCTAGGAACTTGGGAGGTCCAGGGTCAAAGGGACTGCACGTGGTGAGGGTCTTCCTGGCATGGACTCTCTGTGTGGAGTCCTGGGGTGACATCGGGCATCACATGGTAATAGTGACGCAAAGGCAATGCACCAATGAGCTCTCATGACAGCTGTTCAGAGATCCATCGGTGCCTGGCTCTGCCCTTGTAACCTGTTCACCCGTCTCACTTTTCTATCTCACCATGGGGATTCGAGTTTGGCCTGAGTTTTGGTGGCGACATTCATGGCACAGCCGCCCTGAGGTGCTTGGGAATGGGGACTGCTGCTACCCCCACCTTCTCCAGACTTTGTCATCCCTTCATCATTACAAAGGCATGGTACAAATGTTGTAGAAAGTACAGATACCAAGCAAATGTAACAAAATGAGAAGACTGCTAGGTATCCCACTCTGAGAACACCAAAAATTTACTTGAAAGTCAGAACAACAGAAAAAGAAATAGAGACAAAGAAATTGATTGCCAACTCACTCCTCAAATGGCAAATGGCAGCAATAGCCAGGGTTGGACCAGCCCGAAGCCAGGAGCTTCCTCTGGGTGTCCCACGTGGAGAGCTTTATCTGCTATGCCACACCACTGGTCCTTAGTATTCTTCTTCTTCTTCTTCTTCTTCTTTTTTTTTTTTTTTTGTTAAAGATCTATGCATTTATTTGAAAGGCAGAGTAAGAGAGAGAGACATCTTCCACCTGCTGGTTCACTTCCTAAATGTTCACAAAGGCCAGTCTGAAGCCAGGATGCAGGGGCATCTTCCATGCTTTTTAGGGTGCATTAATGGAAAGCTATTTCAGTAATGGAGTAGCCAGGGGGCTGGCACTCCACAGTGCCAGTGAGTTTAGCTGCTATGCCACAGGCCCTATTTTAACATGTATATACATACATATATTTGTTTACATGAAAGGCAGAATGTTAGAGACATTGAAAGTGAGGGAAAGAGAGAAAGAATGTCTTCTATCAACTGGTTTACTCCCCAAATGCCTACAGCTACCAGGGCTGGACCAGGCTGAAGCCAGGAACCCAGAACTCCATCCATGTCTCCCTCATGAATGGCAGGAGCCTTAACAATGGAGCCATTATCAGCTGCCTCTCAGGATACATTAGAGAGAAGCTGGCTTGGAAGCTGAGAAGCCAGGCTTCAAACTGGCACTCTGACACAGGATGGGGGAATCCTAAGCAGCTCAACCCCCTGTACCACAGTGCCCCATGTGTCCTTCCAGACATGTTCTGTGCTTTTATATGTACAAGGGGTCTTCAAAAGTTCATGGAAAATGATTGTCATACAAAATCCCAAAGTGGCTCTGTGGGACACTCTGGCGCCTGGCCATGGAAGGTGCTGGACACACTAGGCAGACTTCACGAGGAACAGGAAGCACTTGCTCCCTAGCAAGTGTTGCATTTTTAGCCACATCGTCTATGACTGATGTGTCACTGGCTGCCTCTGCCCCACAGTGTGTGAGAGCTTCCGCTGTCCCCAAGTGCAGTGTGGCCTGGGCACAACCCTGGTGGAGGTGTGGAGCCCTGATCGCTGCTGCCCCTACAAGTCCTGCGGTGAGTCACTGCTCGGGGACCCACCATTGGGGTGGCTCTTGGGAGAGCCAACAACCAATAATGGTGTACTACAGCATGATTTACAAGAAGGAAAGGACAGCTCTGTTTTGTCTCTGGATGTGTTGCTAGTCCTTTTCCAGGCTTCCCTGGAAGGTGAACCTCCTGGGGGCAGGTGCTTGGGGTTTTTTAATTCATTGCTTGGTCCCCAGAGCATTGGGCAAAGCTCAGTACAGTGAGTGCTTAGAGCTGTTCGCTGCATGCATGATGACCTACCTGGGAGTTGGAGGGGCTGGGTGGTGCTTCATGGGCACTGTGTCCTGGAACGATCCATCCTTGAGAGCTTGCACAAGCTTGGCCTGTGCATCTGTGAGGCCTGGCAGTAGCCTGGGCTCACTGGGGCACTTTTGGGAAAGGCAGGTTAGAATGCCCACCCTCACCCAATCTGTTCCTAGAGAGACCCTGCCTTCATTCTCAAAAAGACTCTGGGGATGGAGGGTGTGGGAGGAACAGGAAATCCATGATTGATTGGGCTGCCTGTTCATTCTTGCTTCATACTCACTGGGGAGCCCGGACCCTCGCAGTGCCTGCCCAACCAAGTGAGCTGCCACCTCATGCAAGGGGTGAAGGGAGCTGATAAGCACCTCCATGTACACCCCACCCCTGCCCCACAGCCATAACTGGTACAGGAGGATCTGCACCTGCAGCAAAGCCCAGGAAATCCCAGGACTCTTCCTTAGGCATGCCTAGTCAAGCGGGTGCCACTGTTCTTTTTCAGAGTGTGACTGCGACACCATCCCAGTGCCCCGGTGCCATCTGGTATGGAAGCTTTACTCCTCCCTAGCTCCCTGGTTTCCCCCATCCCCAATTATCCTGCCTTCTCTCTCTCCTCCCTGGAGACTATATTCTCCTACAAGTGCAGAATCCTCACCTACAAGTCAGCAGCCTTGCCTGAAGCTCAGCCACTGGTTTCTGGGCCGGATGCCCTCCGTGGAGCTCATGCTTCACAAAGGTGGGGAGGATTTAGGAGCCGGATGCTGACATGGTGATAGTCATGAAGTGGGGCAAGGGAGGATGATGGTGAGTGATGCTGATGATGTCATGTGATGATGTTATAGGGAAGCTGGTGATTAATTGGGACAAACATGACAAGCACCTTCTGTGTATTGGGCCTTTTAAGTGTACCATCACATTAGTTCTCATGACAACCCCATGACTGTCTCAGTTACGCAAACAAGGAAGGTAAGGTCAAGGTCATGAGCCAGAACTGGAATCCAGGAGAGCTGACTCCAGAGGGCACATCATAAGCAGCAGGCTGCAGGGCAGGAAGAGGAGAGCAAAGACTGTCAGCCATGCACATTGCCTGACATCCCAGGCACTGTCTCACCTCATCCCAGGGCTTGGAGCCCTGCAACTGGTCACAGAAACAAAGTGGTGTCATCTGGATGGGGAGCAGGACATAAGGGAGCACCCCTCATCAGTAAGACTCAGGAGCCCAAACAGGAGTGAGACTGTGCTTTCAGGGCACCAGGATTCCCCGGCCCCACCCGATTCCTGCAGTGAGGCACCTGTCATACAGGGGCTAGGTGGCAGACTGCTCCCAAGGGAGCTGACCCTCCATGCTACTGTCCCCTCACAGTGGGAGAAGTCCCAGCTGGATGAAGAATTCATGCACAGCGAGGAGAACGTGTGCGGCTGCGCCAAATATAAGTGTGGTGAGTGCGGCAGGGTGGGCCATAGTGGAGGGAGCCAGTGCAGGTGAGCCCCAGGTCGGCCCACCAGGTGGGGATGGGGGTGGGGAGGTGTCAGTGGCTGAGCTCTTGGTGACTGCTGCACCTTGCACACCCTTGCAGTGAAGGCCCCTGTGTGTCTGAGCCGTGAGCTGGGAGTGATGCAGCCAGGCCAGACAGTGGTGGAGCTTTCAGCAGACGGCGTGTGCCACACTTCCCGTTGCACGGACATGCTGGACCCCCTCACCAGCTTCTACCAGATCAACACTACCTCCGTGCTATGTGACGTCCACTGTGAGGCGGTAGGGGGCAAGTGAGGGGCCTGGCAGGAGACAGACGAGTATTTGTAGCCTGCCCCAAGCCCTACCCTCGCCACCCACCTTCCCCCCAACACACACACACACACACACACACACACACACACACACACACACACACACACACACAGCCTAGGCAGAGGGCATCAGGGGAGCTGTCTGTAGCACCCAGGGTAGGAACAAGAAGAGCAAAGGGAGGATTCTGGGCTTGGTCAGGTGGGCAAGGACAAATACATTATTAAAGCACCTGCTGAAGTCCTGGCATGTGCCCTATTGTGGTTTGGGCATTTCCATTTCTACAATTTGCTGAATGTTCAACATGCACAGTAACTAGCTTCTGGCATATACTAAATAAAAAAGAACAAGGACAGAGGTTAGAGTCATTCTCATGTTTTGGATGAGAACAGCCAAGATGTAAGGAGGTTCTGTCCTTTCTAACATCCCGAAGGCACTGTCCCTTGCCCATAGAAAATGCTGTCATTAGTGGCAATACG
Organism: Ochotona curzoniae; assembly: GCF_017591425.1. Lineage (NCBI taxonomy): Eukaryota > Metazoa > Chordata > Mammalia > Lagomorpha > Ochotonidae > Ochotona > Ochotona curzoniae. The sequence continues at coordinate 227,268 of NW_024466409.1, forward strand.
GGGGCCTTAGGACAGTTGTCACAGAGGCCTGCCCACACAGGGCAGACAGGCTTACACGAGGCATCCCTTGGGCATCCCTTGGAGAAGACCACACGTGGATGGTAAAGGCAGAGCCATTGACAAGGTCATGTACCCCACCCTGCTGTGTCCCCCAGAACCAGGAGTATGAGCACCCACGGGACCTGGCAGCCTGCTGCGGCTCCTGCAGAAACGTGTCCTGCCTCTTCACCTTCCCCAATGGCACCACTTCCCTGTTCCTGGTAAGCTGCTCCCAAGTAGATTACCTGGGAAAGTATCCCCTCTTAGGCCCCAGGCCCAAGACCACAGATGTGATCTTTATATTTTCATTTTTAAAATATTTATTTGATTTACTTGAAAAAGTTACAGTGAGAGAGTGGGAGAGAGATCTTCCATCTCCTGATTGACTTTCCAAATGGCCACAATAGCCAGATCTGGGCTGGTCTGAAGCTAGGAGTCAGGAGCTTCTTCTGGGTCTCCCATGTGGATACAGGGTCCCAAGGCCTTGGGCTATGCTTTGCCACCTCCTCAGGTGGCAGGGAGCTTGATTAGGAAGTGGAACCACTGGGAGTCAAACTGACATATGTATGGGATGCAGGCACTTCAGGCAGAGGACTACTGTGCTATGCCATCATACCAGTCCACAGATGAGATTGTAAGCATTGCTCAGCTCTGGAGCTGTGTCACCTGATAGGCCACGACTGCTCTCTCCCACTCTGCCCCACAGCCTGGCACGTCCTGGATTGCAGAGTGCACACGCCACCACTGCGGCAGCACCCCAATGGGCGCTGTGCTCGTGCGCTCGCCCATCAGCTGCCCGCCACTCAACGAGACTGAGTGCGCCAAGGTCAGTGCCTCCTGTCCTCCCCTGACACAGCATGGCCTCAGGCCAGGGACCTCAGCTGTCTCAAAGGCAGCAGAGGGAGCTGAGTGGGGGAAAGTTCTGGGTGCAATTCCCCACAGCCTGTCCCTAAGGATTTGCAGTCCCAAATCCACATTGCTCCCAGTTTTTTTCTTTGCTCTGAGTACATTGTTCACTCAGCACACCCATGAATACGCATGCCCCAGCATCTCTAGGACCCTCATGTAGACACAGTCCTGCTCACACACATCATGTACAGGCCCTAGTCAGTCTGTGATGGGCTCCAGCCCCAGCATGGACAGCTGTAAGTGCGGCACACCTAAGGCATTTGAAGATTTGATTGTGGCCTAGGAAACAAAGGAATATACATGGTCATGCACATCCACATGTAGGGAATTACTCCTGCATACCCACAGAAACACATGCACATGCACAATGCATTCTCAATGCATTGTTATATCTCTTTCACTAAAGAGCAGCAGAGCTGTAAGGGAGTTTGCCCCCATCTTAGGGATGAGAAAATTAAGCCCCGGAGGAAGGGGCCACTTCTGTAGCCTGAGTTCATACCACTTACCCAACTGCACTCCTTCTTCCCTGACCATATAGACAGGGTGGCATGACAACTACGAGACAGGAAGGCAGCAGTCTGGGGAATGACAGGAGGCTTGCACCTCTTCCAGGCTCTAGCCTTGCTGTCAGTTGTCCCAAGCAATCAGGGTGGTCCAGGGACCCAACCTTCCTCCACTCAGCAGGGCTTGGAGCTCCTGCCTTGGGAAATCATGGGAGCAAGAGTGGAGACTCTTGGACTCCTTGCGCTGTTTCCTGGGATCTTGGCTCCTGGTCTGGGACAGGGGTTTTCCCACTCGCCTCCCCATTCTCTCCCTCTAGGTTGGGGGCTCTGTGGTGCCTTCCTTGGAAGGATGTTGCAGGACATGTGAGTGAGTAGGGTGGGAGTCCAGGGGGAGAGGGTGCTGGTTGGAGGAGGGGATGAGGTGGCAGCTCTGCAGGTATGAGATTAATAAACAATGTGCCCTCCTCAACGAGGCTTGCGACACTGGCACAGACCCGCAGGTGGTCATGCTCTTGTCCCAGTACAAGGCTTCTGCTCTGACTGGAGACAGTGGACACCGCTATCTTACATTCAGGAGGCCACCACTCTACTGTCTCCTTCCCTGGCCCAGATGCCCTTAACACAAGTTCCTTTTGGTGGTAAAGAGCCCTGGCTGTGGAGGTGCTTCCTGTGTGCCCTGCTGGGTCAGAGACTGTGCATCTTTTCTTATCCCTGGCTCCTGCAGCATTCAACACCTGGAACTTCCTGCCCCTGTCCAAGTGCATGCATGCCACCTCATGCATGCGCCAACCCTATCCTTGGAAGCTATGAATTTAAGACTTTTTCAGTTCATATGACCTACTCCAGGAATGTTGGGCTCAGAGCCATTGGTTGAACCATGTTCCTCTCCTCAGATTCTCCGGGGACCCTGTTTCCTGTGGTCCTCATTAGTCCTCTCTCTCCTCCACGAATTAGTGCCCACTGTTACCCAGGTATTCTGCCCAGAAGCCCACTGCACCGGAAGCAGGAAGCTGCCTTGCTGTTTCCAACCACATTTCTTCTGCTAGGGGGTCCAAGCTCTGGGAGTACGGCTGGGGGAGGGCCCCTCTGCCCCCTACCTCTGGGAAAAGGCCATTTGATCCACAGCACATGCTGGGTAGCAAACACGACCTCTAGACTTGCATGGGAATGCTTCAACAGTGCCTGCTCAGCTGGTGCCCACCAAGGCCTTCACCACTTTGCTCTGTCGGGCACTAGGAGCTGAGTGCCATGGCAGGAACAGCCTTCAGTTGTCTTGCTCCCTGAGACCAGAGAAGGATAAAGTGGGTTAGTTCTGAGCACCAGCCAACTAGTCAGTGGTAAACCTTTAGGTGGTGGTGCCAAGGCCAGGAGAAAGGAGTTCATCCCATTCCTGGTGGGCACCCCAGCTTACATGGTGAGTTCATGCATCCAGCATATATTGTCAAGCACCATCTATGCACCTGGCCCCATGCTGGGCATTCCCCACAGCATAAACAAGACAGATAACTAGTAAAATACATTATGGGGTGGAAGTACTGAGCTGTTGTCCCTTGGGGGCCTTCATCAAGAAAAAGAACACCAAAGCATGAATCTGCACTCAGGTGTGAACAGTGAATATTTGTTTGGTGTTAGAATAACTTAAATTGTGGAAGGGACTCATGCAAAAGGCAATCCTGAAGCTAATATGTCAACCACATAAATATATCTGGTAGTACAGTTATGGAGTCCTGGATGAGAAAAAGGCGAGGGGGAGGGTTGGATGGAGAGAAGGGAGATCGGGAAAGGCCCTGATGGGGAGGTACAGGAGGAGACAGGCGTAAACTGCTAGAGGAAGTGTGGGCACTTAAGACCCACATGATCAGTTGTCCGTGAGAGGCATCCAGGTGGAGCAAACCCACAGGCCCCACCAGTTGCCATCACCGGGTCTGTGTGGTGGTAACTCCTTAGCATCGTCTGATTGATATGAAACTGAGCAAACCTGATGTGTGGAGTGTCCACCTGAGACTGGGGTTTCTGAGCATTCAAAATATTGCACAGTCTTATTGTTAGAAGCTTTCTCAGGACACTGAAGCTCAAGGACATGGCCCAGTTCACCAGCAGAGGGCGCTGAGCCTGGCGGGGATGGGGAGAGGCAGTCTGTCCACCCAGGCCTTGTCCTTTGGGTCCCTTGCTCACATTGTTGTCTGCCTCCCTCAATGGACTCTGGTTCCTTCCAGAGCCCTGGGCTGATGGGCAAGGGCACACACATGGGCACCAGCATAGGAGGGAAGGCTCTGCAGCATGACACTGCCTGGCCACAGGTGTCCTGTCCCCTCTACCCCCAGGTAAGGAGGACGGACGCTCCTGCAAGAAGGTGACCATCCGCATGACCATCCGCAAGAATGATTGCAGGAGCAACACCCCGGTGCGTGGTGCCCCTGTGGCCATGGGAGGGGCCCAAGGAGAGGAGTGGGGGTGGGATGCTTCACTGGCCTGCCTTCTCCAGGTGAACCTCGTGTCCTGCGATGGGAGGTGCCCCTCCGCCAGCATCTACAACCACAACATCAACACCTACGCCCGCTTTTGCAAATGCTGCCGCGAGGTGGGGCTGCAGCGGCGCTCTGTGCAACTCTTCTGTGCCACCAATGCCACCTGGGTGCCCTACACGGTGCAGGAGCCCACCGACTGTGCCTGTCAGTGGTCCTGAGGCCTGGAAGGCCAGGGCTGCCCCTGCCACTCCTACCTTCTGCTTCCAGCTGGCTCAATACTGTCATGATTAGTGTTAAAGTTGGTGGAGAACTGCTACATTTTTGAGGAATAGAATGGTAGGCAGAGTCCCTAAGAAAGCCCAGAGGGGCCACACCTGACGTGCCTGGCTCCTTTACTGGGCACCCCCTCCACACAAGGGAAAATGCTATAGCTAAAGGCTCTGGAAACAACTCTGTTCGGCTTGAGGTTGGTAAGCGCCACAGATGCAAGAACACCAGCCTTGGCACAACTGAACCTAGCCAGTTATTTGCAGAGTCAGTATACCCTGACCCTTTTCCTCTTGGTCCTATTGACCATGGGAGAAACACAGTAGAAGGAAAGGGGCCTTCTCTGAACCCTTCAAGCCCATGTGAAGCTGCCCAGAAGGACTTCCCAAAAGCAAAGAAAGTAGGATGGAGGATCAGAGTCCCCTCCTCCAAATCTGTGAGCTCAGACCCTTCAGGTCCTCTGTCCTGTAGGAGAGATGCTCTTGTGTCCTGCTATTGTAACTGAGAAAAAAATATGGGCCTTCTTAGCATTTTGCAATGGCTCAGCCCAGCCCCCAGCTCTCAGCTTTGTTTGCAATGAGCCCTTTCTCCAAGGAAACAGGATCTTCAGGGCCCTGAGTGACCCCACACATTCTAGGCTCCATAGGTGCAGGAGGGTGTCTGTCAGCACAAACTACAACTCTGTGAAACCCCAATGTCCCTGAGACTCTCATAGCCTGTTTCCAAAACAGTCTGCTTCCTAAGAACAGGGCTGCAGCATCTCCTGCCCCAACTCCAGGTCCTCCTGCCCAGCTTGCCTCTGTGCCTCTGGATCTGAAAGGCGTGAACAGTAGAGCTCTTCAAGCCCCAGTGTTATTTGGGCTGCTGCACCCCTTGAGGCCAGAGGGGTTATGACATGGTGGTCCCCACCTGTCCCCACAAGCCTCTCTGCTCCTATGCCTGTGTTCTACTCCTGTGTCAATAAACCATGGGAAACCTTTGGTCTCAGAGCATCTGGGGGGTGCACGCTCGCTTTGAATCTGCAGGAGCATCCGCTAGGATAAGAATTCTCTCCTTGTGGGTCTTGAAGATGAGGATTTTCTCTTGTCCTATCCATTCTCAGGTTCTGCTCCATTTGGAGCAGACCTTCAGAGGAGGTTCTGCCTAGTTAAGAATGGACTAATCAGAGACTGGCTTCCAGAAGGAAGAGGTGTGAGGAAGGGTGAAGGAAAAGGACGTTGAATGCAGGTGAGGGAACTGGGAGGGTCCCAGTGGGTGGGACCAATGCAGATGCTCTCCCAGAAGATGTGCATGGGGCACACCCGCATCATGGCCTCTCAGGAGCTTCAGATAAGTTTCCCTGTTGTTCTCCTAGAGCTCAGCTGGCTGCAGAAGTCTGCAGAGAATCCAACAATAGGTTCTTGGTGACTTCTCACCTTGAAATGACTATAGGCTCACCAAAGGAGCAAGTAGGGAGTGTGTTGCTGGGTTGTGGGGAAGAGGAATGGGCAGCATCCCTCACCAGAGGGAGTAATGCTAGGAGTCTGACTCAGTGCTCATGGGGCAAGTAAGTGTTCCACTCCCCTGAAAAGAATAAATCCTGTATTTTGGACACCAAGACTTGGGAACTTAGATTTTCACATGTAAGTTTATCCTCTTATGGCACAGCTACGTCTAACATGGACCTTGGGACTCTTCCTAAAGAAAAAGTAGATTTACAGTCTGTTAAGCAGCATATTCCTCCCCAACCCCAGCTCCTCCACCACTGATAATTTTATCTAAAAGGTGGAGAGAGAGAGCTTCTGTGTGCTGGTTCACTTCCCAAATGACAGCAGCCGGCCTAAGCCAAAGCTAGGAACATGAAGTTCCCTCTGGTTTTCCCATGTAGAGGCAGCCACTTGTTGCCCTTAAAGTGTACTGCAGTGAGAAGCTTGATTGGAATCAAAGACGGGATTCAAAGCCAGGGATCCCAAAATGAGATACACACTTATGAATAATAAATGGATCAAAGAAGTCACAATGAAAATGAGAAACATTTTAATCTGCATGATTATGAAATAATGACTCACTAAACTTGTGAGCTAGTTAAAGAATTAGGACATTCAGCCTTAATAGTGTACTTCGTATTTCTTAATTTCCCATCACTACAGTGGGACATGGAATGAGACACAGCTTCCAAACTTTCCCCATCACCAATGATGATCTATGTTTTGAAGTCAGTCCTTTCCTTTGCCATAAGCACAATCCCTAAATCACATATCAACAGTTTTCAGTATTAAATTTAGAGTTCAATGAAGCATGACTTCAAATATATCTTTAATGCAACTTGATTTTAAACTCCAACGTCCTATTATACGTGAAGTTATATTAGGACATAAGGCAGTTCCTCAAGCACTGCCAATGTTTGTTGACTGCTCATCCTCCCTTCACCATCTGTATGTACATATGAGAAAATGGCCTATGAGTGCAGCTGCTATATAGATGGGAAGGGAGCATTAGGTCAAGTTAGTCAGCCTTGGCCTCAACATCTTTTGATAAACGTCTGATTTATGTGTGATGTCTGGCAGGGTGGTCTGCTCCCCACCTCCTGACACTACTGACCCAGTGTCAGGCTTTCCTTCCTAGGTTCCAGTTGGTTCCAGCTGCTCCTCTCTTACCATATTACTTAAAGGAGACTATCAATTTCAGTGATTAAACCCTATTGCTGGAATCACAGAGGCCTGGCTGTCCACCTGACACCACCTCCTGAAAGCCAACCTTCTGCTCCATCTTTTTGGACCAAACTCCCAGTCTTCTTTGCCGAGTTCTCTCCTGGGGAGAGCACTTCTTTTAGATTAAGACACCTTAGTGAAAGATTAACATAAGGAAAATCAACAACCTATTCTGGAGGGTGAGGACCCTGGACTTTAATCAGTGTTGCCCATCTGATCTCCAAAATGTCAGTACCAGCAGTGCTTCTATTTGGAAAGGTCTGTTTAAATGTAAGAACACATAGATTTTAATTGAACCACTATTTCTAGATATCCACTAGGGGCAGGTGTTAGGCACAGAGGCTATGATGCCCCTTGGGATACACACATTCCCTATCAGAGTTCCTAGGTTCAAGTCCTGGCTCCACTCCTGACCCTAGCTTTCTGCTATCCCAGGCAGTGGGAGAGCAGAAGATGGCTCAGATGCTTGGCTCCCCGCCAGCCATATAGGAGACTCAGACTGAGTTCCAGCCTCCAGACTTCAGCCTTACCTGGATCAGCCCCGCATCAGCTGTTGCAAACACTGAAGAGTGAACCAGCAGATGGAAATCCAACTTGCCCCTCTGTCTCTTTCTGTCTTTTAAGTAAATGAGTGTTAAAGATGCCATGCCTGGGTTTACAGCTACTATAACATTGGGTGTCAATCACCTTGAAAGAATTGAGGAGAAGTTGTGTTCACACTGACAGGCCTCCCCTGTGTGGACAAAAAAGGCAATCCACCACGCCTGACCTGGGTGCCACTCCGGCCTCTTACTCCACACTGGTCACTGATGAGAGTGCATGCCCACTCCTAGCACACACCTCCAGATACTCCCTAAAGGAACAGTTACTCCATTAAGCTACCGAAGCACAAAAATAAAATCCATCAGAGGAGAAAACCAACAAGCTTTTATTGAAATGCCTAAGAATAAACAGAGGTAGAAGAAAACAAACAAACAAACAAACAAACAAGGAAAACAACAAGGAAGACTCTCCCAAAGGAACACAAAAACACTTCAGTTTTAGAATGTGAAGATGGATAGAGGAATTGCTTGGGAAAAAAATTTAATGACAAGACTACTCAAAAATGAGAAGCAAATACAGAAATTTTTAAAAATCCATACACAACATGAATGGAAACATTTCCCGTGAGACAGAAACCTCCAAATTAAACTGAATCAGGAGAAAAAAAAATTCATTATTCCAAACAAAGAATACAGTAGAAAGCCTTAGCAACAGACTTGGAGAAACAGAAGAATCTCTGAATTAGAAGATAAATCTTTTTTTTTTAATTTATTTTTATTGGAAAGTCAGATATACAGAAAGGAGGAGAGACAAAAAGGAAGATCTTCTGTCTGTTAACTCACTCCCTAAGCGGCCGCAACAGCTGGAGCAGCTCCAATCTGAAGCCAGAAGCCAGGAGCTTCATCCAGGTCTCCCACATGGGTTCAGGGTCCCAAGGCTTTGGGCTGTCCTTGACTGCTTTCCCAGGCCACAAGGAGGAAGCTCAATGGGAGATGGGCCCGCAGGGATTAGAACTGGTGCCCATATGGGATCCCAGCACATGCAAGGCAAGGACTTTAGCCACTAGGCTATTATGCCCAGCCCAGAAGATAAATCTTTTGAAGACTCTCATTTAGACAAAAAAGAACAAATGGAAAAAAAACAAAAATAGTGTTCAAGACTTATGGGATACTATCAAATGAGCTAGCATACATGTTTTAGGAGTTTCTGAAGGCATGGAAAGAGATTGGGTTAGAAGACCTACATGATGACACAATGTAGTCAAGCTTTCCACAGTAAAACACAAGAGATTCTAAAATGTACATGAGAGAAAATGCAGATAGCCTTCAAAGACTCTCCAATTAGATGCATAGCTCACTTCTCTTAGAAATCCCACGGGCCAGGAAAGAAAGGAGAGACATAGTCTATGTCTGAGAAGAAAGGGATTTCAATTCAGATTACTATACCCAGCAAAAATCCCATTTACATGTGAAAGCAAAAAAAAAAGACTTTCCAAAAACAAATGGAAAGAATTTGCCACCATCTGTAAATAATACCTAAGTATGTGCTACACACAGAAATAGAGAATGATAATTACCATAACTAAAGAAGGTAAAGGTAGACAATTTCCTAGTAAAGATACAAAGGATATCTAAAGCAGACCGTGAGGACAATTATGTTAAAATGGTAGGACCAACTTGTTAATAATCCTAATAATCCTAAATGTTCTCCCATCAAAATATATGCACTGGTTGACTGGATTTAGAAAAACAAGAAACATAACTCACCAACAATGATACATAAGTGTTGAAAGTAAATGAATAGGAAAAGATATTACATACCCAATGCCCGGTCACCTATATTAAAAAGTTGTTAATGGATCTAAAAAGAAACATAGTCTCTAATAATAATGGGAGCTATCAATACCCCATTTTCATCAATGGACAGATTGACTAGACAAAAAAAAAAAATCAACAAAGAAACACCAGAATTAATCTGTTCTATGGACCAAATTGACCTAAGTGATCTATAGAACATTTCATCCCACACAAGCAAAATTCACATTTTTCATCAGCCTATGGAACCTGCTGTAGGACAGGCCACATTCTAAGCCATAAAAAGAGCCTCAGCAAAATCACAAATAAATAACCCAGTGTAAGCAGAAAGAAGCAAATAATTTAAATTAAACAAAACTGAAACAAACAAGCAAGCAAAACAACTTCAGTGATTTGAAGAACTGGCTTTTCAAATAAAATCAACAAAATTGACAATCATTGGCCCAACAAACCAAAAAAGGAGGGAGGACACAAATCAATAAAATCAGAGGTGAAATGGGAACTATAACAGCAAAAACCACGCGTACATAAAGAATCATCAGGAATCACAACAGTTATATGTCAATATATTGAAACACCTGGAAAAACTGATAGATCTATGGACACATGCAATCTACAGTCATGATAACATCAGAAACTTCAACAGACCAATAACTAAGATGAAGATTGAGTTAGCAACAAAAATCTTACCAAGAAAAAAAAAAGTCCAGGACAGGATGGCTTCACTGCTGAATGCTACCGAACCTTCCAAGAACTAATTCCAATTCTTCACAATTAATTCCAAACAATAAAACAGGAGGAAGTCCTCCCAAACTCATACTATGAGGTCAATATTATTTTAATTCCAAAACCAGAAAAAGACATTACACAGAAAGAAAACTGTATGCCAATATCCCTGACAAATATACATGCAAAACCTCAACCAAATACTAGCTAATCTATTCCAACAACACATCAAAAAGATCATTCATCCCCTCCAGCTGTAGGCATCTGCCTAGGTTGCCTTGTACCTAGGCAAGTGTTACACTCCTTGGGGGAAAAGCAGCCAATAGCTGGCGGGCATTCTGGGACTGGTTAATGCCAAATTTGTGTTAACTCTATCAACATTCCAGCACAGTTGCTTGCTCTCTCTCTCTCTCTCTCTCTCTCTCTCTCTGTCTCTCTCTCTCTCTCTGTCTCTCTCTCTTTCTCTGTCTCTCTCTAAAGATTAAGTGGGGAGGGCAGGGAATTCTGGGTGGCACATACCATTTTGGCCCCCAGACAGGGGAGCTGCAGATTGTCCAGGGAAGGGAAGTCTGGGGACATATTGCAGAGGGAGTGGCTGAGAGCATGTTTGACAGGGAAGAATGACTTCTGGGGTATTTTGCAGACCCGGCCACTGTACTTATGGGTAGGCAAGGGAGTGAAGACGGAGTGGTTCAGAAGAGGGAAACCACAGGGCATGTCTGGTCAGACCAAGGCACCCATCAATGTGGGAGACCTGGGATGGGCTAATGAGCATTGCCTGCCACCCACTAGAACATGCAAAAGCTGGGGCTGGGGGGTATACCTGGCTGGGCTAGGCCACAGTATCTGCCATGAGTGTCAGAGCAAGAGGTGGACCACATCAAGCTGGGTCACAGGCACTCACAAGAATACAAGAGACCTGGATCTGGGGACAGATTCTGTAGAGGAACTGGGCTTGCCTCTGTGGGACTGCAGCACTTACTGGCTTGTGCAGAGATGGAGGTTGTGACAGACCAAACCAAGCTGGACTACAGAACTCACCTGATAGGAAAGCCATCTGACAATCATGGAAACTGGAGCTGGGAAGAGACTGGGGTAGACCAGGCTGAAGCACTTGCCAGCACATGCAAGGGCCAGGTCTGAGGACAGACCATGCCAAGCAAGGCTGCTGCCCCACTGGCACATGTGAGATCCAAGGCTCCGAGCAGGCCTGGTAGGGGGAAGATGGGCTCCCCTACTAAGCTGTGCCTATGACTGGTGAGCACAAGAACCAGGGGCTGGGGTCATGCCAGGCTGGAGAAGGTTGAAGCACCTCTCAGTATATGTAAGAGCCAGGTCTGGTGGTGGGTAAGACTGAGCTAAGCCATAGCACCCACAGGTGTACACCAGAGCTGGATGGGATGTGGGCTGAGCTAGGCTGGGATAGGCCACAGCAGAGACTGGCACACACAAAAACTGGGGCTGTGGCTGGTCCTGATGGGGAGTTATCAGGCTGCTACTAGGCTGCAGCATCCACTGGTGTGCGTGGGGACTGGGTCTGTGGGGAGCTGGCTGAAACATTTGTTCCACCCACCTTCCTCTATACCTGACCTTCCCCATCCTAATCAGAGATCCACATAGACATGCATCCCTCTCAACTGTACAAGCAATATCAAAAAGAAAATTTTTAATTTTTAAAAAGATCATTCATCCACTCCAAGTGGACCTTATGCCTAGTATGCAAGAATGGTTGAACATATACAAGTCATTAAGTGTGATACGTGACATTCGCTTCCTGAAGAATAAAAACCATATAATTATCTCAACAAACACAGAGAAAAACATTTGATAAATACAACATCTCTCTCACAATAAAAATATTAAGCAAACTGGGTATATAAGCATCATTCCTCAACATGATCAAGACAATACTATAATCATATTCAATGGGGGCAAATTTCAAGACATTACCACTAAGATCCAGAAACCAGCCAAGGGTGCCCACTTTCACCATTGTCATTCAATGTAACTGTGGAAGTTCCAGCCTGAACTATTAGGTAAGAAAAAAGAAATCAAAGGGATTTATTCATTTATTTTTCTTAGAAAGGCAGATTGACAGAGAGGACAGAGATAAAGGTCTTCCATCCACCAGTTCACTCCCCAAATGGCCACAATGGTCAGAGCTGAACCAATCTGAAGCCAGGAAACAAGAGCTTCCTCTGGGTCCCTCAAGTAAGTGCAGGGTCCTAAGGACATGGGCCATTTTTTGTTGCTTTCCCAGGTCATTAGCCATGAGCTAGATTGAAAGTGGAGCAGCCAGGACATGAACTGGTGTCTGTATGAGTTGGAACCAATCTGAAGGTGGAAGATTAGGCTGATGAGCCATGGCACCAGCCCTCTCTTCTGCTGCCCCCCAAAAGAACAGGAAACCAATTGGAAAGGAGGAAGCCAAGCAATCTTGTCTGCAGATGACATATTTCTCTATATAGGGGAACTCATCAAGGATCTAAATCTATGCTCTGGTATCATCAAATTACTAAAGGAAAAGATTGTGAGAACTCTAATACATAGATGCAGGGAAAGACTTCTAGGAAAAGACTCCAGAAGCATTGGCAATTAAAGCACAGATGAACAAATGGGATCACATCAATCTAAGCTGCTTCTACACTGAAAAGAAAACTGTTAGTAAAATGAAGAGGCAGCCATAAGAATGGGAGAAAATATCTGCAAATTACACAACCTATAGCTGATTAACATCCAGGATTTATAAAGAACTCCAGAAACTCAACAACAACAAAACAATCTAGTTAAGAAATAGGCAAAGGATGTGAACAAGCATTTTTTGAAAGATGAAACTCAAATGGCTAATAGACATGAAAACATGCTCAGGTTCTCTAGTTATCAGGGAAATGCAAATAAAAGCCATAATGAGGGTCGTTTCACTATAGTGAAAATGGCTATCATACAGAAATCAGACAACAATAAATGCTGGTGAGGATGTGGGTGAAAAGTTCCTTAATTCACTGTAGGTAGGATTGTAAACTAGTGCAACCATAATGGAAGTCAGTATGGAGAGTCCTCAGACAACTGAAAATAGATCTACCATATAACCTAGTCATCACACTCCTGGGACTATATCCAAACCAAATAAAATCCTCATACGAGAAAGCTCTATGTACCCACATATTTGTGGGAGCACAATTCACAACAGCTAACATAGGGAATCAACTCAGATGCCCATTGACTGATGAGTTGAAAAAGAAAATGTGGTACATATATAATACAGAATACTTCTCAGCCATGAAAAGAATGAAATCTTGACTCCTTCAGCTAAATAGTCCCAATTGGAAACCATTACACTTAGTGAAATATGCTAGTCCCTAAAAGAAAAATACCGTATTTCATCTGATCTGTGGTAACAAATACACAAACCACAAAAAATATATAATTGCTATAAGTGAAATTAACTTGATGGGATTTAACTGCTATTTAAACAGCCTGTCTCTAAACTCATAATAGTATGATTTCCATTTTTTTCCTTTTCCTCTACTTGCCATGTCATGCTATCTTCATCTTACTGGCATGCTAAGCTTGTGATTGTGAAGCTAAAGGAAAATATGCCATTGCAATAATTTGAAAAAAAAATCAAAGGAGAGACAGGGAAAGGGGAGGGAGGTCCCTATGCTTCTAAATGTTATATTATGAAATCTACTCATTTTATATAAATAAAAAGATAAACAAACATGCGCATGTGTAAGCCTTAGAACCTGTAAATATAATACATGCCAAGAAGAGCTTTGCAAATGTGATTAAAATAGGGACCTGGGATGCAGATTTGTCTTGGATTCTGCTGACAAACCCAATGTAATCACAGGATCTTTATTATCAAAGGGAAGCCAATGGTTTGGTCAGAAAGGGGGGATACACGCTGACAGAAGTTGAGATACGAATGATGTACTCTGAAGTTGGAGGAAGGGGGCCCTAGGCAAGAAAGACAGGGAGCCTGTAGAAGTTGGCTATCAAGGAAAGAGATTCTCCCAAAAGCTTCTGTGCGAACCTAGGCTTGAGGCCAGTGCAATTGAGTACAGATGTCCACCTTTCAGAACTGTAAGATAATAGATTTGCATTTTTTTTAGGCCACTAAGTTTAGGACAACTTGTCATGCAGCAGCAGCAAGCTCATAGAGCACTAAGAGAATCCACCAAGAGGCAGATGTGTACTGCAACAGTGTCCCATGTGTCGACAATTGATCCCAACCTTGAGTGTCCATCAATAGGCAAGTAACTAGGGACAGCCACACGCTGGAACATTCTCTATGGAATAACCAAGCTGGCTTTTCTGCAACATGGTAAATGAAGCAAGCAAACTGTTGGCTGCTTTCCGCAGCATGGCTCTCCTTCATGGACCTACATGGACGTATACATCCCTATTTCACTCTCGTCACTGGGAAGGTATTCAGGGCTGCAAGGTGCCCTCCTGGCTGTCAGGCTGGCACCTTTGGTCCTGGAATAGCCTGTTTGGCCTGAGGATCCCAAGGGCTGTTTCTGTGCACAGGAGCACACATAGGACAGGACAGACTCAGGCTCTAAGGACATCTGTAACACCTCCCCCACCACGTTTCCTCCCTCACTCTCTGGGTGAGACTCAAGGGTGAGACCAGCTCAGAGGCCACCCCCTGGCAATTAATGAAACCAAATCCCAGGACCAGCCAAGCCGCTGAGAGACTCAGTGGCCAAGCAGGGTGGTTGTTGGTCTATAGCCCCCTGTGACGTATTTGCAAACACGAGGGGGCTTGAGCCGCAGAACCATCCCATTCTCCTTGGTGCAGGCTCAAGTTCCCCCCGTGATTTTCTGGGCTTAATCCTCTTCCTGTGGAAATCAATAAGGACATTGTGATGGAATGATTCACGTTCAAGGTCAGGCCGGAGCAAATTGGAGGCGACATGCTGATTTTACTGCCCTCACCCAGAGAGGAGCCAATCCTGCTTACAGATGCCTTAACCCTTTGCATGCCACTATGGTTGCTCTTGAGGGCACCAGGTCCCTCCCCCAGGCCCAGGTCCCCAGAGCCTGGGGCCCTGCTTGGACCACATAAGGCCTCAGATCTCACCTGCTTGTTTAGAGAAGGCAGATGGCAAGCTCAAGTCGAAGGTTAAATGTTCGTCTTGGAAAGCTCCCTCCTGAGTTTCAGGTCCCCTCTTTTTCAGCTCTCCTACATTGTCCCCCCACCCCCACCCCACAGAAGTAGAACAAGAAAGTGACCAAAATCCGTATTAGTTTTTCATGCTTTGCAACTTATATCATTCCTGTAGTTCAGACATAACAGTTTATTCCTTCCCTCTACTAAAAGAAAAACGGACAAAATAGATGTCTCTATGTAGCTGAGTACTTTGCATTCAACATATTCATTCAGTGCTCCTGGCTCCTTTGTTTTGATATGGCACTGCCTTCAGCATGAGCTTCCCGGTATGGCAGTGCTCTGGTCTACAACCAGTACCAGGGGATGCTCTGGAGTTGATTTTCCTCATAAAGTTCATGGTGATTGTAGGTGGCCACACCTAAATGCAAAGCAGGTTGGCAGATGTAGTCCAGCTGTGTTCCTGGAAAGATAAGGAAACGGGTCTGGGGGACAGTGACAGAGGGGGCCCAGGCCCACAACTTAAAATGAAGAGAGGTAGGGTGTAAGATCCAGGGTGGTTTCTTTGACTTTTGGATGAAAGGAATCAACCACAGGTCTTTGCAGGAAGCCACTACAGAGAGGAAGTCTCTGTGAGGAGACTAACCCAGGATCTCACCAGACCCAGAAGGGACAGGGGAAGATCCATACAGCCCTGGCTAGGAAGATTCCACCCCTAAATGTAGAACTTTGAAAATGAAATATGTCACATCTCTAAGCCTGAAAGAGAGGAGGATGGACAGCAAGGAGTTAAAGTGTGCAGGGGTGGACAGAGCAGGCCAGGTGCCCCCAACATACTGTGGTGGTGCCAGTTAATCCTCTGCAGCAGGCAGGAGGCCTGCACAGCTGTCTCTCCCAAGCTGGGAAGACACTACTCCCTCCTGTGCCCAGCCCCTTGCCCAGAGATCCTGGCAGTTCAGAGACTGGGTGAGGACGGTGGGGACAGCACACTGGGCAAGTAGCACAGCCCCTGCACCCTTGAAGAATCCATCCCCTAAGGGTTCTGCTACCCTCTAGGCTATTGTTACTTAGCCCCTATTGGCCATGGAGACTCCACTTCTCCCAGCCAGCCCAACTTGATGCTGACCTTGTTCCTCCCATGCACTGCCTCTTTCTGCCTCCGTACTTTAGCTTCCCCTAGAATGTCCTAATCCTCCCCACACGTGGGCTGATGTTCAGGCTGACTGCCTGACCTGTTGCAAAACCTCAGCCCCCAGGAAACCCCCTTTTGACCTCTAGTGCCCCAGACACCTAGGTTCCACTTGTCTGGGGTCTCCCATGGGAACCTGTGTCTACATTCTGCTTGGAGGAGAGTACAGCACTCAGTCCTTTACTCCCCACACCATGACTGAAGTTCCAACAGATGAAGAAGCTAGGTTCAGAGAGAGGAGGCAACTGGAGCCTCCGCATGTATAACTTCAGAGCCCATAGTTCCATATTTCTTCTCAGCCAGGAAGTGGGTAGGAGGGTTTCTGAGTATTGAGAGCTGAGGGTATAAGCCCCTTCCTCCAGGAAACCAGAGGCAGCAGAGGAACAAGGGCTGTGGTTGATCTTCAGCCAGTTGGCAGCTGGAAAACATGGGCACATTTCAGTCCTCAGTGCCTTGTGGTGAGGAGAAGCAACAGGTTCTTCATCCCCAAGTTGGCATGAAGCTCCAATGAGATCATGGAAGGGAAAAGGCAGGACAACTGCAGAGACCATGCCCATTCAGGAGGCTGCCTAAGGGAGCCAGGGTCTTCCAGCTCAGCCCAGCCGTGGGCAGGAGGAAAGTATGGAGCCCCCTGCAGCCCTAGACCACCCTTGCCCAGCAAGCTTGGCTCCCAGCTAAGCACTTGCTTCTGCTGTACCCCTGATGGAGAAGCCTGTCCCTTGTCCCACCTGAATTAAGCCACCACTTAGAATGGGGGGCTGAAGGGGTTGCTGAAGAAGAGCCTGGATGGGGTAGGGGGTTGAGGGGGTGGTCAATCTCTGCCTCTCAACAGCTGTGGGACAGTTTCCTTGTTGCTAAACTGGGAGCGAGGGTGGAGCCAAGTGGTGATGAGGACTTTTATAGATGAACTCCCTGGCCTAGAGAAGGTATTCAACAAATGGTGCTATTGTTACCAGAACCTTAAGATCATCTTGAAGTCCCACATTGATCCCAGAGAAGCAATGATTCAAGCCCAGTCCCAGGGCACAGAGCAATGGAGGATAGAGCACCAAGTTCCAAACCTCATATTCCCTCCAATGCCCTTGCTGGTATGTCCTCCCTGCTCTGAACTCCCAGCAGCCTCTGTTGTCTCACAACCCAGGAAGCCTGCTGGCTTCCAAGATTGTGAGTTCTCCCAGCTAAGACCTGAGCCTCTTGCTCCTACCTGTGTGGTCAAGTGTGATCACATGGGAGATGATGCATGCAAGTTGCCCAGACCCAGCCAGGAAAGCAGACTCCTGAAGGGGCCTCTGGGACATGTAGAGTTGAGGGACAGCAACCCCCAGGATGGAGGGAGAGAGGTAAGAGAGGGAAGGGTTAAAGGCCCGGCAGCTGGGACAGGCAGCCTGCAGACGGCCCAGCCCAGTGCTGGGAGGCCTGCACCATTCCATTCCTCTGCAGATCAGTTACACCCAGCTGTCTCCCTCCCCACTGCCAGTGCCCCTTGGATTAGGCGGGAAAGGCTCCCCGGCCTGCAGCCTGCACACAGCCCATGGGGAACAGCGCCTGCAGCCCACGCCTCCACGACAGCTGCTGAATGTCAGGCAAGAACATAGATCAGCAGGATCCTGGCAGAGGTGCCCCCAAGCCCAGACCCTGCCCCCAACATATGCAGGAAGGGCTGCCTGAAGAGAAGGGGGTCTGTAAGGGATTTGGGAGGTACAGGGAAGGGACTGCTCCCAAAAATATCTCCCCTGTCCATATGTCGCTCTGCCTCAAATTCCACCACTAGATGCCACAAAACTTGTAGTCTTCCAAAGTCACTAGTAAGAAAGCTACCCCGTGGAGTAGCAGACACGTTGATGCACTGTTCAAAGAAGGAACTGGCAAAACATATGTACATCTTATTTTCTTTCACAAAGTATATATGAAATCCTTCAAAAATATTCTTTGTCTCAATACTCTGAGGATTTTAACTTAATCAAGGTTAACTTAAGGAAACACTTTCTAATGCGGAAACAGAGGCAGCTATATTTTCCAGATTTGAAAAGAAGTAAGAAATACTATCAAAAAACCAGATAAAAGAGACTGCTTTTCCCTAATTTGAAAAATACCAAACAGTTCCATCTATGGGCCACAAACAGGGAACTTGTGAAAATGACAAAGCAGATGAGAGGGGCCCAAGGTCCTGGTGGGACAGATACCCGAGTTCTAATCGTGGCTGCCTCAATCACTAGTTCTGTGACATTGGCAGATCACAAAACCTCTCTGAACTTCATTTTCCTCAACTGTAAAACTGAAACAGCAATTCCAGTTGTGAGAATTCCATGAGATCACAATAGATCCTATATGGGAAACCTCCCTCGAATCCCACCACTATCAGAGGTCCTTGACTACAGAAACCAACACCAACATGAGTAATAATAAGGTGTTCCTCAATACCCACCTCTACAGCTGATGAGAAAGCACGCATAGTACCAGCTCCCACTAAACTAGACATTTATTAAGCATAATACAAGTCAACTGAAACTCACTGTCTGTATCAGAAGATTGACTAACCCCAAAATTGTGCCCAAATGGAGATGGCAGATTAAATTTCTCTCAATGAAACACTGCCAACTGAAGAAGCAGAAAGGACATGAATAGTACTCTAATTAACATAATGATCAGGATGATTTATGAGGATATTGCATCCATAAAGTAGGAGGCTATAAATAAAAGCACAATCAGAAAACAAAGAGTTGTTAAAAATTAAAAGCACAGGAACTTCATTTCCACCACAAAGAGTAACTGGTACTGCAATATCTGTATGATTACAAATATGTAGAACAATGAGCAAAACACTAGACATGCTTTTCAGACACTGGGTGAGAGACAATGCAAGGATGAGATGCCAAAGTAAAAGGAAATAATTGAGTTTGACTAGAAAGTTCCAACTTCTGGACCATTTTCTGGAACCCAGCAAAGCATAGCAGCCTCACTGCTTGAAAAAAAATAGAAATCAAAGTCGGGTATTCTGACACAACTAGAATTTGCAGGACAGAGTACCTGAGATGAGGAAACTACGGCTACATAGTTCCAAAAAATTGCGTCTATTAACTTTGTTGCTGAATACTAAGATGTGTGTATATAGGGGGAAAAATCCCTAAGAGTGGACAAAGAATTCACAGATAATTGTAAACTGGGCAATTCCTGTAGCTTACATGGAGCTGGGGGGACATTCAACTTCCTAATATTCAAAGGAAAGAGATATCGCAGAACATCTAGGACTGTGCTGGAGTCTCCAGGAAGTCTCACCCTGGAAGTAATACTGAATATATTCTTGAGCAAAGGCCACCCTGAATTTGACCTACATGAGCTTTTGAAACAAGCTTCAAGTTGGTCATGGTGATATCAAAATAACTTCACTGTAAGACATAACAAAATCTAAATACCATTTAAGGGAAAAAAAAGACTTCAGATACTCAACAGTTAATATTAAAAATTCCCAGAATAAAAGTTATTAGATATTCAAAAGCTGGAAAATATTATCCATAACAAGGAGAAAAATCAGTCAATAGGAACAGATCTAGAAATGACAAAGATGACATTAGCAGATGAAGACTTGAAAACAGTCATTATACTGTTGTTGAAGGACAAAACTACGGTTACAGGATAGGGGGACGTGGGGGCAGGGGAGAAAGAGAAGGAGGAGAGTGTGGAAGGGGAATTCCCTGAGCCTAAGGAACTGTATCATGAAAAACAAAAAATTTAAAAACGAAAAAGAACCGAAAGTGATGGAGGGGAATAGTCATTATAAGTATGTTCAAGAATACAGTGGAATATATGAACATGGTGAACAGAGAATGGAAGATTCTTTAAAAATATAATTTATAGGGATGAAAATACAAAATTGTTGGGCCCGGCACCATGGCCTAGCAGCTAAAGTCCTCGCCTTGAACGCGTCGGGATCCCATATGAGCACTGGTTCTAATTCCGGCAGCTCCACTTCCCATCCAGCTCCATGCTTGTGGCCTGAGAAAGCAGTCGAGGATGACCCAAAGCTTTGGGATCCTGCACCCATGTGGAAGACCTGGAAGAAGCTCCTGGATCCTGGCTTTGGATCGGCATAGCATCGGCCGTTGCGCTCACTTGGGGAGTGAGTCATCGGACGGAAGATCTTCCTCTCTGTCTCTCCTCCTCTCTGTATATCTGACTTTCCAATAAATAAATCAATCTTAAAAAAAAAGAAAATACAAAATTGTTAATAAAAATAAGATCAACATAACATCTGAGATGGCTTAAGATAGTGAATTCAAAGACAGCAAGATAAACTAAGAAAAGTTACAGAATGAAAAAAAAACTTTCAAAAATGAAAAATTTCAATGTCCTATATAACAATATGAAGAGATCTGACTTAATGCCCAGAAGGACAATGGGAAACAAAATATCACAAGAAATAATAGCAGAATCTGGAATATACAGAAAACTCTTAAAACACAACAACAAAAACAAATGGCCTAATCTGAGTAGATGTGGCCGAAGAGGTCCTTCAGGAGGCCAGGAAGTATATCAAAAGCTGTTCAATATTTCTAATCCTTAATAAAATACAAAGCAAAACTACAACCCAAGGTGACTTCACACATTTAGGATGCTTATTATTTAAATAAATAAGCAAACAAAAAGTAAGCAAGTGCTAATGGGAAGGTAAAGTAGTGCATCTATTATGAAAAACAAGATATCAGTTTCCCTAAAATCAGAAAGAGAATTACCATATAGTCCAGCACGTTTGGGTCATAAAACCAAAATAGTTGAAAGCAAGAACATGAACAGATACTTGTATACAGGGTATAAAATTGTATATATGTGTATACCAGCATAATTCACAATAACTAAAAGGTAAAAACATCCCAAGAGTCTATCAAAACATGAATGGGTAAACAAAATGAAGCTGATACATACAAGAGGATATTTTTAGCCTTAAAAAGGAAGTTTTTTGACACATGCCACCATATGGATGGGACTTAAAGGATTTACACTAAATAAGCCAGTTACAAGGTCAGACACTATATGGTTATATTTATATCATGTACTTAAAGGAGGCTTTGTAGTGGTCAGCCTATGATTTGAACGTAAGTTCAAACACATCAAAACCTGTAAGTCTCCACAGTGTCTCAGTCTGTATCAGGGCCGACTAGAATACTCAAAATAGCAGGCATGGTACTGACATGGGAGTAAACATTGATCAAGGAATGAAAACGAAAACTCAGGGAAAAAGTTCTCATATATTTTGATTGCTGAAAAATGTGCTAAGACAGTCAGATGGAGAGACAGAACAGTCTCTTCAACAAGTAGTGCTAAGACAACTGGACCTGAAAGAATGAGGCTGGACCTGTTCATTAAGTCACCTATAAAAAATAACCACAAATGAACTATGGACCTAAATAAAACAAAGAACAACAATATCAAAACAAAAACAAACAAAAAAAAACCCAAGCAAACAAACAAAAAAATCACTCTCCAAATGTTAAATAGCATTTTGAGGACTATTAAATATCTCAAATAATTTTAAAAGAATTTTATTATCCAAAGCATTTTTTACAATCACCACAAAATTAAATATCAATTAATTTTTAAATTTTTAAATTAAAAACAAAATTAATCTGATTAATTCAAATTTTAAGAGGTTGAATTTTATTTGATTGATTAGAAATAGATGAAATGTGGGATGTCTCCAAATATTTGAAAAGTACTACACTTGTAAATAAAGAAAAATCACAAATCAAATTAGAAAGTATCTTGAGTCAAAAGAAAATACAACCTGGCTACAGCACTCACAAGCAAATGAGGAGGCCAAGACCAGGTTGGACCAAATCAATACACCTGCCCATGTGAGAGACCTGAGCTGGGATTGTTGATATCAACCAGCACCTACAGGCACACACAAAAACCATGGCTGGGGGGTCCTGCATGCCAGTGCTCAACCACAGTACTGTCAGTGAGTGTTGAGGCAGGAGGTGGATCATGTTAGGCTGGGCCATGACATAACTAGCTCACAAGAGAACTTGGTCAGGGAGCAGATTCTGTGAAGGATCTTGGGCTCACCCCTGTGGGATTGCCATACCAGCTTGTTTGCTCAAGGTCTAGGGTGGTGACTGACTGAGCCAGGCATGACCATGGAACTCACCATCACCCACGGGTACTGGGGTTGGGAACATGCCAGACTGGTCTAGGCAGTAGCATCCACAAGTATACTCAAGAATTGGGTGTAGGGTGGGCCAGGCCACAACATCTACCAGCACACACAAAGGCTAACACTGGGGGACAGAGACCAGGTAAGGGTCTAGCACCTGCTGGAACTCATGAGATCTGGGTATGGGAGTGGGCCTAGTGGGAGAATTTGGGGAACCTTCCTGATGAGCTGTAGCTCCCACTGGTGAACACATGAGTCGGCTGAATATTGGTCAGGACAGCCAGGGCTGCTTAAATTGTTGGCAGGTGTGTGGACTGGTTCTATAAGAGGTGGACCAGGCAGGGCCAGGCCAAATCATAGCACACTGGCATGTGTGAGAGCCAGGATGGGGTGCAGGCCATGCCAAGCTAAGCTAGGGTATCACACCTACCAGTTTGTATGAAAGCCAGGGATGAGGGCTGCCTGGGCAGGGTTAGGCTTCAGCACCTGCCAGTGAAAGTTGAGACTGAGGATAGGCCAGGCCAAGCTGAAGCATCTGATGGCAAAGGGTGAGCTGTGTGATGGGTCATGCTGGGCTGGGTCAGAGAAATGACTGGCATGCACAAAATCTCTGGGTGGGAGTGAGCTTTGTCAGGGAGCTAAGAGGACGCCCCTGCTGGGCTATAGTTCACACTAATGAGTGCCAAGAGCCAGAATGGGGACAGCAATGGGGCTTGACATGGCTGCAGCATCCCTTAGCAATGAGTGTGAACTAGGTCTGGGGTGTACCAGACTGGACTCCAGCACCCACTCATACTCACAAGAATCAGAGTAGGTATAGCACATGCTTGGCTAGGTCTCTGCACCTGCTGAACAAAATGAGAACTGAGTCTGGTGGTGAACCAAGTAGGGCTGGGTTGTAGCACCCAATAGTAAGAGCTGAAATGGATGTGGACCAGTTGGTCAAGGCTGCAGTTCTTGTTAGGATAGGAGGTGGACCAAATCTGGGCTAAGGACCCATCAGTGTGCATGAGATCTGCCACTGGAAGGAGACCTGATAGAGGAGCTTGGGGAAATCATCTGTCAGGATGCAGTCCCTGCAGGTGAGCAAAAGCACCAACTCAGAGCAGCCTAGACCAGACCAGGTTATAGTACCTGCTAGCATATGTGTGACTCAGGTCTACAGGCAGGCCAGGCTGGGCCAGTTCATAACACCCACTGGCAGATGTGGAAACCAGGACAGGATACAGGATGGGTCAGGTCAGGCCACAACACCAGCAATTTACATTAGGGCCAGGACTGGGGGGCTGGTTGGGGCTGGGCTAGGCTCTAGGACCCACCAGCATGAGCTAGAACTGGGGACAGCCTGAGCCAGGCCAGGCCAGGTACCAGCACCCACTGGTAGATGGCGAGGAGAGGCAGGCCATGACTGACTGGGCTTCAGCACCCACCAGCACACATGAGACTCAGGGAGAGGGTATAAGACAATTGGGGGATGTGGGGGCTACCCTGCTGGACCACTGCTTCTGTTGGTGAGTGTGAGAGCTGGGCCTGAGGGCATACCAAGCTGGACAGTGCCACAATACCTGTTGGCCTGCGTGTAAGCTGGATTAGGGGGAGAGCCAGGCTGGGTTAACCAATTGTACTCCTTGATGCATGCATGAGCCAGAGCAAGTGCAGGTTGGTTGGGCTTTACTGCAGCATCAGCTGGCAAATGCAGGAACTGGGGACAAGTACTGTCCAATTAGACCATAGAACTGCCTGTAAAATGCGAGACGCAGGGCTGGGAATGGGTCCAGTAGAGAAGCTGTGGACACCTCTCTGATGAGCTGCAACTCCAATTAGTGAGCATGATAACCAGGGGTGGGCTGACTGACAGACAAAGGCATTCACTGGCATGAATGTAGACTGGATGGTGGAGCTGGATTGAGCTAGGCTCCAACACCCATTGATGTGTGTGAGAGCTGAATGGGATATAGGGCAGACTGAACTAGTCTGCTGCACATACTGGCATGCATAGGATTCAGGGCTGAGGCTGGACCTGGTGGGGGTTGTTGGGGGTTGCTCCAACTAGGCTGCAGTTTCTGCTGGTGTATGTGGGGGCCCAGTGTGGTGGGCAGGTTTAGGCTGAGCCTCAGCACCCACTGATTTATGTAAAAGATGGGGCTGGAGACAGAACAGACCCAGCAATTGCGACTACCAGTGTGTGCATAGGTTGATGTGGGTGATGAACTAAGCTGGACCCAATACTGACAAGCACACATGAATTAGATCTGGGATCACTTCAGACAAGGTTTCATTGGGGATCCCCCCTGCCAGCTAAATGCTGGACTCAGAATTCCAATTATGGGAGAATCACAAGATCTGTAATCAAATGGTAGAGTGCATGTATCAGAACTGGATCTCCTCAATGGCTTAGAGTAGTGGACAGATACCAAGATGCACATAGAGGATATGGCAGTCCTTTGGGTTCTGTAAAAGACATCTGGTACCATAGTAAAGGAAAAAGGGCAGACAAATTGGTCAACTACCCCAGCCAGGTGTGGACAGCAAATATCTGAGTGAATGGAGACTCAAAGGTGGACTATGTCAGCCAACAGAACTTGGAAGGATTTCCTTGTCCTTGGAGTGGTGAGATCAACAGCATTTCAGAACTACCCAACCCATTCGAGCAGAACCCTTGCAGCATGCCCACACTAGGAACTCTGGGAAGGTATAGGGTGACCATTCCCCCCCCATCCCTGCTACTGAGGCTGTTGGGGGGTTGGATGTAGCTTCTCCCTCTAGCTCCCTTCTTCCCCAGACACAGGAAGAAGAAAAAGAAAGTGTGGAAATAATGGTCTCACGCACCCTCAACCCTTCCTACCCTGATCAACTATGTAAACATCATAAAAAATAAAATTTATATTTTAAAAACCCCAGCAAGCTTGTTTGGTAGGAGGCAGAAAACTGATTCTATAATGTATGTAGAAATTTGAATAACTTTTAGAATAGCCAAAGTACAAAGCTGGAGAACCTACACCTTTATTGAAAAACTTATTGTAAAATCACACTAACCAAGACCGGGTAGTGGGCCTAAAGACATTACACATAGAACAAATGGACTAGATTAGAGGGCCTAAAATTATGCCCACACAATATTAAGTAAAAAGCAAACCAAAACAAACCCTGGAAAGTACAAGAGCGAAATCTTGAAGTAATCTTCATCAAGCAAGATACAAGATGACAAACAGGCATGTGAAATTATGTGGACAGATTCTAAAAACCATTGCTTAACTGGGAAATCCAAGCAAAAACAATAAGGACTCCCTAGAATATAATGTTGACCTACTAACTTTTGGTGAGGATAAATGTAATCCTCATATGTTGCAAGTGAAACTTTACACAATACAACCATTTTTCTTTGTCTTTCAAAAAGCTAATCACATACTTCCACTGGAGCCAGAAATGTAAACTCTAGGCAGATACATATAACTTACAAGGCAAAGTTGAGAGCAGCATTATGTATGATGTTTATAAACTGGAAATAGCATCAATGTGCATGAACAGTTAACACGTGCACATGTAATGGACTGCTACTCAAGAATAAGCAAGAAGAGAACCATGGCTGCATGAAAAACATTTATTTCAAAGGTGCCATATTAAAAATGCCACATATGGTAAGATTCTGCTTACATGAACTTTCTAGAAAAATTAAAAATGCAGCCATAAATCATGGTTAAGTGAAAATTAGAGCAGTGGTTATTGTGATATTTGGAATGACACTAGGATAACTGAGCAGAAGGGGAAATTCTTGAGGGCAAAGAGAACCAGGTGCCTGGTGTGTGTGTGTTAAAATCCGGCGTTGATACTAGAATGGTTACACTTTCTCTTTTTTCCTCTTAATTGGCATGGAGTATCTTTTTCCATCCTTTCCTTTCAACCTGTGTGTCTTTGACGGTGAGATGTGTTTCTTGTAGGTAGCAAATAAGTGGACCTTTGTTTTTGAGTTGGTTTAGCCAAACTGTATCAAAAGATACATCTTTCTTTTTTTTTCCCCCAAGAAAAAGGTACTTTATTGAGATGCCTGGGGATGTGGGACACCTGCCCCTATTCCTAGGCTCAGCTTCTCAGTACAGTCTCATGGAGAGAAAGGACCAAGCTTCTGCACTGCTTAGGGCCACCACCCACAAGAGGCTGGGCAGCGGGGAAGGGGAGCTGGGGCTTCAATCCAGGGCAGAGGTTTGAG
The DNA here is from genome assembly GCF_017591425.1 of Ochotona curzoniae. NCBI lineage: Eukaryota > Metazoa > Chordata > Mammalia > Lagomorpha > Ochotonidae > Ochotona > Ochotona curzoniae. The sequence continues at coordinate 253,890 of NW_024466409.1, forward strand.
GCAACAAGGGTGATGGCAGCTGGGGCTGAGGCTGTAGGGGGCCAACTCCTCAGGGCTGGGGAGGAGGTGGTGTGCCTATAAGCCAGATACTTTTTTAGCAAATCAAAGGCTATTGGGGGGACCCCAGGCCAACCAGGATGGTGAAGGGACTGAGGGCAAAGGCTGTGGCCAAGGACCCCTAGGTGGTGACAGGTTCCCCCTGGGTGCAGCAGGAGTACTGGAGGCGGGGCCCTGCCCAGGCTTGGGGAGGAGGGTTTGGAAGGCAGCGATGGAATGCCTGCCTCTAGGGATCCACTTAAAAGAAAGATGTATTTATTTTTATTGGAAAGGCAGATATACAGATAGGAGGAGAGACAGAGAGGAAGATCTTCCTTCTGATGGATAACTCCCCAAGCGACCGCATTGGCTGGAGCTGAGTCAATCCAAAGCCAGGAGCTTGGAGTCTCTTCCAGGTCTTCCACATGGGTGCAGGGTCCCAAGGTTTTGGGCCATCCTCGACTGCTTTCCCAGGCCACAAGCAGGGAGCTGGATGGGAAGTGGAGCTGCCGGGATTAGAACCAGTGCCCATATGGGATCCCGGCACGTTCAAAGCAAGGACTTTAACCACTATGCTATCGCGCCAGGCCCTAGGGCTACACTTATAAGCAGCCAAGTCGCGTCTAGGAATTTCATGGTTGAAAAGCCTCCGATGCTTCCGGCTGAGTCGGTCCTGGGTTATGACCATGAGCTTGGGAACAGAGGGGCCACAGTATCCTGCAGGAACACTGGTAGATTCTGACTGGCTGTAGAAACTTCCTGATGAACCAATGGCCCACTAGGGCCTTATTCTGTTCACGCCTGGTCTTGCGATGGTCTCTGGCCGCTGGAAAGGCTGGCGGCCCTGCCCGTGAGGGTCCATCGAGTCTCTCCTGGTCTAATGAATCCTGTCGTCCTCCCACCCCACGTGGCTGCGCGGTGCAATGGCCTCTTCTCTGAAGCGGTGACCCCGGCTGTCGTCAAGGACGCCTAGTGCGCCTTCCGGTCCGCAAACGAGCCACACGCATGCGCGCAGCCCTCTCACTTGCTTCCGGTCACTTTTTATTTTTAATTTCACGTACTGCTTTATCATGTCCATCACATTTATGTCCAAGAAGTTTCTATTTACTTGCAGAATCCAGAATATTCTTGGGACAATTCCCTTCCTCTTTCCCCTCCCCCCCCAAAAAAAACCCAAACAACAAACAATGAATCCAACAGTTGGGGAGTTTAATGAACGTCCGGCTTCACTCGGGGCTGTTGTCCGGAATGTTCGAATCAACCGAATCCAGAGGCTGCCCGTGTCAGTTCCTGAGGAGATTGCAGAGTTCTTCACTTTTGGCCATAGATTCTTTGTTTAATTCTTCAGCATTCAAATGAAGGTTGGGATCTTCTCGTGGGTCTTCACCTTGGTTTTTTGGCCAGACCTGTGCTTTCCTCATTGGACGCACTCACTGGGGAGTTAATGCCACTTGCGTCCTTAGCTCAGCTCCCGCTGTTGTGGCCGCGTGGAGAGTGAATCAGCGGACAGAAGATCTTCCGCTCTGTATTTCCTCCTCTCTGTATATCTGACTTTTCGCAATAAAAATTAAAGAAAAATAAATGTTCAAAATGCTACCTTGTCAAGATCTGAGCTTCCTCATTGTGCACACTCATTGGGGAGTGAATGCCACTTGCATTCAGAGTTACTATTGAAAGATAATGACTTGGCCCTGTCATTTTTCTGTATATAATTTCATTGTTTGCTCTGAGTTTCCCATTTGCACTAAAGAAATAGACGAAAGCACCAAAACATGAAAAAAATGTGCAAGTCATGGATTTATGATAATCATCAAAGTGTCCATACTGCTGAAAGTAATTTACACATTGAACGTGATACAATCAAGATACTTATAGTGTTCTTAGAGCTAGGGAAAAAAATTCCGCTAAAATTTGTATGGGCATATAAGAAATCCTGAATAACTGAAGCAATCTTTTTTTATGCTTATTTATTTTTATTGGAAAGTCAGATATACACAGAGTTAGTGAAGGAGATTTTTCATTTGCTGAATCACTACCCAAGTGGCTGCAATGGCCGGTGCTGAGCCAATCCAAAGCCAAGAGCCCGGGGCCTTTTCTGGGTTTCCCACATGGGTGCAGGGTCCCAAGGCTTTGGGCCATCATCAGCTGCTTTCCCAGGCCACAAGCAGGGAGCTGGATGGGAACTGAGGTCTCCAGGACTAGAACTGGCATCCATATGGGATCCTGGCGTGTGGAAGCCTAGGACTTTAGCCACTAGGCTACCGTGCCAGGCCCAACTAACGCAATCTTAAACAACGAAAGCAAAGCTGGAGGCATCACAATGACAGATTTCAATATGTACTACAGGGCAGTGGTGATCAGAACAGCCTGGTACAAGGAGAGTCTCTTCAACAAATGGTGTTGGAAAAACTGGATCTATGTATAGAAATATTAAAAAAAAAAAAAAGACTCCATATTTGGCCTGGCATGGTAATCTGGTGGCTAAACTTTCACAGTGCATGTCCCAGGATCCCATATGTGTGCTGGTTCATGGCTTGGCTGCTCCACTTCCCATCCAGCTCCCTGCTTGTGGCCTGGGAAAGCAGCTGAAGATGGCCCAAAGCCTTGGGACCCTGCATGCACATTTGAGACGCAGAAGAAACTCCAGGCTCCTGGCTTCAAATCAGCTCAGCTCTGGCCACTGCAGCCACTTGAGTGAACCAAAGAACAGATCTTTCTCTCTCTCTCTCTCTCCTTCTCACCATAAATCTGCGCTTCCAATAAAAATAAATAAGTATTTTTTTAAGGACCATCTGCCTTACACCTTTTACCAAAATCAACTCTATGTGGACCAAGGGTTTAGATCTAAAACATGATATTGTCGCTTTACTGGCAGAAAATATTGGGCATAGTCTGCTAGACACAGGGATAGACAAGGGCTTCTGGAAAGGACCACAAAGGCTCAGGCAATCAAAGCAAAAACAAATGGGATTATATCAAAGTAGGGAGCTTCCACATTGCGAAGGAAACTGTCAACAACGTGAACAGGCAGCCTACAAAATGTGAGGGAAAAAAACTGCAAGCTACATAACCACTAGAAGATTATTACCCAGGATCTATTAAAAGAACTTAAGAAGCTCAATGACAACAAAGCAGTTCAGTTAAGAGACGGGCAAAGGACGTGAGCATACACTCCTTAAAGGATAAAACCCAAACAACATACATTTGAAAAAATGCTTAGATTCACTAACCATCAGGGAAATGCAAATTAAAACCACAATGAGGCTTCACCTAATCCCAATTAGAATGGCTATCATCGAAAAATCACAAAATATTAAGTTCCAGCAAGGATGTGGGTGGTTGGGGGAAGGTACTCTAACCAACTGTTGTGGCACTGTAACTAGTGCAACTATTATGGAAGGCAGTTTGAAGACTCCACAGATATTTGAAAACAGATCTGTCATATGACCCAGCCATCCCACTCCTAGAAATTTATCCAAACAAAATGAAACCAGCATATGACAGAATTAGTCATATCCCACATGTTTATTGAAGTTCAATTCATGATAGGTAACAAATGGAATCAATCCATCAATGGATAACTGAATATACATTATGGAATATTACTTAAGCATAGAAAAAGAACAAAATCTTGGCTTTGCAACTAAACAGATGCAACTGGAAAACATTATGTTTAGTGAAATAAATCAGTCTGCAAAAGTCAAATATTGTATGTCTTCCTTAATCTGTGACAGGTAATACACAGAATACAAAAAACGTGTAATCTACAAGTACAAGAGTGACATTCTGAGGACTGGTTACTGTGTACCACCTTTGTTTATACTCCTGAGAAAGGGTAGGCTTCTTAATTTTTGCTTACTTATTTTTTCTTCTGTTCTTTGTTATTACTATTATTTCCTACTAGCCATTTTCTGATATTGTTACCAAATGGAGTGTTAAATATGTGGAAAGAGTAAACATATAAAAAATAAAGTTGAGGGCTTGGAGCAATAGTCTAGTGTCTGGAGTCCTTATCTTGCATATGCCAGGGTTCCATATGGGTTCATTTTGTGAGTGCTCGATGGGTGCTCCACTTCCCATCCAGCTGCTTACTTGTGGCCTGGGAAGGCAGTGAAGGATGGCCCAGAGCCTTGGGACCCTGCACCCACGTGGAAGACCTGGAAGAAGCTCCTGGCTCCTGGCTTCAAATCTACTCGGCTCTGGCCATCGTGGCCACTTGGGGAGTGAACCAGCAGATGGAAGATCTTTCTCTGTAAATCTGATTTTCCAATGAAAATTTAAAAATCTTAAAACAAAACTAGACTGAGACCACTGTGGTAGAATTGTATAAACCCACTACAAGTAAATGTAATATGCAAATTATACTTCACTGAAGGCATCTTTTAAAAATAATTCACTATTTAGAGCAAAAATAATGTAACGTCTTATATGGTAAATAACACAAGTAAAAGTGAAATGTATAATAACATAAAGGATGGAATGGAGGTGTGTTGTAAAGTTACACTCTTTACTCTCCCCTATTACATTGATAAAAGGATTACATTATGTGAATATAGGCTGAGACGTGCTAAAATCAGTAAAAGATGTTTATCTCAAGCCATTTTTCATTCACTAAAACAATAGGGTTAAAGTTAAACCACAAATGGTAGGGATAAATAGAGTTATAAAAAATCCAAAAGGCAGCATAATACAAAATAAATTGGAAAAAAGGGGGGTATGAAATAAATATAAATAATCAAATGAGAAGCTAAAATTCATTTGTTGTATTCTCACATTAAAATTAAATGGTACACACAGTCCAAGTTATTGAGTTATTGCACTTTCAAAGAAAAGTCCAATTTTAACTATCATAGAAACACAGTTTAAATATAAAGACAATGAGTGGGGCTGGCACTGTGGCATAGTAGGGTATACCTCTACCTGTGATCCGGCATCCCACATCAGCATAAGTTAATTCCTGCTGCTCCCTGCCTGCTCCAACCATGCTCCCTGTTGATGTTTCTGGAAAAGCAGCAATGTGGAAAAGCCAGACTTCTGGTGTCTTCCTTTGAACTGGCACAACTCTGGCTATTGTGGCCATTTGGAGAGTGAACCAGCAGGAGGAAGATCTCTTTTTATCTCCCCTTCTCTCTCTGCAAATCTGTCCTTCAAATAAAAATACATACTTTTAAAAGTATAAAAACATGCAGGATCTGTTTTCCTTTATATGTGGGAGCTAAAATTTTAAAAACAAAAGTAAAAAGGAAGAACTGCCTGTGTCAGTATTGCTGCAACTATAGTTTTGTAAAACTTTGTTTTATACCTTTATTAAACAGATGATCAAGAATATACTGCCATAGCTGTAATAACCTATATTATTTTAAAGTTTACTATATATGAGGGAGAGAGGAATATTTTTCCATTCCACTGTTTATAACCACTCTCCCCACTAAACATTTGCTCTGACATGCTGGACTTTTTATTCTTTTACATATTAAGCCTTTCTACTATAATATAAATTTAAAATCTTATTTCAAGAACTAAAAAAGAGAGAAATGTAGAACTGAAGGAGGAAGGGAATCTCATTATGTTTCACCTTACATGCTAAAACAAGCAGGAGAAAATCAACTTAAATCCAAAGTTAACAGAGCAAAGGAAAAAGCAGCATCAGAATCAGTTAAATGGAAAATTGAAAAATAAGAAAATTGGTTAAAAAAAATCAATCTTATTTTTTGTTAACCTTGAAGAAACCTCTATACCTCTATCCTAGCTAATCCAAAACGGATGCTAAAACTGATAAATCTTGTCAATCAGATCAAGAAAAAAAGAACTAAGACATCACTACAGATCCTACTGAAATGAAAGGCAAATAACATGCTATAAAACAAGGCATCCACAATTTTAACCACTTAGATGAAAAATAAAATTCTTGGAACATACAAAATACCACATGTTACTCAAGAGGGATTGGATAATTTTAATAATTTTTTATTGAGAAGACAGACATATAGAGAGAAGAGAAGACACAGAGGAAGATCTTCCATCCAATGTTTCACTCCCCAAGTGACTGCAATAGCTGGAGCCGTACCGATCTGAAGCCAGGAGCTCATCTGGGTCTCCCACATGGGAGCAGGGTCCCAAGACTTTGGGCTGTCCTCAACTGCTTTCCCAGGCCACAAGCAGGGAGATGGATGAGAAATGGGGATGCCAGGATATTAACCGGCACCCATATGGGATCCTGGCATGTTCAAGGTGAGGACTTCAGCAACTAGGCTCCCACACCAGGCCCCTGGATAATTTTAATAAATTATACCTAAAGACTCAGGACGTTATAGCTTGAAATATCTTGTCCTATACTTTTACTTTCATTCTGTGTGAGTCTTTAGAGGTGAAATGAGTTTCTTATTTTTTAATTGTCTGTCTTCTAATTGAAGAATTTAATCCATTGACATTTACAATAATTATAAATAAGGCCTTACCACTGCTCTTTTATATCTATTTTGACCTTACGAATCCTTCAGTTTAATCTATTTTGCTATTGATGGTTATTATCACATTTTTATTTCACTTAGTGTAGTTTTCAGTTGAAGAGTGCTTGATTTATATCTCTTTAATATTTCATATTCACTTAAATTTTACTAACCTTTCCTCAAACAGCTTTAATTTAATCCTGCAGCCGCATATTTGGAAAGCTCAGTTCCAAGACGGCTGGTTTCTGGCATCTTGCTTTGCTGTGTAGGTGAGATCACAGATTTCTGGAAGCTCCTGATGCCCGTTGGTATACAGCAGCATTCACCTGTTGAAGGCTGATAGTAATCTGGTTTTGTTTCTGGCTGTTCTAATACGATTTCTAAGCAGTCTGTTCATTTTCTTTGAGTCCATACATAATTTTTGCATTTCAGCCCTAGATAGCTCCTTGATTTATGGTTTGTTGCATGTCTGCTGTTGATCAGTCTTGTAGCGCTCTCCAAAGTCAACATCATCCGAATTCTGTTCATTGATGTGCTTTGTACAAACTAGAGAAGTGACTAAAAAGGGTTATTCTTTGCCTACATGCCTCTTCCTAGGTCTGAGATAAGCTCAAATTCTTTGTCCTGTGTCTATAAATGCCACAATATTAGATCACATCCAGGATCCTCATTTCCCTTGTCTTGGAAGTAGGATCAAAGCTCACCCTGCTATGAATCATTTGCAACTGAGGTGGATCCACTGCATGATACCGTACCTATCAACCACTGATGATTTTGCTTGGGGTATCAGATGCTCAGTTGAGACTTGGAGCTCTTCTGGGCATTGAAGCAAGCCCAAGTGTCACTCTACAGGCTCTAGTCTGGGGGCAGGAATTAAGATTTACTCCATGCTTGGTTTTATCAGCCCGGCACTGAATTCTAAAGCAGTCCTGTAATTCTGAAGCAGTCTGTCCACCCAAGGTTGTAGGAGAAGCATTAGTGACAACATCTAGCCACTCAGCAACCTCTCTAGATGGTCATGCTTGGGTCTTACAGACTTGGAGGTGGAAGAGGCTGGCACCGATACAAACCAAAACAAGTCTGTCTTACCAGATGCAGTGCTGAGCTCTATTCACAGGCACTTGACTTGGGACAGAAACCATTAGGCATTAGCATTGGGCTTATCAATAATCTCTGACTCTCAAATACCAGGCCTGTGGCCAAAACTGGAAGAGAGTGATAAAGACAGCCTCCTCACAACCTATAGTTGTCACACCTGGAAGTCCCAAAAGTGTCCAACAAGAACCACCCAAGCCTGGCAGTGACAGACACCAAAATGAGACCAAACTCCACCTGATATCAGGCAAGTTTAGAGGCCCAGTCATACTCACCAGCCTGGGCCCTTTGGGCTTTTTTAGGTTTGGATTTTACACAGTAAGTCTAACTCTGAGCTCTGAGGTGAGTCTTAAGCTACCTCCCCTTGAAGCCGGTGTTTTACTTGCTGCAAGTTGGGAGAGGGATGGCATCTAGAGATGAGAGACCAACTAGCTGTGGAAGCTCCAAATATTCACTCTGTAAATATGAACCTGTGCAAGTGGCTGAGTCTCATTGAAGTTTGCCACCGTGGGGCTGGCATGGGGATTCAGGTTGCCCTCCCTCCTCCAAGCAGGATGTCTCTTCAAGCCATGCTCCTTGCAGGTGGGAGAAAAAGAGCTGATGTATACAACTCTCGCCTCCTCACTTTCTTCAATGAAATTTCCTTATAATTATAATAAGACAAGCCATGGTGGTCTCTCACCTGGTTTCTAAAACACGTATAAACATGATTTTTGTGTGTGTATATGGCTCATATTGGTGTTACCGCAGGGAGGTGATTACTAGAACAAGTTAGCTTCTATCTTGGTTCTATTCACTATAACTAACGTGTATATACTCATCCTGTGTCATGCCACCTGTTAAACACGCTTACACACTTACTAGGCCTAGAGGCTTACTTTATATTTTATGCAACAGTCCAAACAGATGACAATGGTGTTTCTGGGTGCAAAAAATTAAAGCACTATGGGGTCAGTGCAATTTCTCAACAGGTTAATCCTCCACCTGCAAAAACCAGGATCCCATATGGGGACTGGTTGTGTCCGGCTACTCTGCTTCCCATCCAGTTCCCTGCTTATGGCCTGGGAAGGCAGTAGATGCTGGCCCAAAGCTTTGGGACCCTGTACTCACATGAGAGACCTGGAGGAGGTTCCTGGTTTCTGAATTTGGCTCAGCTCAGCTCCAGCCAATATGTCAGTTAGGGAGTAAACCAGCAGATGGAAGATCTTTCCGTCTCTCCTTCTCTCTAAACTCTGCCTTTCCAATAAAAATAAATAAACTTTTTAAAAAGATTTATTTATTTATGATCTTCATGTTTTTCTTTCTTTTTTTTTGTATTATTACACTATAAAGATCCTGCAGTATAATTCTTACCAAAAATGGTTAGAACATTCTAGATTTGTTCTCAAACTTAGGAAAAGAGCATTTAATCATGAACCATTAAGTATAATTTTACCTGTACATTTTTCTTAAATTCATTTCATTCAAGGGAGAATGTAGCCATTTGTTTCTACTTTACTAAGGCATTTTAAAAATTAGGATGAATATTGGAGTTGTCAAATACTTTATTTATGTACACTGATGATTGTATGCTTGTTTCTTTGATTCTGTTAATATAGTGTATTAAAATGTTATTGTATTATTAATCCATCCTTGCATTTTTGGCAGAAATCTCATTTGGTACTAATTTTTCATAATGTTTTATTCAATGAATGAAATTGCATTAATTTCTACAACTATAGGACTGTATTTTTTCTGTTTTTGTCCTGTTTTGTGGCTAAGAACACTTGCCTAGTAAAAATAAGTTAACAGGTATTCTTTCCCATTCAAATATATGGAACAATTTGTATAGAATTTTTTTTCTGCCTGTTTGATTTAATATTGTCAGGATTTCATTTTATCTCCATTATTGTCCTACTATACCTCTATTTTAGTGGTCACAGCATAAGTTAAGGAATTCAAACAATAAAGTTTTCTCAGAATGCTTATAGAACTGGTATCAAGATAACTGCTCTGTTAATATTAGAGTGCAAATGGAGCTAAAGCCAAAGCAGACACATAAGGTCCGATAGGAGTGTCTAACCAAACTAATTGAAGTGTTTCAGAAATTGGGCCTGGCACAATGGCTCGACTGGCTGAAATCCTAACCTTCCTTGCAAGTGCTGGGATCCCACCATTCATGTCCTGGCTGCTCCACTTCCCATCCACCTCCCTGTTGGAGGCTTGGGAAAACAGTAGAGGATGGTCTAAAGTATTGGGACCCTGCACCCATGTGTGAGACCTGGAAAGAAGTCCTGGCTTTGGATCAGCTCAGTTCTGGCAGTTGTTGCCACCTAGAGTATGGGCCAGCAGATGGAAGAATTTTTTTCTCTGTCTTTTCTTCTCACTGTAACTCTGCCTTTCCAATGAAAGTAAATAAAATTTTTCAAAAAAAAAAAAAAGGTACAGGGCCCGGCGCAGTAGCCTAGCAGCTAAAATCCACACCTTGCATTCACTGGGATCCCATATGGACGCTAGTCCTAATATCGGCATCCCCACTTCCCATCCATCTTTCTGCTTGAGGCCTAGGAAGCAGATGTGGACAGCCCAAGGCCTTGGGACCCTGCACCCATGAAGGAGGCTCCTGACTTCAGATTGGCACAGCTCCAGCTGTTGCAGCCTCTTGGGGAGTGAATCATTGGATGGAAGATCTTCCTCTGTGTCTCTATATATCTGACTTTGCCATAAAAATAAATAAAATTTTTAAAATGCAAAAGCCACATTTAATTCACAGATTGGAAATAAATTGCTCATTTGGCTCCAGTGACTATAGACTGTCATCTCTAGTCTAAGCCATTAAGTACAAGATTCTCTTGGTAACTATTATTAGTCCAGCGATGGTCATGTGACTTAAAGTTTCCCAATTAGACTCAAAGAAAAGCATATTCTGTGGTGTAGAAGAAAGTCTTCCTTTTTTCCATTAACATAAACAAAAGGAAAACATCCCCACTTTCAACTTGCAATTGCTACACATAGAAGGCAGCCATCATACAAACTGAAGTAAGGCCAAGCTGAAAAACAAAGAACTAAACCCTGGGTCATGTGCCTGAGCCACTGCATTTGGGCTTCCTGTAAGGTGAGCTGATAAATGCTCTTTCAGTGTCACGTAGTTGGAGCTGGTTTTTCTGTTACATAGAGGCAAATCTGTCCTGCACATACACATTGAGTCTTCTGTTATTGAATGATCCTCTTCTTGCAAACAGAAAGCGGTAGATTGACTAGGGAATCAATCTGAGAAGGCGATGTTTATTCACCTCTCATCCTCTAGTCCTCTTAAAAACAAGTCCTTGAATCATGACCGGTAAAGTGTCTTCTGCCACCAGATAGTGCCATAGATCTCGCCTGCCAGGTTCTCATCCTGGCCCTGCCTCAACTCCCTCTCTGGGACCTAAGATTCCTTTACATAAAATAATTGAGTTGGATTAGATGTCTCAAGGTCTGTCTTAGCTGTGACGTTCCAAGATTCCTCAACTCTGAAGAACACCAAATTCGACCAATGTTGGCTATCCCAACACTCTGTTTTGCATGTGGCATCAGTTCTCTGCACAGCATAATGACTGGGCAAAAGAGAAGATAGGACCACTTCCGGATGCTTGGCCCACGGCTCTGCAAATCCCAGATTTCAAGCTTGGCATGGCAGTTTTTGTCTAGATTCACTTCTGGAAGACCAAGAGAGTTGGTCTTAATCTGTGGAGACACCCAAGGGGGAAGGGGAAGTGGCAAGAATTGGCTTCCAGGGATATGAGACAAACAAAGGAAAGACTAGGGTGATGGATGGGTGCTTGCTGGAGAATGAGCAGTAAAGAATCAGAGATCACAAGGGGAGGAGCTGATCACTTAGAAGATCCCCATTTTCTCCTCCTCTCATAGAAACTCTCTTGGCCATTTCCTCCTCCAGTCTCTCCCCACCAGCCACAGAGGCACCCCTCCCTCCCATTCTGAGCCTTGCTCCAATTTCAAAGCCTTCTCTGGCCACAGCTGGGTTGGGAAACCAAGCAGGAGAGAAAGTGTAATTTTTAGTCCTATTTTGGGGAGGGGGTGTAAAAAGGGGGCCAGTGGAAAGACAGAAAAGAAGTGGAGCCTTTTGAAATGGAAGCCAGACCAAACCCATAGGAGATTAATGTAGGAAAAGCCTGCTTGTCTGATCGGACCCAGATGGTGGGCCGACTTGCAGAGGCTGCTGACAGATCCTGATGGGCTACAGCCTGTCTCTAACTCCTTGTCCTCATCGGAGAGAAAAAGATTCAGGTTGCCCTGGAAAAACCTGAAGCTGCCCCAGGGCTGTCTCCGGACCAGGTGGGAAGCCAGAGCGCTTACCCAGCAGTCTCTTACTCCCGCTGCCCTTACACACAGAGGTGCAAGCATCCACAACACACTCAGAGAAAGGGGAAGGCAGCACGCAGGTGACCCATGGGAAACCTGGCTAGAGGAGAAGGGTCCACCTCTAGAAACTACTGGGAAGGTGTTGACAACATTCTAACTCCCAGGACCCTATCACAGCCCCAAACTTCTCCAAACAAGGTCCTTCTGAGAGCTGTCCCCTCTCCCTTCCTCTGTACCCTGCACTTACCTTCTTGCCATCTGGCTTCCACTCTTTCATGGAAACCATCCTGTGCTGAACACTTCAGAGATAAATATAATGGGCACTTTCTGTTGCTACCTCCCTGGGGCTCTCAGCATTTTAACAGGTAGTCAGAGCTTCACCGTCCTCCCCTACCTTCTTTCCTCATCCTAGAATACTGCTCTCTCCTGGTGCCCTCCACCTCTTCCTTCTCTTCTTTCTCTTTAATTGACTCCTCTTGTTTTGCCTTTCCCTGAATCTTTCTCTCCCCTCCAAATGGGCAGAGGTTCCTCTAGGCACTGTCTTCAGTTCCCTCCTCTCAATACACATTCCTTTCCCCTCAAAAGTTCTAGACACCAACTAGATTGATGAGGCCCAAGCAACATCACCAGTCTCACACTCTCTTGGAAACCCCGATTTGTCTACCCAATTGCTTCCTGATAGCTCCTCCCCGGCACATGAAGCTTAACACAACCCAGATCACAGTCTTGATCTGACCCTAGCTTCTCCTCTTCCCAGGTTCTCCGCATCAGTAAAGGATACCACCATCTTTGATAACCTGTGGCTCACCACATCCACTTCCTCTTGGCCAATAGACCTCTTGATTCTGCCTCCTAGAATAGCATGTGATTCTACCCCTTCTCCCTCTACTCAATAACCTCAAACCCATGTGTCTTTCATTTATTCCTGGAAAACTGCAGGCCATTCCTACCTGCTCACTTGAGCTCCATTCTTTCTCTTCTCTAATCCACCTTTCAAAAACATCAACCTATCATTGTTTTAGTGCTATCTGGCTGTCCCCTCTCCTATCTGCTCCACTCATGGAGCCACTACTGCCTTCCATGGCATCCATGACCCTTTATAGTGACCCTAGTCAACTGTCCTGATTGCTGTCCTACATATCCTCACTTCACCATCCCCGTGTACCTGGCGATCCCACTACACAGAGATACTACCCTCTCCATGCATTTTTTCTTGCTGGAAATCACTTTCCAGCTTCTTACATGGAAAACATCTAAATGCTACCTCTTTTAGAAATCTAAATGTTACCTCTTACTATTGTAAGAAAAATAATCACCTCTCTGGATTTCACAACACCTTTCCCAAGTACCCAGTGCAGCACTCTGGGGACATTGATTTATACCTCATCCATTATATTTCTTCTTCCATGGTTAAACTAGGGGCAGAAATAGTGCCTGGATCATACTTGCAGAACTCCTGATTGGCTTAGGGCATGGAACATAACAAGTTATTAAAAACAATAAGCACCCTGATGAATGAATGAATGATACTATACCAGGTACTGTATGTAGCTGCCTTCCTACAAGTAAGCCAATGTAAAGTTTAGTCCTCTGGCTAAGTCTAGAATCCTGAGGACCAGGCTGGCTGGGAGGGTGCAAAAAGCAGAAATTATATCCAAGCAATACTGTGGAGAGCTTCTTTGTGAATGGAGATATTTCTGTACTTGGGATTCTTTCCTTAGGTCAAATAAAAAATAATAAATAAAGAACAGCAACCACACTACCTGGTTCTTCTGTAAGAAGCTATAGACCCTTTGAGTAAGGGAATCCCTGGAGAGGAGTCATTGACATCGCAGCTCATTAAGAAGTCACAGAACATGAGCACCTGGAAGACCTAAGGATGCATGGGATGATTTTATTGCATTGTGGATGGAAAGCTAAGGCTCATAAAGGACAGCTTGTCCAAGATGACTGTATGCAATCTTGCTTCAGCTTGACTCCTGAGTGAAGCTAAGAATCAGAATTTTCTGATTGCCCTATCTTGCTCTTACCCTGCATCCCTGACTACATTGGAACTCTTAGCATTCAACAAACAGATTCCCAAAGGTTAGAGATAATCTCGTGAATGAGCAGACACCTCTCAAGAAATGCCGTGAAGATGGGAAGAAAGAGGACATTTTAAGTGGCAGCCCTTTGAAACTTTCTCCACTCCTGTCCTTCATAAGGTCATCAGCACAGGGACTGCCCAAGGGAGACAGGGATGGATCAGAGGGCAAGAACTGGGACCTACAGGAGGCAATGGAGTCACCCTGTCCTTCTCTCACTCTTAACACATAATGGGGCCACTACTGTGGTATAGCCAGAAAAACTCCTGCTTGTAGCACCAGCAACCTGTATGGGCACTTGTTCAGGTCCTAGCTGCTCCACTTCCAACCTAGCTCCCTGATAATGGCCTGGAAAAGCAGCAGAGAATGACCCAAGTGCTTGGTTCCCTGCACCCATGTGGGAGATCAGGGAGAAGCTCCTGGCTTTGGACTAGCCCAGCTCCAGCTGTTGTGACTGAATTTAGGGAGTGAATTAGTGGGTGGACACACATTCACTCACTGTCTACCTTTCTCTCTAACTTTGCCTTTCAAATTAAAAAATAAATCTCTTAAAAAAAAAGAAATATGTTAAATTGCTTAAGACTCTCTAATACTGTGTCACAGGGATGCTTGTCTCCTTGCTTCATGCTCAGAGACAGGCTCAGAGAAGTCAATCAATTTCTTCAAAACCACAACACAAAGACCCAAATATAGGAGAATCAAGAAGGAGGAATAGAGTAAGGACACATGTAAACAGACAGAGAAATATTAGCCACTTTGAAGAAGAGAGGGCACAGTCTAGGAGATAGGAGATGACAGAACAATAGCAAAGGGGTACGTGGAGACTGACAGATACAAGGAAGCAACAGACAGAGCAGTGTGGTATTGCAGCAACTGATACCACAGTGTTCAGCAAACAATGATCTGAACGCCATCAGCAGATGGAACTCCACCAGTAACAAGATGGGAAGGGATGTTTACTGGGTGCTCAGGAGGTGAACCCAGACAAAGAACTGCCCATCCTGCTGGTCTGTTTGGTTTGACCAGGAGCAGAGACAAAGCAGTAGATTCCAGATGGGCAGCATGGGAACAGGGTGGATTTCACAACCCAGTCCACCCCTAGAGCCGAATCAGGTGCCATTTTGCTTAAGAGGGCCAGGGCTATGCACAATACTGTGCATGCACTAAGCTGGGAGTAAACTCATTTCTGATTCAGTGAACTGCAACAACATGGCATCCTACAGGTTCCACCCAAGACAGGTCCAGGTAGCCCTCAGATCTGACAGCCAGCAGATCAAGAACTCTAGTAGTGGCACATCAGGCACCATTTCTTACAGTGTGACAAAGAATTTAAGACGGCAAGGAATAACAGTGAGTTACACATGTGCTGAGCTCAACAAAAACTCACTGAGCTCAGTGCATTGTACTGGTCCCACAGGAAAATAATGCCAACTATGGTTTCGTACAGAGGTCCATGTGGCACTCAGATCTAATGGCCAACAGGTTCCACAAAGATCAACAACAACAACAACCTAGCTATATAGGACACCTGATGTCTCCCTTATCCTGGGACCTGCTCCAACCAGAAATGGGAAAAGGTTGTAGCCTTATCACGATATCACAGGAAGTGAACACTGGTGAGCCAGGAGCTGGGGCTACAGAAACCATAGTGGAAATCTAACATAAGAACCCAGACCTGGAACTCGCTGGAGGTTGTGGCACAAGTGGCTGCCAGCAAAGAGTTGTGTACCAACTGCAATAAGTAAAATTGAACTGTAGACCTGTGGGTGACAGAGCTTTGAAACCTGCACTAAGGAGAAGTACAATGACCAAGAGCAAATGAAAAGACAGAGGCATAATAAATATTACCGAAGACTCCCTTGCAAAGGAACAAAACTCTTTGCCACCTTCAGAGTTAACTGAGGAAGACATCGAGAAAATGGGGGATACATAATTTAAAACACTTCTTATAAAGCTTCTTATCAACAATGAGAAGCACATAAAGCAGGTATTCAAGGAATTCAAGGAACATGTCACACTGGGAATAAATCAAATAAAAGTTGATATATCAGAAATGAATAATACAGTGCAGCAAATTATAAATACAATAGGGAGTCTCAAAAATAGAATGAAGCGGGCAGAAGAAAGAATCTCAGAATTGGAAGATATTTCCCGTCATCAGGGGGAAATAAACAAAAAACTGGAAGCAGAGCTGGGTCAAGCTAAAAAAAGTATTCAAGAATTGAAAGACACTATTAAAAGGCCAAATATAAGAGTTATGGGAGTCCCGGAAGGTGCAGAAAGACAAGGTGGGTTTAAAAATGTATTCAATGAAACAATAAGGGAAAGTTTCCCTAATCTAGGGTCTTTTTTGCACCCTCCCAGTCAACCTGGCCCTCAGGATTCAAGACTTAGCCAAAGAAAGAATTGGAAAACAACATCCAGGAGGGGCACAGAACTCCCAACAGGCTTGACCAAAAATCTTCACCAAGATATAATAATCAAGCCCTCTTCAATTGAACATAAGGAAAAGATTGTTAAATGTACACATGAAAAAAAATCATCTGACATATTAAAGGAATGCCAATTAAACTCCCAGGAGACCTCTCACAGGAAACTTTACAGGTCAGAAGAGAATGGAGCAACATATTCCAGATTCTAAAAGAAAAAAGTTGTTGGCCCAGAATAACATACCCAACAAAACTTTCTTTTGTCTTTGAAAATGAAATAAAATTCTTCCACAGTAAAGTTAAAAGAATATGTCTCTTCCAACCTGCCCTACAAATGATACTTAAAGATGTTCTCTTGACAAAGAAAAGGAATAGCACTCAACAAAACCAAAGGCAAATGAGAAGAACATCCCAGTAAAATAGCAACAGAAGACTAAATCAACGAACAACCCATTCCTAAAATGACAGAATCAAAGTACCACCTATTGGTATTAACTCTGAATGTAAATGGCCTGAACTCATCAATCAAATGTCATAAATTAGTTGACTGGATTAAAAAACAAAACCAATCTATTTGTTGCCTACAGGAGACACATTTCACCAACAAAGATCAAGGGAAACTGTATCTCACGAATTTTGATTTTTTTGTTGTTAGTTTCATCTCTTCAAAACACTTTCTTCTGATTAAATTATTCAGTGACCCACAGATCATTTTCTTCAAGAAGGTTCTTGATTTTGTTTTTCATTTCTTCAGCAACACATTAGTAATTCAGTAGCATGTTCTTTAACTTCATGATATTGTTAATTTCTTTTTTTTCCTTCCTGTTGTTGATTTTGTATTGTGTCTTTTCATTTAAGAGGATGTATAGTAACTGTGTAATGGAGACTAACATATTCAGATGTGAGGATACAATGCAGTATGCATCTCTACTTCCAGACCAAAGATGGATTCCTAATGAAACTGTTTGCTATATCTTGACAATAGGATGCTGGACTGTCTGCCATTGTCCATACCAGCAATGATGGACATATGGCTGTGTACAAAGAACTATACTTTAGCAATAAAACAGGAGAATTCAGTGAGGGGATGCGGGAATTGGGGAGGGGATAAGGGAAACCCAGGGACTATGAAACTGTGTCATAAAATGATACAATAAAAATAAGCAAAAAAAATTTTAAAAGACTTAAATACAGCTATACCAGACCCACTCCCAGCCAGTATTAGATCAGGTTGAGCAAGTCAGGAAGGCAGAAGCTCTGAGTCCTGAGTGCCCAACTCTTACAAAGCCTTGAGGCGGATCAAATATCTAAATAAACAGACCCACCCATCTATGAATACTTCATCTATGAAAGAGGGGCCAAGGCAGTGTGATGAAGCCATGAAGATATTTTCTATCAATAGGGCTGGGTCAACCAGATGCCCACAGAGCAGGTGCTAATACTGATCCCATGCTCTTCATTTTATATTATACACTAAAATCAATTCCAGCTGGATTAAAAATTTAAAGGTGAAAGGTAAAACAGTAACACTTTTAGAGCTTGGCATAGGCAAGTTTCTTAAACAGAGTATAAACTAACCACAGAACTAATCAAAATCAGAATATTTTAAAATAAAATTAGGCCCTACTAATAATGCTTGTTCATTAAAAAAAATGGCATTATGTGTGAAAGGGCAACACATGAAAAGAATGAGAAAACAAACCTCAGACTGGAAGAAATATTTGCAAAACAGACGTCTGATAAAGGATGCTTGTCCAAAATACACCAACAGCTCATAATATTTAATAACACCACCAAAAAAACTCTCAGATCCAGCAAGATAGCGTGGTGATTAAGGTCCTCACCTTGCACGCGCTGGGATCCCATATGGGTGCCAGTCTTAATCCCGGCAGCCCCATTCCCCATCCAGCTTCCTGCTTGTGGCCTGGGACAGCAGCAGTTGAGGACGGCCCAAAGCCTTGGGACCCTGCACCCACGTGGGAGACCCGGAAGAGTTCCTGGCTCCTGGTTTCAGATTGGCTCAGTTCCAACCATTGCACTCACTTGAGGAGTGAACCATCAGACAGAAGATCTTCCTCTCTGTCTCTCCTCCTCTCTGTATAAATTTTCCAATAAAAATAAATAAATCTTAAAAAAAAAACCCTCAAATAATAGAGCAAAAAACATGACTAGATATCTCATCTAAGAAGTTAAAGAGAAAATACTCATATAAACAGATTCTTAACATCAGATTCCTTAGGAAAAGATTTTATTAAACATTTATTGATTTTTATTGGAAAGACTGATATACAAAAAGGAGGAAAGACAGAGAGGAAGATCTTCCATCCAATGATTCACTTCCCAAGCAGCACAACAGCTGGAGCTAAGCCAATCCGAAGCCAGGAGCCAGGAGCTTCTTCTGGGTCTCCCACACAGCTGCAGGGTCCCAAGGCTTTGGGCCGTCCTCCACTGCTTTCCCAGGCCACAAACAGGGAGCTGGATGGAAAGTGGGACTGCCGGGATTAGAACTGGTGCCCATATGGGATCCCGGTGCATTCAAGGCAAGGACTTTAACCACTATGCTATCATGCCAGGCCCAGATTCCTTAGGAAATTTTAAATGGTGAAATAACACGACACATTGCTTAGAACAGCCAAAATTCCAAATACCAACAACAGCAAATGCTATGGATGATACAGAGCCAGAGGAACTCTTATTCCAAGTGGTACAGCTACATGGAAACCAGTTTGGCATTTTAGTATGAGATTAAACTTATACTACTATAATATAAGTACTCTTCCTATACCAGCCAGCAACTGTGATTTGCAATATTTGCTCAAATGAATTGAAATCATATACCCACCTAAAAATCCCCACAGCTGGTCATAGTAACTTTACCCATGGTGTCAAAAACTTGAAAGTGGACAATGAATTAATTTTTCAACCCAGTCTTTTCTCTGGCAAATGCAGCTACATCAAGAGAAGACACGAATTGTATGCAAGTCAGAATTGTGTATTCGGCAGTGAGGAAGCATACATATTCACAAGCGGGTGTGGACTGCCCTGCCCAAAGAAATCCAAATAAGTGGGCCGAAGAATAGTTGACAAACGAGAAGAATGGGAACCCAAAGCTGTACCTGCATTAGGAAAGACTATCCAAGAACAGAAACGTTGGCGCATGAAGACAGCTCACTAGAGCATCCCCTGTCCACCCTTCCGCCCCTCCAAAAAAAAGGAAGAAAAAAAAATGCTGCTGAGGATATAAGCACAGCACATCAGAGACAGATTGGGCTTCTCTCACTCCCGTGGCAGGCCCCGGGTATAAGATGCATTACAGGAAGGCTGACATTTTTTTTTAAAGATTTATTTTTATTACAAAGTCAGATATATACAGAGAGGAGGAGAGACAGAGAGGAAGATCTTCCATCTGATGATTCACTCCCTAAGCGAGCATAACGGCCAGTGCTGTGCCAATCCGAAGTCAGGAACCAGGAACCTCTTCCGGGTTTCCCAAACAGGTGCAGGGTCCCAGGGATGTCCTCCACTGCTTTCCCAGGCCACAAGCAGGGAGCTGGATGGGAAGTGGAGCTGCCGGGATTAGAACCGGTGCCCATACGGGATCCTGGCGCATTCAAGGCGAGGACTTTAGCTGCTAGGCCATGCAGCCGGGCCCAGGAAGGCTGACATTTTGATTGACAGTTAAGGGGTGGGAGCAACCTTCTTTGCTATGTGAGGTGGTGCTGACGACTGCCCACCCTGCTCCCCAGAGTCCAGTGCCTCCTCCTTTTGACAGGTCAGTGCTATTCCATAGCGAGTGGCTAGGCCCAAGATGTGGTGGGCTCAGGGCAGGCCACTTCCCTATCCATGGTTCACATCAGAAGAAATCAGAATGTCCAGCAAAAAGTGAATGACTGTAAGTTAGTCCTGAAAAGAAATGAACCACCAAGTCACGGAAGAAATTTGAATGTATATCTCTAAATGGAAATAATCCTATCTGAAAAGGTCACATGTGGTGCAATTCCAAGTATGTAACATCCTGGCAAAGGCAAACAATGCAGTAACGAGTGCAATGGTGGCGAGGGGTTAGCAAGGAGGGATGGCAGGCAGAACACAGCAGCCTGTCAGAACAGCCTTAAGTACTCATAGGCCTTCACAATTGTGGCTGCACACCCTTACATTGGACAATATCCCAGAAAGCCCAACACAGAGAGTGCCCCCAAAAGGGAGTTCTGGGCTTTGGGTGGTGATGCACAATGTAGGATGACCACTTGTAAGTAATGTCCTACTGTGGAGTAGGGTGTGGATGGTGGGTGCTTGCTAGGGGCAAGGACAGTACAGACCCTGTGTTTACTGCTCAGTTGTGCTGTGGATCTAAGTCTTTTTGAAAGGGGACTGTTTTCAAAAAGATGGAAACACCTGGAATGGGAGGACTGTATTACTGCAGATAAATCCAACAAAACACTGGTATCCAAACTCTTCCAAAGCAGGCTGGAAAGACCTTTTTCTCTTTCCCTAGTGGCAAAAGCCTTGAACAGGTTCTTCTCAAAAAAGGAATACCCAAATAGTCAATACATGTATAAAATTGTGGTATCACCATTTTGGACAATTCGTTTGGAGGATTTAACAATCCTTTTTCTTGGTATATATTCAATAGAAATACACATACATATAACAAAATGTTTATAACAGCATCATCCATAATAGACAAAATTTGGAAACTATTGAAATGGCCACCCAAAACAGTATCTGCAAATAAGTTGTGGGATATGCATGCAATGAAATACAACAACAACAAAACAAACTACATTCAGCAAAAAGATTGACTCTAGCAATCATAATCAAAGAAAGGGTATAAAAATCTTTTCAAAACATGCATTTACTTATTTGAGAGGCAGAGAAAAAGAGAAAGCAAGCTCCCATCTGTTTCATTCCCTCAAAGCCAGCAATGGCCAGAGTTGAGCCAAGACAAAGTCAGTAGCGAGAAAATCAATCCAGATCTCCTGTGGAGTGGTGGGAACCCCAACACATGAGCCATTGCCTGTTGCCTCCCAGCCTCTGCATCAGCCAGAAGCTGTAGTCCAAAGTCATAGCAGGTTGTTGAACCCAGCTATGCTAACAGGACACACAAGTGTCCTAACCACTAGAGTAAGTGCCCACCTGGGAAGAGTTCTTTAATGTAATTAGATATCTCTGATCCTACTGAAGTAATGATTGGATGGATCTATTTAGGTGATAAAATTTTGTAAATTACATACCAAAAAAAGAGTTGAGTAAGCCTGTAGCTATTATTGTGCCCACAAATTTCCTGGTATGCTGTCCTGTGGTTCTATGATGTATCATCGGAGGCACAAAAGGATACAGGAACTCTGTATTACTTTTCTATCTTTATTTCAAATACCACCCCCCTGAAAATTACAAGGACCCTTGGATAAGCATGAAGAGACTGGAAGGAGTCGCCAGGAAGCTCCTGGGGGTGCTGCTGGGCTGTATTTCTCAGTGTGGAGGTAACACATCATCAGGTGTGCATTTATATGCACGCTCCTCTATATTGCACCTCAATAAAGCACTTTTTAAAGCAAGGATATTCTTACAAAGAGGGTGGCATGGTGCTCAAAGCACTCTATGAAAGTATTTCTGTGTATCTCTGCTGTCTCCTCTCTTATTTCTGATTACATCTCATGTTGCTCAGTTGCCCAGGTAAGCACCTTTCATCAGGGGGTCCTGAGTTCATGACACCCTAGGGTGGGAGTTCCAGGCAGATGTTTAGGAAATGCTGAAAGCTTTTGGCAGGAAAGAAACCTCAAGGTGAAGTTTAATGTGCCTCCTTCCAGCTGAAAGCACATTATTACGTGACTAGGATTACAACTTTACTAATCACCAATAATTTTATTGGTTGCTTGCTAAAAAATACTTATAAAATGTGCAAAACAAACATTAACTCTGTCTCTCCTCTCCGTAAATCTGCCTTTCAAAAAAAATCTATAAAAAATGTTAACAGTATAGCAATCAAACAATACTTTGTTGCCATAAAGTTTTTACCAAAGAAAAATACAAGGCTTATGCTTTGATTTTGTAATTCCAAGGGAGACGCAGAGAGAAGTTCCAGCAATTTGAGCTATTTATTTACTTACTTATTTGCTTGCTTGTTTATTTCTTTAAAAGGCAAAGAGAGAGCGAGAGAGAGAAATAGAACACCAAATACAAATTTTCTATCTGCTGATTCACTCCCCAAATTCCTGAAACAGCTAGCAACCTAGCAACCTTTGACTCCAACCTGAGCCAGCACCTGCTGCTTTGCAGGGTGCTCAGCTGCAGGAAGCTGGGACTAGAAGTGGAGCAAGGACTCAGCCCCAAGCACTCCAATTTAGGATGTGGGTTTCCCAAGATTCCCATGGTTTTAAACGGTGTGTGAAATATCAGCACCCTACTTGAGCCCTTTTCGTAAGCTATGCTCTCAAATGGTGCTGTCTGTTCTAGTTCCATAAAGGGTCTTTATTTTTTAATTGGAAGAGAGAACATTCTGCCAATAGTTAAAAGTACTAAAACTGAAGTTACAGAACACAAACCAAAAACACCAGTATTTGGGTTGCACTATTTCATAGTAACCACCACAAAATTCAGTTCACCATTTTGTTTTTAACCCCAATTTGGCTTTTTAGTTATTTTCACACCAAGCAAAATGAGCTTACTTGAGAATTGTATGCTGACCTTTGGTGTCTCCACCACACTGGATTTTTCACTCATTTTTAGTGGAATTGGAGAAAGAAATGCAAACAAAGCCAGTAGCTATAGCTTGCCTCTGAAATCTTGTGTCTCAATGGGAAGTTGCTGTATCAATTACAGGATGAAAAATGACAAACTATAATCCTTTCCCCCTGCAGAATCTGCAGATCAGAGGGGGAGCATACACTTTAGAGCACATGACACAGAAAGTTTTCCAGGATCAGCCTTCAACCCATGGGATTTTACTATATGGAAAATGTGATTTAAAACAGTTGGTTC
Organism: Ochotona curzoniae; assembly: GCF_017591425.1. Classification (NCBI taxonomy): domain Eukaryota; kingdom Metazoa; phylum Chordata; class Mammalia; order Lagomorpha; family Ochotonidae; genus Ochotona; species Ochotona curzoniae. Next base: position 277,305 of record NW_024466409.1, read on the forward strand.
TTTAAAAGCCTTTGGGACAATGGCACTGTCCGATGTATCTTTTGTGATGAGATTACAATCAGATATGCAAGAAGACACCATTTTCTTTCATTATCCCCTCTATGTTTTTATCCTGTTCTGATGTGTCCTACTGAACTAAAGGCAGCAGCAGGAGGAACTCATATCTAACTCATCTAGTTAATAAAGAGGCTGAGTCAAAACATCTCTGAGTAGCAGTTACTCAGTACTGCAAGGCACTCCCCACTCACTCCCTCCTCTCTTCTCCTGAGTGCTAGAGAGGGAGGGAGGGAGGGAAGGTGAGAGAGAGAGAGAGAGAGAGAGAGAGAGAGAGAGAGAGCAAGCACACTCCATGGCACAGGAGCCCTCTGGTCTCAGATGTAATTCTTGCTCAGCCTCCAGGGGGCATAGCTCAACCTACCCAGTCTCAGCCCTCTAGCCTATACCCAAGGTAAAGCATTCTCGTGGTCCGTGCTCTGAGCATAAATTCCTCAGTGACTGTTCTCTGGAAGCTGACCAGCTTACCTTACTACTAGATTCCTGTTCTAGCTGTGGACCCTCTGAAACTTGATACAGTTCCCACCTGGACCCCCTGCTCTTGCAATGAAAATCTTCAGATCTCCAAGCCATGGGGGCTCTCATACTTCCACACCACAGCAACCCTTAGGTAGACCCACCAATTAATCTTCGCCGCTGGTCACAGCCATACAGGTGCTTCTGCATCCATTCCTCAGCATGCACAGGTTACTGCAGGCTCTCCTTCTAGGCATAACTCACAGGGTGCAAATGAGACAGGACAAAAGTGTGACGACAGCATTAACACTTACAGCAGCATTCCCCTGAACTTGTTGGGGAGGAATGTCCTTACCAGAGCATCTGCTGTCTTCCCCTCCCCTGTGCTCCTGATCCTTCTTCCTCCTTTTCTAGCTGCTGAAAAGTTTTCTGGTTCCCTTTCCTCTCAGAAGAGACTTCTCTACATTTCCTCCTTCCTTCTCCATTCCTGCTTCAGTCTCACAGCCTGAAAGCTGATGGTGGAAACGTTAAAGACACAAACCCAAACCATTTAGAATACAAAACTACACCTGGATTCTATCCTTTCTTCCTCTTCTCCTCCTCCTCCTTCTCCTTCTCCTCCTCCTTCCTCCTCCTCCTTCCTCCTCTTCTCTTTGAAAGGCAGAGGGACAGAGTGAGGTCTCCTATCCCACTCATTCATTCCCCAAATGCACACAGTAGCTAGTGCTGATTCAGATCAAAGTCAAGAGTTGAAATTTAATCTGACCTTCCCACATAGATGACATGGGCCCAACTACTTGAACTATCACTGCTACCTCCGCATGTGTACGTTAGCAGGAAGTGGGAACCAGAAGTGAAGCCAGGATTAACCAGGCACTTGAAAATGTGATGTGCCCATCCCCAGCAATGTCTCAGCTGCTGTGACAAATAGTCACCAGTAATTTTTAAATTATATAATTCCTGATTATATGTATGATTGGACCATGTTTTCTCTGTACTTTGGGCTAACAAGCAGCTGAGTATCATGGGGCTAGCATCCACTACAACAGCATTCCTGCTGGATGCTCACACAAATGTTCAGACTTTGATGGCAAAGAGCAAAAAAATGAGCAGTTTTCTTGGGCTCCCAAGGTACCAAGTTATACGAACATTACTTTGTACACACAAACCCCAGGAATAGTAAGTGTAATCCAAAGATTTGAGAGTTTGATAAGAAAAAGTCTGAATTCCAAAATTTCACTTGATCAATATAGGAATTTCTTATGACCCCTGTTTATCTTTTTTTAAAATAATGTTGTGATTTTAGTAACTAGAATGCATAAGGGTACTCCAAGAAACTTGTGAAAATTAGAATTAAAATACTAGTTTATTTTTGTGCTTACTAGTGTGACTGCAAGGATGGAATGGGCTATATTAATAATCACTGGCCTCTCGTTCCTGGGGCATACAGGCAGAAGCCTCGTGCACATTACACAGACAATAATGTACCTCTTTAATCAGCTTATGTAGTGTTTATCTTTATCTACTTGGAAGGTAGGTTGAAAAAGAGAGAGAGAATCTTCTACCTACTGGTTCACTTCCCGTGGGCCAGGCTAATCCAAGAGCCCAAAGCCCCATCCAGGTCTCCCACATGGTGGCAGGGGTGCAAGCATTTGAGCCGTCCTCTGCTGCCTCCCAGAATGCATCGGCAGGAAGCTGGACTGGAAATAGAGCATCCAGACCTCAAATTGGAACTCCAGTACTGTATGTGGCCTTGTAAGTGGTGGCTTAACATGCCGTGTCACACCACCTGCTCTAATCCATGAATTTTTAGAATTATCCTTGTATTTTGATCTTGTAACTAGTTCACCAATTAAAGACTGGTAGGATAGTAATTATTATTGGGTAACAGGCAGAAACTCATACTGATAGAACAGTGAAAATATATACTTTAAAGATTTATTTTTGTTATTTTTTTATTGGAAAGGCGGATATACAGAGAGGAGAGACAGAGAGGAAGATCTTCTGTCCGATGATTCACTCCCCAAGTGAGCTCAACGGCCGATGCTATGCCGATCTGAAGCCAAGAGCCTCCTGCGGGTCTCCCACGCGGGTGCAGGGTCCCAAGACTATGGGCCATCCTCATCTGCTTTCCCGGGCCACAGGCAGGGAGCTGGATGGGAAGCGGGGCTGCCGGGATAGAACCGGCACCCATATGGGATCCTGGGTGTGCAAGGCAAGGACCTTAACCACTTGCGCCACCGCGCCGGACCCAAAAAATATATACTTTAAAAATACATTAAATCTCACCTCCACTGATGTAACAATTGTTACATGTCATGAGTGTATTTAAACTCAGATTCTGTATCCCATATTTGAGTCCTATATAGGTTTATGATTCTTTTTTAATGATTTCATGCTAACACTTCAAAAATAGCACACCAAATAGACATAATCAATGCTCTTGCCACTTGACTCTCAGAGCCATTGGTTTTAATGTACTGTCATTCTGCATTCCTCAGCCCTTTCTGGACCTGACTCACTCCTAAGTCTCCACGTGCGAGTTGAAAGGGGACAGACCCAGGCAGGACTAATGCTGAGGCTGTCCTCACTAGGAAAATAAAACCACATCTGCCACCAGGTCTGCATGGTGGATGATCTATGAACTTGAATCTTCAATCACATGGAGAAAGGCTCATTCTTCAAGTTCATCCTCCTCTAAACTTAGAAGCAAAAGAGAATTTATTTCATGACAATTTTTTTTTCATTCACTCTCTCCTTTCATCTCTAAATTTTGTAGGTGTATACTATTGATAGCCATATTTTATAGTTAGGAAAAGTAAGACTTAGAGAAGTTAAGTGCCTACTTGAAATCACACAACCAGCAAATAATAAGGTTATAATATGAACCCATCTAATTCCAGGAATCTTAGCTATTATAATTGGGATGCAGAAAAGCTAAATAGTTTGTCTATTGTTATAAAGCTAACAAGTGACTAGGCTAGAATTCAAGTCCTGATCTCACCCAACTCCAAACCTTTATCCATATCATCATAGGAAATGGAAGAGGAATAAAATGGGAAACTTCAAGATGGGTTAATGAAAGTAACTTAAATTCAGATGACCATAGAAGTAGTCTTCAAAAGAAACAGAATGGAAGGTTTATGGTGGTGGATTAATCAGAGATTCATTTCCCAGTGGTAGGACTGCCCATTAGAGAACTTAGTCTTTGGAAAAAAATCATGGACCTGACCACCGAGAGTTGCACATTATGATGGGAGGGGTAGAGAGACTGGCCAATCAGACTGAGAAAGGAGAATGACTCAGTGAAACTGACCAATCAAGGAGTCACAGCCAGGCCTTCAGCTTGGAGTTGGAAACTTGGTGCTTAAAGAAGTAATCTGACTTCCTTATGGCAAAAGGCCACTTTGGGCTCTGACTGGCGCCAGAGTTCCAGGAAACAGGTCTATGGCCAGTGCCGCGCCAGCGGTCAGTGCCAGCACGCCTTTGCTCATAGATCAGCCATGAGGTCAACCGTTTTGAGTGACTCACCTCGTGAAAATGAGGCGGCTGTGTCAGGCCTTACTGTTTCTCTGTAAGCCTTGAAATTGATTTTTCCAGCTGGTTAAATTCCTCCCTTTGTTTTTATACAGAGGCTTAGGATGCGGCTGGATGTGAGGGCCAAATATATTACCAGGTAAAACAGCCCTCCCACCCTGGGCAACACAAAACCCAGGCTCTGTGGCCCATGAAACTGGCTGCTTGACACTGAAGCCAAGAGTCATTCCCAGGGACAGCCTCTCGGTCACTACCAGACACCATGTAACACAGCCCCATTGAGCGACAGCCTGGGGAAGCCACCATCAAGGCCTGAGAGAGAGCTCACCCCAAAACTCCCTGTGGAGTGATGACCCTCCAACTGGCACAATCATCAGAAACTCACCTCTCTTTGGACCATGGCAAACAAGCTGATGCTGCTCTTAGTGACAGAAGCTTGAGCTCTGAGAATGTTACATGTGGACAATCTTCAGGAGTGGGGAGGAGGTCCTAGATGCTGCCTCTCTGCCCCATTCACCTTCTGTTCAAAGTTCTTTCCTGCATGTGTCACCACATGTAATCCACCCACCTCCATGGTTCTGCTCCCTGCTGGACACAGCCTTCTGGGCACAGATGTTGCCCTACTCAATGGTGTTGCCCTAAAAGCAACAAGGAATTGATGGAGGTGGTTTTAAGCAGTAGACGCATGGGGGTAGGAAGAATGATGCAAGGAAACAAGCAAAGCTAAGCTGAGGTTGCCTCCTTGAGGTCATATCTGCCATTGGTTGAGCTGAAGCCTTCAAGAAGTTTGCAGAATGCCTCCCAAAGGTATCCAAATGGCAGATGATGGCTGGAGTCACCCACTCTCCTCCCTCCTTCACTGGCTAGACTCTCCCTGGGAAACTGATCGCTTTGTGTTTTTGGTGAGCAAGATTGTATAGCATGGGAAATACTGAATCAGAGTCAGGAAGGACCCCAGCTCCTGTATGAGGTAGAACATTGACAAAGAATCTGAGCTCATACTGAGCTGCCCACTACAGTTTTGCCTGAAATCAGAGTAAGTTAAGGCTTGAGGTATTCACTGCCTGGAACCTTCCAGAACAATTTTCTGACCTCAATGGAAAATAGTAGGAAAGTAAATTTCAAGGAGGCATGATATGGGAAAATCAGCTTACCTCACCCAAGGCTAAAGCAGTAGGTAAAAACCTACTGACTTCTGAGTCCCTTCGCCCTGGATTTAAGTTCTGGATAGATTGACTAAATAAGTACTCTCAGGAAGCCAGCTGACTGCTCTAAGTCACAATATACTAAAGTGTAGCATAATGATGTAAAACTACCATATAAACACTGTATGCAAAGCCCCTGGAACATTGGGAACTTCTCAATACATTGCAGCTTCTCACTGAAGCACAGGCACACTTTTCATACCTTCACAAATTTGTGCCAGATGTCAGCTCTGAGTTCCAGGCTGACTTTAAGGTCATTTCACCTGCTCTGGACAAGAGCTAAGACACTAATACCTGGCAAGGCCAAGACCAAATAGCCATATTAACTCTTCTGTTCTCATCCAGAACCCTAACAGAAGTGCTTCATGATCTATAAGTCAGGCTCGCCTCATTTAGATGACACAGAGAAGTGGGTCAATTGAGATAGGTCAAACAGAAGCTTTTTTTCCCCAAAAATAAAATGATGTCAAGAAGACTCGTCTTCAGAAAGCTATCCTGATCTTAACCTTTCCCTCAGCAACTGAAGAAAACAACATGAAAGTTTTTCTGTGCAAATTTTTCTGTTTCATAGATAGGCTTCCATCCTACTGGGTAAAGCAAGCAGGGCACTGTAATAAACAAACTCAGGTGCCGAAAGGAGGTAGCGGGAGGGAAATGATTTGTGCTAAAGGAGTAGTATCTACAAAGACATTTTTAAAACATACTATTGTCTTTTTTAAGAAAAAGATATATTTATTTTTATTGGAAAGGCAGATATACAGTTAGGAGGAGAGACAGAGGGAGGTCATCTGTCCAATGATTCACTCCCCAAGTGGCTACAATGCATGGAGCTGAGCCAATCCAAGGGCCAGGTCTCCCACGTGGGTGCAGGGTCCCAAGGCTTTGGGCTGTCCTCCACTGCTTTCCCAGGCCACAAGCAGAAAGCTGGATGGGAAGTGAGGCTGCTAGGATTAGAACTGGTACCCATATGGGATCGTGGCATATGCAAGGCGAGGACTTTAGCTGCTAGGCCACTGTGCCAGACTCAAAACATACTGTTTCTTTATTTCAGTTGTGATCATATTCTTCATTCCTGCCACTCCTCATATTTCTCCTTTAAATGACCTAGAACTTGATTTCCTTAATGTAGCCTAAGAGGATGATGTGCTTTAGTTCAAAACCCCACTTCCCCTGACTTCCTTTGCCTCAAGATGGACAGGAGCCCATGAATGGATGGACACAGGATGCAAAAAGTAGGTGGGCAGGAGAGCATCTCCAGGAGGAGCTGGGAACAGAGCCCTGTGCCAGGAAAAGACCTGGGTTCTGCTGTGAACAGACTGTATGACCCTGGGCAGGTGCCTAACACCTTTCCTCTAACGTGAGGGGCTTAGACACGGGTGCTTTAGGTTCACAGATCTGAGCTTTGAGGGCTTCGGCAGAGGTCCCTGGATAACAAAGATTGTGCAAGCCCCGCCATAATGTTGCTGGCCAGGCTAGGGGCTCCCGCAGGGCAGGATCACATTGCCCCAGATTCCAAGACTGGCTGCAGCACAGACCCAGGATCAGGTGACAGATCCATCCAGCCTGGACTGGCTCAACCTCTGGCTACAGCCACAGCCATGGGGGCTGGAAAACCAGAGCTAATGCAAGCCAGCTGGAGGCCAGGACAAGATTGATGAAGGATAGGGAGACGATTTGGTCAGGTTGGGAGGGGGAATAGGGGATAGAGAATAATTAGCCCTGCCTGCTTCAGAAAGACCCCCACACCAGACAAACCTCATTAACTGGGAATCCCCAGTGGGGAATTCCTGCTCATAACCAAGAGAACAGCTTGTTAGGAGTTAATTAGCAATGGAAATGCCAATCGGAGAAAGTGTTTAAACTATTAAAGGCCAAGCACCTGTTTACCTACAAACAACGATGTGTCAATTATCTGGCTATCAAAGAAGGTCCCATATGATAGTGATTAGTAACCCCAGGCTAACCAGAGGGTCAACTAGGAACATTGGTTAAGCATTCATCTCTGGTCCTGATTGGTCAGCCAGGAAGTGAGACTTGCTGCCCAAACCATTCACTAACTTAGGATCTCCTGGCCCTACCTGAACCAACAGGCAAAAGCTACTTCCTCTGATCTTTCTATCATCCTCTTAGCATTTACAATCATAAAGAATGGTGCTAGATTTCCACAACGTCTTGTCTCAATACTCATAATGTTTACATGCAATAGGTATTATCATCACTTGATTTAGATTAGATGTAATTGAGCTCAAAGAGAGGCGGAAACTCATTAGGTACAACAGAATTAGGATGAGGCAGAGATTATATTTGATCCAACATATGTTGACTCAAAAAAAAAAAAAAAACCCAAAACCTATCCTATTCTTTGGATAATTAAGGCAAGACTGTTGTGCCTTTAAGTATAGTCACAGAACTGTTCAAGATACCCTCTACAATACAGATAGAGAAGCCAAATTCCCAAAAGGGAACATTCATTGAGTTGTAGTCCAGGTTTATGACTCCCATGCATGAGCCATGTCCTGTTAGACAAAGCTATCAACTGGGATTGGAGAGCAGAAGGGTGCATGGAGGTTGGCCATCCATGCTGAATGTCAACGTTGGTATTCAGGAGGCACGGTGATTTAGTGAAGATCCCTGAGCTCTAATAGGGCTCCAGTTGTGACCTGAACTTCTGTGTGTCTCAATGGTGTGACTTCTGTGTGTCAAATGGTAATGCCATTCCCTGGTCTATCTTCTGCCTCAGGAGTGGGAATATTCCCTCAGTACAAAGGATTGTTCCAACTGATGCCAAGCAACTTTCACTTTAGTGACCTCTTGCATGACTACATGGTAACTTAGGGCTTGAGAAAATGTCCCTTTCACCCTGGGTCTCACCTTCCCCTCCAAAGGTGATGATAAACTTCCTCGTTTTCATTAGAGACCTTGCAAAATGGTCAAGCAGATGGCCCTATGGATCTTCTTTCTGGGACACTTGGATTTGACCTCACTGGCCATATAGGCTTGCAGCCTCCTCCAGAGCCACCCTCACCTAAGGGCCCCACCCGGATGCCCGCCTGGTCCCCTTCCGGCCCGGGCCAAGGCCTGAGCCTCCCCCGCCTCCTGCTCACTCTACGCTGCTCGCCGCTCGCTGCTCGGCCGCCAGCCCAGCAGCTGTTGCCTCAGATCAGTGTGGACCATCTAATCCCCTCTCCAGAGCCCTGGCCCCCTCCCCAGGCAGTAAATTAAGGAGGATGTAAGAACAGAGGGCACCAGCGTCAGCAGAGCGGCATCCAAAACATCCTCCCCCACCCGGCGCCTGACTCACAGGGCCCAAGTTGGCCCCTCTCTGCCTGAAGTGGGGGAGGAGGAGCAGGGACAACCAGGCCCGAGGAAAGAGGGGAGCAGAAACTAGAGAAGGGTGCAGGCTTAGAGAAAGGAACCAGGACAGATGCCTGGATGGGTGAGTCTGGCTGAGCCCCAGTCCCCACCCCAGAGGGATGCAAGGCCAGGGGGCTCAGCCGTCCTCTCTTTCAGGTCCCGACTCTCTAGCTCCTCCTTGACATTGCCACACCTAAGACAAGCAGAGGTAGTCAACTGGCATGAGTGGCAAACACCTCTCTCCAGGTCCGCCCCCAAATCCCCATGCTGAGGGGCTGCCACAGCAATAGGCATCGCTGATGGCTGTCCCCATCTCCTACCCCTGAGTGTATCACCTGCAGGACTAACCTACAGTTTCATGACTCTGACATAGAAACATCAGCGAAGATGCTCCAAGCACACAATACATTGACATTAAATCCAAGAACTTCCTGATCTGACTTCAGTCTACCAAACATGTTGGAAATGGAAGAATTGGAAGAAAGACAACCATATTGAATTGGTATATGTGGCACCCACTGGTACAACCCAGAGAGAATAGCAAGAAGAGGGAAGAATAAGCCATCCTCTATATCAAAACATCAACACTGTGCTTCAGTGTGCTTTAAATATTATACAATATGCTGATGACCATCACATTTCTATTTTCAGTCCAAATCTCTCAACTGAGCTCCAAACTCCTATGAGTTGGTCTACTTGAAGTCATTAGTTGGCTAGCCAATAGACCTCCCAAACTTAACCCATCCCAAACAGAACTACTGCTCTCTTTCCACAAGCTTCCTCCTGTGCACAGCTTTCCCATCTCAGCTCTGGCAGCACCACCATTCACACAACTCAGGCCAAAACGAGGCACTAACTGAATCCTCTCTCCATTCTTATCACAACCAATCTGTCAAAGATCCTATTGGCTCTGCCCTTATCACAACCAATCTGTCAAAGATCCTATTGACTCTGCTATCAAATATTATGTCAATTAAAAAAAAAAAACTGGGTGCTTTTACTCCTGTCACTGTCACCACTGTGAACCAAGCTGCAGTCATTTAACCCTTGGATTACTGCAATGAAAGACCTCACTTTGTGACCTCTTGTTTCTACCCAGTCCCTGCCTCACACTCCTGCCTCATCTGGTCTCAGCAAAACACCTGAAAAACATAAGTTAGATCTCATAACTCTTCTGATCAAACTTGAAGACGTCTCCATTTCATCCAAATCAACAAAATAAAGTCCTGGTAATATCTACAGACTGCATGATCTTGTTCCATGAATATTAGAAATTCATCTCTTCCTTGCTCTGCTCAAGGTGCTCTGATCTCTTTATACTGCCATAGAATCTTCTTTTATGACCATTCCACTCCACCTGGCATGTGCTTTGAGACATCTATTGCTCTTTTTTTGAAAAGATTTTTTTTTTATTGGAAGGTTGTATATACAGAGAGGAGGAGAGATAGAGGAAGATCTTCCATACATTGATTCACTCCCCAAGTGGCCACAACGGCTGGTGCTGAGCTGATCTGAAGCAAGGAGCTTCTTCTGGGTCTCCCATGTGGGTGCAGGGTCCCAAGGCTTTGGGCCATCCTCCACTACTTTCTCAGGCCACAAGCAGGGATCTGAATAAGAAGCAGGACCACCGGGATTAGAACTGGTGCCCAGTGTGTGTAAGGCTAGGATTTTAGCCACTAACCTACTGCGCCGGTCTGGAGACATCTAAAATTCTGAGCTCAACCTCTGCTTTAAGTAGATCTTGTCTCGGGAGGCCTTCTCTGGCCACCCCTTCACAGCAATGAAGTCCCCTTGCTCCAGCACTCTGATTCCTCTTGTCATCTACTTCTTAGTGGTTTTTATTTTTATAACACTGACACAATTAGAGTATGTCATTCACTTTTGTCTTCTCTTTATGTCTGTTGACCATTTCTTCCACAAAAGTTACAGAATGTGTTGTGTTCCAAGTGCCTGAAACAAAGCTGGGCCTATTCATGTGAATACATTATTTACTCATCAAGCAAGGCTATAAAACTCTCCTAGCTGCATTATGAAAATTATTTCTGAGATAATGAGGGATGTTCCTAGATCTTCCCAGAGACCTGTTTAAACAGTGTTGGAGTACCTATCCATCCAGATATCCTGCAATAAGTGACTTGTGGCTAAAAATTAAATATGTGACAGTTCCTGGGATATCTTTCATGCAGTCATATATACGGCTGATCTAATAGAAAGTGAAAAAAAGAAAACAAAGGTAACTTCTTCCCAGTGTTCCCCTAGTTTGGTTCATACCTGTTACCCTGTTTGTGTTTTCATAACTGGGTAACCCTTTTGATTTTTAATCATTCTTATCCCTTAATTTAATGTCTCCCTCACACCCATAGCAGTGTAGGCCCGCCTTATGACTTTATGAGAATGCCATTAATTGAGTCCTTTTCCTGGTCAACTCAAACAGATTATTTCATTATCAACTTTTCCCCCCATTTTTTTTTTAACACCTGGGTGTGGGACAGCACCTGTATTCATTGTCTTATTGTTATGTTATGAATTACCATAAATGGTAATTCATTTATGAATTAAACTTAAAAAGCACTTAACTTAAAAAGCACTCCGCATTAGTTTTCATTAAGGAAATACAAATCATAAATACCATCACATAGTACTTCATACACAATAGCACAGTTCTAATAAAAAAAAACACAAGTGTTAGTATTGGTCTAAATGTTTACCCACCACACATTTCTACTGAGAAAGTAAATGGGTGTAGTGTGACAATTCATCAAAAAGTTAAATAACTGTAGGACCTAGCAATTATACTCCAGAACAGATAACCAAGAGAATTGAAAACATACATTGAGTCAAAACAGTGGAAACAACCCAAATGTCCATTAACTGATCCAAGGATAAATTAAATCTAGCCTATGCATACAATGTAATATTAGTCAGTCTCAAAAAGAAATGAAGTATTAACATGTAATGCAGCTTGGATAGCCGGACCTGTAAAATAATACGTTACTCATTGGAAGATATACGCAGAAAGCCACAAACAGCATGTTTGCAAGTATATGAAAATTTCCAGAATAGACAAATACATAAATTCAGAAAATAGATTAGTAACAGCCAGGGACAAGAGGAAATAAAGAATGGAAAGGGATTAATACGTAGATATAGGCTTTGTTTTAGTGATACTGATGAAGATATTTCAAAATTAGATAATGGCCATTATACAACTTAGTGAATATACAAAAAATTATTGAATCATCCATCTCAAAACAAGAAATATATTTACTTATTTGAAAGGCAGAGTGGCAAAGAGAGCAGGAGGGAGGGTTGGAGAGAGACAGACAGAGAGAGAGAGAGACAGACAGAGAAAATCTTCCATCTGCTGGTTCACTTCCCAAATGGCCACAACATTTAGGGCTGGCCCAGCTAAAGCTATAAGCCTGGAATTCCATCCAGGTCTCTCACATAGGTGGCAAGGACCATACATGGGCAATCATCTGTTATGTTCCCAGGCATAATTCCAGGGAGCTGGTTCAGAGGTGGATCTGCCAGAGCTTGAACCAATGCGCACAAGGGGTGTCAGTGTCACAGGCAATGAAGTTCAGGCAGTCCACTTTTAAAATGCTCATTATTTAGCTTACAGTTCTGTACATCAGAGGTGCACAGATTGGCTAAATTCTAATGTCAAGGTCCCATAAGACAAGTGATGTACAATGGAGGGTGGACATTAAACATGTTTGTTGACAGATTTAGTCCATTCATTCATGGGGCTGCGTCTGTCTCTACCCAAAGGCCCCTGCATATTTTCCCACATAGCCTCTCTATCTTCAGATCAGCAACGCGTATTGAGTCCCTCTACATTCTAAAGGTGTTTGCCATGTCACAAGCTGTCCCGTGGAGTCCCTCAGGGGAGCAACTGAGGTCCCAGCCAAGAGCCATGTGACTGAGCTGGACATGAATCCTTAGCAGTCCAGGCTTGAGGTGACCAAGCCCTGGCCAAGCCCTGCACTGCAGCTTATGAGAGATTTTGAGCCATGCTGCTGCTAGACTGTTCCTGGATCCCACCCTGTAGGATGTGTGGAGTTATAAATGCCTGCTGTTCTGAACTGCTAAATTATGGGTGAATTCATCAATAGAAAAGTAATACAGAAAAGATTATAATAGAGTGTAGTAATAGTTATAACACTAAGAGGGCACACACACTTAAAGATGAATCTTTCAAAAAGGCCTTCTAAGAACTAACAGCAAGGGAGGGAAACTCTAAGATCACACATTGAAGAAAAGCTGTGAGAGATGCATATTCCAACCCGGAGGTCTCTGGACAGCTCCGGTCCTGGCCCTGCGTATTTTCCTGGTTTTCAAACAGCAAAGAATAAACGATCATAGTCGGGATCCTGGAAAGGCTGTGGAAGTGATATATTCTATTTTAATGTGGATAACTGACAGGGCTTTCATAATGTGGAAAGTGGAATAAGATTACTATCTGAAAGATGTGTAGTGGTTTGAAAAGCTCTGGCCAGAAATGGATAAAGAAAGGAATATTACTTACTGAGAGGCTCCAGCAAACTCACATCCCCTCCCATTGAATGATAATATTAGCTGTTAATCTAGATGGAGCTTGGGAGCTTCTTTCCCTATATGTATTTATTGAGAGGGATACACACACATACACACAGAGAGAAAGAGCTTCCATTTTCTATTTTATTCCCCAAATGGCAATGCAGTGAAGAAGCCAGGAACCCAGAACTTCATCCTAGTCTTCCACATTGGAACTTGAACTGATACTCTGCTATGGAAAACTGGAGCCGCAAGTGGCGGCTTAACTCACTGCACCACCACACCAGCCCCCATGTTAGCATGTGTTATGGAAATACTACCAGAAACTGTTCTAAGTGTTTCCTGTGGATTTTCAATTCTCAAACAACCCTGTGAGACTGGCTGGTTTATAATCAGCTGCATTTCAAAGATGAAGTGCACAGAGGTGAGACAACACAACAAGCCCAGGGTACTGGGATATCAGAGAGCCAGGACAGGCATCCATGGTCCAGACATGTTATATTTGACTTAACCACATGTTCCTGTTGCTGTCCCGAGGCAGCAATGTCCATACTCTCTCACCTGGCTTGACTGGTGTGAGTATGAAGCACAGTATAAAGTGGGGTGTGCACACACACAGCCCCGTGTAGTGCCCGTGTCTAAGTGTGCCCACGAATCTGCATATGCATGACATAGATGTGCTTTGTGCTCCGAGCCAGCAGGTTGTTGGGGAAAGCTGAAGGGGAAAAGGCGGGACACTGCTTACAGTGCCCAGGGTATTGGGAAGCAGCAGGAAGTTGGTCAGTGGGTCAGGCAACTGGTCACCCGAGCAGGAGAGTGACAGGTGGGCAGGGCTGCCGGGGTGACCAGCCGGTTCCCACCTGCCAGGGCTGTCCATCAGCACCAATGCTGACAGTGCCTCAGGCCAGGATCCCCCCCCCCACACACACACACACCCAGCAGCCCAGCTCCAGAGATGCACCCTTCAGGGGGCCATCCCAAGGAGGCACAGGCCCCTCACAGCCTGCCCCCCCTAAGTCCTAGCCTTCTCCTAGACACTCAGACTCCATGCTGCCCCCTGTGAGTTCACAGGCTAGAAGCTGCCTTTTCCAGCCCAGACCCTGAGAGCCAAGTGACAGGATGGATGCAGTGGGGATGAGCGGTCGGGGCGCCCACCCATGCCATCTATCTTTAACATTCATATAACCGGAGGTACACACCTTGCCAATGTCGTGGGAAAGCAAGTGGCAAAATAATTCTCTGAAGGTCTAAATCACACCCCTTTATTTTCCATGTAAGTGAAACTGAGATTCCGAGAAACCCCTGGGAGTCCTCCTCTGCAAAGACCCTGAGATTTGAACTAAAGTTACGCTGGCATAACACCAGCAGATGTTGGCTGTAAAGGCATCCTGAGACTTCGCAAATGCAGGTAGGGGATCGGGGGCAAGGTCCAGCACCTAAGCAAGGCAGAGCAGGTGCAGCTGAAGCCAAGGTGTGGAAAGAGAGGTACTTGGATCCAACGGGGCAGGAGCTGGGGGAGGAGCAGGTACGGAACAGGCAGGTGGGTGGCTCCGGGAAGGGGCTGGACCCTGCCAGTCCTGCCTCGATGAGGTAGGATGGAATTCTGGCTCTAAGCAGCCTGAGGGCACAGGTGGCGGCTGGCGCCAAGTTAGGGTAACGCCGTGGGGGCGCAACTTTTAGGGTGTTAAAGGACATAGGTTCCGCAGGGCCAGGCAGCGTGGGGGCGGCGGCGGGAGCCGGCCGGAGCGCGGGGAGGGGCCCGGCCGCGGCGGCGGCGAGAGGGTGAGGGGTGGCGCGTGGCCGGCCGCCCCCAGCTGTGGCGTCGCTCAGACCGGGCTTAGCCGGGCCGGGGCCAGGGATTAGGGGCAGTGGCCGCACCTGGCGGGCCGGCCGCAGGGCTAATGCTGTGTGACCGCGGCCGCCGCGCCCGACAACTGGCTCCGTCCCGCCGCGCAGGGCTGCGGGCGCGCGGGGGGCCCCCGACGCGTGCGTCCTGTGTGCGGCTGCGGCGGCGCGCGCACGTGCGCCCCGGGTCACCGGCTGTCGCCGGGGGCCACCGGCTGCGCCCGGCCGGAAGAGGGTCCCCGAGGGAGCGAGACTGCCGAGCGGCCACTCTAAGGGCGCCGCCCGCGGACGGTCGGGGCTCAGAGGACCAGGCGGAGGTGACCCTCGGAGCTGGTGACCCTTGGAGCAGGTGACCCTGGGTACCGTGTGTTTTGAGAGCTCCCAGCTTCTGTGGGACCTGCTGCCTAGGTTTCCTCTGCGAAATACAGCCTTTGGGGAACAAGACCCTCACAAGCTGTGACCTCAACGTGTTCCCTACAAATCTCTGATGAAGCCCGCAGGCGGACTTTTAGAGCCTCTGTGTCCCTCATGCCCCCGCTCAACCCAGGCCCAGCTCAGGGAGCAGCCCCCCACCCCATACAGACTCAGACTTTACTATGCCGGCGGTAACGGATCCGCAGCAAGTTTGTGTTGGAGCTGAGCACTCTTACCTAAGGCTTTTACACTTGCTGTTCCCTCCCTCCCTCCCCAGAAAAGGGGAGAGCCCCCTTTTCTGTTTCTAGAGCTCAGGAGCCGCGTCCTCCTGCAACCACCCACCCCACTGCAGAACTGAGGCTTACATCTGAGTTGGTCAACTCCAGGGCCACATGTGCCTTCTGGAGACAGCCAGGAAGCCAGGTAGGCAGGACTTGGGAGATTCGGCAGGCAGCATGCACTGGACACTCCCAGAAGATCCGCAGCCCAGCTTTGGCCATCAATTGCCAGAGAGAGCCTTCTGGGGGTTGTGTCTCCAAAGAGCAGGGGAATCTGGCCAGCCTTTCTTCCAGCTACAACACACACACACCACATACACAGGACCACTACACACACACACACACACACACACACACACACACACACACACACACGCCTACGCCTGCCCTCTTTGTAGAGTGACACCCAGCTGTGAGGAATAGCCTGTCCCAACTCCAGGCTCCCCAGCAAGCCAAAGCAGAGTCAGACTATCCTCACTCGCTCTCCTGGCCTCATCCTGTCCCTGCCCTGGTCCTATCCTGTGCCAGGACCCACAGCAAGTGCCTGGACAAGCTGGGGGCTAGAGAGAGGGCTGGGCACAGGCAGACAGACTCTGCCCAAGAACAGGACTGGGAAAGATATGAGTTCCGGGATCCCCCTCTTCCTCCATCTCACCCACTCCTAGCTTTGTGGGTTCCTGTTGTCTGCACCGTGTTGGCCAATGCATGTGCCCAGTCTGTTCATTACCACATCAATCCTCAAGGATGATTGTGATCATTCTCATCTTTCCAATGAGGCAGGAGAAATCCCAAGAGACTGTATGCCTTGTCCAAGGTCATCTGGTGAGGGATCCCTGAACATTCATGCCTTTGTCGGCCAGCTCTGACCCCCAGGCGCTGCCTTCCTCACCCTTCGCAGTGACTTGCCACAGCTGAGGAGGCTGTGAAGCAGAGAGGTCTGTCTGGGCTGCTCAGCTGCCCCAGTGAAAACATTGGGAAACTCTGTTAGCAGTTAGATGGCACAGCACGATGCTGACAGGCTGGGCTCAGAAGCACAGGTGCCAAGGTTCAAATCTTGGCTTGTCTACCTTGTCCTATAACCTTAAGATACTAATCCATCTGTCTCAGTTTCCCCATCTATAGATCGAGCGTGATGACACTAACATGGCTATGTTCAGGAGGTTGTGCTGAGGGAGTATATTTCCCTGCCACAGGTAGTACATGTGTTGGGTGTTACTCTTTATTATCTCCAACAGACTGCAGTGTACCCTCACCCTCTCCCCCACTGCGCCTTAAAAACCCAGCACTAACCGGGCCTGCAACTGGTCTTTCCGTTTCCTCATGGAAAGAGTGACTAAAAATAATCACCTGCAAAGATGAAGAGGGAGTATATTAGGTGCCTGGCACTGCGTGGTGGCTGGCCTCTGCAGTGGCAACAGTGGGGCTGTGGGTCAGGGCTTGAGGGGTGGGGCCATAAAGGGCTCTCGTAGGGTTCCATTGCCAAGGCTGCACCCAGTATCCTCTTTATGCCCACACAACCAGAAGCCCTTGGGACAGACTGGCCAGAGTATATCACTCAGCACAGTCCCGCCCCCATATGGAAAGTGCCCACACCAACAAGGACCTGTGGCTAAGGTGCACCTCCTCACCTCTTCTGGGGCCTACCCCAACCGACACACACACCAGGGCCTGGCAGTCTAGGGTTTGGGGAATAGAGTCATGTACACAGGAAGACACCCAAGCTAAACTTTTAAATTTAGGAGTGGAGTCCTGTTCAGGTAAATCCTTGAATGAAATCCTGATCCACAAGGCAGAGAAGTGGTCTGTTCCGCAGATATTACTGAATGCATACATGCATTTAGATAATGTTTACTTTTCGCTTCATTTATTGTGTACAATGCTATTCTCTGCCAGCTGCAATAAAACCTGGCACCCAGTAAGCACTCAACAAGTCACTATGGAATGGACAGTTGAATGGCAGGGAGATCATTGCTGAAACAAATACAAATGTGTGAAATGGGGGTTTCTAGAGGGCAGAGCGGAGGCAGGGGCATAGCTGGAGAATCCCAGAGCCTGAAATTCCAAACCCACGCAGTTGTGTAGGAATGCTTGCAACACACCTTGAAGGTGACTGGTGTCTGCACGTCCTCCTATAGCTAGCTGAGGACATGAGGCCAGCAGGGCAATGACCCAGCCTGAATGGAACCCAGGCTTCATGGTCACGGGCCATCACCAGGCCTGGAACCTCCTTGGCCTCCTGACATCACGCACTGTGGGGTTGTAGAAGAGGTCCTTCTCTTCTCTGTCACCTGCGAGGGACATCTGTGTGCCAGGAGCCCACCATCCTGCTCCTGAGGAGGCCAGCAAACAGGCCCTTCCTGCTGACTCCTAATATAAGGAGTGAATGTGCCATCCAGGCAAGAGGAGGGTCCACTGCCCAGGAGCCCATGTGGAGCAACAGGGCCCTGTGGGACAACCATTCCCCATGAGTGCCCAATGAGCAGAACCTGTTAGTAGAACCTGGGAACACCCAGGCCTGCCCCAGATCTTGGGCCCCACAGCAATTGGGGGCATTTATGGGCCTTCCTATAAACTTCTGAGAGGGTAACTTTATCCTGCTTCTTTCGGCCAACTATCCTCTTCCAGCAGCTGGTCACAAAGCTGGTTAATCTCCCAGAGTGCTCAGCTTAAAACCCGTGACTCCCAGCACAGCCAGTGTGGGGGAGGGGTGGCTGCCTCCAAAACGTGGCGCCCAGAGTCAGCTGTTTGGAAAGCCTTCTCGGGTTTCCCCAACTCGGGCCTGAGCTTTAGGACCTAGTCTTCCTTCCTGAAGCCCTACTCCTGCCTGACCCCTAGATCTGAACCACAAGAGGTTAGGGCCCTGGGAGGAGGGCCAGGGCGAGGGTCTGGACTTCAGCCAAGCTCCCTGGCCATCCCCAGGAATAACAAGCAGGCGTTGGCGTCAAGGGAAGGGTGAGATTTCAGGTGTGCTTGGGCGGGTCCATGCTGCACAGGTAAGACTTAGAGAAACCTCCTTCAATTACAATGCTCTCACTGCATGTCACGTCACTGTGTCACACACGTCAGTGTATGACCGGACCACGTAGAGAATGCAAAAGTGAGCTAGTCAGAGAGACACAAATGTCAAGTGACTGCTGCTTTTTGGCCGAAAGAAGCAGGATAAAGAAGCAGAATAACCAGAGGCCTTTAATGGAAAAAAGGCAGAGTAGAACCTTGGCCTTGGAGTTGGAGAGACCCTGGTTCAAGTCTCAGCTCTGATGCTTGCTAGCTGACTAGTGTCAAAGCCTCCATTTCCTCATCTGTAAAAGGGATAGTAATTACATTTACCTTGGCAAGTTATTATGCATCTTACATGAGATTCTGCTTTGCCCACTTAGTAGGTAGGCAATGTTAGTGTTAATGCTGTTATGGTCCTCATCACTACCCCTCACAGAGTACCTAAGTCTCTCTAGTAGGAGGGAAATTGGTGGTTTGTTTGTTTTGTTTTGTTTTGTTTAATTTCATTTTCATTCAAACTTTTATTTATTTTTTAATTTTAATAATCTTAGTTGATTAGGGTACAAAGGGTCAAGAACTACAGGGTGAAAGTAGGTAATATCATTGTTTCCACACTAATATAATCATTTTCCCCTGTATCTGGGGTTAGGAGAGTAACAAAGGGAAAAGCCCCACCCAACCTCCCACCCATTTCTGATCCCCAACATGACGCACGCCCCAAGGGTCCTGCTCAAACAGTTTTGATAGTTCATCAGTTCTAGATTGCTGCCAATCTCACTGTCCCAACCGCAATGAAACCTATTCAGAGTCCACTGGCTGACAGTCTCTTCATGGTTGGGGTTCTAAGATCAGCAGTTCAGTTGGAGAGATATCCAAAGAAACTTAATCTGAGTTGATCCCAGATCTGATTCTTGCGTGAGTTTGCTAGTACAGACTCCAAAACCGTTAGTCACACGAATCAGCTTATGCATATGCTGGTCGCTGGGAATGCTGGGTCCGTTCAGTTTCCAGCCCCGTCTTCCACATGAACCAACGGGTGTTGTAGTCCAGCTCGATCCTACCCACTTCATACTCGGTCTTCATGCAAACCAGTTGGGGCTGCAGCCTAGTTGGGGCGACTCCCCAAAACCCCTACCAGTTCTGCCCCCTACCCTGGTTCCCATGCTTGCCAGTATGTACCGCAGGCTTGTCCAGTCTGTCCCACATCCCATTTAGCTCTCGCACACGTCATTGGACACTGAAGCCTAGTTCAACCCAACCAACCTATTATCCAGCCCATATACCTACTGGCAGGTACCTTTCTGTCTAGCCACCCCTGCCCCTATCCTGGTTTTCGTGCTGTCCAGTAAGGGTGGTAACCCTGAGTGCCCACTATTTCCCTACTAGGCCACACCCACTCCCAGATAATGCAGTCTCCAGGTGGTTCTGGCATTTGACTTGACAGAATTAGCTCCCAGTACCAGCCTCTGCCAGCTAATGCTGTGGCTAAGCCCAAACACCCCTCCACCCACTCTAATTTTTACTTGCACCAGTCGGAACAGTCAGCTCACTGTGAGGCCCACAGGTGCTATAGCCCTGCCTAGTCTGAACTGCTCCCATCCCAGAAAGGTGGTTTGAAAGGCTCTCAGTGGCTCCCCTCAACTGGGAGGACAACTCATATGAAAATCACTCCATAAATGCAGATATTTGCCCAACCCATAGCACTGACCTTGCCAGAACTTAAAGATGAAACACAAGCAACTGTAACAGCAGGTGCACATGGAGGCCCTAGCAGTGGTTCTGCTAAGCAAAGCACAGGGCAAGTTCTCACTCTCACTTCTGCAGCCCCAAGGATTCTCAAACCTTCCACCCTCTCTGAGAAGTCCCATAAACATCTGAAGAGTTCTGTGGATGGGAAGGAAATACCACTTAATTCCCGTTAAGGGTCAAGGACTATCTTAAATACTTGTATAGTTAACCCCATCCACCCCTTGCAACAGCTCTTGGGAAGGCACACCGTTATCCAGTGAGGTAGACCACTTACCTGAGTGGACCCAATTTTGCACTCCTGATGCCTGGGTCTTTTCCAGATGAATTTGAAGCCCTTCCCATCTGAAGGTTTGCCATGTGTTTCTGAATGTTTCAGTGTTGAGTGCAACCACACAACTTGTTTTAACCTGTGGAACACTAACACAGACGACCCAAGCAGAAATATAACAAAGGCTTCTGTCTCTACCTGCAGTTTTGCACCACTGCCATTGATGTGGAAATTTGCCCAGGTTAGCCTGCTGCAGGGAGAGAGGCTTGTAAAGAAAAATTGATGTGCCCCCACAACCCCAGCCAAGATCTGCCTAGGCAGGCCAAGAACTGGTCAACCATAGCCCGTGACTGAGCCCAGTGGAACCCAGAACATCTGCCCAAATGAGCACAGAACAGCCCAGTCCAAAGAGCCAGCCTGCAGATTCATGAACTCGTAAAATGTAATGCAAAAAAAGCAAAATCGACATTTGGGGATTTGATTATTGTTCATAGCCCTGTCTGTCCTCTTGAGGAACAGTGGTTTTTCTACTCACTACTTGTTAAATTCTTTAGTTAATGGAGGGTTAAGCTTATTTTAAAGACTGAAAATATGTCATTGAAAATTTTTTTAAAAAAATAAGGAAGGAGGTGGGAGAGTAGGAAGGTAGAGGTCAAGTACCACTATGCTCCTATATCTGTATACATATGAAATTTGTTCACCTTATGTACATTTAAAAGTGTTTAATTACAACAAAAAATGCTTATCTTTGTAGGAGTATGAATCTTTTTTAAATATTTCTGTTTGTTGGATAGGCAGAGTTACAGAGAGAGGAGAAAAAGATCTTCCATCCACTGGTTTCACTCCCCAGATGGCCACCATGGTCAAAGCTAAGTGGGTCCAAAGCTAGGAGCCAAGAGCTGCATCTGTGGGTGCAGGTACCCAAGAATTTGAGTCATCCTCTGCTGCCTTCCCAGGCCATTAGCAGGGAGCTGAATGGGAGGTAAAGCCACTGGGGCTTGAACAGATGCCCATATGGGGTGCTGGTGCTGCAGACAGGGAATTAGCTTGCTATGCCACAGCACAAGACCTGAGGGGATGCTTTTTGTTTTCTGTCAAAGACCATTTGGATATTTGTAACATCATGTGCAGGCCATGACAATTTAAACTTTAATATTAGCCTGCTACAGATTTGTTGAATTTCAAGTCCCATCTATAGTTGCCTTGACAGGACCAGACCAAAGACTGTGGGTCTTCTCTGACTTGTGGGCTGAAAGTTCCGCACCCCCAGAAAATCACTGAGTCGGTAGGTGGCTGATCATAAGGCATCATTATAATACATGATCTAGACATATCATTTCTAAAACTACATGTTTTTTTTTTAAAAGAAGTTTGTGGCTCACAAGAAAATGAAACAACAAGTACAGAGTTTCCATATGCCCCCTACTCCCTCGCTACCAGCAAGCTGCCCCAAAGGGGGACATTTGTTGCCATGTCTGAATCTACGGTGCCACCCTTTGTCATCACCCAATGTCCGCAGCATGCATGAGGATGTTGTGCATTCTGTGGGTTTTGACAAATCAACAGTAGCACGTATCCACCATTACATCATCACGCAGAAGAGCTCGGTGTCTTGAGAAGCCCCCAGTGCTCCTTCTTCAGCCCTTTGCCCCTTTAACTCTCGAAAATGAGTCTATAGTTTTGTCTTTCCCAGAATGTCAGACTAGTGGAATGACAGAGATGTAATCTTTTCGGATCGGCTTCTTTTACCTAATAGTGTGCATCTAAACGTCCTCTGTGTCTTCCCATGGCTTGGTAGTGCCTGAAATGCTTCCTGGGCAGAGGCTACTGGATGGCAGCATGCCTGTTTTGCACATCGCAGTGAGAAAGACTCAGGAGATTCCAAGGTCGCGAAGTACGTTGCACTTCTCCAGTATTCAGTGGGTGGGTGTGGCCATTGAGCTGTGTATCACCGAGTCCCTACAAATAGTTTCTGTGTAGACCCATTGTCTCCTCAGATTTGTATTTTGCATATGCTTTTAATGTTTGCTCTGACTTCATATCCATAACAGCACTTTGTGAAATGTAAGCTGGTACCTGCACTTCTCAGATGGAGAGTCAGAGGCTGAAG
The DNA here is from genome assembly GCF_017591425.1 of Ochotona curzoniae. NCBI lineage: Eukaryota > Metazoa > Chordata > Mammalia > Lagomorpha > Ochotonidae > Ochotona > Ochotona curzoniae. Next base: position 300,111 of record NW_024466409.1, read on the forward strand.
GGATTGAAGGATTCCCCAAAGTTCGTGGCAGAGTCGAAAGTAGACCCTATGCCATGCGAAGCCAGAGCCTTAACTTACCCTTCCCTTCAAGCAGCTCATGCTTCTCCTCTTCCCCAAAGGTTCTTTTAGAACCCCTCTCTCATTCCACACAGACATTCACTGGCCCTAACTGATAAACAAGAGCATTTACCTTCTTCACCACAATTAACTTAGTCTAACAAATACTTCTTGCTTCCTTTTATGTCTTCACATACTTTCTTATGCCTATCCCAGCCACCACACTTACCAGATGTGTTATACTTCCCCCAGAGGCCATGTCATTCCCACACACATAGCAGCTTTGCAAATTAATGAGGATACAGATCAGGCTGCTCGAATAAGAAGACCTGATCATTCAATTTGGTCCTTCATTAGATACAATTCCGGTGGCCACAGCTTTACCTGGCAGCCTAATCAATACAAGAAACTAGGTATTTGGAGCCTAGTATTCATTCTAGGAATGAAATAAGATTGTGAAATTGGCTTCAAACTAATACACGGAGAGGCAGTAGTTCGGGGCATTAAAGGATCAGCATTGGACATGGGCTAATAGTTACAGGTGGTAATAGGGCAGGAAGTAGAGTAAGGTTCATCATTACCCATTCTAGACTTTAGGGGACCTCCAGTAGTCATCCAATCCCTGAGTTTGAGATCTGGGCTCCTACATGGGAAGCGTTGGTGGAGATGCGTCTCCATCCCAGAGCTGTTGTGTGCTCCAGGCGAGTACCTTCACCCCTCAGCACTTCCAGTTCCTCTTCTGAGCAACAGGAACAAAAGTGACATGGGCTGCCAACTCATGACCACTGCTGGACCACAGCCGCTTTTGGGATGCCTTCCCAGAGAGCTGCCTCTTCAGGCTGCCCGGGCCCCTGCCCTGGCTCTGCCTGCACCAGCCCCTCTGCATCTGTCATCAGCCCGCTCTGTTCCTCCCGGGCCAGGCTTTGTTTGGGGGCAGTTGGCGGGCTGCCCATGCACACCACAGAGGCAGTGACGCCTGTGGCTGCAGACAACACTCCACAGCTGCAGTGTCACCCACACTGCCAGCCACCCCCTGCCCCCCGCACCCCTCCCCGCCAGTTCTAGGAGACCCAGAGTCCAGAATAAGTGACCTCAGTCTCCTAATTGCTTCGCCACCCACTGCTTTGTTCCCATAGCTGCCATTCATTTGGGTGCAGGGGACAAGCAAGGCAAGAGTTATCCCCAAGCTCCTGTTGTGCGCCATGGGACAAGTGCAACATAAATAATGCCGCATGCCTTGGCTAGAGAGCACAGACAAGCCTAAGAAGTCGGTGCTAGAACAAGCGATACTTTACAGCCAGGAAAATAAGGCTCAGCTGAGGAAAGTGACTTACCTGAGTAAGGGCAGAGCTAGCAATTGAATCTGGGCTGTCAGATCTTTAAATCCAGTGGAGACACCTGAGGAGCACAGCCCCAACCCCTGGCCACCCCATCTCCATATCACACAAGTTCAGATGGGCCAAAAGAAATTGTGCTGCACCTTCAGAAAAAGTGAAAGATTCCAACATTCTTAGGGACAATCCCCAGGTTCACTGCTCTTCCCATCTGGACAAAAAGCTTTTGGCCTTGGGATGAGCCCCAGCATCACACAGGCTTCTGCTACAGCCAGTGTGGGACTCACCAGTGCCTGTGCTGGACCACACGGACAAGTCAAGGTCAGGCTTCTGCCCTTTAGCCTGGAGAAGAGAAGTTGAGAGGCCAAGGAGGAGAAAGGACCTCGGCCAGACCTAACCTTCAGTGAGTGGAGCCAGGAGCCCAAGGCCTCAGCTACATGCATCAGGATACGGGGTGGGATATATAGCACAGCAAGCCTGGGCACTGTCCCTAGATGCAGCTGTTCTCTTCTTCTTGCGAGCTTTGCTCCACAACCCTCCCATCCTGTGCAGCCCAGCACCACCTCTTGTTTTCTCTGGAAAACTCAGGGGCATGAGCTCAAATAGAGCCCATTCCTCGCTCTGTGTCTGAGACAGCAGTTCCAAAATGACACAGGCATGTTGGCACACATCCTGACCTTTGCGCATGCTATTCTCTAAGAAGCGGTGCCTTTCCATCCAGCTTTCCCTTGAGGGACCACTAAGCATCCTCAGTGTCCAAGGACTTTATTTTTTTTACTGGAGCAGTCTCTTCTGTCCCTGCGAAACAGCTCATTGTCCCCTCTTTGTATCTCACAGCATGGCTGTCTCCCCACTAGAGGGAGCTCTTGAAGCCATGGGCCCGGGGCACACCCATCCTGCTGCTGTGCCAGGCATGACCTGGAAACACTGGAAGTTTGGGGAGCAGCAAGGGATGATGGGAGATTACACCTGTGGGGTGCAAGAGTCAGGAGTCACTTTTCCCAAGCCCGTGGGAAGCAGTAATCCAGGAAAGCTTCCTGGTGGAGGCAGAATAGGATGCAGTGAAGAAGTGGTGGCAGGTGTTGCCTACAACCAGAAGATCCAGCTCTTTGCCCCTCTGCCGGGAAACTCCTGTGCTGGGTGCCGTTGGCTAGGGGTAGACAGGCTTGAGGCAAAGAATCAGGCTTCCCCTAGGCGCCCAACCATTGCTCAGGGGCGTGTGGACAGGACAGCTGCTGGGGCAGCAGCTGGCGTCTGTCCCTGGAGCCCAAAGGCTGTGTGTGCCTTAATCCTAGCCCCATCGGAGCCTCCCAAGCTGGCAGGTGGGCTGATGTGGCAGAAATGAGGCAACAGGAGAGGAGTGGGGAGTTGACTGCCCCTAATGCAGCCCACACAGCTGTCCCTGCACCCAGCCACATGCACTGTCATCATTACCAAGTTTATGAGGGCTGAGCCTCCCATCATCCTTCGATGGAGGCCCCTGCACACAGGAAGACTATCAGAATGCACAGAGAAGGGAGAGATGCTGCAGCCAATGTATGCCCTCCTGGATTGGGGCAGAGACTGCCAGGCATGTGGATGCAGGCCCACACTGGAACCAGGAGTTGACAAACTTGACCTAGAATATAAGAAGGCAGGAACACAAGTGTGGTGGGTAAGAGCATGTGAGGAGCATTCTCTAGGTGATGGCACACCACACAGGAGAAATGTGCACTGTACCAGATATGTACAGAGTAAGAAGGGCACAGAATGTATGTGGTGTCACATGATGATGTGCATTTGATGAGAGAGATGGGCACTGAATGGAAGTTGTGCTCTATGCATGACCCAGGCTCACAAGTGAAGGGCATACACAGGGGCTCAAGTCATACACAGCGCCAGGTGTACATGGCACACAAGATGTATATCATGAGATTGTACACATGGGTGAAGCAACACATGTGAGGTATCCAGTGTGGGATGAGAGATTTACACTGTGTGTGAAACTTTGCAGAGCATCAGGAGTCCAAGGTGTGTGAGATATGCACTGTAAACATTATTCTGGAGGCATAAACAGTGTACGAGGGGTATGAGGAACACTCAGTGTGGAAGGGTGCAATATTGTCTGAATGTAAGTTACAGCAAGTGGAGTAGCTACACAATGCAAGAAGTTCTAATACAGCATGTAACCTGATAGTGGAGTGTGAGAGGTATGTGGTATATGAGAGCTGTACAGAGTATATAAAATATGCACAGTTTGTGAGGGATGAACAGTGTGTTAGATGCAGTGTGTGTATGAAGTGTGTAGTGTGTGAGTTGTATAATGTGTGTGAGGTATGCAGTGTGTGTGAGATTCACAGTGTGTGAGGTGTACAATGTGTTTATATGAGGTGTGTAATGTGTATGAGATTCATAGTGTGTGAGGTGTTCAGTGTGGGGTGTGCAGTATGTGAGAGCTGTGCAGTGTGTGAGGTGGCAATGTTTATGAGATGTATAGTGTGTGAGGTGCACAGTGTGAGAGAGTACCATGTATGAGGTGCACTGTTTTGAAATGCATCGTTGTGAAGCATATAGTACGTCAGGTGTATGCTTTGTGAGTGGCACACAGTGTGTGATGCACATTGTGTATAAGTGTGCAACAAAGATTCAGTCCATGTGGATTGTACATGGTGTGTGAGGTGCAGAGATTGTAGCACACTCAGGGAGTATGAGAGTTTGCAGGGTGGGAACTGTCTGCACATGTGCCTGTGACACGTAACATTGGCCCACTCGCTGCACACTTGCCACACCTCTTTTAGTGCACCCAGGCTAAGAAGACAGGGGGACATCTGTGTGCATGAAGCCAACAGCAACTCTACAAGGACTGCTCAGGGGTCCTCCTGCCTGTAGCTGTGACAGCCGAGTCGTGAACAATAGGTTTTTGGTAGATTCAAACCTTGCAAACACCACATATTCTATTCGTCATACAGTTCTCATGCTACAGATTAAATTTAACTTTTTCTTTCCTTTGGTACTCTGTTCCCTGGAGTTCCTGAACACTCCTTGCCCAACAGCCTGGAAGAGTACACGCCTAGGATTTCTCCAGGAACCTGACATTGGCTGGCTCTCTTGTTGGGCTCAGCTTGCCCCTGTCACAGCCCCAGGTCCTGCCTTTTTTGCTTTTTCTGGCTCCCCAGGCCCTGGGAAATAACCACAGGTGAGAGAGATTCAGAAGCATAATTTGCACATCATCATGTTTGCTGGTGAGGCTCTATTGGCCCTGTAACCTACAAGGGCAGGACATACCCGCCGTGTCGTGCCCAGCTATATTTCCAGCACTGGAGCAAAGGCTTGTTAAATGAATGAATGAGTTACCAGGCCAAATGGACTATATCTATACCCTGGCAGCTTCAGAGCCCCTCCTGGCCAGCCCAGTGCAGCACCAGACACCTTTTCTAGCCCTTAGCCCTTAGTTCCAGACTGGAGTAAGGAGAGTGTTTAAGGAGATGCCAGAGGACAAGGGACAGACTGGGGACTGAGAGGACCTCCAGGGGCCCTGCCTCCACTCATATTTTCACCCTCTAGCCCTTGGGCACCTCCCATCTCCTGACCAGATCTGCAGCCTGTGCCAGCCCAAGTACAGAGGCCAGAGGTTCAGCCTGGGCAGGGGCAGGGGTGCTTGAAGCCTGGGGCAGGTGCAGGCTGGATTTGGTTTCCAGAGCTATATATATATAAAGACTGCCAGGAGCCCCACTGGCGGCTACTCCCTGAGGACGCAAGGCTGCGGGGGCTGGCCAGGCCACATTCCTACTCAGAGGCCATTCTCCATTTATAGTCCTTGGGCGGGTAGGCCAAGGGAGCTGAGTAGAGAGGAAAGGGCAGAGGGAAAAAGACAGCAGTGCAGGCAACCCCTCTTCCCTGCCTCCATCGAAGGAGCCCCACTTGGTGAAGACCAGGAACCCAGGCCAAAAACACAGAGTCCAGCAGACTGCACAGATCTGTACTGGATCAGGAGGTGTCAGGTGACCACAGGGCTCCCAACCCCCACCCCTATAGGCCATTGCCAAAGGCCTCTCCAGAAAAATAGGAACCTGGACTGGACTCCTCAATAGAAGACTATGAATGCTTTTGGTTTCCAAATGGATGCCCTTCTCCTCCTCTGTCCCTGGCTCAGCACTTGCTCTCAAAGACACTGCGTTCCAGAGTGGACACACTTTTAGCTGCTCTTCTGAACTCGAGGGTGTGACACCAAAGCTGACAAATCTCTCCCCCAAAGACATGGTGCAGCCTGAAGGATGTGCCCAGGCAGGTGCCCAGCCAGGCCCAGGGACATCCACAAGGCCGCCCAGTGCAATGAGTCCTCAGCTTTGCTCGAGCATCAGCAGCCTGGTAGCAAGCAAATCGCTTTTGGAAGTAGAAGTCGATGACAGAGGTCAACTTCCATCGTTCCCTAATGATGGAAGAAGACGAAATGACAGATCAAGTTCAAGACTGTCAAAGCAGCCTAGGTTTATAAGCCACAGTTATAAAACACTAAATATGTTTGGGAAGCTCAAACACATAATGTTTACTTATTGTAAAGGCACCTTGATGCTTGCCCAGGGGACATTGTTATGAACACAAAATACAAAAGGCACTGAAGTCTCAGCATTCGATTCATTCCAATATTTGCTTGCTTAGGTTTGAGGAAAACCAAGATTTATGTTGACAAGTGGTTTAGAGAGCTCACCTGGAAATCTCAGGACTCTTCAGTAAACAGGTGCAAGGGATGGTCCTGTAGTGCAGTAGGAAAAAAGCCACCGCTTGCAGCACCAACATCCCACTGGGTCCCGATTTGAGAACCAGCTGTTCCACTTCCTATCCACCTCCTTGTGTACCTAGCGAAGCAGTGGAAGCAGCTCAAGTGTTTGTGCCCCTGCACCCATATGGGAGACTTGCATAAAGCTCCTGGATCCTGGCTTTAAGCCAGCCCAGCTCTGCCCATTTGGAGAGTAAACCAGGATGGAAGATCTCTCTCTCTGTCTGTCTCTTCTTGGCTTCCTCCCTCATTCCTTCCCTTCTTCCATACCTCTCTTCCTATAACTCTGCTGTTCAAATAAATAAGTATATCTTTTTTAAAAAAAAAATCATGAACTCATGCGTTTCATACCACAGATTCTCCAGGAAATGTTTAAAGATTCCTCTTCTATGTATAGAGCTGCAAAGGGCACGAGCCCATCCTTCATTCATTTGACATTTACTGACTATTCACCAAATGAACACTGGTGTGATGATCTCAGCAAACGCCACAGTGAACAAAATGCCCTTGCCTTCACTGGGCTGTGTGAAGACATGACTGAAGGAGATGACTTTTAAAGCACTGGGTATTGTAATGTAGCATGTGAAACTGCCACTTGGGAAGTCCATATCCCAAACCAGAGTGCTTGGTTCAAGTCTGGGCTACTCCATGCTTCTGATCCAGTTTCCTCCTCATGCACCTAGAAGGCCCAAGCTCTTGGGTTCCTGTCACCCTCATTGGAGCCCTAGATGGAGTTCTTGGCTCCTGGACTTGGTCTGCCTAGCTCTAGCTGTTGGGAGCTTTGGGGAGTAAATCAACAAATGAAAGATCTCTCTCTCTCAATCTACCTTTCAAATCTATCAATCATTTTAAAAAGAGAGAGTCACTAAAAGAAGCAGTGTCAATAAGAAAATAAGGAGCAGTGACTAAGGAGAAAGGGGGTGGCTCCTTTGGAGCAAGTGGTCAGACAGCCTGAAGTGGCACCATTTGGACTGAGACCTGGTCTACAAGGAGCTGTCTGCCTGGGGATGGTCAGGGGAAAGTATGGTAAGTTTAAAGCAGTGCAGCACCCAGCTCCAAGATAGGGCACCCTTCAGATGTTGGGCGAGACTCAGGGATCAAACATGTGGAGAGGAAGGAGCTTCCAGAGGCAGTGGTGGAGCCACCTGAGGCCGCTCCTGAACAGAGAGATGTTGTCCTATATTCAGTGAGAAGCTACTGAGGAGCTGGAAGCAGAAGGGTAACAGGATCCCCTTTGTGTATGGAGATTTTCCAGGCTGCTGTGCGATGAGCAGATCACACTGGGGCATACACGGTGCTGGGAGGGGAGCAGGCAGGTTACTGGGATTGTCCAAGCCAGCAATGTGTCGGGGATGGTAACATTAGGGATGAGCAGACTTCAGCAATGTCCTGGAGGGGAGAGTGGGCAGGTATTTTTTCATGCCCCCAGCCCCTCAGCCTCCCTCCCTTACTTTTCACCTGGATGGCCAATCGGTATTTCAGATTTTGCCTTGCCCTGCGCCCTAGGTCTGATATCTGCAAACCTGTTCTTTTCCATCTCTGTTCATCCTTAACCCTACCTTGCCTTCATGCCTACAACTAATCCTGAATAAATTTGGCTCGACCTTCAAGGTGCACCTGGACTACAGCCACTTTTCTCCACCTGCACTGCTGCCACCCAAGCTAGCATCTTCACACACTTTGGGTTAGCGGCTCCTGCCCTTGCCCTGCAGGAGGCAGCATGTTGCTGCTAACAGGTACCATCTGTTCCTTCCTTTGGCTCAAATCCCCTCTCTCAGATTACAAGCCTTTCTCTCCCTTTCTCACCCCATCTCCTACCACTCCGCCCTTTGCTCACCCTGCTCCAGACAACCTACCCTCATTTTGCAGGTTAAACTGCAAATCACAGCCCTGCCCCAGGCCCTTGGCACATGCGGCCCCTTTCTCTGTCCCATATATATTTGGTAACTGCTTCTCTTCTATTCACATATAATCTGCCCACAAATGCCTCCCAGAGCATTTCACTTGGGAAGTCATCTCCACACTTCATTCCTGCTTTGCTTTCTGTTTCTTTCTAGAACGTACAACAGCGTATAATTGTTTGCTCCATTATGACTTTTTACCCTGTGACAGGTTCTGGGTTTCCTGCATTGCTGTATCCTCTGTACCTGGACCAGCACCTGTCATAGACTGAATACTGCACAATGTGTATTTGTCCCGACCTGCAGGACATGACGCTCAAACCCTGAGGGTGGACTGGGAATGTGGGGCTGCTAGCCCCCGGGCTGCTGGCCCAGGAAACACACGGACACGCAGACTTGGTAAGAAAGAGTGCCTCTGCCTTTATTTTTACTCCTCATATATATACCTTCTTCTCTAGGGGAGGAGCAGAAGGGGAGGAGTTTTCTGGAAGTAATTATCTTCATTGAAACCAGGAAGGAACTAATTATCTATTGAAACAAGAAGAACTAATCATCTACATACATTGAAACAGGGGAGGAACTGGGGAGAATCAAGATGGCAGAATAGGGTAAGGACACGTTTAAATGGACAGAAAAACATTTAATCAGGATGAAGCAGGGAGGACATATTCAAGGAAAATAGGAGAGGACAGAACAACAGCAGAGGGGCACCTGGAGACTGACAGACACAGGAATGCAGCGTACACAACAGTGTGGTGATGCAGTGACTGATACTCCAGCAGCATTCAGCTAAAGGCAATCTGAACTCCACCAGCGCCGGAACTCCACCAACAACCAGGACTTTCACTGGGAGCTTGGGAGGTAAAGCCAGACAAAGAACTGTCCATCCTGCTGGTCCATTTTATTTGACCAGGAGCAGAGACAGAGCAGCAGATCCCTGATGGGCAGTGCGAGAACAGTGTGGATTTCACAGCCCAGGCAGCCCCCTAGAGCCGAACTGGGCACCATTTTGCATGAAGAGGCAAGGGCAAGGACTGAGCATGCACTGAGCTGGGGGTGAACTCAGTGAACTGCATTTCTGACTCAGTGAACTGCAGTTATGCGCCATTTTACAGGTTCCACACAAGACAGGTCTGGGTAGCCCTCAGACCTGATGACCAGCAGATCAAGAACTCTAGTAGTGGTACAGCAGGTGCCATTTTGAACACTGTGGCAAAAGCTTTAGGACTGCAGGGGGCGACAGTGAACTGTGCTGATCTCCCAAGAACTCACTGAGTTCAGCGAATTGCACTGGTCCCACAGGAAAATAATACCGACTGTGGCATCGTACAGGTCAAAATAAGTCCGTGTGGCACCCAGACCTAATGTCCAACAGGTTCCAGCAAGATCAGTGCCACCAACAACCTAGCTATATGGGGCACCTGGTGTCTCCCTAATCCTGGGACCTGCTCCAACCAGAAGTAGTAGAAAGGTTGCAGAGACAATGGTGAAGCCTCAGCACAGTATCACAGGAGGTGGAGACTGGTGAGCCAAGAGCTGGGGCTATGGAGACCACGGTGGAGATCTAACATAAGAACCCAGACCTGGAACTCGCTGGAGGTTATGGCACAAGTGGCTGAGAGCAAAAAGTTGTGTACCAACTGCAATAAGTAAAATCACATTGTAGACCTGTGGGTGACAGAGCTTAGAAACCTACCCCCAAGCAGAAGACTCTGCTAACCAGAAGTGCAATGACCAAGAGAAAAAGAAGAGAGAAAGGCACAATGAGTATTACCGAAAACTCCCTGCAAAGGAGCAAAACCCTATGCCAATCTCAGAGTTAACTGAGGAAGACATCGAGAAAATGGGGGAATACAGAATTCAGAAAACTCATTTTAAAGCTTCTGATCAAAAATGAGAAGCACATACAAGAGTTCAAAGAATTTAAGGAAGCAATAAAGCAAATCAAGGCTGATATATCAAAAATTAAGCACACAGTAGAGCTAATTAAAAGTACAGTGGAGAGTCTCCAAAGTAAAATGAAGCAAGCAGAAGAAAGAATCTCAGAATTGGAAGATATTTCCTGTCATCAGGGGGAAACAAACAAAAAGCTGGAAGCAGAGCTGGATCAGGCCAAAAAAAGTATTAAAAAATTGAAAGACACTGTGAAGAGGCCAAATATAAGAGTTACGGGAGTCCCAGAAGGTGCAGAAAGAGAAACTGGTTTTAGAAATATATTTAATGAAATAATAAAGGAAAATTTCCCTAATCTAGAGAAAGAATTGGGAGACAACATCCAGGAGTGGCACAGAATTCCCAACAGGCTTGATCAAAAGCAATCTTCACCAAGACATATGATCATCAAGCTCTCTTCAATTGAACATAAGGAAAAGATCCTTAAATGTGCATGTGAAAAAAATCAATTGACATATAAAGGAATGCCAATTAAACTCTCAGGAGATCTCTCACAGGAAACCCTACAGGCAAGAAGAGAACGGAGCAATACATTCCAGATTCTAAAAGAAAAAAATTGTTGGCCTAGAATAACATATCCAGCAAAGCTTTCTTTTGTCTTTGAAAATGAAATAAAATTCTTCCACAGTCAAGGAAAATTATAAGAATTTGCCTCTTCCAAACCTGCCCTACAAATGATACTTCAAGATGGTCTCTTGACAGAGAAGAGGAATAGCACCCAACAAAACCAAAGGCAAATGTGAAGAACATCCCAGTAAGATGACAAAAGAAGACTGAATCAATGAACAACCCATTCCTAAAATGACAGGACCAAAGTACCATTCACACCTGTTAAACTCTGAATGTAAATGGCTTAAGGTTAATCAAATGTTGGGCCCGGCGCGGTGGCGCAAGTGGTTAAGGTCCTCGCCTTGCACACCCAGGATCCCACGTGGGCGCCGGTTCTATCCCGGTGGCCCCGCTTCCCTTCCAGCTCCCTGCCTGTGGCCCTGGAAAGCAGTCGAGGATGGCCCAAGGCTTTGGGACCCTGCACCCGCGTGGGAGACCCAGAAGAGGCTCCTGGCTTCGGACTGGCATAGCATCGGCCGTTGCGCTCACTTGGGGAGTGAATCATCGGATGGAAGATCTTCCTCTCTGTCTCTCCTCTCTGTATATCCGCCTTTCCAATAAAAAAAATAATAATAATAAAAATAAATCTTTTTTAAAAAAGGTTAATCAAATGTTATAGATTAATAGACTGGATTAAAAAACAAAACAACATCTATTTGTTGTCTAGAAGAGATACACTTCACCAACAAAAATCAGCAGAAACTATATCGCATGGATTTTGTTGTTTTCTGTTAGTTTCATCTCTTCAAAACACTTTCTTCTGATTAAATTCTTCAATGACTCGTAAATCATACAGCAGCATCATTTTCTTCAAGAAGGTTCTTGACTTTCATCTCTTCAGCTACACGTTAAGCATTTTGTAGCATGTTATTTAACTTCATAGTGTGGTTAATTTGTTTTTTCTCCCTGATGTTAATTTTGTTTTGTAGCTTTTCATTTAAGGGTGTGTATAGTAGCTGTGTAATGGAGACTGTCATATATAGTAACATGTCATTTAACTTCATGGCATTGTAAATTTCTTTTTCTCTTTATTGTTGATTTTGTATTATGATTTTTCATTTAAGGGGATATACAGCAGCTGTAAAATCGAGACTAACATTCAGATGTGAGGATACAATGTAGTATGCATTTCTACTTCCAGACAAGGGAAATGCCAGGAGCCTATGGAACTGTATCATAAAATGATGATGATGATGATGATGATAATAATAAAATGTTAAAAAAAAACAGGGGAGGAACTAATCATCTGAACAGGAACAAGGGTGGAGGTTCTATTCCACTTGCTCTACACAGGATGTTCAGGCCTAATAGCCTGCTTGCTGTGGCCCTGCTTGCCCAAGGCAGGCTTTGCAATGCAACAGGCTGTCAGGTAGGCCAAGCCTAAGGCCCACTGTGGCTCCTAACAGCTCCCCCTTCTATTTTTTCTATGACACAGTAAGCGTACAGTTTGGTGACTGTGCCTGTTTTAGGTCATCTGACCTCCCATCAGGTCCTTACCCAACATGGGAAGCTTGGGCAGATGACGAAGCCTAACTCCTGTCTTAGGTTGGTACCTGACCAGATCAGAAGTTGTCCATCTGTGACTACCAGCCCCAGCTACTGTATAGGTGAAAGCTAGAGTTGAGGGTCTTGCCCTCCTTCTAGGGTGTCAAAGGCTTGTCCTATGGCCATAACCTGAGCCTGTGCTTGCTGTTTTTGCCACTTAAACTGAAGGCACAGCAAAAGAAGGCCTATGAATAAGAGTTATCATAGGGGTAACCCCTGCCCAGTTCCTGAACAAATGTAACACCTGGGCTATAATATCTATGACAGAATTCCAGGAAATGTGATCAACATGGATGGAATTAATGGCAAAGATGTGATGTCAAAGTGTGCTGGTCAAATTTTCAAAGTCTGCATTCCAGGAACCATTCAATCTGTAAGAGAGCTCATGAGAGAGATTAGCAAGTGTAGAGAAACATTCCCACTTAACCAAGGTGACACACACTGCATTGAATCTGAGTAATAAATCAACTCAGCATTAATATTCCTGAAAAAGCTTCAGGAGGACTCTAGTCATGGGTCCCAATGGCAGTGGAAGTGGGATTACTCTTATTTATTCCCCAGTGTATCTCCATTTTTCTGGGTGGTGGGTTCCATAGGAGTAGAAATAGTGAGAGAATAGTGTTTAATCAGCCTTTTGGGAGCCCATCTGGGGCTGTCTTTGTCCTGTGGGAAAACACAAACACTTCCTCTTCTCCAAATAAGGACAGGGTCTGGCCCTTGCCATTGTCCAGCCAAAACATTTTTCCAAAGACACTGGGTTTTTTTCTCTGAACGTGGGTTCTGATGACAATCTGCTGCAGAATTTCCCTCAGCAGCAGTTACCCTCAATATTTAAAAAGTTAAGGGTAAAAAGGCTAAATGTAATTGTTCCCTAGGTGAGGAGAACTCTCCCCCTTTTTAATTTGAAAAGCATGTTTTTAAGGGTGCGTTTGGCACGTTCAATAATGGCTTGGCCTTGAGGGTTATAAGGAATTCCAGTAACACGGGCAATGGAAAACTGGGCACAAAAGGATTTTAAAGAGGAAGAAGTATATGCAGGACCATTGTCAGTTTCTAGTAGACGAAATTGGAGAGTATTCTAAGGAACTTAGTCCTTTTCTTTTGACTGGGCACTCACGCTGGAAGTGTCCTGGCTGTCTACAGTGGTAGCAAACCGGATTAGAACTGTTTGATTTAGTAAGATCACAGACAACCTTAGCTATGGCTGCTCCCGTAATTGTAGGTCCTGAAATATCACTACAAAGTCTGATCCACTTATCTAATGGTTCTTTTCTGTATGAACAGATGACATCTTTATAGACAGAGTTAGCATTTTCGTAGGCTAATTGCCATATGAAAGGCATAACCAGCTGAGTGTCAGGGAATACTCGGGTAGCCGCCTCCATCAGGTAGTTTGACAAAATCGGCATAAGGTTCTTTTCCCTTTTGAATGATTTTGGTTAGGTCTGCCTGACACCCTCCCTTTTGAGGGAGAAGGCACCATGCTCTCATAGCAGCAACGTTGATCTGAGCATAAACTCCTAGGTCATAATTTATTTGCTGAGTATCTTGGCTTTATTGACCTTCTCCCATCAGCATGTCAACATTATGGTCGGGGTGGCCTACCTCAGCATTACAGCGATCCGTCTCTAAACAGTTGTCTCGAAAGAGAGACAGCCACCAGATGTAATCACCTCCTTGCAAAACTGCCTTAATTGAGGACTTCCAATCATCTGGGGTCACACAAGTGCGGGAGAAGGTGTCTAACATGCTAATGGTGTAAGGCGTTTAGGTACCATAGCTATTAATGGCCTCCTTGAGCGCTTTTATGTTTGCGAAGGCAAGCGGCTGATGCACCCGGATCTCTTTGCCCGCCCTGCTCTCGAGGTTCGCGCTCATAAACCGGAAAGGCATGAATCCAGCGATAGGGAGGGTGCTGCAGGACCTCAAGTGAACATTTTTCTGACCCCACTGTTTTTGTTGATTGCTGCTCTATTAAGACCTTTTGTAATAGTTTTTCTAGGTTGGTAATCTTTTGTTCTAAGACTTGAGTGATTGACGCCGGCAATGGCGGGTTGTCTGAAGGTGGTGGATCTGGACTGTTATTTTCCACTCTTAATGCAGAGAGGCTAGGATAGAGACGCCTCTTCGGTCACACACCTAACTCCTTGTCCTCTTCAGGAGGTATTGTTTGTTTGGAATCAGAGTCCTCACCAGATGAGGACGATGTCTTAGAGGAGTTAGAGTCAATAACACTTTCTTGCTGGGACTCCCTTTGTTTTATTTTGTCTAAAACTTCCTGAGAAGAGAGCTGCAAGAGGATAACAGCCACTCTTCTTTCAGCTGCCATACGGGTCCGAATCCATTCGGGAGGGGACCATTTTTCCGTTCCCATCTACAAAGGTCCTTTTTGTGGTGTTCCCATTTTGGGATATTAATCTTTCCTTCTTCTAAAAACCAAGGACAAACTTGTTGCATAAAAGACACATAATTGCTAGCAGTACTTTGTTTTATACCGGTACCATTATATTATAAATAATTTCTGATTCTAAGCTTGCCTCTGGATTTCTGGGGTCCCTCAGATTATCCCTTGTGCCCAGGACAGGGAGAGGGTCTGGGGATGAAATCAACTATGCCCCTCCAGAGTTCCAGGGGTCCCTCAGATTGTCCCTTGTGCCCAGGACAGGGAGAGGGTCTGGGGGTTAATTCACTTACACCCCTGCAAAATTTTTCTTAGAAATGTCCGAGTCAATTATCAACTCACCTTGCTTGCCTCACACCCCAAATGCTTCAGCCAAAGTCTTCACCGCGAGGTTCCTCAGTAGCTCCACCATATCAGGTTCCCCATACGGGCCACCAATTTGTCTCAACCTGCAGGACACGAGGCTCAAACCCTGAGGGTGGACTGGGAATGTGGGGCTGCTAGCCTCCAGGCTGCTGGCCCAGGAAACACACGGACACGCAGACTTGGTAAGAAAGGGTGCCTCTGCCTTTACTTTTACTCCTCATATATATACCTTCTTCTCTAGGGGAGGAGCAGAAGGGGAGGAGTTTTCTGGAAGTAATTATCTTCATTGAAACCAGGAAGGAACTAATTAGCTATTGAAACAAGAGGAACTAATTATCTACATTGAAACAGGGGAGGAACTAATCATCTGAACAGGAATAAGGGTGGAGGTTCTATTCCACTTGCTCTACACAGGATGTTCAGGCCTAATAGCCTGCTTGCTGTGGCCCTGCTTGCCCAAGGCAGGCTTTGCAATGCAACAGGCTGTCAGGTAGGCCAAGCCTAAGGCCCACTGTGGCTCCTAACATGTATTGAATGAGTAAAAAGGGATGTAGTGGAAGTGTGAGGTGGGTGATGGGAGGCCCTTCAGCAGAAGGAGGCAGGTAGAGCTGAAGAGGGCCTCTGGCCTTTGTGGGAAGGAAGGTCTTCCCAGGACCCAAGCAGGAGGTCTTCAAAAAGGAAGTGGGAAAGTCACTTGGGTGGCTGGATTTCAGGAATGAACAGTGGAGGAGAATGTGTAGCCCAAGGAGGGAGAGATGGGTGGAGGCCACAAGATCAGGAAGATACTTGTGGAGCAGCCATGTTTGGGGAGGCTGCCTCCATCTTCCATTGGACAGAAACAGTCGAGGCTTCCCCACCAGCTGAGTCTGGAGATTGCATGGGCACCTGCCATGGCTCTGTACCTTTGATCAGGGCTACTGTGCAGCAGATGCTGAGGGCAGAAGCAAGCCCTCTGGCTACTGTCACCTTACACATCGGCGAGGGTTCTCCATTCCTGCCACCACAGCTCCTCCAAACACCCCACCCTCCCCACATGTAATCAAGTGGGGGAGGAGGAGTGATTCCACAGAATCTTGCCACTAGAAAACTGTCCAGTCTGCAGATGCCATTCTCAGAGACTGCCCTGCAAGATGCAGCTGGGCACAGGGGACTTTCACAAAAGGCCCTTGCCTCGGCTCAGTGGGTCTGGGACAGGAAACATGGAGAGGTTACTGACCAGCCAAGCTAGAATCCAAGTAGGAGCCAGAGCCTGCGGGGACACTACCCCTCGCCGTTCCCCTCCCCCCTCGTCGCCCCTTCTCCCGCTGTCCTGGAGAGCGGAAAATGAGATGGGTTGGAGTTCAGAGAAAGGAGCCGAAAACCATTAAGGAGCCCCATTGCAGGGGTTTCTTGGGGTCCTGAGAAAACGGGCTGGACCCACAGTCCTCTGGGTGACATCCAGGCCTGGCCTTGGTACAAGGCCATTGCGCGCAGTTCATCTCTGCCTCGCCATTCACAGCCTCTGAGTCTGACACCCGGAGTGCTCTGCGCTTCTCTGCTTTCGTGTCTGAGTGTCTTTGCACTGCCTCAAGTTTAACTGTGGATGTCTTCACCCAAATCTCTCCCAAGCAAACTTCTTCCCCTACTCTGCTCTGCTCCTGATCCCCGCCCCCCACCACCAAGTCGGGGGACAGAGGAGGATCCAAACTCTGCCCTGAGGGAAATGAGCGCCCCAGGGCAGAGTAGCCTGTGGTCACAGAAGTGGGACCTCGGAGAGGCTTGCAAAGGATGTGCCTAGAGCCAAGCGCAGCGGGTCTGCTGCGCCCCTGCTGTCCACCTTGCTTAGGGAGGAGCTGGGTCCGGGGCGCGCGGGAGTCGGGGGGGGGGGCCAGGAGCGGGTTGGGGGAGGAGGCCACCCGGGAAACACCCCCTCAGCCACGCCCTGCTCTGTTCCCATTGGCCTCGGCCTTCCCCGCCCTCCACAGCCGGCCCGGGCGCCCCGGGCGCTTCGGCTACTACAGATAAATAGCCCAAGGCTCCTGGCGCGAAGTTAGTGCTGGGGAAGCCCCGGGGTACAGCTGCCACTTCGCTCCCCACCCAGGTCCAGCTGGACAGGACAGGCGGGGTTGCGCTGAGTCGGCTGTGCCTCAGACCTCCAGCACTTTGCCATCGCACGCCTGGGATTCTCCAGCAGCACCAAGTTCCGGGCAAACCCTCGCCACCCTAGTGGGTGAGGGCACCGCGCCGCCTCCCACTGGGACATGGAGCTCCTGTCGCCTCCACTCCGAGACGTGGACTTGACGGGCCCCGACGGCTCCCTCTGCTCCTTTGCCACAGCGGATGACTTCTATGATGACCCGTGTTTCGACTCCTCGGATCTGCGCTTCTTCGAGGACCTGGATCCGCGCCTGGTGCACGTGGGCGCACTCCTGAAGCCAGAGGAGCACTCGCATTTCCCGGCCGCAGTGCACCCGGTCTCGAGCACGCGCGAGGACGAGCATGTGCGCGCTCCCAGCGGCCACCACCAAGCCGGCCGCTGTCTGCTGTGGGCCTGCAAGGCGTGCAAGCGCAAGACCACCAACGCCGACCGCCGCAAAGCCGCCACCATGCGTGAGCGGCGCCGCTTGAGCAAAGTGAACGAGGCCTTTGAGACGCTCAAGCGCTGCACGTCCAGCAATCCCAATCAGCGGCTGCCCAAGGTGGAGATCCTGCGCAACGCCATCCGCTACATCGAGGGCCTGCAGGCTCTGCTGCGCGACCAAGACGCCGCGGCCCCTGGAGCCACCGCCTTCTACGCGCCCGGCCCGCTGCCCCCGGGTCGCGGTGGCGAGCACTACAGTGGCGACTCGGACGCATCCAGCCCGCGCTCCAACTGCTCCGACGGCATGGTAAGGCCAGGACCTCAGGCGGGAGGGGAGAGGAGGGAAGGCAGCAAGAGAGCAGGGAGCTGGTCCCCGAGAATGGGGAGCTGGCCCGCTGCGACAGCCGTGAGTGGACTCCCGTGGCCGGACAAGTGTTACCGGGGTAAACCTAGTGCTTTGGGGGCAGGCAGGACAGGTACAATCGGCCCGACTGAGGTGTTGTGCTTTCCTCCACTGAGCCCTGTTTCCACTCAGTATTTTTGCCTCCACCCTGGCTGTGACTATGCGCACGGCTCCAGTCCGCCCCTAGGCGCCCCTGGAACAGCTCTGGCACCTAGAACTACTGGCTGAGTCGGGCGGGGGTGGGGCGAAGGACAGGAAGGGAAGAGAGAGAGTTGGGGAGGGGTGTTGCTTCGGGGACTGGCACTCAGGTCCAGCGGGCCTGACCCGGTGTCCCGGGCCCATTTGCAGATGGACTACAGCGGCCCCCAGAGCGGTGCACGGCGGCGGAACTGCTACGAAGGTGCCTACTACAGCGAAGCGCCCAGTGGTGCGTACTCCGCGCTTCCTTCCGCATCCTTCCCGCTCCTTCTAGAATTTTCTCTTCCCACGTAGCCTTGCGGTGGCACCCGCTCCCCCTCCTAACCCCATGGCGTCCCACCCTCTTGCGGGACCCAGTCTCAGATTCTGCAAGTACTCGGTTTCACGTCTGCTTCCTAGCATGGGGCTCTGGGGGGTGGAAAACTCTGCCTTGGCGGCTCAAACCCCCCTAACCCACCCATGCACCTCCCCTCTCCGTGCAGAAACCAGGCCCGGAAAGAGCGCCGCCGTGTCCAGCCTTGACTGCCTGTCCAGCATCGTGGAGCGCATTTCCACCGAGAGTCCCACCGCGCCTGCGCTCCTACTGACCGACGCGCCGCCAGAGTCGCCTCCTTGCCAGCCAGCGGCAGCCGCCCCAACCGAGGCCGAGGGTGGAGCCCCCAGCCCGGCCCTGGACGCAGCCCCGCAGGGCTCTGCAGGCGCAGACCCCAACCCGATCTATCAGGTGCTCTGAAAGGGGCGGGCGGCCGCATGAGAGGGTGCCGCTCCCCCCAGCCGTTCCCAAAAGATTGAGCTTCATTATCCCAGTCCAGCCGCGCTTCAAAAGCGACCCTCCCTCGCCCTCCATCCCACACCGGGTGGGCGAGGTGGGAGAACACAGGGGCGTTGCGGCTCCCCCACCCGCCCCCAGGGCAAACCCACGGTCCGTGTTTTCCCCGCCGCACCTGCCAAGGGCCGCTGGGTGATAGCTGAGAGCCGGAACCAATCCTTGAGCAACCTGGTGCGTCTTCTTCCTCTCCGACTCGCCCTTGGAGGGGGTTGGACTAGAGGTGAGATGGAGATCCCGGCGGATCTAAGCTGGCCCCGCCCTCGCGACGCCCTCTCCAACTCCATCAATCACACCTGTGGGGCGCGCGCCAGTCCCGAAGGTAACAGGTGTAACAGCCACTCACTCCACTCCCCCCTCCACTTCGCCCCCTCCCCCGGTTCAGGACCACTTTTTATAATATTTTGTAATCTATTCCTGTAAATAAGAGTTGCTTTGCCCCAGAGCAAGAGCCCCGAGGGCTGTATTTATCTCTGAGGTGTGCTACCGTCGGGCAGGCGAGCGAGCCGCGGGCGCTCGCTCAGACGTTGCAAATAAAGACGCTAATTTATGCCGCGGTGACTCTGGCTTTCCTTGGGCTTGGCGGGGTTTGGCGGGATCGGGGGCGAGCGGCGCAATCCGGAGAGAACCCCACGAATGCGGCCAGCTGTCTTGCAGCGACCCCTGCAGGCGACAAGGAAGCCCTTGGCGGCGGCAAGGGAGCAGAGATGGCTGCGGTACGCAGCAGAGAGTTTCTGAGCTGGAGTCGGGAGTTCTGGAAACACGCACATCATATCGCCAGCGTTAGGCTAAAGAATCCATGCCGCTCCCCACCCAAAAGCCCAGAGGTGCAGATGAGTGGATCTTCCCCTCAGATCCTGAAGGCCCAGGCTTGTTCTATACAAACGCCCCCGGGTGATTTCAAAGTTCGTGCAAGGTTGAGAATGATGCCCTAGCACCACATGGGATGACCCCATGTGTGTCCCTAACAGTCACGGAGGGCAGTGTCCTCAGGTGCCACCTGGAGTCTGAATACAGTGTTGGATGGAGCGCTCGGGGAGACACTAAATGGAGGTAGGGGAGCATTGTATGCCTTAGGGTTCTCCCAGGCACATTAGCCAGGTGGGGCGCAGACACCTCTGCCAAGCCAGGAACCCTGCACTTTCAGCGGCCTGGCAATCGGGTCTCCTAAGAAGACAGGGACCCAGAACCTCCAAGGAGGGGACCGTGAGAATCAGCATCATCACAGGTGCCACAGGTGGTCTCATCAGGCTGTAATTCCCTGAAAAGACGAAGAGCCATTTTTTCACCAGACAGGTGGGGGGACAGGGAGGTGAGAGAGGCTTCTTGGTGGAGGTGCCATTGGAGTGCCATCTTGAGGCACTCACAATGCCCACAGAACCACCTGGTCCCCTCTGGCTCCCAAATCCACTAAGAGAACAACCAGGGCAAAGCTTTTCCCCACCCACCTGTTGTCTTTCTAGCCCCACCCCACATATAGGAGGGGCGAATACTTGAAGAACAGTGTTGTCAGTGGCATTGAAAGAGAAGTCTATATTGGAGTTGCAAGTGTTTTGGAACCACGCGAAGCCTTTTAGTACCATGCATTTTGCATGAGTCACTGGGACTTCAGCATCTGCTGCCCCTCACCCCATGGATCTGCTTTCTGAAAACCCTGTGTGCCCACTCTCCAGTGAGATCAGGGCTAGGAGCGAAGACAAGCCATAGTGCAATGCCAGTAGATACAGTCTCAGTGCCTGACTGGGGCCACGCCTTTCATCCTGAGCACAGCCTCTGCTCTCCCTAGCACAGGGTACCCCCCCTTCCCTACCAGGGACCCAGAGCCCTTCTGTCACCAAAGATCCTCTGCTTGTTGGCTGGCCAGCTCCCTAGATGCCCCTGGGGGTGCTTCACACTCCTTTGGGTGCCCCCTGGGACTCATCATGCATTTATCCATTCATCGGATGCCAGGCCCCAAGCTCTCTGCAAACAGTTAACAAGGTGCAGTTCCTGCCAGTGAGCTGCACCCCTGACATTGGGGAAAAGCAACTGGTCACATCACATGGAGCACAGTACTGGAGTTTGGAGCTTGTGGAAAAGGAAGGTTCCCTACCCAACATGGAGCCGTGTAGTCAAGCAGATAAACTACTAGTAAGAGTCTCCAGGGCATTGGTAGGAGGCAGAGGCTTAAAGGACAGTGCTCTGAGCTAAGGAGATAGCCTATATAAAGACCCGTGAGTGTGAGACAGAAACTGTGCCTTCACGCATGGAAAATGCTCATAAGAAAAAGACCCGAGGAAACAAAACCAAAAGGTGAGGGCAGGCATTGCAACCAAGGTGGAAACTTCTGTGGACTTTACAGGGAGGGCAATTGGGAGCCACAGAGGAATCTAAGCCAGATGTGGGAGGAAAGGGATACAAATAAACCTGTATTATAGGAAGGTCATTTGGGTTGGTAGGATGAATAGAAAGGAACAAAACGAGACAAAAAGACCCTCCAGAAAGTCCCTGGGGTTGCTGAGATGTGACATATCCTGAGCTGGAGTACAACTAGCGACAGAAAAGAGGCACAGGATTGGGGACCATGGTTGAGGCATCAGTAGAAAAGTGAGAGCACAGTGTGTACCTGACACAACTCAAAGCCAGTGGTGGAGACAGCTGGGAGGCACCCTAGTGGGTGAGCATCACTCTTAGGAGAAACAGAGGGTGTCACGAGATTGCAGGAGTGCATAGGAAGGGAATCTGGTGGAGAAAGTAGGAGGGAGTGCTTCTGCATACAAAGCAGTCATATACACGAAGAGGGCCTGGGATCCTCAGAGTGCAGTTAGCAAGCAGTGCCTGTTCTCCCTGGGAGACTGCGTTGCACCTGGGATCCAGGCCAGACACGCACAGAGCAGACTGGGCCACTGCTCCCACTGGCCTCAGGCAGGTGCACTCCTGCAGAGAACAGTCTGTGTGGCTGCTCACAGTGCCTTGAATGCAAAGATGAAAGCAGGAGCCATGATGACCGTGGGCTCTGCTTGGCTGGTGAGTTGGTGACCATGCAAGTGCTCATGCAAGAATCTAAGAGCCAGGAGCCCCACAGGGCACCACCAGCTGCCAATACTCCATGAAAACAACTAAGACTAAGGTTCAGCTCCTCTCCCCCGCCACAACTCCCTCTACAGGCACAAGAGACATTTGTGTTTAGTGGAATATGTCTTAAGTAAATGCAATTTAAAACAGAAGCAATAATGATGAGTGATTATATAAATTAAAATAACTCTGACATTGTGAAGCCAACTCTAACCCAAATTATATTTAGATTTTACCAAGAAGTAGTTTATTAAAAGAGATAACTTTCTGCCATAATTATGTAGACCATAGAACTGTTTGATAATCCAATCAAAGAAGAAAAGTGAATTAAGTGAGCACCTTGCAATACACAAGATGCTGGCATTAACAAAAGATAGCTGAAACTTATCATATGCCACCATAATAAAACCTAAACAATGTCCACACAGTGATTAATGCAAATGGGTGATTTAGTGGTATTTAAAATGTACCACTCCATAAGACAATTGGAAATGCTTTGAATGCTTACATTCCACAGACGAAACACACTTGACTGAAGTCTTCCCAAAGTTCACCAAAACTCTGAGAAAGGTACATGGTGCTTTCCATAGAGTCGTGAAAGAAGTCTCCCCAGATCATAAGTAGTACAAAACCAATCCTTTCACAAGACCAAGACCACTGTCACTTGAAGAGGCAAGGGCAGAATACACAGCCTGCTGCAGGTGGAAAAGGGGCGGCAAGACTGGAAACAGCAATGAAAGGGAGCAAGCAGAGGGATGCAGTGGCATGAGATGAAGGGGAAGGTAAAGATGATGATCAGAACGTGACAAGTGAGCATCTAAACCAGCTGCTCCCAAGTCCCCACTGCTGAGAGGCCACGTGCTGTGTGTTTGTGTACTGTCCCAGGTCATCTGCATGTAGGCAACAAGTTTCATTTCTTCAGACACCACTGAATGGTGGGTTTTCAGGAAGTCCTTTCCCTAGTAACTGGGGAAATGAGTCTCAGAATATGTCCCTGACTGCATGAGTCCATGGAAGCCAGGGTGGTCATGGTCTTGACCAGCTCCAAGAGCTTGGGGATGAGATTTCACCTGTCTAACCTCAGCTCACTCTTTCTGTAACACCATAGTGATTTTTAAAGCCCTGACCCTCAAACCATTTCAGCCAAAGGAAAAAAATGAAGTGGATCTTTCATGGATAAGAAAACAGGAACCATGACAAACTGAGGATTATTTTAGCACAGGCAAATTACTAATAGCCTCCTGGTGAACTTCTCTTGGCGGTGTAATGGATTGAGTCCATATGAGTGTCAGTTGGAAACTTGGCTGCTACAGGTCCGATCCAGCTCGCTGTTACTGTGCCTGAAAAAGCAGAAGAGGCCCAAATGCCCGGGCCCTTGCACACGTGGGGAGCTGGGAAGAAGCTCTAGGCTCCTGGCTTCAGCCTGGTCCAACCTTGGCTTTTGCAGCCATTTGGGGAGTTTATTAGCAGATGGAAGGACATCTTTCTCTGTGTCTCTCCTCCTCTCCCTATAACTCTGCCTTTCAAATAAATAAAAAATAGATTTTCCCAAATGCCTCTCTCTCTCTCTCTCTTCCTCTCTCTCCTTGCTATTTTTCTTTATTGTTGAGTGGTGAGAGCTCTTCGTACATTCTACATACTGGTCCCTTATTAAACACATGATTTAAACCATTTCTCCCCAGTTTTTTCATTTTATTGATAGTTTTATTTTTCTGATATCAAATTGACCTACCTTTTTCCTCTTTTCCTTTGTGTTTTTGGTATCATATCTAAGAACCCATATCTAATCCAAATTCTTCCAAGAATCTTGCAGATTTAGCTCGTGTATTTAAGAATTGGATTGGGGTTGGTGTTGTGGCCTAGTTGGCGGGTAAAGCCACCACCTGTAATGTTGGTATCCTATGTGGGCATGGGTTCCTGTTCCATTTGCACCACTTCTTATCCAGCTCCCTGATAACAGCCAAGAAACGACCGTGGAAGAAGGCCCAAGCACCACGCACATGAGAAGCCTAGAAGACGTTCCTAGCTCCTGGCTTCAGCCCCAGCCATTGCCACCATCTAGAGAAGCAACATGCAAATGAATAATCTACCCACTGCCCCCCAATCTCTCTGTCTCTCCCTCTCTCTTTTGTAACTCTTTCAAATAAATAATAAAATAATATCTTTTTAAGAAATAAAATAACTTGATCTATGTTTGAGTTCTTTAGATGGTGTGAGGAAAGGGTATAGCATCATTCATGTGAGTTTTCAGTTGTTCTAACATTATCTTACTTTTCCTGTTAGATTATCTCGGCACTCTTGTCAAACACCAGCTGTCCCTAACTTCTCGGCCTTCTTTCTGGACTCTCAGTTCTCTCCCCATGATCTGTCCTCACGCCAGCAGCACCCAGTCCTGTGAACAGCAGCTTTGTCATCAGTTTTACAATTTGGAAGTGTGACTCCTGTTCTTCTGGAGCCTTGTTCAGGCTCCTCTGAGCCCTGCCGTTTCATCAGCACCTTGCCGCATAGCGCTGACCCAGGCATATTCTCAGGTAGCATAAACATGGCTTCGTACATCCTGGGAGCTGTAAATTCGCGTGAAAATTGAAAGTAGATTCTGTCTGGAGCACAGGGAAAAAATGCTTCTGTGAGGAGGAGATCGCTATCTTTCATTTTCAGTCATCTTTGATGCAGTTTATACAAAATAAAAGTTTTGCCAACTGCAAATTATTCTGTAATTGCAAAAGGAACTATAACTGTTTTGGTTGGCGTTCTGAATGCTTCCAAGTAAATGTAACTGACTTAAAAAGGATTAGATAGGCAATTGCTAAAACTATGAAGAATTTTTTTTTTTGGTTTGAAGTATCTGCTTACTTTTTAAAAATTTACATTTGGTTCTGTTTTCTTCTTATATTAAAACATTTTGAAGATTGCTCAGGTTTATTTATTTGAAAGGCAGAGTTTCTGAGAAGGATTTGCCATTTGCTGGCTCAGGACCCAGATGATTACAATGATCAGAGCTGAGCCAATCAGAAGCCAGGAGCTTGAAACTTTCTGGGAGGTAGGGCCTGGGGTTGCCAGCAGAGAACTGCCTAGAGCTGCAGGAGTCCTCCTGCATCACCGTCCTCCCTACACACGTGTAACCCAGATCACAGCCACCCACCTCCACCACTGCTGTCACCACCTCTCACCTCCTCACCTCACCCCACAGCATGCTGAGAGCTGGAGGCCCTGCCTTCCCCAAGACCAAGTCCAGGGAGGGCTGCAGCTCTGCCTGACAGCCCAAGACTGGGGAATGGAAGGGTCCATGGGGAGAGATGGGATGAGAGCTGGTTACTGGCACATGGTCGGTGGAGGGAAGGGCAAGAGGAAAGGAGAGGAGGTGAGGCAATCTCCCACTGCAGCCAGACAAGCTATTACCCCCTTGCCACAGATGAGGACTTTGAAGCTCTAGAGATGGAATGTGAGAGCCAGGAAGCAGCAAACATGCTGTGCAGGCCCAAAGCTTTCTAAAACTCAACGGTCCTCTCAACCAGAGGAAATTTTAACCCTCCCCCTGCTCAGGGGAAATGGAACAGCGTCTTTAGAGCTTTCCAAGGATCACCACTTGGGAAGCAGCTTCTACTGACACCTAGTGGATAAAGACTTGCTAAACAACACACCATGCTGAGCTTGGCACGTTTGTGCATACACACACACACACACACACACACACACACACACACACACACACAGATTAACTACCCAAAGCGTCACAATGCAGAGGGTGAAAAATCCTGGCTTAGGGGCTAGCGCCATGGTGTAGTAAGCTAAGCCTCCATCTGTGGTGCCAGTATCCCATATGGGCACTAACTTAAGTCCTGGCTGCTCCATTTCTGATCCAGCTTCCTGCTAATGCACCTGGGAAAGCAGCAGAGGATGACCCAAGTGCTTGAGTTTCTGCACACACACAAGAGACACGCAAGAAGCTCCTGGATTCTGGCTTTGGATCCACTCAGCTCCCGCCATTGTGGCTATTTGGGGCCACATTCCAACAGATGGAAGACTGTTTGTCTCTCCTTCCTTCTGTAAATCTGTCTTTCCAATAAAAACAAACACACAAACAAAAAAAAAAACCTTTATGAAAACAATCCTGGTCCAGACATTTGCCCAGAGCAGTCATCACCTCAGCCCCTTGCTAGACTTCCCACGGTCTAAGAGTGGCCAAGGTTTGCGTGAAGGAGCAGCTGCCCCCTAGCTTCCTACTCCAGCCCCATCCCAAGTTAGAGTCTGAGGTCCCTGCTCAATCTCCCAATCCCATGACCAAGGATGCCCAGCTCACTCTGAGGCGCTTGAGACAGTCTCCCTGCCCATTGAAAGGTGGACACCTAGTCTGAAGAGTGACTGTCTGCAGGCAGGTCACTTCAGGCTGCTCCACCAAGCCTGGTGTCCAGCTCAGCACTGGACTCCCTGATGGTAGCTTTCAGGTATGGCCACAAGATGGCACCCCAACCCATCAGGAATGCTGAGGCTCTCCGCCTGGGAGAGCCAGGAAGATATGCCAAGCTGGACAAAGACCTGGGGACTGGACTTGGACCAGGCCCAGGATTTAGCCGACCCAGGTCTAAGACCTGTCTGTGTGGAATGTGAGGATAGAGGGCAAACATGGCCTCAGAACTCCCCTCGACATTTTCTGCCAACCCCAGCTCCTTGTCTAGCCCCTTGGATACACATGGGAGCCCCATGCCTCTTCTCCTCTAGCCTGCACACAGCTGCAATGCTGAGGACGTTGGAACGATCGCCATTCCCACCCCACACTAAAGAAACCACAGAGAAGTCATGTGCTTTGTCCAAGGTCACAACTGGCCAGGGTGGGACTAGGATTTGAACCCAGGAGGTCTGATGCTCTAGGCTATGGCATACTACCCCAGCAGTAATTCACTGCTTCCTCCCACTGCCCTCCATAGCTCCCAAAGGTTCCAGCTTGGGACCATGCACCAATGCTGCAGGAGTCGCTGGGAATGGTAAGGCCAGAAAGGGCAAGGCTCCAAAGTGGGAGAGGAGTGAGGCTTTTGGTTGAGCTGAGGGTCTGCAGATAGTCTTTGTGGATGACAGGCTAACCTCCCAGTCCTCGTCCCTGTTCCCATGCCTCTGCCTTTTGTTTTTTTCTTCTATGTTGCCCTCTTGGTTTTTCTGGGATTTCTGCAAATGCCAGCCTTCAGTGTGAAGAGGAAGTGAGAAGGACTTTCATATATGCTGCTTGGGATATGGTGAGGGCAGGGAGTTATTTCTTGGGGCCTGGGATGGGGCGGGTGTCATTAGGGCACTAAGGGAGAAGAATCCTGAGGTGAAATGCATGGGGCATCCCCGGGCAGCTGGCATCTCCAGCAGGGAGGCTCTGCATCCAAGTCTTCTTTGCACATGTCTAGGGGAACCTCAAAATATGATGCCTGTCTTTCCACAGTCCTCCCTCCATCCATTTCTGCTTTACACCTGTCTTTCAAATACATCTTGCAGGGCCAGGCCTGGCCAGAACCCCTAAGCTTCCACTTTTCTCCTGCCTTGGAGCCTTTTGTCGCTCCCCGGTAGAACTCCACATGGGGTCCTGGCTGGGGTAAGGCTCTGTGCTGCCTTCCTCAGAAATACTGGGTAATCCCCACCCCCGGCACTGGGATTCTCAGATCCTGGTCCTTCTCCTGGCCTTTCCCAAATCCTCAAGACCTCAAGGAGAAGCTACTGCTTGGGACATGGGACAGGCAGGTACACAGGGAGCCCTGAAAGAGCTGTCAGTCACTTTAGGACAAGAAGAGGAATGGTGGAGAAGTTCTGGGAACCAGCCCCTGGTACCTGGCAGTTTTGAAGAAGAGGGGGAAGAGGTGGGGTCTTTGTGCCCCTAAGACTGGCATTACAGGTTCCAGGGTCAGGTGACCAGGACAGAGTGGCTACACATCAGGCTGGAAGGAAGGGAAGCCTTGGAGAGGCTTCTCTCTGGCCTCCCACCGAGGCGCGCATGTTTGTGTGTGTCCATCTCTCTGAGCTTGCTCCATTGCTCCATAGGGAGTCTCTGATGCATCATTCCCTGGGTTTGATTGAGTCCAGCTGACCTGAGAGCCTGCACCTGCGGCTCTGCCTATGGGTAAGGCCAGGTTGTCCCAGGCCTGGCCTCTTCCCAGGAAGGGACCGGGATTCACAAAGGCATGGGGAGAGAGACACTTAAAGATGCTTTCAACCCCACGTTGCTCTGAGATTGAGCAAGGAGCAGCTCTGCTCTAGGAAGATCGTGTCAGCCACGATTGGGAGTGAGGAAGCATCTTCCTGGCCCCAGACTCCCGTCCTCTCTTTGTCTCTGTTGAGCACTGCCCCTATTTCTAATGTAACTGTCCCTTCTCTCCCTGTTCTCCTTTCACCCCTCCTTCCTTGCCCTGCCCTTTGCCCTCCTCCACCCCTCCACTACACATAGATTCCTCTGTGGTTAGATCAAGATTTTCCTAGCCAGAGAAGGACAGAAACGTCCATGGGCATTGCTTTTGCTCCAGACCCACAACAGTATCTGCAGTCAATGTCAAGGGCCGACAGTCTGCGCAGTCAGCAAGAGCCAACAGGTTTACACAGGAGCTTCAGGTCTCTTTAATTAAATCGCCCTTTGCCCAGGCAGCTTGAGTTCGATTGGGTTGGGCTGGGATCGATACGCTGCCGCTTTCCCAGCCCAGCTGTCCCAGGAGTTGAACCTGTCCTCCTGTGTCCTGCCCTGATCCACCTGCCACTTCCCCCCCAAAGTCTGAGAGCCAGAGGAGGGCAGAAGCAGCATCTGATTGATCTGTTAGTGACTTATGCCTGGGACCAGTGGAGGAGTGATGGATGGACCAGTGAGAAGCGGAGGAGTGATGGCTGCGCTAAGTCAGCAGAGGCACTGGTAGCAAGCACCTGCCAGCCAGGAAGGTCAGGAGGTCCAAACTGCTACTCTCACCTCCAGGACAACTAGAAAGCTGCAGAAGTCACTGCAGGCAGCAGCTCCCACTCAGCCCCCACATAAGACACAGGGGTTACCCCAAGAGCAACTAAAGTCCTGTAGGGAGGAAGACTGTGGACAGTTAATGGAGCTTAGAATAGCACCCCTCCACACCTGGAACCCCTGAGGGCACCAAGGGGCTGTGCCTAGTGTCCGGCCAGGGCTCCCAGGAGCATGGGTCAGTACAGTTTCTAAGGGTCCAAGGTGTTTGGGCTTTGGTTTGGGAGTTGTTTCACATCACTTTATACATTATATCAACTTATGCATTATAATGTGCAAAGTGCCCCATGGCAATTGAAATTTGTATGTTGCTTTCTGGGAAAGTGTTTATTTTAGAATTAACCCAATGTGCAAGTAGTGGGTGGTGTCAAGGGGTTACAGCGGTCCAGGATGGAGTGTTAGTGAGGGGCTTAGGGAACAAGATGTGTGTGTGTGTGTGTGTGTGTGTGTGTGTGTGTGTGTGTGTGTGTGTGTGTGTGCTGCAGGCCACGCAAGAGGAAGGATCACCAGTTTCCACGTTCAGTGCCAAGGGTTGGTATGAAACGGCTCCCTGAATCTGTCAGTCTTGATCTGCGGCAAAGCGTCGCTGAACACCGTGGGGAGAGCCTCGTCTCACCGAGACCAGATAGCCCCCGGGGCTGCAAGAAAAGGGGCGGGTGCCGCCGCCCTCCTCACCTCGGTGTGACCCGGGGCCACGGGCCCAGACGCCTCTCGGAGTCCCCGCCCATCGAGTGGCGCTCCCTGGGGCGGAGCGTCGGCGGGTCCCCCGGGACCAGCGGGAGAGGAGCGGGGCGGGCGCCCCCAGCGCTGGGGTGGAGGGAGGCCGCGCTGGCGCTGGGCTGGGAGGGGGGCGCGGAATCAGGGCTTTTTAGGACCCAGCGCGGCGCCTCCCTCCGGGGGCGAGTGCGGCTGCGCGCGCCGTGTGCCCGTGTCCGGAGAGCGGCGGGCTGGACGCGGACCGCGCGAGCCGGCGAGCTGAGCAGCAGCCCGGGTGGCAGCAGCGTCGCGGCGGCGGCGGCCGCTCCGCGCCTTTCCCCGCCGGCCTCGCCGGCCTCGCCGCACCGCGCCACGCCGGGCCCCGCCACCCCCGCCTCCAGGGCCCGACCTCCGCAACCCCCTGGGCTCGGCCGGCAGCGCCCACCGCCTGCCCGAAGCCGGGAGAGCGGAGCGCGGGGCGCAGAGGCACCGGAGCCAGTGCCTGCCGGCCCCGCAGAGCAAACCCAGCTGGCAGAACCCCCCCGGCCCGGCCCCGGCAGCTCCGCGACCGTCCGGGAGCTGTCCCTTCAGCACCGCCGCGGAAGCCTGAGTCCGAGCGCAGCCCAGCGGAGCCCAGCTCGAGCCTGAGCGCCCGGAGCGCGGCGCGCAGCGGCCGCCGCACCGAGCAACACCCCGGGCGCCCCTGCCCGGGGGACCCGCCATCTCCTCCGGGAGGCGGGCAGAAGGATCGAGGAGGGCGGGCGGGCGCGCCCGCCGCCGGGGGGAGCAGGCAGCCAGGCAAGGAGCGAGGGAGGGGGCCGGAGCCCGCCCTGCACCCCGAGCTGCAGCCCAGCCACGCCGGGAGGAAGGCAGCCGGCATCCATCTCCCCCCCGCGCGCCGAGGACGCGCTGCGGCGACCACCGCACAGCCGAGCGCGCAGCTCTCGGCCCCCTCGCCTCCCCTCCCCCCTTCTGGGGGCTGGTCTACCTGCCCGGCCCCAGGAGCAGCCACCTTCCCCTTCCCCGACCCCCGCCCACCCCGTAAGCTTTGTGTGGAGCTCTCCGCTCTCCCGCTGACATGGGGCTGGAAGCCCGGCCCCCCCACCCGCTTTCCCCTCCTCCCGGGGCTCGCCGCTGAGCGCCGCCCCCCTCCCTCCTTCTCTCCCCTCCTCCCTTTCTCCCTCCCTGCCTCCCTCCCTCTCTCCTCCTCCGCCTCCTCCACAGCCAGACCAGCTCCCTCCCACATCTGGCGCCTGGAGACCCTAGGGATCCCGCACGCACTTCCCGGACCCAAGCGCCCCGAGGGGTCCGGGTCGCTCGCTGGGGTGGCCACAGCCGGGATCCTCTGACTCCCCCGACGGCTAGGGGGAGGGGGGAGGAGGCCGCGCGCCCCCCTCCCCGGCACCGACTCCCCCTGGCGGCCGCTCCCATGGGTGTCGCTGGGCCGCGCCATGCCTAAGGGGGCGCCGCGATGGGCCAAGGGGACGAGAGCGAGCGCATCGTGATCAACGTGGGCGGCACGCGCCACCAGACGTACCGCTCGACGCTGCGCACGCTGCCCGGCACGCGGCTCGCCTGGCTGGCGGAGCCCGACGCCCACAGTCACTTCGACTATGACCCGAGGGCCGACGAATTCTTCTTCGATCGCCACCCGGGCGTCTTCGCGCACATCCTGAACTACTACCGCACGGGCAAGCTGCACTGCCCTGCCGACGTGTGCGGGCCGCTCTACGAGGAGGAGCTGGCCTTCTGGGGCATCGACGAGACCGACGTGGAGCCCTGCTGCTGGATGACCTACCGGCAGCACCGCGACGCCGAGGAGGCGCTGGACAGCTTCGGCGGCGCGCCCCTGGACAACAGCGCAGACGACGCGGACGCCGACGGCCCCGGCGACTCGGGCGACGGCGAGGACGAGCTGGAGATGACCAAGCGCCTGGCGCTCAGCGATTCTCCGGACGGCCGGCCTGGCGGTTTTTGGCGCCGCTGGCAGCCGCGCATCTGGGCGCTTTTTGAGGATCCGTACTCGTCCCGCTACGCGCGGGTAAGTGACAACTTGGCCAGGAGAAGCGTGATCCGAGAAGGCAGTGCCCTGTGCTCCCCTGGGCAGGGCAGAGGGAGTGGGGAAGGGGTACGGTGCCTGGGAAACTCAGAACGGGAAAGGTGTGTGTGTGTGTGTGTGTGTATTGGCAGGGGTGGCTGGTTTGCATGCTGCAGGAATCGGTGTCAGTAAGGGCGAGTTTATTGGGATTGCTACAAAGGGGTGTGTTTGTGTGTGAGAGAGCAGACTGTGTGTGCATTCCTATCTATGTGTGGTGGTGTGTATTTAGATGGGAGCGAGTGAACACATGTGTCCCTCTGAGTGTGCACGAGCGCCCGTGGGTGTGTATTTGTGTCGTTGCAGATGTACCTGTGAAGGTGTGAACTGTCCTCTAGATTTTGGTGTGGGGAGGGAAGCCAGAAGCCCCTCCTCCCCCCAGGTAAGGAGGTGTTTGGAGCCAGCCAGGGCCCAAGATGGCCTGAGGCCTGTCTGGCTGCTTCAGAGGCCACCCCTTCTGGACCACAACCTTTGCCCCCCTAAGGTCAAGGGAGGGAATCTTAAGGGCTGATTCCCATGGCTGGGGATGGTGACACCCCTGAGACCTACATTTATTGTGGCTCTGGCTTGGAGCTTGCCTTACCTCTATGTACAAAGTGATGCTGGTGTGAGGGGGCACGGAGCACGGGGCTAACACCCATGAGTTGTAGGGGAGGGGAGAAAGGCCCCTTAAGGGGGTGCCTGCAAGGAAAAGGTGTGTCTGAGAGGTGGGTGTGTCCCCATCAGCCACTCCCCTTTGAGACAGCAGCTTGTTGCCTGGAGAAAGGACATATGGCTGCTGACCTTGGTCCCTTAGAGGCCCTCCCTGGATTCGTGTCTGCCTCTGTAAATGGAAGCAGGGGCTCCAAGGGCCTTTGCTGCTGGCCTCTCAGCAATGCAGCCCAAAAGAGGTTCTAGTAGCAGCCAGCTAGCCACCCTGGAAGAGATAGTTCCACTTCCTGGGCTCTCTCTGCAGAGACCTTAGGAGGGTCTAGGCCAGGACAGGAGCAGAGAGAGACCCTTCCCTGACCCGAAGACGGCCAAGCCCCACTCTCCCCATCCCCCCTCACACACAGGACACAACATTACCTCTGCTGCCCTTGGCTTCCTTCTGCCCACTGCAGCCTGAGCAAGCTGGGGAGGCCTGCAGCTGGAGAGCAGGGCTGAGGGTCTACCGGGGAGCCACGGGGACCGGAGGCCCCTCAGTGCCCAAGGGCAGAGAAAGGCTGTGTTAGGCCCAGGACTGGTTGGCTTGCTGCCAGGATTGAGCACAGAATGTGTGAGAGGAGGGGGCAGCAGGTTAGCCTCTAGCACTTAAATCCTAGAAGAGGTCTGTGTTGGGGGAGGGATGTAAGAGGGAGAGAATTGGCATCAGATTGTGCCACTGAGGACCCTGCCCAAGGTCACCCCAGAAGCTAAAGACCAGGCGAGACCTGAACCCAAGTCTCCGGGGACCTTGTCCTCCCCTGGACTAGCCACTAGCTCCCTGCCCCTCCCCCAAGTGGCCTGGGACCCCCCAGAGAACTCCCCTCCTCCTCCCTGCAGAGGCCATTACTATTGGAGGATTATGTAACTGGGAACTCAGCTGAGCTGGGGGGTGGTGAGGGAGGGGGCTGCAGCAGGGGCACTGGGAGATGGAGCCATTGAGTGCTAGGGGTATAGTGGGAGGCAGGTTGGGCAAAGGCCTGGCTTCCAGCAGCTGCCCGTTTGGCCCACATTTGACCTTGGACAGCATGTTCCCCCTGCTTCCAACCTTGGCCTGCATGGCTGGGGCAGGCCCCACTTCCTCATTATGATTTCAGCCTCTTGACTCCTTAGCAGAAGCCTGCATGTTCACACCCCTTTGTCCTGGACTCAGCTGTGATCAAAATCCCTGAGTGTCAGGGCAGGCAGGAGAGGATGAGGGTGCTGTCCCAGCCCCTCTCTCCCCACATTCATTTCTGGGCTGGGCAGAGGGGAGGGGAGGGGTAGAAGCTTTCCCCAGAGTAGACACATGGTCCAGCCAAGATGACGTGGGGTCTTGCCCAGGTACAAAACAGAAAAATCATTAAAAGCGCTTTTAAGGAGATGTCTGGTGAAGGATAGGTTCCCAGGGCCAAGATAGCTAGGTGGAAGTGGTGGCAGGGCCGGGGTGCCAAGGCCAAGGTGGCTACCCACAGGAGACTGCCTCACTCTGTGCTGCCCTTTCCCCCACAGCCTCAAGAAAAGCTGCTCATCCCTTCTTGTCTTGGGTGACAAATGAGGACCCAGGCCCCCAGGAGAAGGGGGCCAAGGCAGAGCAGGCATGGGAACCCCGGCTCCCCGCTGCCCCTCAGCCGGCCTCGCTGCATTGCGTTGTGTCTGCAGCTCAGCTGCGCAGGACCCAGCCAATTGCGCGCCCGCCCGGCTGCCCTCCTCCCACTTTGCGCTGCTGTCACCTGCATTCCCCTCCCCCAGGCCCCTTCTAGGCCTCCTGGAATTGCTGGGTGTGGGACTGAAGGCTGTTATTTGGGGCTGGAGACCAGGGTGGTGTGTGAGATTTGTGCCAGAGAGGTGCTATGGGGGGGAGGGGGTGGCAAGGGAGACCGTGTGTGTGAGCAGACACAGGTGATTGACACTCTGGTGCACATATGGGTATGTGAATGTGTGCACTGAGACAAGGCTTGTGCAACTCTGCTTCCCTCTATCAGAGAATGCCTGTGTGAGTGTGAGAAAGACAGATGGTGGGTGAGGTGGACTCTGTGTGTGTGTATGTGTGTGTGTGTGAGAGAGAGATTACATGTACAATGCTCAAGGTGAGTGTCGCTATGGGGACCAAGTGTGCAAGGGCCAATGGAAGCTTTTGGCTGTGTGTGTGTGTGCATGAGACCATCTGTGCAGGAGGCTGCAGGTGGACCTGTGAGTGACCAGCTGCGTGTGCCAGTGTGTTTCTGTGTGTGACAGCGTGTCTGGGGCTAGAGATACAGTCTAAATGCACCGCCAGGAAAACGAAAGGCAGCAGCTTCCTGCCTGCCACCTCCATCTGCCGGAAAGCTTGGGTCACCCTTGACGAGGGCAGTTCTGGTCAGTGTGGGCATGTGAGCCTGGTGGTAAGGTCACCTTTGCTTGAGGAGCTGCCGCCCGCGCAGGCTGTGGTATCAGCTCTGGAAGGTGGAGGACTACATGGCTGGCCTGGGAGGTCCCATCCAAGCTCCTTGGCCCCTGTGTCCTGGCCAGAGCCCTGCTTGTATCCCGGTGGGGATGATGGAGATCCTATGGGTCAGGAGTCAAGGGCTCCCTCTGTGTTGGAAAGAACTACTCCAGGGGCAGTGCTGGGGCAGGTGGAGGTTGGCTATGTGGAAGGCAAGGCCTGCAGTGCTCACATGGCAGTTGTAAAGCTGGGAGAAAGGGTGTGAGGCAGCCCTCAGGAGCCCTGCTTGAAATCTGTCTCTCCACCGCCTACCCAGCTCAGGTCCGCAGCTCTTGGCTTTCATCTCTGAAGTATATCAGGAGCATCATTCTGTGTTGCACCAGGGTCAGTGGTGGTCTCCAGGCCATGTCCCTGGCACCCACGCAGGACTGGCACTATCTGTCACCCACATTCAGTGACCTGCCAGATGCCAAGCCAATGCCCAGGCACCCAGGCTGAGGAAGCCCCACTCACAGTTCCCGCACTGCCCGCCTGTGTCTGAGTCTTTGTCCTGTGTCCACCTTTCTGCATTGTATCTACCTCTTTGGGCCCTAAAGCAGCCCTGGGGTGCCCTCAGCTCCCTGGTACTGGAATGCAGAGCCCAGCCAGAGACTTCCGTCTGTCCCTTGGACACAGGCTCTTGCAGACTTATCCTTTGGAGGATTGGGGGACAGAGCCATCATCAGGGTTTTCATAGGCAACCTAATCTCCCCTCTTTGGGTCTTCTTCTCCCGACCAGGCTCCCTGAGTCATGACAATGAGTGCAGAAGATCCTTGGGCAGTGTAAAGAAGGCTCTAGCATGTCCCCAGCCACCTTGAGCCCCCTTGCCATGATACCTACTTCAGTGTTCTTCCATGGCTTTGCGGAGGTCCTTCTGTCTGAATAGAACACCCAGCCTCTGCCCTCCCAGAAATGGAATGGCAAACCAATGGTGTGCTGATCTGAGTCCCTCAATCTCATCATGGCTAAATGGGGTGATGATGAGGCAACCTCAAAGGGCTGAGATAGAGACCCACAGGGGGCCCTGGAGCCTGGCTCCAGGTGGGACTCAGCCAGCACTGGCGGCCGTCACCACTCTTGTTGCATTCTCATTTTATCCCTGCTCATCTCCAGACTTCACGGTGCTGACCACTGGGCTGCAGCCTTCTCTGCAGGGCCTCTTTTTAAGTTGCTGACTTGGTACAGATTCCCTGCCCCAAGGCCTTTGAAGTTACAGTTCCCTCCTTTTCTGACCCCTTTTCCATGCTTTACATCATCCCCAAAACACCAGCTCCTGGCTGGGCTGGGTCTGGAGCAGGGCTGACCCTTCTGCAGAGCAGTCTGCTTTGTGATAAACCAGTGATCAACAGCTTGCTTGACTCAGCTGTATCTCCCACCTGGGACTCCAGCTTCATGCATATGCAGTGGCAATAGGTTAGGAAACAGGTCCAGCAAGGAGTACTTTACCCAAGGCCATATTGAAGCAGATCCATTACGGGGGCTACTTCAGCAGCTTGTGTGTGGGGACTACTGGTTCAGGGGGTGCACCTGCCCCAGGACTCTGGGAAGAAAGACATTGCTTTGGCCTCTTAGGGGGACCAGTAGGGGAGGGCCATCCAAGGCCCACGTTGGCGGGGCAGGCACTGGGGGATCTCGGCCACCCACACCAGCTGAATATAGTGCCTCTGGCTATTCTGAGCAGTCTCATGACCAGCGCCTTCACTCTGCACCGAAAGGTCAAGGCCTGGGCCGCAGCCGCCCATCAGTTCCTGGCCACCACCCCGGCCTGAGCACCTAGCCCTCGTGTTGGCTCAGAGGACAGGGACAGCCTGCAAGGCTTTAGGGAGTGCTGCTGCCCATTGCTATGGCAGGGAAAATCCTGG
This sequence comes from Ochotona curzoniae, assembly GCF_017591425.1. Lineage (NCBI taxonomy): Eukaryota > Metazoa > Chordata > Mammalia > Lagomorpha > Ochotonidae > Ochotona > Ochotona curzoniae. The sequence continues at coordinate 336,822 of NW_024466409.1, forward strand.
GGAGCAGCTGGATGCTCCCAGGTCTCCACAAGTCACTACTGCTATACAAAGATGTGTGCAGTAATACTGTTCACCCACAGTGAGGCCAACTGTAGTTAGGACCCTCTCAAGGTTGATGCAGGGGTCACAATGGTAGGTTCCTGCAGTGTGACTCAACTCTGAATACAGCCTTGGCTGGTGCAACTTTATCACCAAGGACCATCCAGGATTAGAGTTAGAAAATCGCTAAGAGGAAACCTCAGGTTAAGGGGATTCTGGGCTAACTGACCAGGAGCAGGATTCTGGGGATGGTGGAGAATGGGGAATCTGATTAGAGATCAGAGGGTTGGGAGTGCAGGGCATTATGGTGGGACTGACTGTTTGGAGCTCTTTGCTAAAGCTGCTTTAGAGACAGGCTCAGAGAAGGGAAGACAGCTGCTCAAGGCTACACAGGAACCACTGAGACTCCAACTCGTGATGCTAGCCTGGCTGGTGCATACCTGTTTGTCCTTAGTTTGAAAAGAACACTAAAGTCGGCCTGGACAGACCTGCTGCTCCTATCTTCTGCTATTGGTTTCCTGCCCAGAAGGAGGTGGCATTAGATGCAGTCGCCCTTCAGAGGTCAGGCCTGGCTGGTTGAGACCAACTCAGGCCAGGCCCCCGCATCCCTAACCTCCCTAGGCAGGAGGAGCCTTTTCCCTCTCCTAAGGGCTCCTACTGTGTGCTGAACACTGTCTTAGACTGGCTTTACATTGTTTCATTTACATCTCCCTTGACTCTTGCATGGTGGCATCATTAATTTCATGCCAGTTCAGAGGCAGGGCTGCTGAAGTTTGGAGAAGTTAGTCACTTACCCAAGGTCACTGAGCTCATGAGCATTTGGGTCGGTCTTGGGCCCTGCGGTCTGTGTGACACTGGAGTCCTGTCCATCCCTGCTGCCTCCTGCCAGAGACAGTACCTGGGGCCTCCCATGTCCTGGTTCTTGCCTTCCCCATCATGCCCCACTCAGCAGCCCTGGCAGGGTCCTGCTCGGCCTATCTAGTGCCTGGGTAGCACAGATGGGGGCTCTAGCTGGTAGCCCCAAAGTGGAGGGTTTTGTGATGGGATGAACACAGCACCTGGGGCCCCATATGATCAGCAAGGGAGTGCAGGGGCACTGGAGAAGAGTTCCAGTTCTCCTGTGTGAAGTGCTGCATGGGAGTAATGCTGGTCACCCTTCAGCACTCGAGGCCTTCTGCTCTGGCATGCGGCTGGCCCTCCGGCAGTCCTCGTCACCTCAGCCCTGATGGTAACCTTGGGGTTTTGCTCATCTCTTCGCCTCCCTTTGGTGGCTTTCAATGTGAGCACCGGCCCCTAAGCTCCCTAGCTCTATGCTTGAGGGCTCCAGGATGGGCCTCAATAACTCTGGCTTGCACTATGGCAGCTGAAGGCCCATGGGTCACCTTCAGAGCTGGGGGCTTGGACACAGACAGGCCTGTGGAGTCAGGACCAGCCCTGGTGCGTGGGGAGTGGAGACACAGACAAGCCCTGGGTGTGGGCAGCAGGCAGCAGGATCAGAGCAAGATTGCAGCCAGGCCAATAAGCAAGCTGCTGTCCCTTGGGCAAGGCTTTGACCCCTTCAGGCTGCAGTCCCCACCCCCGCCATAAAGAACAGAAGTTATGCTGAATGCCCACACTCCTTGTAGGTGCCAGAGCCCAGCCTGTCCCAGCCCTGACCTGGGCAGCCAGGCTGGCTCTTCCTTCCCTAGCCATCCTTTCACATCTTGGCCTCACTTCTCTCCAGGATGCACATGTGCTCCCCTGACCAGGGTCCTGGCACCATGCCTGGTAGGATCCCAGAGGGAGAGGGCTGAAGAGCTTCTCCCCACCCCACATTCATTCAGCAGGTCTTTCTCAGTCTCTGCTCATTCACTCATTCATTTATTCAAGGCACAGAAGTCCCGGCCCTGTCTGATAGACTTGCCCAGCCCTCAGGCTGACAGAGATCCGGAGCCACCTCTCCAGGGGTTGCATGCTCAGGCCTGGAGGTGGGGCATCACCACTTCCTTATTCTGCAGGTTCTCCTTGCAGCTGTCCAGCCTCGGGAAGCTGTGGAAAGGCAAGCTCCAAAGGGAAGTGCTGTACCAAGCTGGGGACCTGGAGCAGAGGCTGTGGGGTCACCTCCAGAGGTGTAGGGGCCCTGTGGAGTTCAGTAACTTCAGGTTCCTGGGCTCTGTCCTGGGAGGATTGAATTCCTGGACATGAGGCATGGGGGCGTGGTTAGAATGTTTCCTCCTCTTGCAGATAAAGCTACTGTTCTGGAGGCAGAGTCACCGCGGGGGATCCTAGGACCCTGTGGGACTCCTGCTTCTAGGAGTGTGGCCCTTACAGTGGTGCCAGCAGGCCCTGGTTAGGGAAACAAGGGTGTCAGCCTCCTCCCTGCCCCCACCACAGACTTCTGCATTCAGAATCCACCTTTTAACAAGGCTCTCGCGTATGACTCATGCGCACTCCAGCTAAAGCAGTGCTACTCTGAGCAGGAGCAGCGGCTCCCAGGCCAGGGACAGCCCAGGACACGGTGTAGGCAGGGGGCAGAGCTCCCCCAGAGGCCTCTGCACTTGCCTGGGGGCACACCAATGTGGAAGGAGGATGGGGCCTCAGGGTGAAACCCTGTCTCAGCAGCTGCCAAGCCTGCTCAGGCCCAGTGGGCTCAGTCTCAATGTCTCTTCCTTCACTTCTCAGCGAGTCCTGTCATGGCCACATTGAAAACACCACTGTTTTTGACACCTCTGCAGATACCCCTGGTTGAAACCACTATCTTATTAGCGTCTTAGCCTCAAGACTGCTTAACCATCCTTGCTGTCTCTGCCCTGGCCGCCCCCTTCCTTGCCTCACCTGGGCAGGGTCCCACCTGTCACCATCAGCATCCAGGGCACACAAGGCTCCATCTTTCCAAACCCCACAACAGCCCAGCACCCACGCCCATGCAGAGCTCAGAGGCCAAGATACTATTGTCCCAAAGCAAGATGCACAAGCCCCAAGCCCCATGGTGGTCCAGCCCTGCCTCAGGGCTTTGCTTCTGCAACAGCCAGCTGGGCTCTTTGCATCCCCTCTCACCGCCTTCCCTGCCCCCCTTGCACGGTCCCCTACTCTTGTCAACTTTCTGGGTGGGAAGTTCTAGGTGTAGTTGTTAGCTTTCAAAGCAGACTGCTCCCCTTGAAGGTGTGTTTCTGTTCCTCTAACTTGGCATTCAGTAGCAGAAAGTGAGTGAGTTCCAAGTCTGTTTCTAGATCTCAGTAATGTGATCCTTAGCCCCTTTCTCTTCAGGAGTCCTGCATTCGAATCCCAACCCTGCCCAGGTCCAGCTGTGTGACCTTGGCCAAGTTCCCCAGCCTGTCTGTGCTCCCTGAGAGGGCTGTGAATAGCACCTGACTCACAGGGCTGCCAGAGGATCCAATGTGTTAAGCGCTTAGCCCAGAACTCAGAGCATAATTAGTACTTCATCATTGTGGTTTCCACTTCTAACTGCCCTTGACATTTGAAAGGGCCAATCCCCTCACCTGGTCCTCACCTGTTTTCCACCTGCTTCCTTCAAGATGCAGCTCCTATCCCTCCCTCCAGATACATCTTCTAAGATCATCACCCACTCAGGCTCTGGGGCTACTTCTTCCAGAGTTCATGACTGTTACCAGCCTGGGAGGAAGGCACATACTCTACTGTTGTCCCACCGACCCTCTGAGCTTTCCCCCACTCAGCCAGGTGGTCAGAGGCATGAGAGCGATGGGGTGGGGGGTGGGGGTGACGCTGAACCTTCTGCCTGCCTGTTAGTGACAGGGAGGAGAGCAGGCTTACATCAGGCTCTGGTTGGGAGCCCAGCACAAGGACCTGATATGCTGACAAGTGTGCTGTGTGGCGGGGACTGGTGGCCAGCTCCTGGTACTGGAGCAGCACCTCATTCAAGGGAGCCTGGGCCCCAGAGAGGGCCGGCAGCAGGACCAGGCAACCCTGGGGTCATCGGAGCTCAGGAGCTAATGCTGGAAGCTCCTGGGGGTGCCAGTCGGCAGGGTCCCTCTGAGGCTGGGCTGTTCTACCGGGCAGACGCCAGGCTGGGTGGGGACAAGCTAATATTAGCTGGGCCAGTCCCTGGACAGCTGAGCCCAGGGGCCCTCGGGAGCCAGCTCTGCCAGGCCAAGGCTCAGATGCTACTTTCGCCTAGGATGCTGTTGGTGCCAGCTGAAGCTGTCTCAAGACTATGCTAGGGCCTCAAACACTCCTTGTCTGCTCCCTGCCTGGCAGCCCTGCTCCTACTGCACCCTGGCTGCTCTGCATGTCAAGTCAGTCTGGGAGTACTGTTCCTTGCTAGAGGCTGCTGTTAGCACTCATTCATTCATTCATTCATTCACTCGTGCACTCATTTGGCCAGTAAATATATATGAACACCTGCTATGTGACAGGCACGTAGTAGGCAAAGAATGCAACAGTTAGAAGTCCTTGCCTTCCAGTTCGGGAAGCACTCCTTCCCTTCTCTTCCCTGTCCCTCTCCCTCCCTCTCTCTCTCTCCCTCCCTTGTCCTGAAGACAGGTAGTGCTGATGGCCGGCTGCCTCCTGGCCTACACTGCAGACCCTGGCCACCTCCCCAATGCACTTCTGAGAGCAGGAGTTGACCTTCTACTAAGAAAGTGGCTGCAGTTGGGGAGGCTGCAAAGGGGGACCCAGACAGCCTCATGGATTCCCTGCAAGGCCTTCTCTGCCCACCCACCCACCTATCTGGTCAAGTTGGCAACTGTGACTCCGTCGGGGCTTGTTGCCAGGGCAAGAATGCTAACACGCCTTCAACCACAGCTCCCTGCCAGGGCCAGCACCTCATCCCTTAGAGATTCATTTTTGATGCTCAACCTCAGGGGTTCTTTGAGCATCTGTGAGGAACACAGTCACCTGCTGGGCCTGATGGGGCCTCCAGAGCCCAGGGCTGAGGGCCAGGCTCTCTAAAGCCTGCATGGCATCGTTCTCCTTGTCTGTGACATATGCAGTGGAGGTCCAGTAGGACCAGAGGCAGACCTCCAGGAAGAGACCCCATCTGTAGCATTGGGGGTGCATGGGGATGGGGAAGGAAGAGTGCATGGCTCAGCCTGGATCTTAGTCTGCCCTCTGCCTCTCTGTGGACCCAGGCAGGGGCCTCCAGTTAAGCTCGTCTGTTCATGTGTAGACCAGGAATGACAGCTGACACTGCATGGGCAGGACGAGTCGCAGATACACAGCCCCCAGCCTGATGCCTGACATTTATTGGGCATGCTGTCACTGCGGACCCGGATTCTTCAGTGTATGGCAAGGCCCCTGCTGAGCCATCAAGACAGGGAGGGAAGCCGCACAGCCTCATCTGGTGGCCTCACAGTCTCAGGGGCCTGAACCACTGTCACCAGTGATATATTTAGCGGTACAAAGGTCAGAAATGCCGGGCGCTGGCTTCCCTTCTAGGTGGCAGGAATCATGTCTCCTGAGGCCTGGCTGTCACCAAGTGGATATTTTCTCTTGTGTGACAGTCTGGGGATCTGAGTGCAAGTCTCAGAGTTGAAGGTAGTCCATCCCGGCTTGCAGAGCCTGCCACCCCAGCTCTTGCCCAAAGCCTAATCGTGCATTTCTCCCTGGAATTGTCAGCCCTCCCTGGAGCTACAGCACCCTGCAGCTCCCTGGCTCCTTGCCTTGCATTACTGTGCACCAGGAATGTAGCTGACAGGAGACTCCCTTCTGGGCCACCTCAAATAGCTTCTCCTCTCTGCAGGCTCTCCCGACCCCTCCCAACCTCCTGCAGGAGCTGGCTCTGTCCCTTGTGCTTCCAGAAAACTTCCCTGATCTCACCGGTCTCATTGTGGGCCCTTGATCCACTGACCTACTGAGGTTATATGTTTCTTGGTCTCTACTGCAATCTTCTTAGAGGACAAGGAGCCACTTAGGCAAGGAGAGCTCCTGTTACGTAACAGGAAATCAGGAAATTTCTGCTAACGCCATGCATCTTGCCATAGCCCTGGGAAGTGGGAGGGTTGGATATGACACCCACGTTACTGATGAGGGAGGAATGACCCAGAGAGATTCATTGATTTGTCTAAGACTGTCTCATTAGTAAGTGGTGGATGATGGATTAGATACCAGTGCTGCTCTGGGCAGAAGGCTGGATAGAGCTGAACCGCTGTTCCTTCCTGCTCTAGTGGGCTGTGGTTCTGCCATCAAGAAGGACGTGCTTGGGACAGGCATTTGGCCTGGACCTTCAGCTGCCAGTATGGTACCGTGTCCCATGTTGGAAGTGCCTGGGTTCAATCCTTGGCTTTGGCTCCTGGTTTCTGCTGCCTGCAAAAGTGTACCCTGGGAGGCAGCAGGTGATGGTTCAAGGACTTGGGTCCCTGCCACCCATGTGTGAGACCTGGATTGAGTTCCAAACTCTTTTCTTTTACCTGGCTCAGCACCCCCATCAGGGCAGGCATGGCGGGGGGGAAGAGGGGAGAAGGAGGGAATAGGAGCTGTTTCTTGTTCTGTCTTTCACTCAGATAATTTTTAAATCTAAGAATGTCGTGGTCAGATAGATGAGTAAAGGACAAATGGAATAAAATATGGCTGAAAAGGTGGCTCGATGGCTGGATGTGGATTCATGAGTGGGTAGAAGGACATATCGAGATACAGACAGCTGGGTCGATGACTCCTGTGGGCGAAGAGCAGAATGAATTAAGGGGATTCTAATGGCTTGCCCTCAGGGCAGGAGAGGAAGTTCTGCCCTGGCAAGGTGGGCAGGCAGAGTGACTTTGGAAGATACAGGGGGAAGGCTGGTGTATGGGGTGACAGGACTGGGACTGAGTTGAGGAACTGAGCTACACTGCATGGAGAGGAGGTCCTGAGGAAGGGAGTGGGCCAGAACCAAGCAGGAAGGAAGCTGCAGGAGAACCGTGTCACCAGGGAGCCTGACCCACCAGGTTGTACCTTCAACCTGTTCTGGGGCATCACACCACTCTTGCTGCCCAGACCCTTAGCCTCAGTGAGGGAGAACTTCCGACAGCTTGGGCGGTTGAATGTCCAGAGGCCCCGGTCAGTGCCGAGGTGTGGGTCTTCTCCAGGCCCTGGAAGACTTTTGCTCAGGAATGTGAAGAGCTGCCATCAGCCCACCGTTTTGCCTGCAGATCCCACACTCTAGCTGTGAGCTCCAAGGCTTGGGTTCCAAGTGCCTTGCAAGGACTTAGTAGAGAGACCACAGGCAAGGGTGACCAAGAGGTGAGCTTGGCATCTGGAGGCTAAGATGCCACTGGCCTGGAGAAGACTCTTAGTTGGACCTGAGGGAAGGTCTCCATCTGCACCAGGCAAGGCGCTGAGAGCACCAGGCTGCCTCCCACAAGCCTGTTCTGGTGTGCTCCAGCACCAAGCTTGTGTGTGTGTGTGCATGTGTGTGTGTGTGTGCTCGCACATCCACTGGCCCCGGCGATCTCCCTGGGAAACCAGGTCCCAATGAGCGTGCCTGGTGTGCCGCTAACTGCTCATTACAGTCACGGCTGTGGCTAAGTATAGCAGCAGCACATGCAAGACCAAGACAACAAAGCAGAGGCTTTCCATAAAAATGCCGCGCAGGCAAATACACAGACATCTGTGCACACTGCCGCCCCACACTCAGATGCAACCCTGACCTTACACACAAGCACACACGTCCTTGCACCAACACAACGCTTCATTCTTTCTTTCACTCATTTACATTTGTCAGGTACCTAGGAGAGTGATTAATAGTAAGTGTGCTGGAGCCAGACCAAACTGGGCCTCCAACTGGGACCCCCTCACTTTCCAGCTGGCTGACTGTGGGTAGTTGCTTAACCCTTTTGAGGCTGTGACTTTCAGAGTAGGTGAGGGGTACATGAGACAGAGCATGAGGGTGTACTTAGATGGGTATGGTTCAGGACAAGTGTCTGCACACAGTAGGCATATTCACTAGTGATGGTGAGTGCCTATTGTGTGCCTACTTCTGTGCCAAGTTCCTGATCTGGAGGTGGTTGTGCCCGGTGTATCCACAAGAAGCACTCACGGTATATTTGATGACGGAATGAAGGAACAAAGGAATGAAAGTTGTATCAGTGGATGGTTAGGTGGCCTTGAAGCTTCTCCTCTCTAGAGGAATCTACTCTCATCTGTCTCATTCAGACTGTGTCTCTGCAAGGATCTAGATGTTCTTGGGGGTGACCTAGGGCCCCAGCTCTAGAAGAGGAGCTCAAGAGTGTATCTGGGTCACCCTTCATTTTATGGCAGCACAGACAAGGGAACAGGGAGCCAGCCTGGTCTCAGGCCAAGTGGTCAGCAGTTAAGGGCAAGAGCCCAGGTTTGCCACCTTGAGCCGCCCTAGCCCAGTGGTCTGGCACAGGGGTGGTGCTTGGGCAGTCTTACACCAGAGCCCCAAACTGCAGCCTGAACCCAGAAGCCCGGAGCCCCCACTGCAGACACAGCCCTTCCTGGGTCTGAGACAGCCAGGACTCAGGCAGCTCGGTCTGTCTTGAGTAGGGTGAGCTAGGGCCTGGGCTTGGCACTAGGATGGGTTCCTTGTGCTGGACAATGGGCCTAGACACCCCCTAGGTACAGCTCAAGCTGCAGGATTTGAAGGTGCCGTCACTGTTCCCAACCTTTGATTAAACCGACCGCTAAGTTGCCTGGGCCGTCTCCTCCCATCTCACCTCCTCAAAAAGAAAGTGACATTTCCTGGTGCTTTTTTAAGCTCAGGCTGGCTCAGCCAGGCCAGGGTGTCGGGTGGGGAAGGACAGGCAGCCCTGGGAGTCACGCAGCCCGAGTCTCTCCTCACCTTGAGTGATCTCAAGACACTGGGAATAGACATGGCCTCATCTCCTGGCTGGGCGCCTCACATTCCGGCTCCAACGCCCAGATTCCAGAGGCCCCGCTGCAGTGCAGTCCCCACCCCACTGTCTGCCCTGCCCTGTACGGCAACTCCAAGAGTGCCTGCAGTTGGCCAGCCTGTTTAGGGGAAGGATTTGCCGACCTGCTCTGGAAAAACATTCTGGTGACCTTGACTTCACTCTGTGAATGACACACATGGCTAGGGGAGGTTCAGGTCTTTGTTCAACCACTTGTGCTCAACGGCTGTGCCTGGTGCTAGTGTAGACATGAGCCTATTGCTAATGAGAGTATCCATTGCCAGTGTCAACCAAGATCTGCTTAAGGACCCAAACCCATGGCCAGTGCAAGGAACTAGCCCCGTGGGGGACAGAGCAAGCCTGTTGCCCAGGAAAAATGTACCTGTGTGGTTACCTATGTAACCTCTATGGCCAGTTTAGTCACAGGTTTGTGGATAGAGATGGTCCTTTAAGAAACAACAACATATATTTTCTTTTTTATTTATTTGAAAGTTATGGAGAGAAAGAGAGACAGAAGCAGATATCTTCCATCTGCTGGTTCACTTGCCAAATGGCTGCAATGGCCAGAACTCGGTTGGTCAAAAGCCAGGAGCCAGGAGCCTCTTCTGGGTCTTCCACATGGGCACAAGTATCCAAGGGCTTGGGCCATCCTCTACTGGTTACCCAGACACATTAGCAGTGAGCTGGATCGAAAATGGAGCAGCCATGGGGTGCCAACAATGCAGTTGGTGGCTTTACACTCTATACCACAGCACTGGCCCCAAAAGATGATATTTCCCTTTGCCAGGGAAGATGCTACTGCTAATGTGATCATATTGGTATAAATGGGAGTGTGAAATCAACAATTGGATGTGTTGCCAGTGTACATGCAGACAAGGTGTGGGTGAGTCAGTGATTGTGCGCTCTGTCCGTGTGGGCATAAGGGAGGTGTGATTCCTCTGCCCATTATGCAATGGAAGGACTGAGGCATGTGTGGGTGGGAAGCCATACTGGTGCTTAGCTGTGCTCCTGGTTCCTGGGGAAAGAGCCTGCCCTGGCAGGTGAGGCCCCTTGGGACTCCCACACTCACCACCTCCTGAACCTTACATGGTAGATGGGAGAGAGGCAAGCAGTAAACACAGAAGCTAAGTCTTGCAGTGCACACTGTCATGCAGCTCCATGTGGACACTTAACTAGCATGGCCCCACAGGAGCTGAGAGTGGGGGTGGTAGCATCAACGCATTACGGGGGATGTGGGCAACCAGGGGGTGTTGAGTAAGGAAACTCCAGGTCCTAGAGAATGCTGGTTGCGGTGTTAAATCTAGTGGTCAGAGAGGGCCTGCAGAGATGGGGAAGGGATGAGCAATGACCAGGCCTGCGAAGGGTGTCTTAGGCAGAGGGAACCACTAGTACAAGGGCCCTGAGGCAGGCACGTTGGGCATTTCTGAGGAACATGTTTGGAGCACTAGGTGTGGCTGGCATGCACTGGACACTGCTGGGGAGGACACTGATGGAGGCCTAGCCTCTGCAGGGGTGTGCCAGCCAGGGGAGACCCTTGCCTGCTCCTCTGAGTGACCTGGGAGGTGATTCTGAGCAGAGAGAGGATGTATCTGGACTTACAATGTGAAAGTATCATTCATCCAGCTGCCAGGCCTGAGCTCCTGAGCACAGCCCAGGCAGGTGGGATGACAGGACACACACGGCGGCAGGTGCTGGTGGGAACAGGGGCTCCAAGTCTGGGTTTAGTTTCAAGCAGAGCCACACAAAATTCCTTACAGGTTAAGTGGGGAGGTGCATCAGAGGGTCTGGGTCAAGGAGGACTCTGAGGTTTCCAGCAAGATGGTTGTGTGAGGCTGAGAGATGCTGTCAGGGGAGACCAGGCAGACTGCCGGGACTGCACCTACTGATGGCAGGGAGCTGGACATGGCGGGTAGCTACCAGAACACAAGGGTTGGACCAGAGACAGGCACTTGGGAGCAGGCCACTTCCGAGCCTTGGAATGGGCCCATGGTGCTGCAGTCAGGCAACTGGGTGCATCCCCAAGGGAGGAGGTAGAGATGCAGAGGAGGAGCCAGCACTGCGCTGCTGCCGCGGGGCTCCCCTGAGAGGTAGGGGCCAGGGGAGGAGGTTGATCAGGGACAGAGAGAGAGCAGCCAGTGAGTCAGCAAGGTGCCAGGAGACTGTGGTGTGACCTAGACCTGGCAGTGATCAAGCACAGGGCTGCTGCTGCTGCTGAACGCAGGCACATGAGGGACAAGAGTCATTCCCTCGCTCTGTGTCTGCTGCCCCGTCCTCCTCACACCTGCAGTCCTCCCCTCACTCCCTGCCCTCTACCATGTCTTCCTCACACCTGCCTCTCAAGCTGGCTTCCTGTCCTGCCAACCTCTGCACAGCTGTGGCTTCCTCTGACCCCAGGACTCACTGTCACCTCCAGGGAGCACATATTTGCCAGTGTAGTTATCTGTTAATCCTCCCACCACCACACCACCACCACTGCCAACCCTGACCAGGAGCTGTGGCTGGTTCTGCTTACTGTAGCCAATGCTCTGGGTAAGATGTCAAGTACAAGGCAAAAGGAAAATGGAAGGCCCAGGGAAAATGGAAGGAGATGAAGTTCATTTAGGTACACAGTGTTTTCAGTCCATGGATGTAAGCGATCTTAGAAAAGTTTTGTAGAAAATATGAATTAGGGAAAAACTGTATATAGCTTACTTTTGGGGGCACCAAAATAAATCCATTTTATTTTGCATGAACTTTGGGAAGCACCCTCGTATTTGTTGGAAGGACAGCAGGTGAACTGTTTGTGGTATCCCTACCCGGGCTGCTGTCACTGGAGCTGTCTTTTCTCGACCCAACCTCCAGCAGGACACTCATGTATGTACTACACAGTCAGGCACGTGCCCATGGGGTGGCAGGACCCTGAATCCCCTGAAGAGCAGGAAGTCACCCAGGGGATTTGTGGCAGAACTCATTCCTAAACTCTCATGGAGTGTGGCCCCTCAGTGTTGTCATCTACCAAACGAGGACGATCAAAACTGTCATGCTCACAGTGTGTGTGTTTGGGGGGGGGGTGTATTCATTTGTGATGACATGTTCTAAAGCAAAGAAAGCTATGTTTGTGGTTATTGTGGTGGCAAGATGTCTGTTTTCTCCCTGGAATGAATCAGGATGAGGTCTAGCTGGCAGTACCAAGGCATGGTGGTTTTGGAGTGAGAGAGTCTTGGTTGTAGATCCTGCTGGCTTCCTCACCCTCTCTGGAGTTTTGTGCGCATGTCAAAACCTCAGTTTTCTTATCTACAAATTGGTGATAAGGATACCTCCCTCTGAGAGGCTCTTAAAGACAAGTGAGCTAGTGTTAGGGAAAAGCACTTGGCCTCTGGTGAGCACTCAATTATGACTTCACAACGAAGTGAGGCACAAGCGATGCCCCTAGACTGAAGTGCCCGTGAGGATTAAAAAGGGTGAGACATGCAATCCTTTTAGCAAACCACAGTGCATGCATGCGTAATAGAAGCAGGCTCAATGGGCGGGTGTCTAGGGCTAGTGGTTAAGATGCCTCTTGGGACACGCATCATTCCTTGTCAGAGTGCATGGGTTCAAGTCCCGGCCCTGCTACTGACCCCAGCTTCCTGCTAGTGTGCACTGCAGCAGACAGCACGTGATGGCTCAAACAGTTGTGTCTGAGAGGGAGACTTGGCTCTGAGCTTTATCCTGGCTCAGCCCTGTTGGTAGCAAGCATCAGGGGAGTGAACCAACACATGAAACTTCTCTCTCTCTCTCTCTTATCTTCTAGCCTTTCCAGAGAATTTAAAAATCAGTCAGTCAACCAATAGGCAGTGCACCAAGAGAGCTGGCTCAGGAGGGGAGTGTGTGGGAGGCAAAGGAAGCCTGACCCGCAGGAGGGATGGGTAAGGGCACAGCCTGAGCCTCATCTGCAGGTGTAAGGGGGTTGGGGGACTGTTACAAGGAGAGGGAGCAGGTGTGTTCTGGTGTTCCCCACCACCGAGGAAGGAGCAGCAGCTTGACCTAAGAAACAGCTCTCTAAGGTGTCCAAGCACACAAGAAGTAGAACTGCTGTTGCTGGCAGTGATGAATGGGGACATTTTGGCTCAGGGTCTCTGTGGAGGGCAGTCCTGAATGGCCCTCTCCCTCAGGAGGCATAGGTGCCTGATCTGGGGTGCCTTTCTGGGAATGGGATCTCACATATTTCTCATTCCTGTCTATGGCTTTCTCAACTACAGTAGAACCCTCGGACTTAACAGAAAGAAATGGAAAGGATGCCAGCATGTAATGAAGAGAGGGAATTGCTGTGCCCCATATCCAGGACAAAGATGAGTCCAGACGGGAAAAACAGGCTTAACTGACCTCCAGAATGGTGGGAGTGAGAGAGGAACCATGCAGGTTGCATGTGTCCCCATTTGCTGGCAAGGAAGTAGACAGGCATGCTGGGAGACACCAAGCAGCTCTCCACCCACCAGGGATGGTGGCCTGTCTCTGGATCTGAGCTGCTGCTGATGCTGGGAGGCAGCTGAGGCTCTGGGAGTGCAGGAGATACCTAGCAACAGCATAGCTCTGCTGCCCTGAAGTCCCAAAGCCTCTGAAGCCTGCAGCCAGCATGGCCAGGGGCGATGTGTGTACTGTCTGACTGCATGTGATGCGGGGGGCTTCTAGGAGGCCAGGAGCTATAGAGCTGGGCTACCCTGCCCTGGCCATCTCGGGCACTAGGGCAGGGCAATGGGCTGGGAACTGGACAACCCTGCTCAGCAGCACTTGCGGTGACCCTGGGGGTTCCCCCCTCCTCATCCTCCCATCTTTTCCCTGCACAGCAGAGGCTCCCCCAGGGAGGATGTAGGTGTGTGAGCCCCTGGGGACAGTGTCCCACCATGACTGGAGCCCTGGCCTGGCAGCCTGGATTCCACAGGCTGCCCTGGGTCTGGAGTGTGCTTCTGGCCTGGGACAGCAGGCAAGTGGTAGTGGAGCAGCACCCATTAGAGAAAGAGCATCAAATGGAACACACTTCTCCCTTTTGCTGTTATTGCTGCTCCTCACACCCTTCCCCCTGCCTCCCCCCCACCCCCCGGTAATTTGGGGGGAAAAACAAAAATCAAAATGCTGTGTTTGGATTCCTGTGCAGGGAAGTCTTGGCCCTGCTCCCAGACTACTGCTGTGCAGGAGAACTGGCAGTCTTGGGGTTTCTTCCTGCCCCAGAATTCTGCCCTGGATCTGGGGACGCCAGCAACCCCTGGGCTCCCACTCCCGGTTTCGCCTCCCAGGGTTGTGTGTGTTTGTCACCTCCTCATTCAGTGACATCCAGGCTCCAGGAGATCACCAGCCTGTAGTCACTTGGCTCTGGGACTCTTCCCTCACAGACACCTGCCCCTGTGCCCAGGGACCTGGCCTGGCCCCTATTCAGCTTGCTCAGTCACAGTGCTGCTAGCCGAGACCAGCACGGCCCCCAGCTTTGTGATGTCCCATGGGCTGAGCAGTAGGTGGCAGTGGCACTGCTCTCTACCTCTGTCTTGTGTGTGTGTGTGGGGGGGTGTCTTGTAGCTCTGTGAAGCCACTCATTGGGAAGCTCGGGGCAGGGCTGAGAGTCCAGGCTTTCCTCCACAGGAGATGCTGCACTCCCCAGCCGTCCGCTGTGTGAGCAGGCCAGGGAGAGATGGGAGACCAAGGCGGAGCCTGAGTGGTATGTTCGGCACTGCCTCATCTTTCCTGTCCTTGCTGGGTTTCCTCCTCACAGCTGCCCACGAAACAAGGTAGAGGCAGCTCAGAAAAGGCTGGGACTCGTCCAGGGTCCCCGGGTGAGGCAGCTCTAAAGCCCATGTTGCTCTCACTGCTGGCTGCTTCAAAGAGAAACTCACCTGCTGTTTGGTTTGGGTTAAAATTTGTTATATGAAGAGAGAGGGATTGATCTTCCACCTGCAGGTCCACTCCCCAATGCTCATTGTTCATTGACTGCTCCAATCCAGGAGCCAGAACTCTGGGTCTCACACACTGGTAACACCTGGACCATCTACTGCTGCTTTTTCAGGTGCATAAGCCAGGAGCTGAATTCAAAGTGGGGAATTTGAAATATTGCACATGGTAGCTTAGGTCACTATACTATCACAATAGCTCCTTGAACTTCTATTCTTTTTTCTTTCGTGTTTTTCTTTTCTTTTCTTTTCTTTCTTTCTTTCTTTCTCTCTATTTCCTTCTTTTCCTTCCTTCCTTCCTTAAGATTTATTTATTTGGAAAGACTTGACAGGGAAAGACACAGAGAGAAAGATCTTCCATCTGCTGTTTCTTTCCCCAGATGTCTGCAATAGCCAGGGCTGGACTAGTCCAAAGCCAGCAGCCAGGAGATTCATCTGGATCTCCCACATAAATGGTAGGGGTCCAAGTACTTGGATCATCCTTTCCCAGACTGTCAGCAGGGAGATAGACTGGAAGTAGAGCAGTGGGGACACAAATGAGCACCCGTATGGGATGCTGGCACTGCAGGAAGCAGCTTTTCCTGATACACCACAGTGCTATCCCTTCCCCTACCCCCTACTGCCATCTGCTTTTGACCTGGGAGCTAGGGAAGAGAAGGGTTGGAAGGTGGGGAGGAGTGGCCGTGTGTGCTGCTGTGTGCATGCACCTGTATATGTGTGCATGTGTGGTTTGTGGTGTGATTGGGGAATGGTTTTTCCAGGTGATGGTGTATTCATGCCCTCAGACTGCCTGAGCAGTGTCTGACGCTAAACAGCCCAAGACGGAACCCAGGGCCAATACTTGCCAAAAATGCAGTTCCCGACTCTAGTCACATGGGGAGCTCTGTGATCGCAGGCAGGTCTGCCCCCAGCTGTGCCTCCATTTCTCCACTCCCACTAGCCTTCAGCAGTCTCCTCGTCTTGGTGTTCTGGGCTTCTAATGATTGCGTTTCCTCAAGCCCAAGCACCATTGCTTTAAGACAGGCCATTAGTTCAATTGTAGCATGCTGAGGATCCGCTGGGAAATAACATTTGCAGTCTGAGCCCCTTTATCACAGGCTTTAATATCCAGGCTGTGGGGAGATGTGCATCTTAGGATGAAAGCGTCGTGACAAACTCTGTCACCTTGGGGTTTGCCTGCCCAGTTGTGGGGATGCCCCTTCTGGACTTGGCCAGGGTCTGGCACTGAGAATGGACTCACTGAGGTGGGCAGGTGTGTGTCTGCGCTCCTGAGCTCCTGAGGCCTGGGCATTCCCTTACTAGACCTGGTGCCCTCCTCCCCAGGTTGGATGACAGGATTGAGGGTGCCCGTGAGGAGATGTGTGTGTGTGTGTGTGTGTGTGTGTGTGTGTGTGTGTGTGCACGCGCGTGTGCAAGGGGGGAAATTCTGAGCTGGACATAGCTCCACCCCCTTGCCTGCTCCCACTCAGTTTGTGCTCTTTCTCTCAGTCAACGACAGTTCCAGGAAAAGGTAACATCTGCAGCCAGTGTTCCAGTGACCATCCCTGGCCTGGCCAGGGGCAGGGTCTCACCCCGGAGAGCCTGTGGCCAGAGTGCCCAGCCAGACCCTGACTTCCCTACATGATCCCTGCATGCACATACCCACAAACCACACCTGTCCCCATGTACGCACACACACACACACACAAGTGTATGCGCACACACATGCAAGTGCATGCACATCTAACATCCATACACATGCACCATATGTCTACACCTCAAACCATGGATGTCCCCACACATGCATACACACATACTCCATACAATACCCAGTATACCTACACCACGCCGTACACACCCTCAGAAACACATACACTGCACACTTATTACCATACACAGATACATGCACATCTAACATCCTGTACTCAGCCCCACAGACATACAAGCATACACATGTACCACACCCCATATATAGTCCCACTCCCCACACCATTCCACAATATGCCTCCCATCCAAATAGCTGCACATGTGCGTACACACACAAATATACAATTCTCCTACTTGCAAGAATCACATCAAAGGCTTTTTAAAAGGTCACAGAAAATGGAATCAGAAGATAAGTTTGTTTTTATCTTTACTCTGTTTTTAAGATTTATTTCTTTACTTGAAAGAGAGCAACCAAGAGAGAAGGAGAGACAGAGAAAGAGTCTCCTTTCATTGGTTCATTTTCCAAATGACTGCGATAGCCATGCCTGGGTCAGGCTGAACCCACAGGGACACCAGTTGGTGTCCCAGCTGCTCCACTTCCCATCCAGCTCTCTGCTTATGGCCTGAGAATGCAGCAGAGCATGGGCCAAGTCCTTGGGATTCTGCACCTGGTGGGACACCCAGAAGAAGCTCCCAGCTCCTGGCTTCAGATGGACTCAGCTCCAGCCATTGTGAGCATTTGGGAAGGGAACCAGCAGATGGAAGATCTTTCTGTCTCTCCCACTCCCTGTAAACCTGCCTTTCCAATAAAAATAAATACATCTTTGTTTTAAAAAAGAACTCCGTTTGGACATCTCACATGGTGGTAGGGACTTAGGTACATGATCCATCTTCTGCTACTTTCCCAGGAACATTTAGCGGGAGCTGAGTTGGAAGCAGAGCAGCTGAGACTCAAACCAGTGCTCTGATATGGGATGCTGGTGAGACAGGTGGCAGCTTAACTTACTACACAGCAGTAGTCTTACACAAAAACCTTTTAAGTCCACACATCCAGGATGTTTTTAGAAGTTTATGAAAACATTGTCCATGCCTGCAATGATGGACATATGACTATTTATGGAGAACTATCCTATAGTAATAATGTAGGAGAACTCAGTGAGGGGAGAGGGAATTGGGAAGGGGGTAAGGGAAATTCCATATGCCCTGGAAAAAAATTCCAGGGCACATGGAACTGTATCATAAAATGATAATAATAATAATAATAATACCAATAATAAAAAGAAGTAAAATTTTTAAAAAGAAGTTTATAAAAATATTTTATATTTTAAAAACTATAAATTTCAATCTTTTGGGAGCAAAATAAACTTACTTGTTAATTCTATTTTCTATATAACTTTCTGAAGTCCCTCATGCAGCACACAGCTGAGTCAGCCTTCATATGCAGGCGACTCACCTTCATGAAGGCAGGGAGCTCCTGCCCTTTGTTCCCTGGACCAGTACTCCAAGGGGGAAGGAGCCATGACAGGGGACAAAGTCCCCCGGGCTTCCTAGCCTTAATGGGGGGGAGATGGAGAGCACAACAGCTGCCACACTACCCCAGCCACTTTTTCTCACCTCCACGGCAGCCCAGCACACTGTATACGTGCCCAGCTCTAGGACATCCAGATGAGTCTAATTCAGTTTTCAAGCCCAACTCAACTAACAATTTAGGACAGTTGACCATTCCACCTGCTCTGCATCACTCAATCCACATGGATTAACCCCAGTGTTGCACACCCCCACTGGGCAGATTTAATTAGGCAGAAAAACTGACCTGGAGCCTCCAGGGACCTGGAGCCTGGATGCCAGCCAGGGATCCCGAGTGGCCAGCCCATGCCCTGGTGCCATCAACTTTGCCCCACCTCAATGTGCACGGAAGGGACCCAGTCCAACCTACACTTGATTCACGAAGAAATAGGCCTGGGAAGGGCAGGTGATTTGCCAAGGGCCCACAGCAAGTGAATGGCCAGACCAGAATGTTGGTCCTAACACCACAATACAAATCCTCTCCTTGTTCCTGAGATGCCAAGAACACAGATGCCCACAACAAGCCCCTGAACAGCTCCGAAAGGCAGGAATCTCTTAGTGAAGATGACTGGGGCATAAATAATTCATGAATGAGAATCGTCACACATCTTGGTCATTTTAATAGATAGTAAATTGTCATTCTTGATTTATGGTTTCAGGGGCGGGGTAATGATAAAAATAACTTGGGGATTTAGAAGATGTCTTCTTAAGTCAACAGATCGTTAGTGGGTTTGTCAGACTTTACAAAGCCAACTGCCTCACCATCCTGGTTACCATAGAAATGAGATGCCTCGCTCTGTTGCCATAGCTACCACTTTCTAGAACACAATTGGTGGGTCTCTCATGGTTTGTGATTTGGTTCTTGGGAGAGAAAAATAAAAGACAACAGAAACTACAGCTTGAGTTTATCCTGCATTGCAGCCACATCTTGGCTACATTGTCTTGAAATTTCAGAGTGGCCACTCAGGAGTACAAACTGGATGACAACTACCCTGTCACCCAGGACAAAAGCCCCTACCCTGGCAAAAACCCTCTGTGTCTCAGGCTGGCCTGGATTCTAGGTGTGGCAGGCTCAGCTACTGCAAGGGTGGAGATAGGAGACATGTCTGGCAGGTGACAGGAGGCCTGCAGATGATGGGCAGGGCCCAGAGGCAGCACAATGCAGGAGCTGGCACACCTGGTCAAGCAGGCTGAGTGTCTCCAACGAGGCTGCGGAGGCTGAGGCAAGGCAGGCTGGAACTGCTGTACTGAGGGAGATGCAGACTCTGAGTCAGTCGCCAGCCAGTGGGAGTGGGGTGGCCAGCGGGACAGACAGGAAGCTGTCGGGGGCAGGGGCAGGGAGCCGGCTGGAAAGCAATGCCCGTAATATGTGTGTGCTGAGTGTGCATGTCTTGGGGTGCAGTGCTATGTCTCAGGGAATTCTGTGGGAGTTCCTGGCCTTCTGTGGATGTGTGGCTATGACACTGCTGGAGTGTGCCTGTGTGTGCAATACCCATGCTTAGGTAACAGACGAGGCATTTTCATAGATGCTGTTCTATGAGTCTGTCACCAGGGTCATGGCTTCTTGCCACTGAATGGCAGGGGGATTGGAAGGCAGAGCTTCAGTCCTTGCCTGTGACCTGGCCCTGGTGGTAGCAGCCCAGAGTTGCTGCAGTGGCTGTTCAAGGCTTGCTGCCTTTGACCTCCTAGCAGAGGTTCCTTTTCTGCCTGGTCTACTGATCCAGCATCCCTCTCCCCTCACTCACGCCCTCCCTCTATCTGAGCAGGTGGCCAAGGCTGCAGTCGTCAGCAGCTGCCTGAGCAAAGCTGGAGATAGGGTGGGCAGCATCCCTGCTCTAGTGGCTACTCTTGCCTCAGTGCTGACAAGTCCTGGGCAATCCAGTGCCCCCGCTCCCCATCACTGGGGTTGGACATACCTACCCTTACTGCTTTCTGGGCTATAGGTGATGCACTCCAGGACACAATCATTCAGATGCAGCCACGCCCTCTGCCCTGTGAGCAAGGCTGTGATTTCAGCTTCCAGAGCTTTGGTGATACAGTGGTGAAGTGTCGGTTCTAGACCTGAGTGGTCTTGGGTCCCCTTCTCAGCTTCCTCACTAGCTATTTGACTTTAGCCTGATCCCTGCATCCATCTGCCTCTGGATTTCCTTTAGGACACAGTGGGGACATGACCACCTGTCTTTGCCAGGCTGCTGCAAGAGGTAACGGCCCTTAGTAGGTCCCCAAGCTTTGGAAGCTTTTCTCCTTTCTGTGTTCAGCTAGCCCTGGCAGAGAGCTGGACCCTTAGGTGAACTCCTGCTGGTCTCTTGGCTTAGGAGAATTTCAGGGTGTAAGCAAGCTCCTTTAAGGGCCCTCCATGGGTCCCTTGTGCCTGGCCATTGCTGAGGCTCTGCTTGTGACAGCAGTGGAGGCTGAGAAGGCAGGCACTCGGCCTATCTATAAGAGGAGGCCCAGCTTCTGCCCCACCTGTCCCCACGTCTTAGCTTCTGGCTCTAGACCTGGCTTTTGCTATCTGTTCTCCATCCCTCACTTCATGGCCCTGGGGCCAAGACAGGAAAGAACCTTGAAGGTTGCCCATTGGCTCTTGATAACCCTAATCTTAGAAGGCCTAGCTTCTTTCTGGGCCTTTCAGAAAGGAGTTTCCCCATGAGGATTTGCATTGTGACAGGGACAAGTGAAATGAGAGCTCAGAGGGCCTGGAGCTTCATAAGGGAGTTAGGAGACTCCCTGAATGCCAGCAGCCTGTGTGGCTATTCCCATGGGCCAACCCCACACTAATGAGCCAAAGCTGGAGACAGATTTGTAGCCTCCCTGGAGGTGGATATAGAAACTCCTTGGTGGTGGTTGTGAAGTACCTACATTTGCTGCCTCCTGGGGGCTCCACAGCTGCCAAGTGGAGCCTCACCCCAAGGGAAGACTAGTTAGTGGGGCAGTGCAAGATGAAAGAGATTTTTCCAGACACAATGGACAGTGAGATTCTCAAGTAGAAGGAACAGCAGATGCAAAGCCATGGAGACGGGGAGACTGTGGTCAGAGAGGCAGTATTGTCTGCAGTAGGAATGTTGGGTTGTGTAGGGAGGGGACCCTGAGAAGTCAACTGAGGCCAGGGAATATTGAATCCCGTGTGCCAGGCTGAGAGGTTGGGCTTTTGCTCTTTGGGCAGCATGGACAGAGGTAGGGCTGGAATTTCCAAGGGTGTCTCCCTCTGGCAGCTGTGTGGAGGACAGGCTAATAGTAGAGACTGAAGCCTAAGGCTTGCTCTGATAGCCATGGCCCAGCAGAGGAGGGTGGATGTGAGAGTTTGGGGAGGATGTTTCCTGGCTGATGGGACAGAATGATTGAAAGCCCTAATGTGCAGGGGACTCGACCTCTTGGTGTCCCTGAGCCATTCACAATGTGTGTATTCCTCTCCTCTCGTATAAAGTCCAAGGCACTGGGCATGACTGGGGGTGACATGACCTGCCTTTGGGAGGCCTGGGCGGTAAATGCCAAGTTCCAGGATGAGGCTCCCCAGAAAGAACCAGCGGCCAGATAACTAGAAAGCAGCTCTGGTGACCCTGGCAATGGGAAGAGCTCTGTAGCAAGGCAAGCTAGAGTCACAGGTGGTGGCCTCTTGCAATTTTTCCGTCCTTACTCTCCCAGGCTTCCTCTGTGGTACCCTCGCTCTGAGCTCTGTGGATCCTGAAACAAAAGCTTTCTGGGGGTGGAAGGCCTGGTGTGAAGCATCTTCTGTGCCTCTCTTGTGGGCACACAAATCACTTTCACTTTTTTCCAACTTCACTATTTTTATTCATAGGGCTGAGGGAGCTCATCTTTTTGGTCCATCACACTGTATTTGTCTCTGTATGTGTCCTCCCTTAACTAAGCAGGGCCGGCCTCCCTGAGACTGGGTTAGCTCTGTGCTAGCATAACATGGTGCCTAGTGAGGAATGGAAGTAAGAGAGTAGATATGTGTGATCCACTGGGTGGCTGGGTAGAAGAGCAAGGGAAGAAAGAGTGGAAGAAAAAGGAGAAGGGGATAAGCCATGGGGGGAAAGAGGGGAGAAGAATAAAAGGTAGAATATACAGAATAAAGGAAGGGAGAAGGAACAAGAAAAGATGAAATGTGAAAGGATGTGTGGATGGACAGAAGGAAGGCAGGAAGGGAGAGAAGGAAGGAGGAGTAGATGGACAGATGTGTGAATGGGGCTGTGGAGGAATGGATGGATGGAAGGGAGAGCAGGAGGAGGGAGGGAAGGAGGAGAATGAATGGACAGAGTGAGGCGTGGGTGACTGGAAAGGGTGATGCACCCGGTGACACCTGAATGCAGCCCATGGTAAAATTCTCTCAAACCCACACGGAGCTCCAAGGCCAGCAGGGCTGTCGCTGCCCTGTGCCTGGAGACTGGCAGCTTTCTACCCATTTCTGGACCTCAAGCTTCCCCTCCCAGCAGTGGGGGGGTCCTGGCCTGGATCACTCCTGAAAGGCTGTCACTCTTCAACGCTGACTCTGTCCCTTTCCTCAACCAAAAATGTGGTTTCAAAGATCCCTGCAAAGTCTGGTGCTGGCCATTGCCTACCCAGAGAGGGCTGTGGTGGAACATCCATGGCACGCCCCCACTCCTCCTGGGCCTGGGCAAGGAAGGGGCTTGAGCACCTAGGAAGTTCCTGGAGGCAGGGAGGCCGCCCTCTGCTTGGCCACCCTTGCTATAAGCAGGCTGAGATAGAAGGGACAAAGATGAGAGATGTGGGTTTGAGGGGCCTGATCCCCCTCTGAATTCTTTGCAAACTTGAATTCCCTAAGGGGACTTTTCACTCTACAAGTTCAATGAAGAGACCTGGTGGATGCCTTCCTTTACAGGGAGCCAGGCTGCTTCCTGTAGGTGGCCCCAGATTTAGATTTAGGGATGGCACAGGGAAAGATAGGACAGCGTGGCGGGTATAGTGAGCCCTGCCTGGCAGCAGTGGAGGAAGGCCATGCCATGTGCGGTGCCAGCCTGGGTTGGTCAGGGGGACCCTCCTGCACAAGTCTTGGCCTGGGAGCTCCCTCACCCTACTAGATCCGCCCCGCCCCATGGGGTGGTCCGCGTTTGCCGGCCCACCCTCTGACGCTGTGTTTCTCGCCCCGCCTCCCCCGCAGTATGTGGCCTTTGCTTCTCTGTTCTTCA
Source organism: Ochotona curzoniae (assembly GCF_017591425.1). Classification (NCBI taxonomy): domain Eukaryota; kingdom Metazoa; phylum Chordata; class Mammalia; order Lagomorpha; family Ochotonidae; genus Ochotona; species Ochotona curzoniae. Next base: position 359,961 of record NW_024466409.1, read on the forward strand.
TCCTGGTCTCCATCACTACCTTCTGCCTGGAGACGCATGAGCGCTTCAATCCCATCGTGAACAAGACGGAGATAGAGAATGTGCGCAATGGCACGCAGGTGCGCTACTACCGCGAGGCCGAGACCGAGGCCTTCCTCACCTACATCGAAGGCGTCTGCGTGGTGTGGTTCACCTTCGAGTTCCTCATGCGCGTCGTGTTCTGTCCTAACAAGGTCGAGTTCATCAAGAATTCGCTCAACATCATCGACTTCGTGGCCATTCTGCCCTTCTACCTGGAGGTGGGGCTCTCGGGCCTGAGCTCCAAGGCTGCCAAGGACGTGCTGGGCTTCCTGCGCGTCGTGCGCTTTGTGCGCATCCTGCGCATCTTCAAGCTCACGCGCCACTTCGTGGGCCTGCGCGTGCTGGGCCACACGCTGCGCGCCAGCACCAACGAGTTCCTGTTGCTCATCATCTTCCTGGCTCTGGGCGTGCTCATCTTCGCCACCATGATCTACTACGCTGAGCGGATAGGGGCGCAGCCCAACGACCCGAGCGCCAGCGAACACACGCACTTTAAGAACATCCCCATCGGCTTCTGGTGGGCCGTGGTAACCATGACGACGCTGGGCTACGGGGACATGTACCCGCAGACGTGGTCCGGCATGCTGGTGGGGGCGCTGTGCGCGCTGGCGGGCGTGCTCACCATCGCCATGCCCGTGCCGGTCATCGTGAACAATTTCGGCATGTACTACTCCTTAGCAATGGCTAAGCAGAAACTACCAAAGAAAAAAAAGAAGCATATTCCTCGGCCGCCGCAGCTGGGATCTCCCAATTATTGTAAATCAGTCGTAAACTCTCCACACCACAGTACTCAGAGTGACACATGTCCGCTGGCCCAGGAAGAAATTTTAGAAATTAACAGAGCAGGTAGGAAACCTCTTAGAGGCATGTCCATCTGACCTTTCACCTCCGCCCCCGGTAGCGATGTTATGATTCCAGATTCAGCCAGACTGCTTCCTTAGTTCCGGGGGGCCAGCCCGGATGCCGCACCCAGGTCTTGAGGTGTGGAGCCTGGGGGCGCAGGGTGGTGCTGGGCAGCCCTGTTCACAAGGCGAGAGAGCCCTCCCTGCCGGCCCTGGGGAAGGGGCCTGATGCGTTGGGCTCCGGGCCCAGCCAGCGGGACAGCAGCGGGAGGCCATGAGGTGGCTGAGGACTCTCTTAGCAGGGATGCTGCCTAGAGGCAGAGGCCAGCTCCTAACTTGGTGCCGGGGCGGGGCAGGTGTGGTTCAGAAGTGCCAGATGGCTTTTTGCTTCGATCTTTACTTAGGCAAGGCTCCCTCTAGGCTGCTGTGGATGGCAGACATGGTATGGTGAAGTGGGATGGGGCAGGGGAGTCCCTCAGCCCTGACAGAACCTGGCTCCCTAGCTGAATAGACCTCCTGCTGTGATTGTAGCTGCCTGACAGCTCTCTCCTCTAGCCCTCCGTGATGAGCACTCACCCCATAGCATGCCAAACCAACCAACTCATCTTCCACCACCACTCTAGAGTTTTAGCATTTATCTTTAGGAACCTGTTGGAGTGACTCTGGCTTTCACATGGTCTGTTGGGGTTGATGGTCGAGTGGGTGTTTCCGGTGACCTCCTGATGGAAGCGGCCGGCCAGCCGGTGAGCAAAGGGCTGGAGGAGAGGAGCTTAGGTGACCGCTCCCCAGGCCTGCAGCAGCAATACCAGCCATCCCAAATGGTGTGCAGGGCCACTGGCCGGGCACACTCCCCAGGGGTGGAGGGTGGGGGGAGGGTGGCAGCAATACTAGTCACCGTGGGATATATTCTAATATTCCATGGCTAGTGGTTTGTTATGGGACTATCTCAGTTTTATGAGAATCTGCACATAGCACATAAAGTTGATCCCGGGGCTCTGGTCAGAAGATAAGAAACCCATAGTCTACCTCTACCCATGGAAAACCATCACCTTGTTCTTTGGACCCAGGAAACTCAGTGGAGCAGATGCCCCAGAGAAGAAGGGCAGTGCTGAGCTGAGCACGAGCACAGGGGAGTGGGAGGTTGACCCTAAAGACCCCATAGCACTGAGTCCGCCATGGGCATCCTGTGCCTGGGATCTGGTTGGTGCGGCTCCAAGCAAGGACGCTTGTCCCAGGCTGGAGTGGCTTCCCCTGGCTTACTTCCCTGCAGACGCGCTCTCTGACCCACCACCCCGCCTCATCCTGCCATGGTCCTCTGTTGATGGCTGTGCCAACCAGCACAGTGGCCTGAGGCCCTCCTTTCTGTCCCCTTCATCTTAACCCTCTTCCCCTCCTTGTCCTGGATTCCTGGAGGCACCTGAGAAGAATGTGGACTGATACACCAGGCTGGACTGGGCTGGGCTGGGCAGGGGGCTTAGAAGCTGAAGCAGTGTATCTGGGGGAGGGCCAGGTTGCAGCTCAGCAAGGTGGGCCATGTGTGCTACCTCTGCATTGGGAGTTAGCTGAGCCACAGTCAGATCCAGGCCTTGGCTGGCTGCATAGGAACCCCAGTGGGAAACATTCAGCCAGATGGGCCTCCCCATGGTCCCTGCAATGCACCCACCCCATCACTGGACCCCTAAGGATCAATGTCCCAAGTAGGGTGCTGCAGGCCAGCCCAGCAAGGACACTCTGTTCACTGTAGGCTGGCAACTTCCTCTGTACTCCAAGCAAAGACAGTGCCCACCCATTCACTAGGAGGGACACACACACATGTTCAAGAGTCATTCAGACATGCTCACTAGCTTGTACTGGGGACACAGGTGACAGCAGCCATGCAAAGCCCTTGCACTCCCCTGGGCTCCTCTGCAGTCCCGTTGTCCCAACCCCAGGTTTCAAGGACCCAAAAAGCACTGCCTTGGTTGGTCTTTATAACCTAGCAACCCCAGGGGTCCAGAGTGCTCTGTCTTCCTCCCTGCTCCCTTCCTGTGCATTTGATTCATCTGGGGATGTTGGTGCTGTCCCAGAGCCCAAACCTGCCCCTGCTCATCTGGACCGCCCCCCTCCACCACCCCACTGCTAGTCAGAGCCCCACCCCTCACAAACCCCTCCTGCCTCCACCTACTGGCCTGAGACCTTCATCTTCTACCACTGGAAGGACATGTGGCCTATAGGGGGCATCCTACCACATCTGTGCACCACTGGGTTCCTTCCTCATCCATGCTCTCCATGTAGCTCTGTCCTTGCTACTCATGGGATTGAAGGAGAGTTTGTGAGAGGGTGAAGGGTAGGCCATGGTAAGGCAGGCAAGCGGGAGGGTGGAGACCGGAGTACAGGAAATGTTGGGAGATGCCGAGCCCATGGGCCCCTTACATGCTCACTTGCACCCCGTGAGCAGCCCAGCAGTCTCACCTGAGTCTGAGGTTCTCTAATTCCACGTACCCAGCCCAGAGTGGGGTCAAGTACACTCCTCTGAGCCCTGAAGACATCCCAGCCCCACAGTGTCCTCCAGGCCAGGAAATCGGGCTGAGGCAAGAGCCTGCAGCTCTCACCAATAGCATTCTCCCTCACCCCAGCTTGGGTCACTCCAAAGTATCAGTCTGTGTGTCTGTGCCAAGGGTGGCTGTTCTCTGGGCCCTAGCTGCTGTGTCCTGAGTGTTTGGAGGTCCTGTCTGAGGGGAAGGGTTGGTCCTCACCCTGCTGCTGGGTGACACTGGGGGATGCATGGGGCTCATGGCACAGGAGGAGCCGCCTGGTTCCTGGAAGAGCCTCCCTCCCCCACGCCTCTGTGGGCACCCAGAGTTGCCCCGTCCTGCCATGTCCATTCACGTGTGTGTTGTCCATCTCTGCTCCTGTGCTGTGGGTCAATCCTTTGTGGTGCAGAAGGGCTCCTTGTAGGAGAGCAGGAGGTGGCAGGTGGGGTGGGGTGGGGGAAGGCTGCAGGCACCCAGGGCAGCCTGAGATGCCAATAGAAATTGCTTGCTTGGCAGGCCCCCGGGGAGTGACCACTGTGGTCTCAGGGCTGGAAGTGGCCGTGGGGGTGGGTGGGCTGCTCTCCTCTGGGACATGGGGTTGTGTACGGGGCTGAAAGGTTGTCAGGAACCAGCTGTGGCACTGGCAGCTGGGATCACGAGAGGGGTCTCTCTTGCCTTTTGGGCAGGCAGAGGGGCAGAGATAGCAGAAATAAGCGGTGACTTAGAGGGGCCAAACATGGTTGTTCCTTTCTGTGTTGTTCACATTTCCACTTTCTCTCTCTCCACTAATCATGTTTCTCTCTCTCTCTCTCCTGTTTTGTTGCATGACTTGTGCCAGTTCTTGTGATTTTGTCTGTCCCAGATTGTCCCCATTAAACCTGGGACATTTTATTCTGAGTCCCCAGCTGGGCATATCCCTCGAGATTTAACCCAAGAAAATGCCCATCCACTCCCCTCTCACCCCAGTCCAGCCCTGCGTGTGCCCCAGGGCGCCCGCTGCTGGTGTCAACAAGTAAGTACGTGATTGGTGGTGCCTGGAGATGGGGCAGTCGCCAGCCACCTGCTGGCCGAGGGCCTGGCCGTATGGGGTCTCCTTGCTCCAAAGTTTAAAAAAAAAATGACTCCCCCTGCTCCTCGCGGACACTCATCTCAATCATTTCAAAGCCTGGAAATCATCTCTGAGCCGCTGCCTATGCTGCCATTTCACCATTGCAGGCCTGGGGAGTCTGGTGGGGGCCCGGGGGCCTGGGCCAGGTGAGGCAGGGCCCCCAGGATTCTAGAAAGCAGGGGGAATCGGAGGTTCCTAGCTGTCATCTCATCTACAGGTGGAGGCGGAGCCAGAGGGGACAAGGTGGGAGTGTCTCCCCTGCCCTTAGCATGTGTGCCTCAGACACAGATGATTGGCCTTCTTTGGTTTGTGTCTCTTGCAGTTGTCCTGGATTCTGAGAGCGTCCCAAACCACAGATAAACCAAGAGCCTGAGGATGCCGGGCTTATTCCTAAAGCAAGACTTAAACACCCCCACCCAATCACAGCCCCTCTGCAAAGATAGAAGCAGGTCCCTGGAGTGTCCTGGGAATACTCTCCAGGGAGGGCGGGGTGCCTAGCCTTCATTCCCATCCCCACATTTCCCCCCAGGCCCCGCCAGAGATCCTTGATGGAGACTCCTTGTTCTCTGCCTCCAGAGAGTATCAGTGCAGAACCTGGGGACCCTGAAAAGTTGGTTGTGGGACCCAGGAGACCCAAGAGTATGGAGTGGTGGTGGGCAGAGTACTCAGAGCCCGAGGAGGAGGAGGTCTCAGGCTGCACTATCCCCGTGGAGGCAGAAGCAAGAGACTGAGTGATCACCAAGGCGGTAGACCCCAGCCTTGACACAGGAACAAGTGCTTACCCATCTCCTAGATGGCCGCGGTTTGGGAAAGGTCGGTTACACAGAGTGCTGCAGGTCCCTACTCCCACTTCTTCTCTCCCTCCATCCTGGTCCCCTCCTCTCTCCCCAGCACCCTCCCCCTTCAGCCCAAAACCCTCTGGGAAGGAAGACAGGGACCGAGCAGAGTGGGAGGCAGGTCTGGGCCTATCTGGGGGCACATGTGTGTGTGCCCGCAGACATGCCCTTTGGTGCTAGGCAGCCTAGAGACCCCAGTCATGTGGTATCCCAGTTACCTTGGTAACTGGCCATTCTGGTTGAGAACAGCTCGGGGAGCGAAGCCCCTGGGATTTGTCAAGAAATGCACTGTACGTGAAATGCTTTGCCACCTTGTATGAGAGACTTTTTTTTTAAGTTCCAAAATTATGATGGGATTTTTTGATTTGCTTTATGAATAAACCTGATTGGTCCATTTCTCTTTTGACTGACTGCCTCTTTGTAGTGACATGATGTGTACACGGGTGGTGATCCCACCCCCATGCACGCCAAGTGTGTGCACGTGGGAAAGGACCACTTCTGCGTGTAGTTACATGATGTGAACAGTATCACGGGCGAGTGTCACACTGGGTGGAAACTGTCCCCAGCCCTTTCCCCTCTCTCAAAAGTTGTCAGAGAGCCTCCCTTGGTCATGACCATGTTGGCTTCTTCTTGCCCTCGAGGCTGTCGCCCTTGGTGCACTATTGGAGTTGGAGCCACCTGGGCAAGAAAGGGTCTGCTTGGAGGGCCGAGAATGGGGAAGGATTCAGTTTCTAAGGGTGATGGGGTAAGGGACGTAGACCAGTATTCTGGCTCCCGGAACTGGGAGGGACAGGGCTCCTTGCTCTGGCCGCACTTTGCCCCCAAGCCTTCTCCTGGTTCCTTCTCAGGCTACCACAGAGGACGAGACCTGAATCTCCCCCAGCCCCAGTCCATCAGCTGCTGTTGTCTTCCACATCTCCATTTGCTCTGCTTTGCCGGGGACACTGACGAGAGGAGACAGAGGAACGGGAGTCCCTCCCCCATCCATGTCCCGCCGTCACAGCATCATGCATACATCCCTATTGTGCCTGTGCAAGCTGCCCAAGCCTGCTGGGGCATCCCGGGGGAGGGGAGGCACTGATTGGATTTGTGTGGGGAGCAGAACAGACTGAGCAGCATGGGTCTGTGTGGGCCACAGAGCAGATGTACTGGGCAGATGGGGGTCTGTATGGGGACAGAGATGGCCATGTGGCCTAGTGTTTACAAATGGGTGGGACATCAGAGCCAAAGACTGGCTCCCTGTGGGGAGAAAGTAGACTGTATGAACAGGTCTAGTCTATGTAGGGGACAGAATGTGAAAGTGACCATAGAGGGTCCCTGTGGGACAGGGTAGTCTCAGTGAGCAGGTGGTCTGAATAGGGGACAGCGCAATAGAGACAGAGTACACTCACAGAGCAGGCCTGGTCTGTGCAAGGGGCGGAGCATCAGGGTAGCTAGAGAGCAAGAGACGGCAGGGGCAGGCTGAGTGATCAGAGAGTGTATGGGGGAAGAGGCCAGGGACAGGATGAACCCAGAGATTGGTTGGGTTCCAAATGGCAGTGGAGTAGAGTTGGTTGGGTGTTTGAATGGGGTTAGGGAAACTTGTTCAACTGCTGCAGATGGATGCGAGGTGACCAGGCTCTGGTGGGCAGCAGAGGGGCCTGCAGAGGCCACCTCTCTGTACTGGAGTGTTCTGCGTGTCTGTCTGTCTTCTCCCCAGCTCTGTGTTTGGCCTCTCCCTTTGACTGCATCCACACCATCCTGTGTCATCTGCCCTGCTGGAAGCCCCAGGCCCAGCCTAGGGCACACACCTGCTGGGCCCGTCACCACCTCATCTTTTTGCAAACTTTGAGCAAGCCCAGGAGTGCCCTGCCCCCAGCACAGTGGGCAGCCTCTAGGCTGCCCAGATGAGCTGGGCTCCCTCTGCCAAGCCCCGATTCCTCCTCTGTCCTCGGGAGGGCTCCCCTCTGCTGAAACCCACCCCCCCCACCTCTGGCCTATCCCCTTCCTCCCCCTCCCCCCCATAACTAAATGGTTTTCAGTGTCTCAATAGCTTCTGCTTATATGTTTGAAGATTCCAAACTGAATGGGGAGGTGGCGAAGGCCGCGCTGGCGAACGAAGACTGCCCCCACATAGACCAGGCTCTCACTCCCGATGAGGGCCTGCCCTTTACGCGCTCAGGCACCCGCGAGAGATACGGACCCTGCTTCCTCTTATCAACCGGGGAGTACGCGTGCCCACCTGGTGGAGGAATGAGAAAGGGTATGTAGAGGAAGCCGGAGCACTGCGCAACAGCTGGGCCCGCATCGCGCTCCTGCAAATGGGTGGGCAGGGTGGCGGGGGAGGGGCATGGATGGGCAGGCAGGCCTGCTGAGGGGGGCAAGGATGGAGGGAGTCCCCCAGGGTCAGCCCCTGGCAGGCTGGGTCCCTCTCCCCCTTTGGGACGTCAGGCTGGCACACAGAACTGATGGGCTGGTATTGAGCTAAGGGGAAGAGAGCGAGGGGCTTGGCACAGGCTGGCTGATTTCCTGCTATGGCCCTACAGCAGAGGAAGACAAGCTGGGGTGGCGGGGAGCCCTGACTCCCCCTGGCTGCTCCCACAGGTGGCAGGGCAGGTCCAGGAAGCATAGTGATTGCTCATCTCCTTTGGTGAAGGAGGCCGGAGGGGTGAGCCTGGTCTGCCCAGGGCCCTGCAAGCTGAATTGGCCAAGGTCCTCATTCTGTAAGAGGCCAGTGGGAGGGGGGCTCAAAGACACAGACGACTTGAGGCAAAGCCATCAGCCTTGCAGAGGAAAAGTGGGTGCCAGTCAGAACACTGGTAGTGGCAGCTGGGGAATTTGCCAAGAGAAGGTGGTTAGACAGGGCTGTATGTAGCCCTTTCCACCTCTGGTGCCCACTTGGCCCCTTCCCTGGGTGTGATCACTTTCCCTTTATGGTTGGCGAGGACTGAGATCAGTGGCTCCCATCTCTGCTCAAGGGCTCCTTAGAGTCAGAACTTGACACTTGTAGGAGAGTTGGAGCATGGACAGGGGGAGGGCTTGCAGTGGGGCCCAGAACAGCCTTGCTCAAGACCCCAGGCACTGTCCTGGGCCGGGAAGGCAGAGCACGCCTTCTTGGTGAACAGAGTGGCTGGGCAGCTTGTGCATGTCTTGGAGCGCCTCACATAGATGCATGCTGACCTGGGTGAGCAGGCTGGGTCAGGGGTTTTGAGCTATAGTTGGTGTAGCCAGTGGCCATTCACAACTGCTCCAGTGTTGAAATGGTTAAGCCATTCAGAAAGAAAACAGGGAATCCACAATCAAAGACAAACCCAGAAGAGGAAAGGCAGGCTTCACAGAGATGAGAGAAAATGCTTAGCTGTGCCCACCTGATCTAGGCAGGTCCCTGGTTCTCAACCCTGCCTGGAGGTCCCTTGGACCAGTGCAGTGAGCCACTCCCCTTCTGGTGCTGCATGACAGCTGGCAACCTTGGGGGAGGGCCTGTCCACAGCCCCTCCCAGGGATGGGCCTGATGCTGCCCTTTGTGGCTGGCTTTTCCCAGGGGGAGGCTCCTGAATGCTCAGGAACAGGGGCAGCTCTGGGGAGGAAGCAGGAAGCAGGACTATTTTGTTGGCCAGCCCTACCCAGGAAGTCTTGTAGGCTGCCTGGCTTCTTGGGAAAATTGCATTAAAGGATGCAGCCCCAAACAGCAAGCAGGGAAGTCTTTTTACTTTGCTTCCAGAAGCCCAGAGAACATGGGACAGAAGCAGCCACATCTCCTGGGGGTGGCTAGGGAACTCAGTGGCCACACGGTGCATGGGTGACACCCACACCCCAGTGTCACAGGGATTGGGTGCCAGAGTCTTTAGGAGGTTCCCCGGGGAAAGCACCCCACCCACTCCCATGGGGCTGAGTGCTTTCCTCGGCCATTCCGGAGCCCTGAGTCTTGCAAGTGCTTGAGTTCCTGTGCAGAGTAGGAGGAGAGTCAGGGACTCAACCTGTTCCCCCAGGGGGAGAGGAAGAGGCTGCTAGGCTGGCTCACTGCATGGGAAACCAAGCCAGTTGGAGAAGAATCTGCCTGCCTCTGCATGCGGCTGTTCTGTCCTTCCTCCTTCTTCCTTAAAAACTAAGAACCCAGCGGGACGGGAAAGCCAAGAAGAGAAGCTCAAGTGTTAATTGTATTCTTTACATACAGATCTTTGCAAAGAAAGCCCTGTCATTGCTAAGTATATGCCGACAGAGGCTGTGAGAGTGACTTGACCAGGCGGCTTGGCCCAGGACACTGGTGGCTATTAAGCATCTGGGTGGACCTGCAGCCCCTCCTCACCCTCGGACAGAGTAAATTCACGCCATGCAGGTTTGCCGGACGAGTCCGAGTGGCCCAGGCATTGTACTAGGACGGACGTAGCTTTTTCTACGGCCAAATGGTAACTGACCGTAGAGGATTTCTTTTCCTTCTTATCACTTGATTTATTTATTTTTAACATTTTCTTTTATTTGGGGAGGGGGAGGCGGAGGGGTTCCTTAGCATGACTTGCATGAAGTTCAACAGAAACCCAGCAAACCAAACCCACCAACCCTCCCAACCCCCTGCAACTGTATGATCACCTTAAGCAACAACAATAACGGAAAGGTGGAAAGTCCTCAAGTTTCTTTCAAAACTCTTTACTTTAACACACATTGTTGGAGCCAAACTGTTAACTGTGTTCCGTAGAATCCTGTACGTTTCTGAGGGCGGGGGCGAGGGAGGAGGGCCAGGGAGTGGGGCGGACTGCTTCTCTTTTTGTACTCACGCTGGAGAGCCAAGGTTCCAGAAAGGGCAGTTGGTCAGTCATCGGTCACATTGACCTCACCTTCATAGCTCATCTCTCCCGCGGAAACCGAGAACTTTGCTCCAAGTAGAATTGTGGAAGCCCGCACTGCCGCCTCCCTCCCTCTCTGGCATGCTTGTGATCCAGCGGATGTCTCCCCAAGACCCCTGACAGCGGCTAGCCTAGGTTGAGTCTCTCCTCTTCCCGGTGTGTAGATGCAATGTGACAGTTTCATAACAAATTGTTCATAGGAAATCATCACCACTGTGTGGATTTTCCAAGTGTTACTTTCATACCAGGCTGTAGAGCACCAACAGATCAGGACCACGGGAGGAGCGGCCTCCTCCAGCTTTAACTAAGGCACAACCTGGCACTGTATGCAACTTAGTACTTCAGAGTAAAAACCTGCATGCCCAATGTTATGGAAAGCGATTCTAGCATGAAATAAATTTTGCATCATGGTTTCTGTATAGTCTAAAGCAGATTTGTTTTCCTGAAGCAATTGGAGGTTTGCAGAGACACACTTCTGCATCTCGAATAAATATAGTATTTTCCCAACTGAAACAGAGGACAGTAGCTTGGCTTTGGTCTGATTCTAAAATTAGTGGGGGTGGCGGGGAGAAGGATGGTATTTTTGAAAAACACATGCTGGAGTAGAGAAGCGAAATGCAACATCTCGAGCTTTCACTGCAGCTCACAACGTTTCCTGGAAAGAGCAGTGACGCTTCAGCTCTACACCCTCCCCCTGCCTGGGCCTTGCCCCTCTCCCCATAATAAAAAGCTGACTTTTGAGATGAAGCACGGACTTGGGTTTTTATTGCCTCCAGGCAGTGTCACAGTTCCACTCTGGGCCTTGGGCTGCTGGGGCTGGGCTGGGCCTGGGTTCCTAGCTCTTTGGTTTCAAGGCCCCAACTTCAGGGCCTCGCAGTCTTTACACGGGGTGGAGTGGGGAAGCCAGATCCCCAGGAAGCAGTCACCCCCTCCAAGTTGGCTGCACAGGGTGGCCCCTCAGTCTGCAAATCCAGCTCGGTGTGAGGAGATGGGGCGCTCTGAGAAGGGACAAGGCATAGGGACCTGACCTAACACTAACACATCCTCTAGAGGCTGTCTGATAGGGAAATTGCTCTGTAACTCATGCCCAGGCTCCCAGCTACCTGTGCAGGCCACGGCCACCATCTTCCTAGGGTGGCTGGTGAGACTGAAGGGGCTGAAGGCAGGCATATACCTGTCGTGTGCCTCACTCAGCGGTACCTTTGCTGGGACCACTTCACTGAACACCCCTCTTCCATCCTGGGAGGGAAGAACCCTTTTCCAGCTGGGATGACTCCTTTGGTTTTGTTGCGGGGTAGGGTAGAGCCCTACACATTGGAGACTCCAGGAATGCTGGGTGCAAAGAGCCCCTTAAAGGTCATGTCAGTCAACCTCTTGGTGTTTTACAGATGAGATCTCGAGAGGGCAGTGATCTGTATAGGACCACCAAAAAAAATGGGGGTCTGTCCTGTCCTGGCCTCCATTCCACAGTCAGATGGGTGGTGGAGAGGTCAGGGTAGATGCCAAAATCCCGTTTGTTTCACTCCCTCTAAGCATCTGACCCCAGCTTTTGGTGAAGTTAGTGGAGCCTCTGCCCAGGGGTTGTATGGCTGACCAGGTGCGAGCCAAGCAGCTCAGTTGCAGCAGGGTGGGTGATGTTGGCTCTACCTAGGGTGCCACCTGCAAAAAAGTACCACTGGTAGATTCCAAGTGGGACTCAAATCAAATCCATGTGGAGTATGGGTTTCCAAAGGACACAGCAGTGACAAGACACTCTGCACATGCAGAGTGTGTCAACGTGTTGTATAAGGACAGTTCGCGATGACTAAGTAATCCCCTCTTAGGGGTGAGAGGACATAGCTCAGAGAGGTGGCCCAAAGCCACAATGCCACAGAATGAGCAAGCCAAGATTCTACCTAAGTGATCTGACTTCAGAGTGGAGGTTGGGTTGTCCCAAGCTAGCTGAGGACTTCCTCAGACTGGCCTTAGAGGTGGAATCCATAGGAACACCAGAGCTGCTGGCCCCAAATCCCAGAATCCTCAGGATCTGGCTTCCTGCTCTTTCCTCCAGCACCATGGGAGTGACAGAATGGACCACAGCCCATCCCACTTCACACAGCTAGTCACTCTTTGGCTTAAACACCTTGGTTGCTAAGACGTTTAAGCTCCTTCACTTGTCTTGCAAGGCCCATCAGCCACATTAATCTCTCCTCTGCTTATACCCAACCCCTTGTGTTCTCCAGTCACTCTGAAATTCTGAACTTGGAGCAGCCACACATATGTGCATTACAACTGGGAGCATCCTCTCTTCAACACCAGCAACCACTTTCCCACTGTGAGCACTAACTCCGGGTTTCAGTTGATTACTAAGTTACTTCACAGGGAGGTGCTGGATGCCAGGTGCTGGATGGAGAGGTTCTATTCTGAGCCTGAGGCCTAGATTCACCATGCCTTAGCACCATTTTACCTAAGGTTGGTTTGATAGCCCACACATCATCCAGGCAGGGCCAAGGGTGGTGGGGATGTCAAGGGAAGATGGGGTGCCTTCCATCAGGAGGGGTGAGTTGGCAGATGGGGATGGAAACATCTCCCCAGTGTTTAGTACAATGACCCCAATGGGGTCCACTTCCCTATTTTTTCCCTTCCTTCCTTTGCACACCGAAAGTCTTTGGAGGCAACTCATATAGTTGACTTTTTTTGTTAAACGTAACTTTTAAACATGAGTACTTTCTAGCCAGGTGGATGATGTTGACATTAACTGGCAGTCAAACGAAATCCACAGCACAGTTCTCAAATATTTGTAAAAGGTATAAATGCAGAGGGTGGCCAGAAACAAGGGGTTTATAGTGTCAACTTGTGTGACCTTCTGTGGTAACCCTGTCATTCACTTGCACTTAACTGAGCGCTTCTTCTGTACCAGCTTTAACTGATGGACCAGGTGTACTTGCTGAAGAGCTTCTGATGCTCTCAAAGAGCTCATGGTCTACTAGAAGCGGTGAAGATAGGTGAGAGGTGGGCAGCTTAGACATGGACAAGGTCAGAGAATGAACAATAGTAATCAACAAATCCAGAAAAAGTCTAGGAGAACCTGTTAACACCTCCTCACTCATGTGAGGAAGGGGACAGCGGACAAACTCAAGGTGGGTAGGGCTGTGGTGTCTTCTAGCACCAAGAGCCACTCATTCTCCTATGCGTAATGTATTCATGTCCTGCCTGTTTCCAAAAAGTCCTAACTCAGTTCTGAGACCCTAAAGCTTAGGGACCTTAGGGCTGTTGCACCACCTGATCCTGTTCCAGGATGGGCAGGACCACAGAGACAATTTTTCTGGATATTGACAGATAGGCCTGGGAGAGGCACAGGACTCATCAGGAGAGGCCTTAGGATTTGGGTCTTGGGCTGGCAGCATAGCCTAGAGACTAAATCCTTGCTTTGCTTGCACCAGGATCCCAAATCAGCACTGGTTTGTGTCCTGGTGGCCCTGTTTCTCACCCAGCTTCCTGCTTTTAGCCTGGGAAAGCAATAGAGGATGGACCAAAGCCTTGGAATCCTGCACCTACAGGGGAGACCTGGAAGAAGCTTCTGGTTCCTGGATTCAGACTGGTTCAGCTCTGGTCATTGAGGCCACTTGGGGAATGAAACAGCAGATGGAAGATCTTTCTGTCTCTCCTTCTCTCTGAATATCTGTCTTTCCAATAAATAAATAAATATTAAAAAAAAAAAAAGATTTGGGTCTCTACCAGCAAGTGCTGAAGGAGGTAGGAGGGAGTTCCAGACCCTAGCTGTGGTGGAAAGAGTGTGTTGGTTCCTTGTGAGTAGAAACTCTGCCTTGGCCTGACAGGGCCAACCCACCAACCCATGTGGCTGCTTTCTGGGGTCTGACGTAGCATACCCAGCCTGAAGAGAGGGTAGTGGCAACTCTGGGCTTCTCCTATGGATGGTCTCTGGGCCATCTAATTGTTGCATCCTTGTCAGCTTAGGCACCTTAGCAAGAGCAGCTTGAGTATAGGGACATGTCTGTCTTTCCACTAAGTACTTGGAAGCTGTACTGCCCTCTGTTAGCTCTGCAAGGTGGAAGACCAGGGACTTCAACAGCCAGGGCAGATGTTTCTCTTGGCGTTCAAGGTCAGCCTGCAACTGTAGGTAGTCCCTGGGTGCAGGTATGGGTTGCTCAGTGGACTCCCCTAAGTTGGACCCACTTCTGTCTGGTCTCAGGCCTATCTGTTATCCGACCCTGCTCTGGCTTGGGTTCCTGGTTGGGTTCTTCCCAGAGTAACCACAGTAAGGTGTATGGCCTTGAAATAGCCTCTTTATGCCTCCATTTTCACGTAGTCTTTAAACTTTCTCAAGGATGCCCTTATCAAATAAAATATTAGGTATGATCAAATATATAATGTGAAGGGTCTTCAAAAAGTTCATGGAAAACGTAAGAGAAGGTGATAATTTTCATAATTTCAAAGCTGAAAAGGATTTTCATATTTTTTGCACCAAAATAAACTTACTGTTTCGTGCCATATTCCTAGGAACTTTTTGAAGTTCACTGATATGTAGATAAAACTAAAGCTGATTTGAATAGATGGGATAGGGAACCCAGGAAAGAATGCAGTTTGGAGGCCAACAAACTAAATGGTGGATATCTAGTGGCTTTATACCTCCTCACAGTCACTGGAACATCAGCCTTCCCAAACCCGGACTCTCCTGGGTCTCCCAGCAGTGTGGGATGGGACATGGGCCTCACCACCTGGCTGATGACACTAGCGTAGAAGCCCTCTGCAGGGCAGCCTGTCTCCTGAGGGCTCTGACCAAGGGCTGGTGGTTAGTCCCAGCAGAGTGAAAGGCACTCTCTCCCCCAGAGCCATAGCTGCCACCCGGGGAAATCAGAGGTCAGAGATCTGGGCAGGCCCCCACCTCACTGAAGAACCCTGCTCCTACACTGGCCAGGACTAGGGGGCAGATGGTAGGGGCTGGGGCCTTCGGTGTTACCATTGTTGCACACTCCCTTGGCCATGCTGCCAGGCTGTGGCCTATTCCTCAAGAGAAACTGCAGCTCGGCAATTCAACATGCTTACTCCAGAGCCCTTCCTGCCTTAGTGAAGCTGGAAATCTGATAGGCTCACTGATTCCAGTTGCCTGTCTGCTCAAGGAGTCATTTTCCTGGGTCTTCAGGAAAATCTGATCTTTTTCTCTGCTCACTCATTTCCACTCCCTTTCGCCTCTCCCTGGGACCTGCTCCTTGAATCCTAGTCATTAAGATGAAAGCTCTTTCCAGACTGGGCACCCAGGTACAGTGCTTTGATACCCAAGAATGGGCAAAGGATGAGTTCTGGGGCTTGCAAATAAAACACCAGAAGCTGGTGGGTGCACTAGGCCAGCCTGGGAAACCTGTGGCCTGTGGAATCAAAGGTTTTTGGACCCAAACTACCACAGGGCTGGGTTTCCTGTCTTTGGGGCAGGAAGTGGCTGGAGCACTTATGGGTGCTTCAACTTTCCTGGGCTCAAGTGAGGACACAAGTCCTTATTCTTATCTTCTCAGCAGAAGAACATCTGGCCCCTTGAGCCTCGGTCACCTGGCAGGCAATCTTCCCTCCCAGCATTCTTGTTTGTGTAAGCCCAATTTTTGGTGCCTCGGTTCCACAATACAACAGTGTGATTTTCTGGGTACACTGTCTGGAAGGAAAAGCCCACTTTATTCCAAAATTGCCACCATGGTTCCCCTTTTCAAGAGCTGTCTGATTGGCTTTGGGCTACAGTTTCTGATGGTTTTCCTTTTACGCTCTCTCTGTCCATGGCTTCTTGAGATCTGGTTTCCTGGGTGGCATCCACAGAAGGGATGGCGATGTTGGGGTCCCGGTCCCATGCAGCAGGTGCTGGCAGCTGGCAGAGGGCCAGGGAGTGCCCAGCCCCACAGCCCACGAGGAGTCCCGACGCCGACCACAGACCCTCCACAGGCTTTGGGGCCCAGACGTTGGCTTCGGTACCGTCCCCGCACATGCCATGCTCGTTCCAGCCCCAGGAGTGACATACTCCATCTGTGGAAAAGAAGGAAGACTGCTATAGAGGTGGGTCTGAATCGGACAGCTGGGCCCTCTAAGGTATCAACACGTGCAAAGCAACTAAAGCACAGTAGCACATGGGGGCATGCTCACCATCTCTGCCTCCATTTCTGTTCCTTGCCCACTCCCCGGGTGCTTGTGTTCCAGGGTTTCCCATTCCCACCAACCCAGAGAGTCCATGCCCTTGAGCTGGACTTCTCCCTTGGGTCTTGTTCACCATCACTTCCCACATATAGTCCATAACCGATACCTCCAAAAATCTCTCAACCCGTTCTTCACATCTCCACTGCCATCACCCTAACTCAAACTGCTGTTTTCATTTACCCAGGCCATAGAAACAAGGATGCTTGCCAGCTACTCCTCTGTTCAAAGAGCACAGGGTAGCTCCTGACAGATGAAATCTTTTTTTGTTGTTGTTGTTTTATGACACAGTTTGATAGGCTCTGGGATTCCCCCAACCCCTCCCCTCATGATGAATTTCTCCAACGTGTTACAGTAGTACAGTTAATATCCAGTCATAGTTCCTTCATTGTGGGCATGTACCATGCATAGAGTCCAGTGTCCTATTGTCCAGATAAATTCAACAGTTTCATTGGGAGACCATTCCTGGTCTGAGAGTATAGCTGGAAGAATATCATCCCCTTCAATGTAACACCACAACACAACATCATTAACAATTTATAACATCATGGAGTTAACTGACATGGTATTGAGTAACCAATATGTTAGAAAATGTAAGTTCTTAACCACATCCTGTGACTACTTCACTGACATTTCAGTTTTAGTTTATACACAAACCGGCTGCTATACACCTTAAAATGGCTATAGGGTACTATTCGGCTGTTTATTTTCGTTTTTATGTTTAGCAGCTTATAGCATTAAAGCATGATTTCTACTGAACTTAGTGAATTTTAGGATATCCCAAACAGGCTTATAACCCTAACAAGGCATATGTTAATACTTGAGGCACAGAACAGTTTTAAGAACGGGTGTGCAGAGAAATCTTTGATACCTTAGTGAGAAATAACTAATCTTTGTGTCCTACCTAGTAAGGTATATGTGAGTCCAAGCTGACCATTTCACCATTTCCTGTCTGTTCTACACTTTCCTTCTTGGTCTCTGTCTATCTGTCCTAATTTTTTTTTTTTGTGGGGGGGGAGGAGGCTCCGGAACGACCCTGATGGTCACTGCAAGGGAGGGTGGGGATCCAAAGTTGGAACTAAGTAAGGACTGACAAACCAAGTCTAATTACTGCTTACTGCCCTGCCTAAATGCCTGTAGTGACACCCTCTGGTGTGTAAGCCCCAAGTGTTATGACTCCCGACTATCCTGTGCAATTCCCCCACTCCTTGTGTTCCAGAACCCTGGCTTCCTTTCAACTCCTTAAATCCTCTATATCAGGCCTTTCTCTCAAAGTCCTCACTTTACTGGGGTTCCAGACCTCCTCATCCTTTGATTCCAGTTTGAATGGCAGTCAGAGGCTAGATTCCTGGCAACCCCATCCAATCGAGATCTTTATTGCTGGTCTGTTACTGCCTGCTCACCAAGACCTTGCAGTCTGTAGTACTGTATGATCTGCGTGACCACCTGTTGGCCACTCCTGCCTCACTGGACCGCATACCAGTGACTGAGGAGTGTTCTGTTCACTGCTATACCTTTAGGTTAGCACATGGCACACAGCTAAGTGTTTGTTGAATAGATAAAAGAATTAACAAGCTCATAGAGCCAGCAAGTGACCATGCTAGCATTTGACTCAGGTAGGTCACTAGATAGCCATCTTCCATCCTACTGTGTCACCTCTTCCTACGTCTGACTCCTTTCCTAGGCCCTAAACACATTTTTCTGTGGCTGCTTAAAATAAAACATTTTTTTTCTTAGATTTGAAAATAATGCATTATTCATGGTAAAAAAAAAGATGGAAAACATGGATGACAGTAAAAGAAAAGTAGGCTTGCAGAGTCCTATGCAGTACTATGAAAATTTTGTTTTTTTTAAGCCCTTATTTTGTGAGATTTGTAAATATTGATGTATACTTTTTGTCCTGCTTTTATCCTTTAAGATTATATCACAAACATTTCTTCAAGGAATTGTAAATTATTCAGAGCCTGGCATGGTAGTCTAGTGGCTAAAGTCCTCATCTCACATTTCTTGGGATTTCATATGGGTGCCAGTTCATGTCTCAATAGCCCTGCTTCCCATCCAGCTCCCTGCTTGTGGCCTGGGAAAGCAGTTGAGGACAGCCCAAAGCCTTGGGACCCTGCACCCGCGTGGGAGAGACCAGGAAGAAGCTCCTGGCTTTGGACTGGCTCAGCTGCAGCTGTTGCGGCCACTAAGGGAATGAATCAGCGGATGGAAAACCTTCCTCTCTCTCCTTCTCTGTGTATATCTGATTTTCCAATAAAGAATAAGTAAATCTAAAAAAAATGTTAATTATTCAAAAGATAAATTTAAAAATTTATTTATAATTTTGAAACAACTCAATGTATAGAAAAGGCCAGAATGCACTCACACCCATCCTTACCTTCCTCTCTGGAAAATAATTACTATTCTGCAGTTGGTGCACATTGTTTGCAGGCTTGTATATTTTTCTATGCATCTGTTCCTTTAATATTACATAACATTATAAATGGTCCCATTATATATACATAACCACTTATCCAGTTCCTTTCTGATGCAGTTCTTTTTTTTATAAAGATTTGTAAATTTATTTGAAAAGCAGAGTGAAGAGAGGAAAGAAAGGGTAAGAGGGAGAGGGAGAAAGGGAAGGAGTGAGACAGAGAGAGAGAGAGAAAGAGAGAGATTGATTGATTTTTCCATGTGCCGGTTCAAGCCGTAGCTGTTAGGGTTGGATCAGGTTGAAGCCAGGAGCCAGAGTCTCCAGCCAGGCCTGCCACATGAGTGGCAGGGCCCCAGTACTTGAGCCATCATCTGCTGCTTTCCCAGGTGCATTATCAGAAGCGCAGCAGCGGGGACCTAAAGTGTATGGCATGGGATGCCAGCATCAGTGACCTAAACCCTTGAGCCGTCATGCCAGCCCCTCACCACTCTTTTGCAATGTGGCTATAGTCGTAAATCACACTGCAATGGACATCTTTGAACATGTCTCTTTGTACAACTGGTGGAGGTGGAGGGAGCTCCCTAGACGTGTGTGTGTCAGAAGGACATATGTCTTCTAAGAAGGGCTGAGCAGCTCTCCAAAGTGGCTGCACTCACCTACATTCCCCTCAAATGCGCATGTGTGGGTTTCGCTCTATTCTCTGCTTCGCTGTTCTGATAGGACCTTTGATTAGTTTGCATTGTGCTGACCACTAATTTGATGGCATATTCCTTCTGCCTCTGTACATTCCTTACCTGTTTGCTTCTTTGGGTGTGCAGTTTTTCTTCTTGGCTTCTAAGTTTTCTTTGTGTATTCTTTTGTTTATATCATTCCTTGTTGTTCTGTGCCCTGCAAATGTCTCTTCCCAGAAATCTGTGCTGTGTCTTCACTGTGTTTACAGCCTCTTTTGTTATACAAATTTATTTATAAGGGCTGCCTAATTGCCCATTATGGAGATTAAACATTTACTTAACCTGTCTCCCATTATCAGATGCTTAGGTTGTTTCTAATTTTTCAATATTTTGTATAGTGTTGCCAGGAACATTTTTATGCATGAATCTTTTCTATTTAATTATTTTCTCTAATTGAATTCTTAGAAAGAAATTCCTGGTCAAACAATATAGACATCTTTGAGACTCCTCTGTGCAATTTTGAATACAGCCAGAAAGCCTCCCTCTCAGAAAGGCCACTTGAGTGTGACTTCAGCAATCTTTGGACGTCTCAGTGTCACTCTCGCATGGCCAATATTTATTAGAATTATAGTGGTTAAAGTCTTTTCTAATTTGAAAATAAAAAAAAATAGTACTTTATTATTTAGTATTTTTTTGTTATCACTAAAATTGAAAACTGTTAAGAGTATTGGTATAATGTTAGTATGCTAGAATGTTAGAACATTAGCGTTAGGCAATGTTAGGCCCCTTTGTGCCAGGAAACTGATACTTTGCTAGGTCAGAATGCGTCTGGACCATGGGAAAACTCCACTTCAGCGATAAATATGTTCATTGTTCCTCTGTGACCTTGCGAACAGTGTCACAAGCCTTATCTATAGAATGCACCCAGGAGCAGGAGGGCAGTGGCACAATCATCTGGTCTCATAAATGAGAATGATCCATAAAGATAATGTGTCTCGGGCCCGTCGCCGTAGCCTAGTGGCTAAAGTCCTCGCCTTGAACGCACCGGGATCCCATATGGGTGCCGGTTCTAATCCTGGCAACTCCACTTCCCATCCAGCTGCCTGCTTGTGGCCTGGGAAAGCAGTCGAGGACAGCCCAAAGCCTTGGGACCCTGTACCTGTGTGGGAGACCTGGAGGAAGTTCCTGGCTCTTGGCTTCGGATCAGCATAGCATCGGCTGTTGCGCTCACTTGGGGAGTGAATCATTGGACGGAAGATCTTCCTCTCTGTCTCTCCTCCTCTCTGTATGTCTGACTTTCCAATAAATAAATAAATCTTAAAAAAAAAAGATAATGTGTCTGGGAACAGAGTGGACTGTTTGTACATGGAAGCCCTAAAGATGACATGTCTGAAGTTTGTTAGTCTTTAAACTGATTGTTGCATTTGGATTTGTGTGGGCTATGATGCATGTAATGGCCAAAAGGGTCTGTATAATCTCTGGCTTTTCTCTGGTTCTGGGTCCGACGTCTCCTTGGCTGGCCTGTGTGCCCCAAGAACGGTCTGACCCCAGCATGCTGGAACAATAAACTCTGCTTGTTTTTGCATTATCAGTGAGGCTCTTTGTTGCTCACGGGAAGTTGACAAAACCTGGACCCTAAGAAAACTAAGATACTGAGACACTTGTATTTGTTCTGTTTCATATCTTTCCCTGGTTAGTACAGAACGGTTTAGTGCTCACACACAGAGCAGGAAGGCCTGGGTTCAAAGTCCAGCCCTATCATGTACTGGCTGTTTCACCTTGGGCAAATTACTTAACTTCTTTGTGCCTCAGTTCCCTCATGTGTTAAGCGGGTATATGAATGTCACCATTCTCAAAGAGTGGTTTGACAAGCATTAAATAAGTAGATGTAAAATACTTCTAACAATGCCTGGCACTGAGTACTACAGAAACACTTGCTACTACTATTGCTTCCGACAAAGCACTTTTTGCTTTAAAGGATTTGACTTTAGAGATGTTAACCCATCCTCTGCCATTTTTACATTCACATTCCCCCCTCAGTTTGACTCAATGTTTGACACAGGTCTGTGGTTCAAGGCAGTACCACTTGTGGATTTTTTGTGTTAAAATTCTTTCCATTGCTAATGGTAAGTAAGGACTTACCCCTACCCAGATCAGAGGAATTCTTCATGATCTTCCAACAAAGTGTAAGTCTAGACATGTAAATCACTGTCCTCACAAACTTGTTGTGCAGGCTCTTCTTCCCCTTCCAGGGAAGAAGACCCTGGAATTACCCTCCCTCTTGTTTTGCCTAGTAGGAAGGCATCACCTGCCAAACACAGATGTCTGCCTGCTTGGCCCCCGGACAAGGAAACTCACACAGAGAGGATGAGCCCCAGGCAGCACCTCCCGTGGCTAAGCTGGAGTTTCGGCCAGGTTGATCGGAGGTACAAGGTAGGAGAGTGGAAGAGCCAGGTACCTTTGCGCCCAGTTTGGCACCCGGTGTGGGCCTTGCGCCCGGGCCTGGTGAGTGGTACCAGCTGACTGTCAGCAGGGATGGGGTGGGAGGAAGGCAGAGCTGACCTAGCAGCGGGACATGGCACAACGGGCAGCTGGCAGGCCCCTCTCTTCTTGTCAAAGGGAACACACTCTAAGGAAGCCACACTTGGGCCAGGGTAGCCAGAGGCCCAGAGCCAGGACTTTCATGCCCACTGGGTCGAGAGGCCTGGCAAGGGCTCAGAAATCTCTTCCCCAGTGCTTGCAGAGAAAGCCCTGGGCTGAGGTACTTTATCTTGTTTGAATTCTGACAGGCTGCATCTCAGCCATGTTTGACAGAATATCCTCACTTAACAGACGATAAGATTGAGAACTTATCTGGAACCCTGGCCAGGGTGCTGCTAAGCCTGCATGGCACACTCTAGGGCTTGTCAATGCCTCTACAGGGCAGCTAGGACACTGTGTCAAGTTGAGGGCTGTGTTGCATATTCTCTTTATTGTAATCATTATTGTAACATTTAGCATGCTCATCAAACAATTTAGATTTGGGAATAGCTTGCTAACTCTACACTACTAACCAGGGACCGGATTGCCCTGGGTGCTGCTTTGCACACAGCAATCGAGATGTGGAAAGCAGATGACCACACTCATGGAAGCACAGCTCAGGCAGTGCCCTCCTCCAACACTGGAGAATGTGGTTTTGTCCCTCCCCCACTCCTCTTCTTACCTGCCCCCCAACCTACAATCTCTTGGGCCCCCTTACAGGTGCACAGTAAAGACAAAGGGTTTTCTGGACTTGATGCTGCCAGAGGGTAGTTTTCACATGTAAGTGATGAGTGTGGGCTGTGAGAAACCAATCTCTAGGTCCATGGGAATGTGGGACATCCATTTTCTAAATAGCTAACTTACAGACTGGCCCCTGGCCCTAGAGAGGACTCTGGGCAGAGTGCCCAGCACTGGCTGGAAGGCCTTGAGGTTGCCTGCATCCTATGCGGTGTAGGTGGTCAGCTTTCCTGGCCCTAGAGCATGGGGCTGAGCTTCAGGTGGCAGGTCCTGGAGTTACGGAGGGATTCCCTAGCCCCCTTGGAGTTTATGTTACCTGTTCATGGGGCTCAGCCGAGGCTGTGACAAGCAGAGCTCATGGCTCACCACACGTGTAACAGCCTAAGAGCCCTGCAGGCAGCGGAATCTCAGCACTGGCAGGGTCCCTGGCACAAGCTGGACACAATACCAAATCTGTTCAGGTCTTGTGGCACCTGCTGGGGCTTCTTGGCAGCCTGGGTGCTCACAGTGCCTTATGGTGCTGGGAGAATAGCCCAGTGCCAGGGAGGGAGCCTCCTGTCTGTTGAGGGCCTTGCCCTGGGGGCCCAAACACCCGAACCACAGATGGAAGGGGACATTTCCCAATTTCTCTTGCAGCTGGTTATGATCAGCAAGGTTTGAGCTGATGGGACCCTTCCTTAAAAGACAGAGGGCAATGCCTGTTGTGATGGCTGGAATTCCAGCTGCTGTCTCTGACTATGAGGCTGAAAACTGCAACCTAGGAATGTTGCTTCTACGTACTGTACAAATGCCCCCTTAATTCCCACAGTGAGGTGTCATTAACTGTTTCCAGACGAGGTAACTAGGTTCAGAGAGTGAAAATAGCTTGTCAATGCTCATGCTGCCTCTCTATGTAGGACTAGAACCCAGCATTCTCAAACCTCAAGCTCCTTCACTAGATCCAAGCCAGGTGAATGATAGTACTGGACTCACTGGATCTTAAGTGTATGCCAGGCCCTGGGAAAACCACATGTCTAAGTATGCTTCCCCTGACCCTTCACACCAGTTAGGTACAATCTAATAGTGTCCTCATGTCCCAAAGAGGGGACGTGAACTGTGCAAGGTAAGCAGCCAGCAAGCCTCAGATGGATGCAGACCGACCACAGGACTGTAGTCCCACTTCCGTTTTCAGACTGCCCTCCCTTCTCAAGCCACAGAGCCCCAACTCCCCTGGAGGGTAACAGGGGAGTCAGGCAGGAGCTGTGGCTGCGAAGACAACACATCACGCAGAGAAGCAGAAGACTCAGTGAGCACTGGAGAGTGGGAACGCAGGGTTGGGGCCCCAGGGAGCGACAGAGGGCTCTGCCCCTGCCACCCTGGGTGGTGTGGCGGTGAGAAGAGAAGGGAGGAATAAGAGCATGTCTGGAGCTAGCTTATCTGTCAGGGCTGCTATTTCACAGAGCCGGGCAGAGAGTGCCAGCAAGCCTTTCTTTCCAGGGAGCTGGGCAAACTGAGGGAATGTTTCTGAGTGTCCAGTAGACCAAGGTCTCAGGGGACCCACCCTTCTAGCAGTATTTGGTGAGATGTTCCCTAGTCACCCGCTGTGAGCAAGAATGAGGAGCAAGGACCCAGAGTTCAGATCTTCTGCAGTGCTTTGGGTCTGGGTGACAACCTCAAGTTAGAAAAGGGTTCAGGTCAATGGCAACAGTTACTTCTTCTTTTATGCTAATGCCCTGCAGCTGGGGTTGGAGGGAAGAGTCCGGGTGAGGGATTGGAGGGTGGAAATTAAGCAAAACACAGCTGGGACTGGGTTCTCCCATGGAGCATTTCCTATCTCCCATGACTTGCGAGTCCAGCTAAGGGAAGACCCTTAGCTGGCTCAAGGTCTTCTGTGGTGTGCCCTCTTGGCCTTGTCACTGCTCTTTCCCAATGCATTGTTCAGCCTTACAGCTTTACCACATGCTACATGTCTTATCTAAGGTCATTCAGGTTGGCATGTTCTTGCCACAGCAAGTCTACTTATTTCATGCTATGATGTCTTTGCTTGCTTAGGCCCTGTGCTGAACACAAGATCCAGAGAACAGGAGAATCCTGTTTGTGATCTCATGGGCCCTAGGAGCCAGGAAGGGCAGCTCCAGGGGAAGACAGAAATGGGACCCAATGGTGTACACAGGGAGACATCACTATTTGTGTTTACTGCAGCACTGTTCGTAACCACGCGAGATCAAAGCAAGCCCAAGATATCCATCATCTGAGGAGTGTTTTAAAAAACTATGGATTGGCCCTCTTCCTTTTTCTTCTTTTTTTCTTCCTTCCTTCCTTCCTTCCTTCCTTCCTTCCTTCCTTCCTTCCTTCCTTCCTTCCTTCCTTCCTTCCTTCTCTTTCCTTGATTCTGATGTCATATGCAGCTGTTAAAAACAATGAAGTAGGAGCTTGCATTGCAGCATAGTGGATGAGGCAGCTACCTGCAATGCCAGCATCCCATATGGGCACTGTGCTGCATCCTAGGTGTCCTTCTGATCCAGTTCCCTGATAATGCACCTGGAAAAAGCAGCAGATGGCCCAAATACTTGGCCCCGGCCATCCATGTGTGTGAGACCAGGGTGAAGGTCCCAGCTCCTGACTTCAGTTGGGCCCAAGCCATTACTGTGGCTATCTGGGGAGAAGGCCAGCAGGAGGAAGCTCTTGCTTTTTCTTTTCTTCCTTCGTTCCTTCCTTTCTCTTTCTCTCTTGCTCTCTTTCCCTCTCTGTATGTGTGTGTATCTTACCCTCACTCTCTGTTCCTTGGTCTTTCAAACAAATATTCTCAAAATAAATTAATAAATAAATAAAAATAAGAAGGAGAAGAAAAGAAGAAGAGGAAGAAGATGATGAAGAAGAACAGCCCTCTGGTCCAACATGGGAAGGTACGCAAGACATTTTAAGGATAAAATAGATTTCAAAATTGCATACCAACAATATGACCCATGCCATATAAAGCCCCTATATATTTTTATATGCACAGATTCCTAACAAAGAATCCCAAACTGAAAATAGTCGTTGAAGAAAAGAGGGAGAAATAGGAAAGGGGATCACCATAATTTTCTTTGTGTTGTTCAAATATTTTAAAAAGCAGTAACAAGTCTGGGGTAGGGGGAGGCAGGTGGAAAATCAACATATTTCTGGATACAGACACTTTAAAAAAGATGATATGTCTGGACCCAGTGTGGTAGCCCAATGGCTAAAGTCTTTGCTTTGCATGCACTGGTTCTAATCCCAGCGCCAGCTTCCCAACCAGCTCCCTGTTTGTGGCCTGGGAAAACAGTAGAGGATGGCCCAAAGCCTTGGGATCCTACATCTGTGTGGGAGACATGGGAGAAGCTCCTGGCTCCTGGCTTCGGATTGGCTGAGCTCTGGTTGCTGTGGTCACTTGGGGAGTAAATTAGTGGACAGGAGATTTTCCTCTCTGTCTCTCCACCTTTCCAATAAAAATAAAATAAATCTAGATTTTTTTAGATTTTTTAGATTTATTTTATTTTTATTTCCAAGTCAGATATACAAAGAGGAGGAGGAGAGACAGAGAGGAAGCTCTTCCGTCCGATGATTCACCCCCCAAGTGAGCGCAACGGCTGATGCTATGCCGGTCCAAAGCCAGGATCCAGGAACTTCTTCCGGGTATTCCACACGGGTGCAGGGTCCAAGGCTTTGGGCTGTCCTCGACTGCTTTCCCAGGCCACAAGCAGGGAGCTGGATGGGAAGTGGAGCTGCCGGGATTAGAACCTGCGCCCATATGGGATCCCGGCGCGTTTAAGGCGAGGACTTAAGCTGCTAGGCCACGCCGCTGGGCCCAATAAATAAATCTCAAAAAAAGGATATGTTCTTTTGGGGCAGGAGGTGCAAGTCACTGGAAATTGCAAAGCTTAATACTTATTAGGGTTTTGAGAGATGTATAAGAGTTCATCAGTCTTAGACTGCTTCCCATTAAAACATGTCCAATCTGAGCTGCCTATTATCAACCTGGTTGCTTTGTTTTGTTACAAAAGGGCCCAGCATGTGTGCTAGTGTAAGTGTGTATGTGTGTAAGGGTGGGTCCTGCCAGGTTGCTGGAAAGATGTGAGATGCACTTGTGGTGAGCATCCATGGAATGCAAACCTCTGTAGGCACACATACCATGCACCACACCTTTCGTGGGCCCTGAGGATCTGTATGAGCTGCAGATGGGAGTAATGTGCTGGGGAGCTGCTCAGCAAGCAGGTCCCAGAAACACAGGACAGACACTTCAGATACAGCCAGTGAGGGGAAGCAAGCAGCCCAGTGCTTTTCCCCGCTCCTGTGGTCTTTCCAAACTCCCTGGTCTATCTGGAGAGCAGCGGGGGAGGGACACACACATAGCTGAGATCCAGGCCATCAAAGTGATTCCTTTGAGGCTGGCCACTTACCTTTATTCCTGGGTCTGGGGCCACTACCATCTCCTGGCCACAGGCTTGGAGAACAGAGTGTTGCAAGTCTGTCTGTGGTCACACTGACCTAGCAAGAGGTATGGCTCCTGCGGACACTGCCATGGCCATGGGAAGGTTGCGAGGACAATGGCCCCCTGCGGGCACTGCCACACGGTGAGCCCCCCTCCAATAACTAGCTCATGGGTCATGCCAAGGGCCAACGGTGCCCTCAGGGCAGGGCCAGAGGCAGCAGGAAGAAGCCATCCCGAGCCAGGAAGTGGCTGTTCACCCAGAGAAGGGTTTGTGTCCTCAGATCCCCTAGGAAAGGCTGTGGTTCAGAGCAGGCAGGCTGAAGGGCCCCTCCAGGCCAGGGTCCATGGCAACCCCGAGGACTGGGTGAGAGGAGGGATGGGGTGAGGGCTGCAGACCGGATGTCAACAAGGAGGCAGCAGCTACATACCAGTAAGACAGAGAAGGGCCTGTGGAAGGAGGAAGTCAGGAAGGCAATGTTACGAACAGTCAGAAGCCATTCCTAACAGCCCATAGCCTCTACAAGAGCTGCCTAACTAGGCCCGGGGCTGCCTCTCTTGCCCCCCAAATCTGTACTCACATAGCAGCTTGAACGATCCTGTTATAACCTAGCTCAGATATGAGACTGCTTGGTTCTGAACCCTCAATTGACTTCTCCTTTCAGAATAAACAATAGCTGGCTTCCAGCTCCCTCTGGCATTGTGCCGTACCATGTGCTACTCTACTGACACTGATACTGACCGTCTCGTTGTACCAGCACTCACCTCAAGACCTTTGCACATGAAGATCCTGCCAAATGGTGTGCTCGGGCTCCTGAGAGCTACAGGTTTCCTCTCTTAAGCTTAGAAGTGTCACCCTAGCAGAGAGATCTTTCCTGACAACTCCGTATAAAGCAACAATCTTTTTCTACTCTGTCCCAACCTCCTTGTCTGCTTGATTCTCAGTTTCGCTTGTTTACTATTTACTATCTATTCTTTTGACCAAAACAGAAGCTCTGAAAGCAGGGACTGCTTTGTTGACAGTTATATACCAGCATCTAAGATAGCACTGGCACACAGCAGTGTTCCATAAACACTGTTGCATGAATGAACCCATGAGTGAACCAATGGCTTGTGAGAGAACAAAGTTGTCTTGTTCTCTTGGAGGTCAAAGAGAAGCCAGGCAGGTGGGGAGGAGGAATGCTGGGCATAGCTGATTCCAGCTCCTTATCAGGAAGAATGCTGTGCCATATGGAAGGCTGCTCTGGGACATACTGGGTGCCTGCTAGAGGTCCTGAGTGCCCTGCTGTTGAGGGCAGAGGCTGGGATGAGACATCCTAGAGAACTTGCCCAGTGGTGTAGGTAGGTATGAATGTGTATTGGAATCAAAGGGGTGAACACTGTGGTGAAGCAAGTTAACCCACTGCTTAAGACACTTGAATTCTATAGCAAAGTGTTAGCCTAAGTCCTGGCTACTCTGTTTCAAACACAGCTTCCTGCTAGTTTGTATAAGAAGCAGTGGATGATGGCTCAAATACTTGAGTTGCTGCACCCATGTGGGAGACCTGGATGGAGTTCCTGGCTCCTGGTTTCAACCTGGTCCAACCTGGCTGGTGTGGACATTTGGGGAGTGAACCAGCAGATGGAAGATCTCTCTCTTCCTCTCTTTCTGCCTTTTAGATAAACAGACAATGCTTAATGAAGGAAAGGAGGGAGGGAGGAAACGAGGCAAGAAAGGAGAGAAGGGGAGTGAGGGAGCAGAGCAGAGCAAACATTCTTCAGATGGTTCTTTGCAACAAGATGGAGGAATGGCCTCCATTCAGGCAGTGGACACAAATGTGTTGAGATGAAGGGCTGGAAAATTGCAAGGCTGGAACTCTTTCTAAATCTCTTTTAGAATCCTATTGGTGTTGGTGGCGGTGGTAGGTGGTGGGCATCTAGTCTAACAGTCAAAAAGCTGGTTAAGATGTGCAGACCCCAAATCACAGTACCTGCCTTCAAGTTCAGCACCAGCTCTTGATTCGAGCTTCCTGACAACATGCAAACTGGGAAGGAAGCAGTGGCAGTGGCTCAAATGATTGGGTTCCTGACACCCATGAGGGAGACCTGGATTGAGTTTCTGGATCACAGCTTTGGTCCAGCTCAGCCCCAGTGGCTGTAGGAACTTAAGGAGTGAACTAGTAGAAGGAAGCTCTTTTTCTCTTGCCAATAAATAATAATAATAAATTAAGGTTTATGTTGTTGGACGGACAGATAAGCAATGGATGAACAATGGAGAGATAGAGGAAAAGACATGGATGCAAAGGTGGGAACTGTAGATGACCTAAGGAAAGAAGAGCATGCTATTGAAGGGACACAGGGCTAAGTGGGCAACTCTGCAGCTCATTTGCTTCTCAAACAAACAAACAACAAAAATTCCATTTCTCAAGAAGCTGCTGAATCCCCTTGTCAATTTCTTTCTCTTTTGTATGTGGAATGTAGATTCCACAGTGGAGCAATAGGGAGCCCAAGGTCTCCCATCCTCCCCTTACCTACTGCACTCCACCTCACGCTCCACATCATCACTGCAGGCACCTCACATGACAGCCAGAACAGCCCAGCCCAGCCAGGGCAGGTACTGGGATCAACACTGCATGGAAGAGAAAATCAAATGTGACAGAAGTTAAGAAACTGCCAGGCAGGGAGAGGCAGAGGCCACCCACCTCCCAGGAGTAGGGGGCTGGGAGGCTGTTGGGGACATTTCCTAGTCACCTGCAGAGAGTGTGTTGTGTTTGCTCTGTTAGGTGCCTATTCTTAGATCTAGGGAGCTAGGGATGACGGATTTAGAACTTATGAGGTGGAAACGTGTTGGTCTGTTTCATAAACAACTGCAATCTTTCCTGCAGACTCTAGTTTCTGGGTCCTCTGTTGGAACTGCTGGCTTTGGGGGTTCTTGAGCTGCCCTGGGAAAGCACACAGAAAATGACCTTCTGGGAGACCCCCTCCCCCAGGTTCACGTGACTATAAAAGCTTTTGTAGCACCCATCTCACTCAACACAGCCACCCTGAGAAGATGATATTTTGATCTTGCTCTTTGGATGAAGAGAGAGAGAGGTTGGTAGGAGCGGAGAAGCAAGCACAGCCTGTGATGTGGTGTGAGAGCCAGGCTGTGGACTGCAAGGTCTGATGTGGAGCCTACTGCTGCCAAAAAGAGTCTGGCCCTAGCAGATGGAGCAGTAAAGACATATGTGCAGTACCTTTGGATTTTAGTTCCTTCAGGCGTTCGCAGAGAGCGCTCCTGTCTCCTAAGGTTTCTTCACACATGCTGCATTTCCCTCTGTACAACCTGGTGGCCTGTCCCTGCTGCTATCCAGGGTTGCCTCGTTCCAGCAGGCTTCAGGTTGTTATCACCCCTCTAATGTGCAGTGCCCAGAGCTGGCTGAGGCTGTTAAGAGTTCATGAGTCTAGGACATACAAGTTGGCCTAGAGGCTCCAGCTCTGCTAGTGGAGCCTGAAGTCACATTTGCTGTTTTGGACCCCAACCCAGCAGATGCTTGCTGAATTAACAAGGGAAGGTTTCTGCCCTCCCTTGGCCTGGCCCGTAAGCTGGTGGCTGAACTGTCAGGTTGTCCTCGTGAAATGTCTTTTTTTTTTTTTTTTGAGGATTTATTTATTTTTATTACAAAGTCAGATATACAGAGAGGAGGAGAGACAGAAAAGAAGATCTTCTGCCCCCAAGTGACTGCAATGGCCGGTGCTGTACTGGTCCAGAGCCAGGAGCCAGGAACTTCCTCCAGGTCTCCCACATGGGTGCAGGAATCCAAAGGCTTTGGACCATCCTAGACTGCTTTCCCAGGCCACAAGCAGGGAGCTGGATGGGAAGTGGAACTGCCAGGATTAGAACCAGCACCCACATAGGATCCCGGAGCGTTCAAGGCAAGGACTTTAGCCACTAGGCCACGGCGTCAGGCCCATGAAATGTCATCTTACAAGATTAGTGATAACTGACAGATACCAGTAGAGGGACAGAGGCACAGACATAGCTCAGGGCCCAGGAGCAGCCAGCCGGACTGTTGCTATTCCCACAGCCTTACTTACATCACTCCTTAAGCCTGTTGGGAAATATCAAGCATACAGGAGAAAGCATTCTGGGGGTGGGGCTAAGAAGCTCTGTTCTGGAACCCAGGGACAGAGACGTGCAGAATTCTCACGTAGCAAAAGAATTAACGGTTACTAGGGTTCACATGGAAACAAGTGACATAAATGTGAGCTGGAATTCTCTCTAGAGTTTGCAGGAACTGACTGGGGCCCACTGAACACCTGCTTAGTGATGGACACTGCAGCCAACTCAGTCCCATTCATTTTGTGCACAAACCAGTAGTCTATAAACCACGGAGACAGGTCAAGCAGACAGGTGCTCTGGAAAGGTGAGCCCAGAAACGTCACCTAGAGTCCATCTCTTACTTACCTGTTTTTGTTTTCAAATGATAAAGTTTTATTAAACTCTGTGTGTATGTATAGCGCAAAATAGGAAAGAAACTAATGGAGTAATGCTTTTAATTTACATTCATGTATTCTTTTCCTCTCAGATTATTTTCTCAGCAGAACTTACCAGAGAAGACAGACAGTTCTCATTTACCCCTTTGCCCCCAACACAATCATAGCCTCCCACAGCATCAACATCTGGCACCAAAACAGTGCATTTGTTCCAATCGATGAGCCTACACTGACACAGGTTTCTTGTTCAAAGTGCATAGTATACATTAGGGTTTAATCTTTGTGCTGTACTTTCTTTGGATTATGACAAATGTATGGATAATGTTTAGCCATCATTAATAGTATCAGACCGAACAGCTTCACTGCCCTGAAAGTACTTTGTATTTTGCCTATTTATCTTTTCATCTGTCAGAGTTGATGAATAGGTGAGTGAACAGTTACAGACTGCCCCTAATAGTCCTGCACGGTTCTAGTGGAGGGCCTACAGTAATAGATAAGACATAAGTGGCTTGTGCTTGCACTGGGGAAACAAGGAAGCAAGTAGATACACAAACAGGAGGCAGCTAACAGGAAGAGTCAGAACAGCAGAACACACTGATGCAGCAGGCTTTCAGTGAGGGGCTTCTGAGCTGCAGCCTGAGAGACAAGGGGTCAGCCACACAGACCCCTTCCAGGGAGGCCTTGCCAGGCCGAGGGAATGACCAGGATGGAGGCCTGAAGGAGGAGGGAGGCCTGCCAGTTCCAGGTGCAGCTGGAAGGCCAACCAGGGTGTGATTGAGGCCAAGGGAGTCAGGGGAGAGGAAGGCCGCCAGAGGGAAGGGGAAGCAGAGTCTAGGGCTGCCTGCAGGGGAGTCAGTACGTTATGAGAGTACGCAGAGATGCCACTGGAGGGCTCTGAAGCAGGGAGTGGCAAGCCCTGGCTTACATTTGAGAAGGCTGCTCTCTGAAGGCTCCATTACAAGGGCAAAATGGAGAGAGTCAGTTTCACTTTAGGAAGCTACTGCATTGCAGAGTACTAGACAGGCTGGACAGTGGCTCAGCGTGGGCTGGCAGCAGTGGAACAGGGAGAACCAGATAGCATTAGCATCTGTTTTGGGGGAAGGGTTTCTAGGACCTGGTGCTGGATTGCATATCAGTAGTGAGAGAAGACAGGAATCAAGATTGATTCCTTGAACAAAGGGTGATAGCAAGGTTTCTTTATGAAGTTGAGGAGACCTGAGATTAAAGTTGGGTATGAAAATCAAGATTCCTGATTTGGACATTTTAAGACGGAAGTGCAAGTTAGATGTATGGGAACCACACATCCCCCCAGTAGAGTACTCCTGTGAACCTAAGTAGGGATAAGCCTGAGAGCTGGAAAACCATGTGAACAACAGATGGTAGAGGCCGCCAGGTGAGTGTGGTCATGCTGGGCCTCTGGTCTGCTGGGGCCTAACTGGGTACTTTCATCGCTCGAAGTCACAGCTTCTGTTTTTGTTTTTTCTTGAATGAAGTGCATGACTGCATAAATGCACATTTCATAAGCTAATACATACAAATTTCTTTTGAGAATGTTCCTACTTCATATGAAGTACCCAAGGTTTAAAAGTAAATTGCTATCTAGGGTCATTATAGCCACTGACTCAACTTCTCTCTTAACTGATTCCATTGAAAGCAGCATCCAGACCTAACCCTGGTGAGCAGCCAGACATACACACACTGGCCTGGCACTCTGCTCCTGGGGCAGGTGTTAGTGGGTTAAGGGGTATGTTCAGAGGATGTAGGGTTGGCAAGAGATTTTCTCTGGGATATCTCCTAATTTCAGGGGGTATGAGGCCACCAGAACAGAAGTCTGTGCAGTTGTCAGCCTTGCGAAGAAGCACACAACTGAAGGCAAGAAGGCTCTTGTGCACATGTTCACAATGGAGACTACCCAGTCCCCCCCCATGCTCTCAGCCCCAAGAGACAGACACTCTTCGCAGCCAAGGGGCCTGGAGACTTGAAGGCTGAGGCCAGGCACAAGCATCCCCTTCATGCAAGTCACTGAGCAGCGCGCTAACTTAGATGGAAATCCAAAGTATGTGCCTTGGCCTGTAAGGTTCCATATCCTCTGCTTGGAGCCACCTCCTTCGGGCCCACTACTGCCGCTCTCCTCCTGACCCATTCCCCTCCAGCCACACTGGTCTCTCTGCTGGTCCTTCAACTGGACAGCCATACTTCTGGCTTGGGACGTTTCCCAGGCTTGGGACGCCCCTTCCAGATAACCATGTGTTTCCTTCACTCCTTTCATTGAGTCTTAGCTCAAATGTCACGCTCCCAGAGGACATTCCTTGATCACACAATTCTATTACCCCATACTGCTTTATTTTTCCTTCCTAGAAAATAATACCCTATCACAGACTTTTAAAAAATATTTATTTAGACATTTATTTATTTGAAACACAGAATGACAGAAAAAGAGGAAGAGACAGGGAAGTATCTTTCATCTTCTGGTTTACTCCTCATTCGACTACAACAGCTGGGCTGGGTGGGGCCAGAGACAAAACTCCATCCGGGTTTCCTATGTGTGTACAAGGGTCTAATGACTTGGGCCATTTTCTACTGCATCCAAAGCATATTAATAAAGGAGCAGGACCAGAAATAAAACAACTTGGACTTGAACCAGTTCCTATATGGAAAACTGGTGTTGTATGCAGCACTTTAACCTGCTACACCACAATGCTGTTTCCTGCCTCATAGACTTTTGTCTCTCTCTCCCTCTGGAATGAAAAGTTCCATAGAGGCAAACACCTCATTTTATTCAATTGCCATATCCCCAGCACTCAGAAAAGGAAAAGGTACTCAAAGCGTATTAGTTCAGGAATGAACAGAACTTCCCTTTAAGAGATGCTGAATTGGGGAGGTAGGTAGGCCATCCCCAAGGACCACCAGTCTAGAGGGACTGTGTGTGTGTGTGTGTGTGTGTGCGCATGAGAGAGAGAGAGAGAGAGAGAGAGAGAGAGAGAGAGAGAGAGAGAGAGAGAGGGAGGGGCAGAAAGAGAGAAAGAGAGAGAGAGAGAGAAGAGCTAGTGGAGAAAGGAGTTGGACTAGCCCATGTTGAAGGCATTTTGTCGGTTCATGCTGGCTCAGTAGCAGGGTAAGTGAGACATTAGAGCAAGGACGGAAACACTCCACCTCTGGCTCTACAGCAAGCCTGTCCTGGCAGGCCTGCCGTGGCCTAGTCTGTTCAGCTGTTTGAATGAACGTCCGTCCATCTGTCTGCCTTTAGGCTGATTCTCTCCTTTATGAAACAAGGAGGAGCCAGCTGGGCAGTGTATACCACAGATCCTCACTCAATGGAGCAGAGAATTTGGAAATAATTGTTGCTGTTCAGCAGCAATGGAGGCAGACAGGCTTGAAACTGATCTTGCCTTACCACTTTCTAGACAGGCATAAACCTTGGTTTCCTCATCTGTAAATAAAAATAATTGTTTTCACCTTGTTTTGTTTTTCAAACAAATATACAAAGTGCCATTACACAGTCATCACATGATACATACTCAAGCAACACATTATGTCTTTCCTATCTTCCCATCTGCTATTTGGGATGGTCCCCAGCTCTGCTGTCCAGGATCTGGCTGCCAGCTCTACTTGTGTCATCTATTTTGCTCCTAGCTATTAGCAAGTTTAGGAGCATTTCCCAACACAGGGGCATGTGAAATAACTGTGCCATTCCTTTTCCTTCTTTCCTTCCATCTCCAAGATTCTTGCATGGAACAAGTTGGTAACAGTACTAGCTGAGGGTTAGGATTCATGTTTGTCTGAGGCATCCTAACAGGCATGAGCCACTGAGCATTGCTATGGAAACCATTTTGTTATTCGCTGCTGTGTCACTTGTTTCCTGGCTCAGTTGCAGTTGTGGTGTGGGGGAAGGGCAGCAGTGAGGTACTCAGCAGATGAGAATTCAGACTCCTAAGTGGGGCCTGTCTCCTGTAAATATTGTGTTTAGGTGCCTGCTTCTCCTTGGAGCTTACTTCCCCAACATTAGGAGAGAGGCCACTACATATATTTCTGAAATGATAGCCTGATGACCACTTGGACTTGTTAACAAACAAAATCCTGGTACCCACCACAGACCAACTATGCATCTGAAGATACAGGTCACAGTTTGAGAACCATTGCTGTGGGAATTAGATTAACTCAATTGTTTCCAATCTTCCAGTGTATAAAACAGGTAACACTGAAGTTACCAGGTAGGTAGAGGGCTTTAGAGTCCCATTTGCTCAGCTTCCCAACTGGTTCCATGGAATGCCACACTCCCAAAATGGGAAAATAATACATATTTTTCCTACTTTGCAGGATTCTTTTAATGACCAAATAATTTAATGAGAACATCTATGAAAAAAATCTTTCCTAGAAGAGATTCTGAAATATCAACCATTATTATTACTACTATGAGTAGTTGTAACTTGTCTATCCAAAGTCTGTAAAACTCAATTAAGTCCTTGGAGGCCTGGGTTATTATTCTCCTGCTTTCTGTAGTTGAAGAAGGCATTGCAGGGTTTGGGAAACATCGGTTGAAAAGCTCCCATCTGAAAGCCATCAACTTTCTAATATGGTATTTTTGAGAGCTAAAAAGTGCCCCCACCCTACCACACCATTTTGTTGCTTTCTAAATAGAACTTTCTTCTATTATCCAGCTCCTTTCAATGCTGATAACATTTACAATTAAAAAAAAAATTTATAAGGCAACAACACTGTTGAAAACA
Source organism: Ochotona curzoniae (assembly GCF_017591425.1). NCBI lineage: Eukaryota > Metazoa > Chordata > Mammalia > Lagomorpha > Ochotonidae > Ochotona > Ochotona curzoniae. The sequence continues at coordinate 396,264 of NW_024466409.1, forward strand.
CTGTCCGACACACAGTTTTCTGAGAAACTCTTCTATGTCTGATGCTTTGCAGTGAATTCAAATGAAGTACTCTGAGCAAGGGCACTCGGCAAGCATCTGCTGGCCCCCAAGGGGTGCGGAGCTCAGTGTGGCAGCTGATTCAGCACGTGGTCTTGGCTGAGTCACTGCTACTCAAGGCCTTGGTTTCCACACCTACAAATCAAGAGCATCAGCTCCACTGAACTCTGTATTTCAGGACAAGGGTGTGTACTTCTTGCCAAACCCAGGCTGAGATTCCACAACAATATCCTCACCTGCTGGGAGTGGCCTTGCCTTATGAGGACAATGTCCCATTCCCCAATATCCCATTTGGAATTTTCGACTTTCTCAGATATCATCAGCCCCACTATAAACTTGAAGCAGGAAGGGCAAAGAGTGAGCACAACATAAAAGTGGCTCACATAGGAGCTGCCAGTGTCTGACTGACAGGGTCATGACAAAATTCAGGCTAGTTTGACTCTAAGCCTAACGTTCTTTACTTCCTTGGATCACATTCTAAGAACATCCTATACAGAACTTCATTCAGTGGGAAGAGCACTGGAGCTGAAGTTAGAATATGGTAACAAGCTCCTCTTCTAGCAGTGCCTGCTGTGTGCTCTGGAACCAGCCACTCTATGTTATTGACCCTCAATGTTTTCACCCAGAGCATGGGACCATTACTTCCTGATACTTTCAGTGCTATGGTGAGGTGTGTGTGAAAGCAAGTAGAAACCATCTGTATACGGTCAAGGTGGAAGTGAGTCACCACGATGACCATACACTGTGTCCAATCGTAGGGAAGAATCTGCCCCATCTGTCCTTCAGAAATCTCACAGACCTGAGAAGTATAAGGTCCTGGACCACAGGACACTTGGGTGTGGGAGTTGAAAGGGTAAGTCTGCAGGTTGAGCTTTTTGGCACAGAGTCTCAGCCCAGCTTTGCTCCAGCCCTGCAGAGACTAAAATGCGCCAAAGCTGCAAACACTAGGCAGGAGTGCCCAACCCCCAAAACATGGCTAGTTCCTTCTTCCCATTATTCATGCAGTCATCCTATCAGCGTACATCCTTCTTCCATCAATCCCACATAAAATGATATCCGGGTACCTTATATATGCAAGAAAGCAGAAAGAAGAAGGAACAAAGACAAATATGGTAGCCTCCAATGTTTAATGAAAACAGCTAACATTTCCTAAACTCTGTCTACCAGGAATTGTGCTGTTTCACTTCTCATATCACATTTAAATCTTCAATAACCCAAAAGGAATTTTTTTCTTTATTATATTTTTGACAATCTTTACATAGTTAATTAGGGTAAAAAGGTTCAAGGGCTAAAGGAAAGTGGGTAAGACTATTATTTCCATATTGTTTCCTTCATGTTTAAAGGGGGGTATTAAGGGAGAAGGGCCACCCAGTTTCCCACCTACCCAGGTCCTGGATGTAGGGCATGCTCCAAGGTTCTTGCTCAAGTGGTTTTGATGGTTCACCAGTTATGAATTGCTGCCAATCTTGCCACTCCAAGCACTATGAGGTCTTTGAAGAATCCACTAATTGACATAGTCCATCATAGAGTCTCCGTTTGCCCAGTATTTCACTGCCAACATATAGCTGAGATGGTTGATTGACCTGTTCTGTCTTTTTTCTTTTCTTGGTTAGGGTTCTGAGTCCAGCATTTCAATTGGGGAAATCTCCAAAGAAACTTTGTCTGAGGTGTTCTCAGACCAGATTCTTGTATGTACTAGTAAGTACAGGGCCCAGCACAGTCCATCGTCCCAATCAGCTGGTGGTTGCAATTGCTGGTTTGGTTCTGTTTTCAGTCCCAACTTCCACTGGAACCAATGGGTATTTCAGTCCAGCCTCATTGGGCAGGAATGTTTAAAACTCTCAATCCACCTTGAAGGAGCTGAGACTCAGGTGCCTCCAAGCACCAAGCAGTGAGCCAGGGCATGGTCTGCTCAGACCCCAAGTTTTCAATATGCCACATTCCATGATGTCCATGTACTTTTCTCTCTGATCTGTTACAATCATGAAAAGTAGAAGTTCTAGAATTCTCCTGGCACAGGAGATATCATAAACCCTTGCGGGCTAGGATAGGTAAACATTCCCACCTGAAGTGAGGCATGAGATGATCAGCTCCTTCCTCAGCAGAGGAGGGCACTGGATGTAAAGGAGGTGGAGTGAAGACCTGATGGGCTTTTGTGAGATGCAGCTCAAGCCATGGGCTTCAGAGAGACACGGCTAACACCCACCTCATTCTAACAGCGACTGTTCTCCCACATTTTGCACTGCACAGCCATCTACACACTTCACATGTTCTCTTAGCTGGGACCCCCTGTTCATACTTTGGCCCCTCCCTTTCTTCACCTTCCCTTAATTTTCTTCTCTGGGATATTTTTCATGATTCTGCAGATTTTCTGCAGTGGATTATAACAGACAGAAAAGCTTTAATGATCTCTCAAATACTCCGATTATCCAGCAAGAAGCCCCAATAACAGTGCACTAGCATTTTCCTTTAAGACTTTGGTCTTTGCTGAATGACTCCCTGACTTCACAACTTGCTTTGTCTCTAATGGAAAAAGAGCAGTGGCCCTTTTCCATCTGAATCGTTCACAGCAGCAGATGCCAGCAAGGTTGCCTGCAGAGTTTGGAAATGCCATGTTGCCATGGTAACAGCAGACCAAGGTTCGGGATGCTTCATCCCTGATGGGTTGCCCTGGCAGTGCCATGCAAGGCTTCTGGTGGAATCTTTCTTAACAAGCCAAAGAAGAGAGGGGGGAAAACCCACCAAAACCACATGGTCAAGAAATTGCTTAGCATTAACATTGAGGTTCAGCTTTTGCACACACTGTGGGCTACTCACCTAGTTCCTTGGCTGGCAAACAAGCCAGGCCCTTGCTTTCTGCACCATGGCTCACTCAGAGAGTAATATGGTTTTTAACTGGCTCAGCCAACAATGTGGGACCTCCCTAACACCAGCCCCAAAATTACCACTTCTCTTGTTTGATGCCGCCAACCAGGATCTGCCGGCATGGACCCTGGCAATTAGCACAGCACCCACATTTGTTGGGGAATTAAGAGCCACTGATTAGCCTAATTCCATGCCATTTATAGACAGTGAGTATCAGCCTGAGATTGGCTTTTCCAAATGGTGGCCCAGAGGGTGGCATGTTCATGGTTTCCGTTTGAAAAAAGCCCAGTAAGCTAGACTGTGATCCAGGAGGGGAGACGGAACCCACTTTAGGGCTGCCTATACTTATATATCAGTTGTTCTGTCCGCAAGTCCTTCTCACCTATGGGAGGAGATAGAGACCACAAAAAGATGTTTCCCAATTCAGGCCATGCCTAAATCTTGACCTAGAAAGAGAGCCATGTTCTTTTGATAGTCCATGTTGTTGATCCCTTCTAGCAAGGGGTAGCAACAGGAGTAGTATACACCTGAACTTTGGGATTCTTGGAGACAGAAGCCTCAGTCAAACTCTACCTGGCTGAGCAGGACTCTGACATTCTGCTGAGATTCTCTTGTCTTGCCACTACTGAAGGGCTTGATCTTCTATGTGTCCTCAAGCTGTTGTCTGGTTTAGAGCCCCTTGGAATTTGAATGCCCAATAATAATTGCCTGAAGACTCCTTCTGTCAGCTCCCCAGCCCCTCCAGGATGTTGACTTCCCTAAGATCAGGCCCCTACATCTTGGATGGCCAATCTCTTTTGCTGTGGTTTGAGCAAGATGTGGTTCCTGAATTCAAAAGACAATCAAATCCCAAAGTTATCAAATTGATGGTATTAAGAGTATGGGGATTTAATCCAGTTGTGTTGTTCAGAAAGGCAGTTCTTGGGACAAAGTTGGTTATAAAAAGCTGAGTTGGGCCAAGCCACTCGTTCTGTTTTCTGGCTTTCATGAGATCTTTCTTCCACACACACACTGCATGACTGCCATACTCTGGCCTCACCACACAACTGAACTAATGGAAACTGCCCAGTCATAGACTGTGACCCTCTAAAATCATGAGTCAAATTAAACTTCCTTCCTTCATAAGTAGTTTGTCTATACCGAAGAAAACTAATTAATGTACATATCCTACCACTGCAGGGGCTAACTCCAAAGTTAGTGTTATTCACCTGGGTTTCTATCCTCTCCTGACAATTTTCTGGAAAAGGACTCAGCTTGCTTATACATATCATACCTGGGTCATGATCACAGGAAGTCGGCTAAGTGAAAATACTTGCTCTCAGACACTGTGGAACTTCTAGATAACTTTAAGAAGAGGAAGCACAAAAAATGGCCCAAGGAAATAAATTGGGGATGAAAGGTAGGGGGTGTATCATTGCAGATGGTTCAGGAAATAGAATTTTCAAAAGATCTGACTAAATATTTCAGACTTTATTTAGTATCCAACTGGAAACCACCAAAGCTTTGGGCAGGAGCGTGGCAGAATCAGAACTGTGCTTCAGAAGCAAAATCTGGTATAATAGTAATGATCATTATCACTGTAATAGTGATAAGTAACATCTGGGGGGCATTCACACAGTACAAAGCATTTGGTAAACATGCATGTGGCAGGATGTCTCCAGGGAGATAAGTTTGGAGGCACAGTGCAGGAGAAAGAAGGTGAATGAAGCCTGAGCAGTCTTAGCAGGGTTGCCAAGGAGAGTATGCATCAGGGCATGGACTGAGCATTCCTGGCACCAGGGAAGCTCTAGGCACAGAGGGAAGGGAAGGGACAATAGCTCTAGCTAGGAGACTGGAAGGATGGAGCTTATTTCTGCGTCTAGATGAGGCTACACTCCAACCCCAAGAACTCAGTCAAAATGCCACTTCAAGCTCATGAAAACCTTTGGGGAAAAATAGGCTTATGAGACAAGGCAGCTCTCCTAGGAAGACTTACTCTCCGACATTCTCCTCTGGTCCCTCCAACCTAGAACCTGCTGGTTGCAGTGAGAAGAAAGGGACCTGGAGAACAGGCAGTCTTTCCTGGCACTGACAAGCGTGCCTTCTTGGTGGAGATCTGTTGGGATGTGTATCCTCCACATAGGGAAGAAGTCCCACTATGGGTTTTACTTATTTGTTTGTTTATCTATTTATTTAATTCGTTCATTTATTCATTTATTTAGGAAAGGCAGATTTACAGAGAGAAGGAGAGACAGAAAGAAAGGACTTCCATCCACTGGTTTATTCCCTAGATGGTCACAATAGCTGGAGCTGAGATCATCTGAAGCCAGGAGTCAGGAGTTTTTTCCAAGTCTCCCACAGGTACAGGGTCCTAAGGACTTGGGCCATCCTCCACTGCTTTCCTAGATGATAAGCAAGAAGCTAGATGGGAGTGGAGCAGCTAGGGCACAAACTGGTCCCCTGTGGGATGCTGGTGCTTGAAGGTGGAGGACTAGCTAATTGAGACATCATGCCAACCCTGGAAACCCTGGTTTTCACCCATGTGTATGTTTCTCTGTTCTGTTAGAACCACTGCAGTGGGCTCTAAGCTCCTGGCAACCAAAGCCCACAGGTGATATTCAGGGCAACTTGCTCCGAGACATAAACCCTCCGTCCTGGTCAGGAGGGCTTCCCACTCCAATCAATTGTCAGCCGGTGCTCCACAAGCTCTGCTTGTGTCCAACCTCCTTTGTACCAACAGGAATATTTTCATCTGGTTCCCTTGGACCAGTCCAAAACCTAGGCTAGCCTTCACAGCTCAGCTCAAGTCTTCCTTTGGAAATTCTACAACAGTGCTTCACAGAACTACCGGGAAGGCTCAGAGTGACAAGAGAACTTAAGACCATTGGCTCAACTCTTTCAACTCTGGAAAAGGAAAACCTAAGGCCTGGTGAAGACAGAATGCCTGTGACTAGAATCCAGGTCTGTAGCATGCCCATGAACTTTACAGCTCTGCTTTAGTTCACATATCCACGTCAAGGCTTGTGATGCTGTCTGCAGCGGCAATGACTTCTGCATCTGAGTATTTTTCACAGTGCCTGGCACAGAATAGGTGGGCTGAAGATGTCCCAGGAAATGGAATCTGCAGCAGCCCCAAGCTCAGGAAGGCAACAGGTCCCAAGGAAAGGCAGGACACAGGTGAAGGGAAAAACAAACAAATATTAAAAAAAAAATTAAAAAACCCTCTTTCTAACAAGTCTCCACTACTGTGGGATGCAAGCCAAGCCCAGAAACTAGGCTGGCAGGTGGAATAGATCAGATGACGCATTCAAAGGAGATTTCGACATCTGAAAGATTTCTGCATCCAGTATCAGTGCCCTAGCCCACAGTCCCCTGGGAGTGTGCCTTCAAGAGGCTGGTAGCAGGGGTCGTGCTGAGGTCACTTCCAGCCCGAGGGCATTGGTAAGAGTAGTGGTAGTGGTGGCAGCAGGGAGAAGAGTTTTATTTTAAAGCTTAATCTTCCGATTTCGAAAGCTAAAAGAATGTTCATCTAATTTCATTAAGAAGACTGAAAGCTTGGTACAGAGTTTTGATTAAGGTCATATAACACATCAGGGCCATAGCCACAACACAGCTTTAGACCTGTTGTTCCAAACCAGAGTTCTTCACAGGATAACTCTCCTTAAATAATCCTCATTGGAGTAACTAGGAGTGTACCTTGTTAGAGTTAAATTGTCAGCAATGATCTCTACCTGGTTTTGCAAAATATCAAAACTCAGTTACTAGGGCTGGCACTGTAGTGGTGCAACATCAGCACCCCATATAGGTGCTGATTAATGTTATCATTGCTCCACTTCTGATCTAGCTTCCTGTCAATGGCCTGGGAAAAGCAACAGCAGCAGATGGCTCAAGTGCCACCCATATAGGAGACCCAGAAGAAGTTCACGGCTTTTTGGTTTCTTCCTGGCCCAGCTCCAGCTAGTGAGGCCATTTGGGGAGTGAACCAGTAGCTGCTTTACTCTCCCTAAGTTTGACTTTCAAACAAATAAATTAATCTTTAAAAAACCCTCAATTGCTGACAGGCTGATGATTCAGGTTTAGATAAAATTATTGGGTTCTACTCAAGAGTCCAAATGAAGAAGCCACCTGCCTGAAAACCCAAGACTCAAGAAGAGATTTATCTGGTTCCACAGTCCTTCCTTTCTCTGCTGGCTTACACTTGCTGCCTCTTCACTCAGAATATAGGAACAAAGAGGACAGACAGACCTTCTGGGAGGTCCAACAAGGGATCCATTGATACCTACAACTTGGTTGAGCCTCCTCTGCCCCTATGCTGCTGCTGGCGCTGGGAACACAAAGAGGATATGAGATCCAGAAGTGTGAATTTATAGGATGACTCCCAGGGAGAATTTAAAAGAACAGTTATAAGGGTTGGAAGAGAGACAAACTTAGTCTTTTAAATTCTGGAAGAAAAAAAAAAAAAGATTGGGAAGCAGTACAAGAAAGAGCTGGTGTGACAGAACAGGCTGGCAAAGTCCTGCTTTCAGATGTGAGTGCCACCAGCCACAGTCATCTGTGTGCTTGTATAGCACAGCACAATGCCTGGCACATAAAAGGCACTCAATAAAGACTTGCTGAGTCAGTGCACTAGCAAACTAGTGTCCCAAAGCGGAGCGAGATGCAGTTCCAGTGCATGTAGAGGAAGTTCCAGGACCAAGTGGGGTCTTGCCCCTCTCCATCTGCAGAAGGGACAGGAGGCAGCTGGCAGGTCTAGAAATGCTGACAGAGAAGGACAGAGCTTTCAGCCCCAACCTACTTCTCCATGGCAACGAGCTGACAGAAAACTGCATGGGAGACTGAGAAACCATTTTTAAAATAAAGACGCAAAACACTCTGAGTATAAAATCACACATGCAAAGCAACAGCTCCTGCTTCTTAGCCTCTTGGGAGCCACAGGCCCAATCATAGAGAACAGGACCTCTTTGCAACCTGCCCATTCCTCTGCCAAGGGCCCCGGGGCCTCCTGGCTGCTGTGTAATGCAGACAGAATTGTTCTTACTTGGAAATATGTGTTTCAGGGCATTGCATCAAGTCTGACAAACAATGGTAGAGGCTCTTTCAGGGTGGGATCTGGTCAGCTCCTATCTCTTATAGCTGTCCACAGTTGGCTTCATGTAGGCATGAAGTCTCATAGCAATGATGGCTGCGGCAAGGTGGGAAAGGAGGAAGAGATTACTTCCCTCCTGGGTCCCAATATTCAAATTTTGTTTCCACCTTCTCCAAGATGACTTAACTGTACCATCTCTTGGAAGCCCAAAACCCTTTGCTTACATATTCCACATAAAATGAATAGTCTTCTTTTTCATACAATTATGCTTATTTGTTTTACGCCCAAGTAGAGAACCTGGTAAAACCTCATGAACTGTTTTCTGAAGTGAGCCAACAGCATGAGAGTAGCTGGAGGTGAACTTTCCTCAGGTTATCTCTATCCAAAGCCTTGGGTACTCTGAGAGAGTGAAGGCAATGTTGTTTTTCCTCCTGCACTTGGATGACTTTTCTGTCAAGTCCAGCATGTGTTCTCCTCTACAACATTATAGATATCACTGTATGCAAGAAGATACTCCAAAGTAACTTGCACTAAGAATCCCAGATTCAAATGAAAAAGGTGGCTGATGCACAAATTCACAAAGTGAAGTTTTCCACAGTGACAGAGAGGTAGTGACACATCAGGGCTTGGGTATTCTAACTGGTTCATAGCTCTTTTCACAGTCTTTCAATGCTGTAGAGATCCCATCAAGATATTCTTCAGTTTGGGACAGAAGAGATTACACATTCCATTAAAATCAGAAGCATTCTGGATCACCTGCATTTCAAACCCCTGCAATGGAATGGAGTCCAGCTCTCTACTTCTGGGCAGAAAGCCACTGGCAACATTCTGGGCAGGGAAGTTAACCCTTAGTACTCATCAAAGTCTTTCAGTCTCTCAGGTACTGATAACTAACTGATGCCAAGGTCGTCCTGGCAGTTAGGATTTTATTGCCTCTAGGTTGCTGAGCTAACCTTAAGGGGAAAAAAAGAAGAATGGATGCAACACTGCAAACATTAGAGAAGCAGATCTGGAACAATTTGGCGAGGATACAGAGGGAAACTGGTGTGACTGGAGCACAGGCTTGCATAGAAAACCATTCTCTTTGGAATTGATTTGTCCTGTGATGTAAACCCAGCAGAAACAGAGCTCACAGAGACAGGAGAAACTCACAGGCCCACTGTTGGAGTTCTAATGATTTCTGGGCTTGTGTGCCAGAGTGGCATGAGTAAGGTCTGTTCAGATCTCAGCAACAACTTCCACCAGGACAGAAGGTGGAGGAAGGCTGGGGTGGGGGGTATATGCTTGTTGAAAACCCCAATGTGCAATAATTTGGCTGGCCCAACGAGACCAGCTGCTTGGTTCAAATACTAGCATAAATGTTTCTGTAAAGGTATTTTTTGGGATGTGATGAACATTTACAATTAGTTGCCATTAAGTAAAGCAGGTCATACTCTGTAAAGTTAGTGAGTCTGAGCCCATCAGTTGAATCCTGAAGGCAAACATTGAGGCTTTCCTAAGAAATTCTCACTCGACAGAAACATAGAAACTTTGAATTTTCAGCCTTTAGACTCAAGACTGCAACATCAGCTCTTATCTGAAACTCTGTAGGTTTTCTTCTAGAATCTGTACTTGCCAAGCCTCCACTAGTATGTATGCCAATTCCTTCTGCCATATATACATATATATACATATATAATCTATCTATCAATCTATCTATCTATCTACCTACTTACCTACCTACCTACCTATGGTAGAGACAGAGGTTGAGGTATAATGGCTCTACTTTCTGAAGCCCTCTGATGAACACAGACGAAGTTGGTTACTTTTGTCTTCTCTACCTAATTTAATTCTACAAATGATTTACGGAGGTAGATTTTTTCTATTCTGATGCCTATTTTCAGATAAGGTAAAGGGAAGCTAAGATAGGCAAGTCATTTGGTTCAAAGCCATGTATCAATTTCATCACATAGCCACAAGGAAGTAGAATTCTCTGAAGGAATGCTGTTCAATACTCCTGGTCAAAGCAGATGTTGCAGCTGATTCCTCCGACTTCTCCCCCTTGGGGATGCTGATGACAGCAAAAGATATGAGGGGCATGGATAATTTTGCTCATTCAAGCAGGAAGAGGACTTGATTCTACAAAGCACTCTGTCTCTGGACTTAGTTTTTTTTGTTGTTGTTTAAGATTTATTGATTTATTTGAAGTTAGAATTAAAGAGAGGGGGAAGAGGGGTATACAGAGAGATTTTTCTATCTACTGGTTCACTCTCCAGATGGTCATAAAGATAAGGGCTGGACCAGGTCAAATCTAGGAACCAGGAACTTCATCTGCATCTCGATGTGGGTCACAGGAACCCAAACACTTACGCTATCCTTCACTGCTTTTCCCAGGCACATTAATGGGCAGCGGGGTCAGAAGTGCAGCAACAGGGGCACCAATTGGTGCCCATATGGGATGTTAGTATTGGGGGATGGCAACTTTCCCATTATACCACAACACTGGACCCAGTTTTTTTCCTTTTAAACTTGATCCCCTTAGGGAAGATGATGATTTTTCAACTAATGCTCTTTCTCCTGAAGCCAAATCCAGGCTGCAAACTGATTCCTTTTGGCTGCTGAAGTGGGAAGTTTATGTACTCTGCTCACATAAGGAGTCCTAGAGGGGTTTCTCTGGGGATTCCTTGGCCCATCCTCTGATACCCTTGGGCCCATTCAGGTATCTGCTGGGGGAAGGGAGCACTTTTCTCTCCTAAAATATATGTGCCTAAGGATGGCTGAAACCCTCTTGTCCCAGAACCCAAGCAATAGCTTTGCTGACACAAGCCAGTATTTGCAGGAGCAAGCTTAAATTGCCGAGGACACTGCAAAGGAAATAATCTCAGCAATCCAAATACAGCTAAGAGCAACAAGGCTGTCAGAATGAGGTCTGTGACTCCGACAATTTCTCTCTCCAAAAGGCTGGCATATACCCCAGCAGCAGCCATTGCTCAGTATCCTTCCAGCAGTTTCCATTTGGCTGCTCTCTTGGTTCTTGCTGCAAAGGCATGACCACTGAGAGCAATATATGCAACATGTTAAGACACACATAAAAATATGCCAACGAGGGGCCAGCACTTGCCTTGGTAGTTAAGCTGATCATATCTAACATCCAAATACCTGAGTGAGGCTGGTCTCTGGCCCCTGGCTCCAGCTTAAAGCTAAAGCTGGCCCTGGGAGGCAGCAGAGATGACTCTGTCATTCATAAGAGAGACCTTGCTGCAGGCTTTTGGGAGCTTTTCTTTCTCTCTTTCTGCTCATCTCCGTATCTCAAATAAATAATGATTTTTTTTAAATAAAACAATGAATTGTCAAAATGCTAGTGCATAGCACACTGGTAAATGGCAAGATAGGCAAGTAGTCTGACACATCTGGCTCCTGCTACCATAGGCCTGGCCCACTACTCAGATGTGCTAAGGGGAATATTATCTTTGCCCCCTGGCTGGGAAATGCAGAGCCTTGTCTGAACAAGAAATTTAGGTTCAACTTTGCCTCCTACCTGGGCTAGCCCCACATTTGTGGGTTCTGATCTAAAGGTTATTCTTCCTTTTCAGCTAATGGGCTGGAATGTCAAGACAATGACTTCCCCTTCAGATGTGCTCTCCACTGGTCACCAGAGAGCAGCCTTACATGTGATAGACCAAAGGGTTCTTCAAGGACCAAAAGAGCTATGTTCCCCTAGTCCACTATCTCAGTGTCTGTCAAAAACCAGGGGACCCTCTCCTGTTCTGCTGCTGGTGCTACTGGGTCAACGTCTCCTGCATGCCTACACAGTTGCTGGAAGCTGTGGATCACCATCAGCCAGCACTCCAGTGAGAGGGCAATGGTAGTGGCCATAACAACTCACATGTACTGAGGGCGTATGATGTACTGGACACAAGTTCAAGCACATCACATGTACTAACTAATTAATTTTCATTGTAACCATTAAAGTTGGATCTTCTCACCATCATACAGAAATCTAAGAGAGAGATGAAATTATTTGCCCAATATTCCATAACTAGTAGCAGTAGGCTGGGTTTCAAACCCAGTCTAGCCCCATATTGTTTGATAATCTTGTGTTAAAGGTAGAAGAAGCTGTGATTTGAGCATTCAGCTATAAATCACACAGTTGGTTGCATTCTTTCTCAGGTTCTCCCCAGGAAGCACTGTGTTGCGAACAGCTCAGAATGAACTCAGGTGGGCTGGATGACCTCATTTGTCCTCTGACTTGAAAGGCCACACAACAAGGATTGGACGTCCACAGTCATAACAAAGGCTCTTCCAGCAGGTGACTGTGGATGGATGAGGTTTTTAAAATACTTTATACTACAACATTTCCTCTTTTCCTGGGAGGGCCAGGCTTGGGGCCTTGCAGGACAGCCTCTTATGACCAAGCATACCCTTGTTCCTGGGAGTGCTTGGACACTCTATGGGTGTGGCTTCCTGTGTGTCCACTCTGCTCCACACGCTGTGCTACACGTGATCTCATACATGAACCCACCTGTCACCAGGATTGGGTGAGACACAGGAAGCAGGGACTCCTAGCAGAAAGGACAAAGCCTTAGAGGAGTTTAGCCCTGCTAAATACCTGTGGGAATCTAGCAAATTTCTTAATCTCTAAGAGTGTCAATTTGCTCATCTGTAAAGCCAAAGAGCAAACAAAGAAATCCTTCTTTTCAAGGTGGTTATAAGAAAAATATGGAGTATAAAATTTTACAGCCCTTAAAGAAAACATTTACTAAGTACCTATAATATGCCAGGCTCTCTGCATACATTTCATTTATATTTCATAAAACTCCCACAAGATAGACACATTATTTGATATCCACTTTAGAGATAAGGAAATTGAGGGGCAGGGAGATGGAGTGCTTGGATGGTTCGACTGGCAGGATTTAAGCCCAAGCTGTGTTCACTCCTGAGATCTGGTGCTTCAGTGCCCTCTGTGATCTCTGTTCCTTCACCACATCATGTCTCCTGCATAGGTCTCTAAGTTTCATCTTAATGCTACAATGACAGTGCTCTTTCTAAAAAGCCAATCCAAAACCATTACTCCTCTGTATAAAATCCTTCCTCAGTTCCCTTGCTAGGGAGATCTTAAACTGTTTAGCATAGCATTCAAGGCCTGGGATTGACTCATGTTCAATCTCTTTTTCTGATCTGTTTCCCAGCCTGAATTCCACTAAAATTTAAATCCTAGACAGATGAATTCTTCCTTTATTGCTGTTGTTATTGGAAAAGAAGATTTACTGAAAAAGAGACAGAAAGATCTTTTTATCTTTCATTCTCCAAATGGCCACAATGGTTCAGATCTGGGCCAATAATCTGAAGCCAGGGGCTTCTTTCAGGTCTCCCATGGCAGTGCAGGGTTCCAAGGACTTGGGCTATCCTCCATGGCTTCCCCAGGCCATAAGTACAAAGCTGGATTGGACGTGGAGGAGCTAGGACAAGAACCGATATCCATGTGCTTGCAGGTAGAGGATCAGCCTGTTTGAGCCACTGTGTTGGCCTAGACACACGGATTCTTGAACTGCTGCTCCCTGTGTCTGCAGGGCTCTCCCAGCAAACAAGGGGAACTCTTACTCTTCTTTGAAAAGCTGGCTCAATTATTACCTTCTCCTTCCCAGATTTTTCCAACCAGCTTTGCTGGCCTTCCTCTGCTTCTGTAAAAACTCCGTCCATAATCTGATTTATCAGTTGATAACTCTATCTACACCACTGATTGCCAACATATTTGAATCTGAGAACTAGTTTTTTACTTCCTCAGAATTTTAGAATCTTTTAAAAGACACCAATCAAAGCAATGCTTAATGACAAAAGAAAAAAAAAACACTAAGGCTTGTGAACACTTCTGTAGTTGAATGAATGTAATAGCTCTCTACAGAAATGAAGACAGTGCTGTGAGGGACACGTATAGATTTGAGGGTCTTGCTGTACATGTACTCCATGGACTCTAAGGCTCCAAAGCTTCCAGTTTGGAAACCACGGTTCTGGTTTAGCAAGTGGGTTTTTGGGTAAAATGGAACCACTCATTGATCCTATTATATTTAAGGGCTATGCCAGTCACTTTAAATTTTTATCACCTTTAATTCTCAAAAAAAAAATCCATCTATTACTTTTCAGATAATCAAAGAGGCTTAGGGGACAATGTGGTGGAATAGCTAGTTAAGCTGTTGCCTGCTATGCTGGCATCCATATTTTGATGACCAGTTCCAGCCCTGTCTGCTCCACTTATGATTCAGCTACTTGTTATTGTATCTAGAAGGCAGTGGAAGGTGGTCCAAGTGCATGAGGCCCCTACCAACCACATCGAAGACACAGATGGTGTTCTGGGCTCCTGGCTTCAGCCTACACCAGTCCTGTCGGTTGTAGCCATTTGGGGAGTAAACCAGAGGATGAGAGATCTGTCTTTTAAATAAATAAATCTTCTGATTAAAAAAAAAGTATTGTTAAGAGGCTGGCACCATGCTATAGCAATTAAAATCATGATAAACCAACTGGTCCACAATATCACCATCCTGTATGGGACTGATTCAAGTCCCAGCTGTTTACTCCTGTTCCAGCTCCCTGCTAATGGCCCAGAAAAAGCAGCAGAAGATGCTGCCCATATGGGAGACCCAACAGAAACTCTTGGCTCCTGGCTTTGGCCTAGTCCATCCAGCCATCTGGGGAGTGAACCAGTGGATGGAAGATCTCTCTATCTCTCCCCCTTCTCTGTGGCTCTGACGTTCAAAATAAATAATTGTTTTACAACATTTTTAAAAAATCTAAACAAAAGTAAAGCGGACACTGTGGTGTGTAGGTAAAGTTGCTGCCTGTGATGCCAGTATCCCATATGGGCATTGGCTCAAGGTCCACTTCTGATTTAACTCCATGCTAAATGACCTGGGAAAAAAGGGGGATTATGACTCTAGTGTTTGGGTTCCTGCGCCATGAGACAAGATGAAGCTCCTGGCTTTGGTCTGGTCATTGCAGCCATCTAGGAAGGAAACCACCAAATGCGAGGTCTCTCACCTTCTTTATTTCTCTCTCTCTCCCTCTGTGTGTGTGTGTGTGTGTGTAGCTCTGACTTTAACATACCAACCTTAAAAAAAGAGAGAGAGAGAGAGAAGAGAGACTCAGAAGGCTGCACTGCCTTGCTTGAGGTCACCTTGTGACTGAGAGGCAGAGCAAGGCTTTGGTTCTTGGGCTTTTCCTACTCTGCCTCCAATGCAAGACTACCACGGGTTCAGCTCTCAGTTCTGGACCTCCCTCACAGCAGTGTTCAGGAGATTGAAGGACAAAATCCCAGAACCCCTTCTCCATATGTTCTCTGGTTCTCCAGCTTATACCACCCTAGCTGGCTGCCTTTCTAGCCACAGGTAAGCTATCAAAGAGATTCTCAATCCATCAAAGAACCAGAGAAGAAATGAGGCAAAATTCTATGATAGAGTCTCACATGGTCCATTTCCTTCAGTGTTGTTTCCCTTTCTTTAGTAGGTCTCATGCCCTAGTCCTAGATTCCAGTCCCCTCTCTTCATTATGAGCCCCCATCCCCACACCTCCCTCCTCCAAAATTCTTTTCCATATTTACAGCAGCCTGCTGTCCTCAAACAGTGTCCTCCAATTTGCTACCCCTAAGGTCTTAAAGCCCAGTAATAACTTGGTTCTCTCTTTCTCTTACACACATACCCCAAAATCTGTGCTTTAAACCAAGAAGTGACATCTCAAAAATTGTGGACATCCCCCACATCCCTTATTGAGAGTGCCTGGCGCTGATTCTGGCTTCCTGCTAATGCAGAACCTGGGAAGCAGCAGGGGCCAGCCTCAAGCAGTTGTGTCCCTACCACCCATATGGGAGAAACAGGCTGAACTCCTGCCTCCTAACTGCAGCCCAGCCCTGGCCTGGCTTTTGTAGGCATTTGAGGAGTGAACCCATAGATGAGAGTTCTATCTTTCTGCCACTCAAATTAATTGGTTTCAAAAACTAAGAGCATGAAAAAAAAAAAAAAACACCCTAAGAAAATGTTGCTGCTCAAGTGTGTCTTTGGAAGAAAAGAACAGGCTAAAAACCAAATTCAGCTTCCAATCTCTGGTTCTAATTCCTGTTTGAATCATTTTAGGTATATCATTTTAACTGCTCTGAACCTCAATGGCTTCCTCAGAAAAATGAGGATATAAAATCTACCTCAAGCAATAAATATATGAAGGTTTTATACCTGCACAGTGAAGCATGTTGAACTGTGACATTCTAAAAGATACGTCAATGTCTTAACCTCCTGAATCTGTAAGCATGATCTTATTTGAAGGATTCTTAAAATTTCTAATTAAATTATGGATTAAAAAAAGATTATTTGAAAGGAAGAGTTACAGAGAAGGAGAGGCAAAGGTAGAAGCAAGAATCTTGCATTTGCTGGTTCATTCCCCAAATACCATAATGGCTAGGCCTAGCCAAGAGGAGCCTGGAACTTCTTCTGGGTCTCTCATATGTATATAGGGGCCCAAATGCTTTGGGCCATCTTCGAATGTTTTCTCAGGTATATTAAGAGCAAACCTGACTGGAAGTAGAATAGCTAGGACTCTAACCAGAGCCCACATGAGATGCCAGAGTTGGAGACCGGCTTAACCCACTGCATCGGCTCCCTAAATTAAGGATTTATAGATGAGTAGGCTGTCCTGGAGTATGTAGGTGGTGTCTAAATTCCACAATTATCATTCTAAAAGAAAGGCAAATGGAGATCTGACACAGACAAAATGATATGGTAAGAATGCCCACAGCTACCAGATGGACTTTGTAGAGATATTGATTTCTGACTTCTACACTTCCGAAGTCAGAACATAAACATGAAAGAATGTATGTCTACTTTAAGTCACCCACTCAGACTGCAGTCCTATCTCATCAAACTGATCACGTACAGGGGTACAGTGGGTTAAGCTTCCACTGCAATATCAGCATCCCACATGCATGCCTGTTTGAGTACTGGCTGTTCCATCTCCAACTCAGCTTCCTGTTAATGTGAGAAAGCAGCAGGAAGATGGCCTAAGCGCCTGGATCCCTGTCTGCCAAGAGGGAAACTCAGATGGAATTCCAGCCCCTGGTTCCCTCACAAATACTTATTAATCATCAAAATTTTACTCAGGTACCACCTATTCTCTATGAGCCTTCCCCTTCCACACAGATTTCTCTTTCTCCTTCTGTTCCACGTATGCTTCTCTAATAGAGCATGTCAGCCCCTCTGAAGTGCAAATCTCATCAATCTGAGGCAAGCACATGGGCTCCAAAGAGTCCAGGAGCCCTTGCAAGACCTGGTTCCAAGCTCCCTCAAAACAGAAGCTTTGAAGAGAATGCTATGACTGCAGAATCCTAAGGATGGGATTGTTTAATTAAACAGAGACTCAAGTCACCAGTGTCTGGCTTAGGCTGGGCCTCTGGGACCTGAGCAGGCAACATTTCATCATTAGGAGGAAAGGAGATGACAAACTCTTTCCTGAAAGAACCCAGCAGGCAGTCAGAATTACTGGATATGGATAAATAAAGCCATTATTTCCAAATACATATCCCAGGCAGTACTAAATGCATTCTTCGTATCACAGGCGATACTAAATTTAGAACTGGCACTTTGAGTCATATGCTGATTCCTAAAGAGAAAAACTGAATCCAAGGGGGGAAATGAAGTGAAATATGGAAATAAAAATGTATCCTTAGCCCATAAGAGCAAGTTGTCAAGAAAGGGGAAGCAAAGTTCCCTACAAAGAATTTCAGCTGCAGAAGAACCTTGTGCGGAGAGTGGTGGTGCTCTGCTGGCCCCAAAGCAGCAGGCTCTGGAAACACATCCCTGTGTGGGATTCAGCAGGCTGGCATGGAATCTGCACTCGAGCAGTATTGCAGAAAACAGCAAAAACCATGTAAGGGTGGGGGCACTGCCGCTCACACTGTTTCACGACAGTGTCTTCCTGTTGCACAGTGTAGGTTGGCTTTCCTCACTGAGTTCACACTTGAACCTGAAGGGGTTAAAAGCTTTGCTCATGTTACATCATCAGTGAGCCAGAGAATAGAGATTGGTTTTTAATAATTTCTATTAAAAAAAATACTTTCAGACGCTGGTCCTGTGGCAAAACAGTTTAAGGTGTTGCCTGCAGTGCTGACATTCCATATAGGTGTCAGTTCAAATCCTGGCAGCTCCACTTCTGATTCTGCTCCCTGCTAATACGCCTAGGAAAAACAGCAGATGACGACTCAGGTCTTTGGGTCCCTTGTCCACATGAGACCCAGGTGAAGCTGCTAGCTTTGTCCTAGTCCAGTCATTACAGTCATTTTGGGTATGGGCCAGCAGATGGAAGAGTCTCTCTCCCTTTCTCCCTCTGTACCTCTGCCTTCCGAATAAATACATCTTAAAAAAAGAATATGTAAGACTCAAAATTAATTTAAAAAAATACTTGCTGATTTAAAGAAAAGCTGAAAAGATACTCCTGAGTTCCCAAATCCCTTTCCCAAGCTTGCCCTGCTGTTAACATATTCCTTACTAGCACTGGTATATGACAATTACCTAAATGTCACGCTCTGTTTAGCTGTCACTGTTTTTTTTTTTCCCCAATGTCTTTTCTGCTCCAGGACCCCCATCTGGACATCACATGACCTTTACTTATCGCATTTTCTCTGGCCCTTCTGTGCAGTTACAGCTGCTCCATATTCCCTTGTTTTTGACATTGGCTTGTTTGAATACTAGCAGGTCTTCTGCAGGGTTTTCCTCAATTTGAGTTATTCTGTCTTATAGTCAGATAGGATTACAGGTTAGTAAGAAGAGGACCATGAAGGTGAAGCTCCCTTCTCATCAAGTCATATCCAAGGTGCCTACTGTCAACCATTCTCACAGGTGATGATAACCTTAATCTCCTGGTCAAAGTAGTGTTTCCTAGGTTTCTTCACTATAATGTTATCCTCCCTCACATCTCTAGCCCTGTCATGCTCTACTCCTTGACAACAAAGTGAGGTGCTTCCAGCAGGAAGAGTTCAGGCTTATGTTGGAAGGACAGGTATCAAAAGACATCCCATGTAGAAGGAACTGGAATGCAGGTAAGGACATGCGCATTCAGGGAATGAAGCAGGGGCAGCACACCACCAAACAGCAGAAGAGGAGGCTGGGTAGGTGGCTAAACTCAAGGTGAGCAGGTCCCTACAGCCACACAGGCCTGGACTGTTCTATAGACAGAATCACTTTCCACTGTCCTGTTAAGGTTACTGCTTGGGCTTTCTGAAGTCCTTGTGAGTGATAAGCTGACTTAAACCTCCCTCATTCCCCAAAGTACACAAGTCTCTAGAGGCATAATGACTGCTGGACATCAGTCAAAATCCATTCTTTTCCTCTTTCCTAGCAACAAACCCTAAATTTTATTCAGGATAACCATGCATCCAGCTCAAAGATTAATTTCTTTCTTTTTAAAAAGATATTTATTTATTTTTATTGCAAAGTCAGAAACACAGAGGGGAGGAGAGACAAACAGGAAGGAAGATTTCTGTCTGATGATTCATTCCCCAAGTGGCTACAATGGCCGGAGCTGCACCGATCTGAAGCCAGGAGCCAGGAATTTCTTCCAGATCTCCCACGTGGGTACAAAGTCCCAAGGCTTTGGGCCCTCCTCAATTGCTTTCCTAGGCCACAAGCAGGGAGCTGGGAAACAGGGCTGCCAGATTAGAATTGGCGCATTTAAGGCAAGGAGTTAAGCCACTAGGTCACCACGCAGGGCCCCCAAAGATTAATTTCTCAGCTTTTATTGCAGTTAGTGAAGCTCTGTGACTTAGCTTCGATGAATGAGTTATAAGTGGACGTGGCTGGGCAGCAATTTAGGGACAGTGCCTTAAAGAGCCTCTGTTTTTTTGTGCTTGCTTCCTGGTGAATATAGATACAATGGCTAACTCTAGTACTCTCCTGGTCCATGGAAAACAACAACAACAACAAACAACAAGAACCAAAAAACCAAAGCAAACAAGCAACCAGACCTCAGGGATGAAAACCTCTGTTAAGGACAGTGAAACACAGAGAGAAATAATTGAGATTCCTGAGAACCATGGAGCTATGACACCCGTCATGGCTGAACATCACCAGATCACTCACGTGTGAATGTACTAATGTGCTGGGCTGCAATAGCAAAATACCACAGACCTGGTGGCAGAAACAACAGAAATCACACCAGGCCCTCCATATCCAGGGTTTCTTCCTCTGTGGATTCAACCAACTGTGGATCAGAAATATTCAGGGGGAAAAAAATGTGTCTGAATATGAACAAACTTTTGGTTTTGTTTATTTGAAAGGTAGGGAAAGAGAAACAGACAGAAAGAGATCTTCCAGCTGCAGGTTTACTCCCCAAATGCCCACCACAAACTCAATCCTAGTTTTCTACATAGTAGGAATTCAGGCATTCGGGCCATTAACTGCTGCCGCCCAGGGCATGCATTAATGTGAAGCTGGAATTGGAATTGGAGCTGGGACTCAAACCTATGCACTCCCATATCATATGTGGCAGTTCCAAATACTCTACCAACTGCTGTGCAAAATGCCCACTCGCCTCCCGACTTTTTTTCTTGCTATTGATCCCTAAAAACACAGTATAACAACTATTTACACTGTGTTAAGTATAGCAGTAGTTCCAAATAATTTAAGGTATATGGTAGGATGTGCATTAAATTACATGCAATGCCAAAAATAAATGGACTCGGGGTGTCCTGGAGGTAACTGCCTATGGCCGCAAGGGACAACTGTAATTTCTTCCTACTTCTGGAGCCTGGAAGTGCAATCTGAAGGTGCTAGTAGGGTTGGCTTCTGTGAGACTCCGCTTCCCAGCATGCAGATACTTGTCTTCTTGTTGTAGCATCTGTGCACACACACAGTGGCAGCAATCTCTGTTGTCTCCTTTTTGTAGCAAAACATCAGCCTACCAGATTAAGGCTTTATTTTTAGCACCTCACTTAATCTTTCTTCCTTCCTTTTTTTTTTTTTAAAGATTTATTTTATTTTTATTGGAAAGGCGGATATACAGAGAGGAGAGACAGAGAGGAAGATCTTCCATCCGATGATTCACTCCCCAAGTGAGCACAACGGCCGATGCTATGCCGATCCGAAGCCAGGAGCCTCTTCCGGGTCTCCCACGCGGGTGCAGGGTCCCAAAGCCTTGGGCCGTCCTCGACTGCTTTCCCGGGCCACAGGCAGGGAGCTGGAAGGGAAGTGTGGCCGCCGGGATTAGAACCAGTGCCCATATGGAATCCCGAGCGTGCAAGGCGAGGACCTTAACCACTGCGCCATGGCTCCGGGCCCAATCTTTCTTTCTTCCTTATGGGTCCGATCTCTGAATACTCTAGTCATATTAGGGGTCAGGCCTTCAACCTATAACTTTGGGGAGTACACAACTGAGTTCTTACCAAAGAAGGTAAACTGACTTCTCTTGTTTAAGTCACGATCAACTCAGTATCTATTACTAGTGCATGCACTTAGTTCCTTAAGGGTAGAACTCTAAAATCCAAGGAGTATCTTCTAAGGTTTTTATCCTGATGTCCTTCAAGCTAAGAGTCCAAGGGCAATTATCAAAGACATCACGCTCTAAGTCATTTTGAGTGAGAATTCATCAACATGTTTAGTTCTTTCAAATGACAAGTATTTAGGGTACCTACTTATGCCAGATAATGGGCTAGGTGCTGGGAACACTACAACAAATGAACATGACCTTTGACCTTTGGGAACTTACCATTATTACTGATTTAAGTTCATCTTTTTCCAAAGTGTGTTATTATGACATAATAAATAAAACAGAAATGCAAATTTAAAACATTGAAAAGTATATTTAAGTGCCAGCCGTAGAAGTTGGATACTTGTGATGACTGAGCAAACAAATTGACTTTAGCCTTCCTAGCAGCTGTGACAAAAAGTAAAAAAAGTCACTTTTTTTTTAATTGAAAAGAGAATAATACCTAATCATGCAGGAAAGTAAAATGTAAACACATTTAAAAAAATTTTCTGAAGAAATTCTGCTTAATGCTTCCGAGTGCCTTGAATGTCCTAAAAAGTACCATTTTTCTGACCAAATCCCAGTGGATGATCACTCTAAATCCTATGCACAATTCATTAGCTTTTACATATTCACCAAATAAAGCATGGTTTGCAAACACGGTTTTGGTTTCCTAATGTAAAGCACAGAGTTTACTCAAGTCTGAATGACCACCTGAAGACGGTACAGAGAATGAGGACTGGCTAATGCAGAAAGCTCTCAAGGATGGATAGTAGATGTCCGAATTTAACAAGCAGAAGGAGTGAAAAGATAGTACCCCATGGAGAGGCCAGGTTAGATGGAAAGATGAAACACTGAGAGTAAAGTCACCATGGCACACACACAGAGTTCCTTTCTTGGTATATCTCAACAGGCAGCATCTTATTAAAGAAAATATGAGTTTGAATCCCAGCTTTTCTGCTCTGTCACTTGATGTGTAATGGGAGAGTGTTACAAATCCAGAGCCTCAGCTGTCTTAGGGAAAAGAAAGATGACATCTACCTATTGAGGAAAGAAACACCAAAATACACACAATGCCTCTGTCATGTTGCAATAATAGTAACAAGAGCTGGTTACAAATGCTTTGCCTCTGTGAGGCATTGTGCAATATTCTTAACATGAATTTTATCCTCACCTAAGGTAGGTGTTACTGAAGAATTCAGAAAGCATTGGTCCCTCCCCGAAAACAATGCCATGACCTGTCCTTTGATATTTTGGGAAGGAATGTACCAGTCCTTGAAAGGCTCTTTGTCAGATTTCTCCCATGCTAAGCAGCTGTGTTGACAGCATTCTATAACCATCTGCAAACCCTAAAGTTTACTGCAATTGGTTTAGATCGTTAACTCTTTGGTTTCCCAGTAGAAATTTGAAGAACTCAAAGAAAACTCTTCCAAAGGGTTCTTTCCAACAACTGATTGTGGTGCAATAAAAGACACACAAAATTGGAGTATGCTATTTAAAACAGAGTGGCCAGGCTTGGAGAGGAGGTAATGCTTAATAGCACAGAGTTTCATGAAAAAGTTTTGGAAATGGATGGCAGGCACAGTTTTGTAACAATCTGAATGTTCTTGATGTCCTAGAACTATATGATTGATTAAGATGGTTGAAAGGGTAAATTTTCTGTTATAGCATTGTTCTATAATAAACTAACAGTAACAGAAAAAGTCATCATGGTGAAGATCTAAAAACCATCTATGATAGAGACTATGTGGAAAAAATTCAGATATTCTGCAGGCAAAAGTTTAAAAGCCTCTGGTAGGATAATGATAAAATTACTCATTGTTTATTGAGCACATCAGATGAAAGGTCTTTTAAAAGTTCATGGAAAATGCGTATTAAGAAAGAGCTACATTTTTTTGCATCAAAATACATGTATCTTTTAACTTCATTTTCTCACAAACCTTTTCATGTCTCCTTATATATGTAGGCACTGCATTTGCATTACTTTTATTTCCTAGCAGAGCCCTTGAAGGCTTCCTTGCTTAGAGGAATTAGGTGATCAGACCAGAATTACAGAGCTAGCAAGAGGTAGACACAGGGCTGAACCCAAATACTGTTCTTTTTTCTATGCTGCCTCTCCTTCACAAAGTAAATACCTGGACCAAAATATGCTGAAGATATTTTTTTCAAGCCTAAGATTTTATTATTCTGAATGGGAATGTGGGAGATAGGAAGCTCTATTTTTGTGAAGGTTCCAGCACCGCCAGGTATGTAGGAAATCAGAGCCTATTCTCTCACTCCAGGAGCAACACTCTGAGAAGAGGAAACAGGAAGACCCTCTGGGATCAGAACCAGAGGCAACACCAGGTGGATGCTGCAAGGGGACTACCTGAGGGCCTGCGGATCACACTGGTTTCTCTATCTGGGAAGATATAGGAGTCAACAGCCAAAAAAAGAAGACATGTCAAGCTCCAAATACATCAAGAACCACTTAACGTATTTTTCCTCACAGTGTTGTCACCATATCACCAAAGAGAAATTGTAAAGACTGAAAAGAAGGAAGAGGATGAAGTACAGGTGGTATTAGAGCTGGGAGAGGGTGCTGTGAAGCCTGAAGTCTTTGATCCACCCCTAGGCCATGCTCTGCTGATGAGAGCAGACTTGCCACCACTCTGAAGCTTGAGTACAATCATGGCTACCTTGGGTGCTCTCAGAAGTCCCCTGGTGTCACCTTCTCTTCTTCCATGATCTTCCTCCCATCACAGAATTGCACCCTCCCTAGAGAAATGGATTTGTGAAATGACCATCAAGTCTAATTCACTACCTCAAGTCTAATTCACTTCCTCAAGCTTTCAGACACCAAAGGTAACAGCCAGAGTCAAGGGCTGGGTTGCATGGAAATGGATTTCCTGTAATGTAGGTTACTGATAAGAGATCCCAAGACAGGGACTCCACTTTTCCTTTAGTGGTCAAAGATGTAGACTTTGCTGTCTTGCAAGATGTCTTGCTGTCCATGACTTCATTTCAAAAACCAGAAGAAAGAGATGCTTGCAAACATTATGTTGAAGTAAGCAAAGAATCCATTGCATTCTTTGAAGATGATGACATTGAAAGAAAAAGATTAGTGATCTTTCAGTGATTCCTAGATGTATCAGGACCCTAGTCTGGGACCCAGTGTGCTAGCAAAGTGGTTAAAATCCTCGCCTTGCAAGCGCCAGGATCCCATATGGTTGCCGGTTCTAATCCCGGCGGTCCTGCTTCCCATCCAGCTCCCTGCTTGTGGCCTAGGAAAGCAGTCGAGGGTGGCCCAGGGCCTTGGGATCCTGCACCCACATGGGAGACCTGGAAGAGCTCCTTGCTCCTGGCTCTCTGTCTCTGTATATCTGCCTTTCCAAAATAAATAAATCTTAAAAAAAAAAAAAAAAAGAAGAAGAAGGACCCTAGTCTGCACAAACAGTAGCAGACAGGCTTGAGATTCATTCATTCTTTTCTTTTCTTTTCTTTTCTTTTCTTTTCTTTTCTTTTCTTTTCTTTTCTTTTCTTTTCTTTGTCTTTTTAAGATTTATTTATTTTTATCAGACAGTCAGATATACAGAGAGGAGGAGAGACAGGGAAGAAGATCTTCCATCCGTTGGTTCACTCCACAAGCTGCCACAATGGCTGGAGCTGCACCAATCCAAGCAAGGAGTTGGGAGCTTCCTCTGGGTCTCCCATGTGGGTGCAGGGTCCCAAAGCTTTGGGCTGTCCTCCACTGCTTTCCCAGGCCACAGGCAGGGAGCTGGATGGGAAGTGGAGCTGCCGGAATTAGAACTGGTACCCATCTAGGATGCTGGTGCACTCAAGGCAAGTACTTTAGCTGCTAGACCACTGTGCTGGATCCTACTCTTTCTTTTTTTTCCCCAAAGTTACATTTATTTTGATTGAAATTCAGATTTACAGAGAAAAGGAGAGATAGAGAGAAAGATCTTCCATCTGCTGGTTCATTCCCCAAATGGCCGCAATGGCTGAAGCTGATCCAATCTGATGCCAGGAGCCTAGATCTTCTTCTGTGTGTCCCACATGGGTGCAGGGTCCCAAGTGATTAGGCCATCCTCTGTTGCTTTCCCAGGCCACAAGCAGGGAGCTGGATTAGAAGTGGAGCAACCTGAACACAAACTGATGTCCATATGGGATGCCGGCACTTGGAGGCGGGGGATTAGCCAGTTGAACCAACACATTGGCCTAAATCCCATGTACTCTTATAGTGTGTGCATATGTTTCTAGTCTCTATCAATTCACAGATTTCCACTTCATTTCTCCATCTATTCCTTCAAGAATGTCTTCATTGTAAGTTTAGAAACTAAGGCCAATAAGTATGAGTTACAAAGCTGCCCTTTGCTGGAAGCAGGAGCCACATAAGGCCCTTGCAGTTCTGACAACAGCTGAGACAGCTTTGGCAGACCAGCCCTGCCATGTGGACCCAGCTGGAGTCAGCTGGGCTGCACAGTGCTTGGCTGCTGCCTGCTCACTTCAAGTGGAGGACCCGGCACTTATTTTAGGTCCTCATAAATAATACATTTTGTCATCTTGATTCTTCAAGGCCTTATTTTAAACTATTTTTTCTTCCTTGGGAAAACCACTTTCACTCTACAAGTGGTTCATAAATCAAGAGGAGTTCCAAGTAACCGAAGCTGGAGTTCCTGACTTTAGAAGAAGCAGGCAGGGCCCAGCATGGTAGCCTAGCAGCTAAAATTCTTGCCTTGAATGCACTGGGATCTCATAAGGGTACTGGTTTGTATCCTCACTGCTCTACTTCCCATCCAGCTCCCTGCTTGTGGTCTGGGAAAGCAGTAGAGGACGGCCCAAAGCCTTCGGACCCTGCACCTGCATGGGAGACCTGGAAGAGGCTCCTGGCTCCTGGCTTTGGATCAGCTCAGCTCCAGCCATTGTGGCCTCTTGGGGAGTGAATCAGCAGACAGAAAATCTTCCTATCTGTTTCTCCTTCTCTCTGTACATCTGACTTAAAGAAAAAATCTTAAAAAGAAAAAAAAGTAGTGCACAGAGCAAAACCTAATCAAAGAAAATGGCCTTCTACAAAAACGAAGATCTTAGTTTAAGCATGGAGTAAAAAAAAAAGTTCCTACCATCTCTGATTCATGGACTGTGGCCTGAGAAAGTCCTAGTGTATGAGTTTGTAAGACTAAATTCAACCCGTACCTCCCCAACATTTCCTGTATCCTAGTTTTTCAGAGTAAAATGCTGAGGACTCTTAGCACTAATGCAATGGGGATGAGCCTGCCTGTCACTGAGCTGTCCAAGTGTCTGGCATAAAGTCAAGGCTTGGCATGCGAGCTCCCCTTTCACTCTTCTTGGCCTCTGAAGCTTCCAAAAAGATGCATTTACACTATGAGAAAGTGGCAATTCCTTTACTTTCTTGAGCATGACTTACTGAAGGAGTCTTCTCCAACTGCCATGTCATAAAGAAACTCCACTGTAGATTGGTTAGAGTGCTTGTCTTAAAGTAAGTGGACCATGACTTCAATACTGGCTTTGATTTTGGGCAAGTTTCTTAATGTCTTTAGGTTTCAGTGTCTTGATAAAAAGTTAGGTAAAACCCACTAACTTCACAGTTTTGAATTTTAATGTATACTAATTATCTATACTGGTAAAGTGTAGATTCTGACTCAGCAGGTTTCAGGTAGAGACTGAAGTCTCAAATTTTTAATTAGGGCCAGTCAAGGCCCTAATTGGTTTTAAAAAATTATGTTTACCCAGACCTTTGTTTTTTTTTTTTTTAAGTTGTATTTATTTATTTTATTTGAAAGTCAGAATGATGTATACAGGCTAACAGAGAATGGGAGCTCATCAACCCATTGGTTCATTCTCCAAATGCCTGTGACAGCCAGGGTTGGCCTGGTGCAAAGCCAGGAGCTTGGAACTCCATCCACATCTCCCACATGAGTGACAGGTATACTAGTACTTGAACCAGCACTTGCTGCCTCCCAACTCACACATTAGCAAGAAGCTGGATGAGAAGAGGGGCAGGGCTTGGAATCCATGTCAACTGGCTGATATCCAAAGAAGCATCAAATTTCTACTTCTTAAAATCTGATTTATTACATGTTATTTTGCCTTAAAACACAAAGAAGGCCAATCTCTACAAATTAGCTTAGATGATGTATTGATCCTTGATTCTTTATAGAAAATAAAAATAATTATTATCTGCTGGAATAAAGCCTAGTAAAAAACAATTGTCAACAATCTTCTCCCACAGCAATGCAAAACAGTAACTAATCAACAAAACATACCACTTCTCCTATCAACCAGCTGATGTAAAAATAATGAGCATAAGCACAAACTCCCAACAAAGCTTAAAGTCACGTTGGATTAAAAATTTATGAAGGTATCACCTAAACTATATCCCTCCTCAGAGGAACAATGTTTTAAACCCAAGTGTTTATGACTAGAGCTATGTGTTGACTTAGAGTGTGAAAGGTAGTTTGGAGAAAGTTGAAGAAAAAAGCCATGCACACTGAGTTCCTGAGATTGATCTGATAAGGAGGTGGGATAAGAGCCCAAGCAGAGCCTTTAATAGGATGGAAGAAAGACGCCAGGCACAAGGGTTTTGAAAGGAGCTCTCCTTTTTGGAACCTTTCTAGGCTCCAGGACTACCACCTTGGTGACAGAGCTGGTTCCCATTCTTGCTGCCAAAACACTAATGCCCACCCAACTCCTACCCTAGAGCTGGTGCTTATTACATGGTATTGAGCATTCATATTGATCTCCAAGTTGTTGAGGTCAGGGACTGTATCTTTCTTATCACCGTTTTCTTAGCCTGGCACAATACCTTGGCCCATATTTCTGCTGACTGAATGCATAAGGAGATAGATATCGAAGAGAAAAGTTTAACGAATTTACCTCAGGGTCTATCTTTCCTGGCGGTGTTCATTCATAGATTCATTTACTCAGCTCAGCACGATTTTCCAAGTGTGAGCACTCACACCTTTCATAAGTCTTCAGTAAAAAATGATTCACACTTTCTCCATCCCAAGATGGTACAATTAATAACACACAACAATGACATTTATGTTTACACATGTATACCCAGTAGCTTTTTTTCCAAGATGCTTTTTTTTATATTCACAGCAAACTATCATTTCCCTGTGCTCAAACAGGAAATTAAAGTCCAGAAAAAAAAAAGTGATCTTAGGCAGAGTCTCAAACTTTAGATAAATAAGAATCACTTGAGGCATTAGTCAAAATCACAGATCCCTGGAGCTACCCCCAGAGATTCTTATTCAGTGGGTATAAGATGGAGCCCATGACTCTACATTTTATTGCTCCCCAAGTTATTCTGAGGCAGGTGGTCTGGGGATTCACAGAGACTAAAGGCTGGTCTGGTGCCTCCCCTCAGATGGAGAGCCTGGCTTATTCTGGAGCACAGCATGGACTGGAGGTCACCTCGGGTCTTTGGTTCCAAATCTAGAGTCATGGGGTGGGAGGCAAGCCACCCATATAGCAACTTCATTGGGTCTGGCAGGAAATCCAAAACCAGGGCCACTCACACAATGATGACATCTCTGCGTAAAAAATGAAGTCAGGATGGTGTCTAGTAAACGGATTACATTTCTGCATTTTTGAGACCTACAGGGCCAGGTTCTGGAAAAGGAGTAGGCCTTCAAGAAAGTGGAGTGATTACAAAGAAGCTCAACTCGGTAACTATTCACGATGTATGATGTATTTATTTTGGATTTATATCCCTTGTTTCCTACTTGAAGGTAAGCTTAAGAGAATCAAGTGGGACAACTTAGCAAAGAAGAATATGTAAAGGTAGTTCAAGGACATTTCTTTCCTGGTCTGCTTCCACATGCAGGCCCCACTCACTGGTCTCTGTGTTCTCTCCAGTTAGCTCCTCCCTTGCCAGCCCACTCCAGCAATCTAAACAAACACCTCTTGCATTACTTCTCAAAAGCCTCCCAAGAGGGTTCCTGAGTCCAGCTTCTCCGCTTCCCCCAAGTCTACTTCCTTCAGAAAGCCTTATGAATCTTCCCCAAGTAAAGATCTTGTCATAAAGTATAAAACAACCTCTGTATTTAAGCCAGAGTTGCTTCTGATCCTAGCTCTGTTACCATCGCTTAATAGCTGTGTAGTCTTGGGTTTAATAGCTCTTTCTCTAGAGATTGTTTTTTTTTTTTGTGTGTGAGTAGAATGCTAAACTGGGTCATATCTAAAGTTTTTTCAAACTCTAGTACTTCAGGCCACATTCTCATGTAAAAACTGCATTGCTTGTAAGAATTAAACATGCAAATGTCCTATCCTGGATAATCGTAACCAGTCACGTTGTGCTGCTCCCAACAACCTGGATAGAGATGTATAACTTAATGGCTTCAGAGTGAATAGGAGTTCCAGTTATACACACAACACACACCTCGTGGTCAGTTCAGTTTGAATTTTGAGCCCTTCAGGGCTGCAGTGAAAGGTAGACTTCCTACCTGTACGATGTACTTGGAAAAGATTCCCTCTTCCGACCACTCCCAGAATCTGGACAGACTCAGTTTAACCATGATCCACTTAGGGCACAATCAAGTGAGTATATGTTTTATCTTTCCAACCAGATCGTCAATTCCTGCCTGGAAGGATCTGTTTCTAGTTCGTCTTCCTATGTCTTTCACGCTTAGCACAAAGCTCTGCTCACAGCAGATGTCAATAAATTGTTCTTTGGATAGATGCTCAAATTTAGATCAAATTGACTAAAATTCCAATTAGAATCCCTTGTCAGGAAGACAAGATCTAATTCTTTTTCTTTCCAAAAAGGACAATGTTCTGTTTAATATTACCTAATACATTTTCTTCACAAGTTAGAGACAGATGCGGGTTCTGTTTTTAGACAGCATATCTGAGATTTTGGAAAGCTGTGATTTTTATACTTTATTTTGATTAAATTTGAGGTACATCAGAAATGAGCGATAATGTGCTTGTTCTGAGCTATTCTATTCATTACCCTCGAACAGCAGAACACGAAAGGCCTTAAAAACAACAAGGTTTTCAAGCACATGACTGAAAGAACTGAAATTCAAGAGTGGGGACGAACACCCAGGTTACATGGGTGACTGCTTAGTTGGGTAGTTGATTCCTCAGCCTGCTCATTTATTTAAAAAGACTCACGGAGCACACAACATGTGTCAAGTTCTGATACAGAACTGACTGAGACAATTGCAGCCACCATCTTCAGTTCATAGACTAATGGCTTTTCCCTGATTCCTCAGCTCAGTAGATTTTGCCTTCTTCTAAAGGGCTAGCTGCCTTTTTGAGAACTTTTTGGGAAAAAGCACCAACCTTCATTTGGACAAGGAATTGCATTTACAGGAACATATATTTTCCTATAGGCCAAGGGCATGCATTCAAGAGAGCTGCTAGATTAAATCTGCTTGACAGCTTTTTACTTTCTGCCTCAATATTGCCCCTTTCGAATCCCTGCAGTCACAGCTACAAACAGAAAGACGTCCCTACATTGACTGAATTGCTCTTTCTCCCTTCACCACTGTAGCCACTCACTCTTTAAGAGTAGGGATCTTGTTGTTTTCTCACTGTTCTCCATCTTGTCTTACACAATGTAGACAGTGTGCCCTGTGGCTAACGAGACAATCCTTTTAGGAGGAGTTTGGTCCTATAACCCTTCTCTTTTTAAACTCATCCACAGACTCCTCTTCTTTAGGAAATGGGAAACAGGCTTCATTTTCTGCCAGTTCTAGTTGATTGGAAGTGACTGCCTAGAGTGCTATACTGAGGATGTTTCTGAGGCGGCATTCAGACACAGTAGGAATAAAGATTCAATTGGAAACATTCTATGGGTAACTATTAACTTTCTCTCAATTAGAACCTGGCCTTATGGTCTCTGTTTCTAGATGCCTGAAGGATTAAATCCAGCACCATCAACCATCTGCACACGGCCCTTCACAATGCAGTCAACAGCCATACATCCCCGTCTCAGCACACACTCCACATCCCGGTCGTGCTGAACATTCCCCACTTCTTGAGGTCATGTCCCCTTTCAGGATTCTGGGCCTTTGCTATATCCCTTTTCTGGAATGTTCTCTTGCCTAACCCCCTTCTGAGGCCCAGTTTATCTGCAGAGTTCCCATACTTCTACGAAAAATTAGGTCTCTCAAATTCTACCTTCCTTCCCTGTGCTATTATACAGAACTCACAGCGATTCATACCTCTATGTCTATGTCCCTCAAGAGAAAGACCATCTAAAGCAGCAGAGCCCAATCTTATTACAAACAGCATAACATCGCCCACAGACAAGGCACTTCCCAAAGAACTGTTGAGTCTCTTCCCATTTTCAATTCTCTGACCCATTTTTTTTTTAAGATTTATTTTATTTTTATTGGAAAGGCAGATTTACAGATACAAGGAGAAACAGAGAGGAAAGATCTTCCATCTGCTGATTCACTCCCCAAGTGACCGCAATGGCCAGAGCTGAGCCGATCTGAAGTAACGAACCAGGAGCCTCTTCCAGGTCTCCCACAAAGGTGCAGGGTCCCAAGCTTTTGGTCATCCTTGACTGCTTTCCCAGGCCACAAGCAGGGAGCTGGATGGAGAGTGGAGCAACTGGGGTTAGAACCAGTGCCCATATGGGATGTTAGTACATGCCTGGCAAGTACTTTAGCCACTAGGCAACCATGCCAGACCCCTAACCGGTCTTTAAGCTATGAGAATACCAATTACAGCATCACTTGAGGGGCCAACATGTAGCACAGTAGGTTAAGCCATGGCCTTGTTAAGAACCATCACCATTTCATATGGCAGTGGGTTCATGTCTCAGCTGCTTCACTTGCAATCCAGTTCCCTGCTAGTAAGCCTGGGAAGTAGAGGAAGATTGCTCAAGTCCTTGGGCTCCTGCCACTCACATGAGAGACCTGGAAGAAGCCTGGTCATTGCAGTCATTTAGGGAATCAACCAGCACATGCAAGACCTGTCCTTCTGTCTGTAATGTGGTCTTTCAAATAAATACGTAAATCCTAAAAAGCAAAAACAAAAACAAACACTCGGGATACCTACATCCTCAAACGGAGTTCCAGGGTTCAAGTCTTGGCTCTGGCTCTGCCTCTGATTCCATATTCCTGCTAATGTGCATGCTGGCAGGCAACAGGTAAGACTCAAACAATTGGGTCCCTGCCAACCACACAGGAGATCCAGATTGAGTCTCAGACTGCTGGCTTTGGTCTGAACCAGACCCACCTGTTTGGGGAATGATTCATCTCTGTCAATCTAACTATCTTTCAAACAATAAAAAAAAAATAATAAAATAAAATAGAGGTTCAAGAACTAACCTCTGCAGCCCAAGGACTAACCAGGTCCAACCCTGCTTAATTTCTAAGATAAGATGAACTAGTTCAGAGGGCTTTGGCTCTAATCAAGAACTAGCCTTTGGGCTGACACAGTGGCTTAACACACTAACCCTCCTATTGCAGCATCAGCATCCCATATGGCTCCACTTGCGATGCAGTTCCTTGTTCATGACCCAGGAAAGCAGAAGAAAATAGCTAAGGTTCTTGGGGCCCTATCCCCATGTGGGAGATCTGGAAGAAGTTCCTGGTTCCTGGC
Organism: Ochotona curzoniae; assembly: GCF_017591425.1. NCBI lineage: Eukaryota > Metazoa > Chordata > Mammalia > Lagomorpha > Ochotonidae > Ochotona > Ochotona curzoniae. Next base: position 429,292 of record NW_024466409.1, read on the forward strand.
TTTGGATTGGCTCAGCTCTGGCCACTGTGGTCATTTGGGGAGTGAACCAGCAGATGGAAGATCTCTCCTTTTGTCTCTCCCTCCGTCAACTCTTTCAGATAAATAAATCTTAAAAAAAAAAAAAAAGAAGAAGAAGAAGAAGGAGCCAATTATCAGTGCTAGTGCCTTGATCTTGATGTCTTAGTCTCCAGAAATGTGAGGAAATAAACTTTTGTTCATTATAAAGCAGCAAGCTTCTGGTATTCTTTTACAGTAGCCTATATGTACTAAAACAAGAGCTCAGATTAAAATACCATCTCAAGGACTCCTTCTCTTACCACCCTATCCAAAGGACACAAAGCAGCCAAAGTACAGGCCTCCCAGTTGTTCTTCCTTGGTATTTTCAACCTAAAACAGTCTTACCAACTTACTTGTTTGCATTATCTGCTTCACACCAGAAGGTGAGTTCTGTGAAAGGTAGAGCTGTCCCCTCCACAGTCATACCCAGTGTTTGACCCAGAGTCCAGCTCATAGGAAGTACTAAGTAACAAACATTAAAAACAACAGTAAGTTTCAGGGGACAGCACCGGAAGTCAGAAAACCTGGCTCCAGGTCTCCTCCATGAAGACATGAGAAGTCATTTTCACGAAAGACAACTTCACAATATGCAGGAGTCTAGGCAAAAATGCCAAAATAAAGGAAACAACCTGCCGTTGCCTTACAGAGAGTCAGGAAAGGGGAGATCCCTGGGGCTGGAGATACCAGGGTAGGCTTTAGTGTTCCTGAACACAGACTCCAGGGCAAATGTCATAGGTGTGATGCAGCATGCCAAAGAAGGATGATGTTTCCTGAACTGGCACAATACTAAACAGGCGGTGCCTGGCGGAGAGCTCAGATCAGGGACTCGAAGTGGCCTCTGGGGGTAGGAATGAGTGTGATGAAGAAAGCAATGGAGAGAACTAAAGTAAATGTATTCAGCAGAGATGCAGTGGATGACCATTAGATTAGGAATTCCAGGGATGTGGTAGGGGGAGGACTAAAGAATGGAAACAACACCTCCTCTTTCCCAGGCTCTGTGCAGGGCAGTTTACACACATCACAACATTCAGTCCCTATCATCACCCTCCCATGGAAATAATAATCGTCTGTTACTTTTATATAGACACTGGGGTCCAATTGGAAGAAGTAACTTTAGTGTTCTGGATGTCAGGATTCTTATCTGTAAATGAATAATAAAACTCCATTGGCAGTTCTAGCATTAAATACAATAAGATACAGGGTAGGCCATCTACCACTATGCCAGGTACTTTGTAAATTCTACTGCTATTAATATCAATAATCACACAATTAGCTTTCACAAGATCATACAGCTCATGAATTCCATAGGTAGGATGCAAATGGATGATATTTTCAGGTTATATCTAAGAAGGCCAGGATTTGAAAAACAGCTCTGTCAATAATTAGCTGTGTGGTCCCTGCAGGTGAGCACAAGAACCACGATAGGGAGCAGTCCGGACCATGCCAGGGAATGGTATCCACTGGCATATAATTAGTGCAGGTCAGGGGCAAACCAAGATAGGTTAGATCGTATCACCCGCTGGTAAATCCAAGATCCAGAATGGAGGGTGGGTTGTGTCACATTGGGTCATAACACAAGCAAGTTTACATGAGGGCCAGGACTGGGGGCCGAATGGGCTGGATTAGGCTGAAGCTCCTACCAGCCTGAGCTGGAATTAGAGGTGGGCCGGGCCCAGCCAGACTACAACACTCACTGGTAAATGCCAAAGTGAGGTGCGCCATGCCAGATTGAGCTGCAGCATCCAACCAGCACACGTGAGACCCGGGGGGTGAGGGGGCAAACTCAGTAGGGGGATGCATGGGGCTCCCCTGCTGGCCCACCACTCCCACTGGAGAGCATGAGTTGGGATGGGGACAAACCAGACCGGGCAGGGCTACAATACCTGTTGGCCTCGTGTGGGATGGATGAGGGAAACCCAGGCTGGGTTAACTGTTCCTACTGGTGCATGCATAAGTCAGAGTGAGTGTGGGTTTGTTGGGCTTTGCCACAGCATCAGTTGGCAGATGCTGGCACTGGGGACAAATTTTGTCAAGTTAAACTGCAGAAGCACCTGGAGAGTACAAGATCCTGGAGTGGGAGTGTGTCCATTAAGAAAACAGTGTGCGGGTGGGTCTCAGGACGGGGCTTCTCATGCCTGGATCCCGGATGGCCGCCATGGGCACATGGTGAGCCGTTCCCGGGCCTGCTGGGTTCCGGGGGCTGCTTCCTTTGGGGTGAGTAGACTGAGGGGGGAGGCCTCTGGGACTGGGCAGGTCCGGGACCCACCCGCCGCCCTCATTGGGCGGTGAATGGGATTTGGGAGGGGCGCGACCTTGGGCCTGGGATTTTAAACCTCCAGCAGCCTCCCAGCAGCTGGTGGGTCTCAGGACGGGGCGTCTCATGCCTGGATCCCGGATGGCCGCCATGGGCACATGGTGAGTCGTTCCCAGGCGGCCAGCAGGCGGAGCCTGGCACCAATGGTGCACTGGCCGCCCGGCTGGGGAGCTCTGGGGATTTGGTTCTTTGAGTCGCTGCTTAATTAGCTCCAGGTTGAACCCATTGTGATTCTCGGACCTGAAACAGGCAGTAACTCTTCCTTTGTAAAACTTGTAATCACTAATAATGCTGAGCACCAAATACCAGTCCATGCAGAAGCCTGGGCTTGGGGCTTGTCCTGCAAAAGTAGCTCCAACGGCTGGCTAATGTGTCAACTGGTAGGGAACAGAGTAGATCTGGTATGACTGAGCAAACCTTAGCCCACAAGCAAAACTAGAAACCAGGAGGGAGCAAAGGTCATTCCAAGCTAGGCTCTTGTACTTACTGGTCTGCGGGAGCCAGGGACGCAAAGCCACAGTGTCTAAGGCAGAGGTCGGGACAGGTGAGGAGCTGTGCAAACTGAGTCAGAGCAACCACTGGCATGCGAGTGATCTATGGCTGGGAACAGACCCGGTTGGGGAGCAAACGGGACAACCCTAGCTGGGTTGAGGTTCCCACCAAGAGGTGCGTGGCCTGGAAGGGGGGCTGCTTTCTGATCTGGAAACAGTTGTAGTCTCCCTTGGCACAAGTGTGGACTGGGATTGGATGCACCGAACCGGACCCCAACACCCCCTGGTGTTCTGGAGGACCAGGGCAGATGTGCGATGGACTAGGCAAGGTCTCAAACCCCTCCTGAGCCATGTGTGAGCCATACGTAGGTATGGACAAACCATGGCTGGGCTGGAACATCCAACAGCAAGAACCAGATTGGGTGGAAGGCCAGTCAGGAAAAGCCACAGTTCCTGCTATGACAGGAGGTGGACTGAGTAGGGTTGGCCCATGGACCCACTGGTAAGCGTGAAACCTGGCATTGGGAGAGGTTCTGATGGAGGAGCCTGGGCAACTCCTCTGGCAGGACACAGACCCGGCAGGTCAGCGCAAGAAACATGATAGGAAACAGCCCAGAACAGGCCATGGAAAGCTACCCACTGGCATACAATTGGCAGGGGTCAGGGCAAGACCAGGCTGAATCTGTCCATGTCATCCACTGGCAAATCCAGGCACCAGTGTGGGTCGACCTAGGGTCGGTCGCAACAAAGACTAGTGCACAATATGGAATGCCGAGGTGAGGTTGCCTGTACCGGAAGGGACCACAGCACCCTACCAGCCTGAGAACAAGAAAGGAAGAGCGCAGAGCCAGCAGGGGAATAAGGGAGGGTTCCTTTGCAGGACAGCTACTTCCGCAGGAGAGCATGGGCTGGGATGGGGGCAGACCAGACTAGGCAGAGCTACCACACCTGTGCGCCTCACGCAGACTAGATCAGGGAAAAGCCGGGCTCGGCGGATTATTCCTACTGGTGCAAACAAAATTAAAGTGGGCGAGGTTTGTTTGGGCAGCATCAACTGGAATCTGGGAGTGGGAGAGGCCTGGGAGGGTAATAGTGGGCTCCTCCCTCTTGGGTTACCACTTCCACGGGAGGACATAAAACTATGACAGCGGCTAGGGTGGAATGGGGTGTGGGACAGACTGGATTACTGCTACACTTACTGGCACCCCAGGGTAGGGGGAGGGCCTGGTGGGGGTTATTGTGGGTCGCTCCAACTAGGCTGCAGCTCCCAGTGGTTTATGTGAGGGCCAAGTATGGGCGGGGCAGAACCAGGTTGGACTGCAACACCCATTGATTCCAAGAGTGAAAACAGAACCAACCCAGCAATTGCAACCACCAGCTGATTGGAGCAATGGACGGTGCCAGGCCCTGTACTTGTTAGCACATACAAGAAGTTTCTTTGGAGATCTCCCTAATCTAAATGCTGGACTCAGAACCCTAACGAAGAAAAGAGAGAAGACAGAATGGGTCAACCAACCATCTCAGCTATGATGGACTATGTCAATCAGTGGATTTTTCAAAGACCTCATAGTGCTTGCAGTGGCAAGATTGACAGCGATTCATAACTGTGGCAATATCAAAACCACTTGAGCAAGAACCTCAGAGCATGCCCTACATCCGGGACCTGGGGAGGGTGGGAAATTGGGTGGGCCTTCTCCCTTAATACCCCCCTTTTAAACATGAAGGTAACAATATGGAAAACATACTAGTATTATCCACTTTCCTGTAGCCCTTGAACCTTCTTACTCTAACTAAGTATGTAAAGAATGTCAAAATAAATTTTATTAATAAAAAAAAAACAAAAAAACAAAAAGCAGAGTGACAGAGAGGGAACGACACACACACACAAAAAAACAATATGGAAAACATACTAGTATTATCCACTTTCCTGTAGCCCTTGAACCTTCTTACTCTAACTAACTATGTAAAGAATGTCAAAATAAATTTTATTAATAAAAAAAAAGAAAACAGTGGGCATCTCTCTCTTGGATTGCCATTTAGACTGGTGAGCATGACAACCAGGACAGGAGTAGGCAAGACTAGACAGAGTTGCACCTGCTGGCACGTGTGTGGGCTGGATAGTGTGGCTGGTTGGGTTGAATTAGGTTTCAAGGCCCATTGACATGTATCAGATGAATGGGATTTGGGACAGAGTAGACCAGTCTGCTGTACATACCAGCAAGCCTGGGAACCAAAGCAGGGGTGGGCCTGGTAGGGGTAATTGGGGTCATTCCGACCAGGCTGCAGCTCCCACTAGTGTATGTGAAGGGTGAGTGTGGTGGGCAGGATTGGACTGGGCTGCAACACTCACTGGTTTGTGTAGAAGGTAGGGCTGGAAACAGAACTGACCCAGCAACTTCAACCACCAGCATGTGTATAAGCTGACTGGGGCGCCAGACTGTGCTGGACCCTGTATTGGCAAGCACACACAAGAATCAGGTCTAGGATCACCACAGATGAAGTTTTTATGGGAATTCCTCCAACTGAACTGCCGGACTCAAAACCCGAACCATGGAGAGAATTGCAGGTTCTGTGGTCTGACTATGGAGTGCATATGTCTGAGCTGAGCCTCCTCAGTGGTTCAGACGGAGCAATGGACAACATATCCAGGTGCACATGGAGGATATGGCAGTACATTGGAGTCTGCAGAGGATACCTGGTACCATGACAGAGGACAGAACAAATGGATCAAGTACCTCAGCCAAGTGTTGGCAGTGAATACCTGGGCAAACGGAGATTCTAAGATGGACTATGTCAATCAGTGGATTCTGGAGAATTTCATTGTGCTTGGAGTGGCAAGATTGGCAGAACTGTTGAACTAGCAAAACCTCATGAGCAGGACCCTCAGAGCATGCCCCACACTGGAGACTCTGGGGTGGTGCTGGGTGGCTGCCCTCCATCTCAGGGTGCAGAGGTGTTTTTGGAGGTTAGGTGTGGCTTCTCTCCTTGTCCCCCCGACTCCTCCCAGATACAGGAAGAAAAAAAAAGAGAATGTGAAAATGGTGATCTCATCCACCTTCCTGTAGCCCTTGACCTTCATCACCCTAATCAATCACAGAAAAATCATCAAAAATAATTGATTATTAAAAAAAGAAAAGAAACAATTGTATTTGCTTTCTATTCTATTTCCTATTTACCTCCATAATTCTGATAAATTATATACAAGTGTTGATCTAAACAAATGAATAAAATTGTATTTGCTTTCTATTCTATTTTCTATTTACCCCCATAATTCTGATAAATTATATACAAGTTGTTGATCTAAGCAAATGAATAAAATATTACTTAATTTGAAAAAAAAAACCAATTAGATAAACTATTACACCTTACAGAGCGATAGTCTTTTAATCTAGACAAAGTACCCATGATCCCTACCCTGCAGGAATGCAAGCTGAAGATAATAACATTGTGCACTGCATTGTTTTTATATAAATCGTAATGCTTGGGATACTATGGCATAGTATGTTAAGCAGTCACTGCAGTGCTGGCGTCTCATATGGGCTCTGGTTCAAGTCTCAGCTGTTTTATTTCTATTTTCCTGTTAATGTGCTTGGGGAAGCAGCAGAAGATGGTCCAAGTCTTTGAACCCGTGCACCCACACTGGAGACCCAGAAGAAACTCCTGGCTCTGGCCTGACTCATCTCCAATCACTGTGGCCATCTGGGGAGTGAACCAGTGGATAGAAGATCTTAATTTCTTTTTTCCCCTGTGTGTGTGTGTGTGTGTGTGTGTGTGTGTGTACATGCATGTGTGTGTTTCCTTCTCTATTACTCTGCCTTTCAAATTAATTTTAAAAATAAGCTTTTAAAAATGTTTATGTTTAACAAAGAACTGCATTGCTTGGATAGGTGGAAGCTGTGACAACCATGGTGAATACCCTGAACAGGGCCATACAAATGTCTTCAGGCTGGCATGAATCAAATATGCTGTAATGTGACTTATGAAGCAAGAGGTTTGTCTGGACTGTAAAGTATTTTGTAGAAGGCAAATGGTCTTTAGTTCACTGCCACAGTGCCAGAGTTGACAAAAGGTTTGTTTGTATCTTATTAATACTCCCCAGAAAAATAAAAAAAATGTGAATGTTCTAAGATACCATGAGAAATACATGTCAGGATCTTATCCAACATATTAGAGAAAGAATTTCTCATAAAATCAGTTTTAGGAAGTAGTTTCCTAAAGGGCAAAGAGATTTGTTCCTAGTGCTTCCAGAAGTTAGATTGCAAACAACATACTACCCTTGACCCCTGAAAAGGTCTCTCTGGAATGAAGACTGGATTCTTTGCAGAAACTTCAGCTTGGTGGGCTGTTCACTGAGAGGCTGTCAGTCCTCAAGCAGAAATTGGACAGTGTGTCCTGGACCATCCCAGGCTGCCAGTGAGCTGCCATTTTCTTGGCATTTGTGCTCTGGAGAGTAATGAGTGTTCTCCCTGTGAAGATCATGCACCACTGAGCCATGCACACACACCACAAAATTTCCAGCTGCCAGGAACCCTGCAGGCTCTGCTCCCTCCCCTTCCCCTTACATCCTGCTGTGCAGGCTGTTAGGTGTCACTCAGGTGGCTCTCATACACACAAAACCTTGCAAAATTTTACGCACCTGCACCTGATTTTACAGACTGGGGTTAAGAGGTTTGGAGAGTAAATTTCTCAGAGCCAGAAGCAAGTTACACAGCTAAAAGAGGTGGAGTTTGGATCCAACCTAGGTCGTTTGGACTTCAGGGATGCAACAGCTCATGGTAGATTTGCTTAAAGTAGACTTATTTTTCAAGATGAAAAGTAAAGCCAAGAATCAATGAATCTTAGAGTTGTGCTTCTCAGCCCACTCTTCCACCCTGGGAAGGAATCCCTGTGTTCTACCTGACACACGGTCATCCAACCTTGGCTGGAGCACCTGACCTAACAGGTGTTCACCATCTGCTCCAGTCGCCAAGAAGTTCTTTGCTCCATCAACACAAGGAATGCCAGTTTTCCTTGAGTGCCTAAACTGGCATAAACATGTTCTTTCCTCACTGCTCTGCATGCTAAACATACTAGAGAATTTTAAAAGGCTATCATGCTTCCTTTTGTGGTGGGAACCACTGCTCCAAATTAACATGGCTCATGAATTTAGATTTTCATAAAGCAAGTGTTATTAGAGCATGCAGCTAGCTATTTCACATGGGTATTCACAGATCCTGTCACATGATGCCAGGACTGGATGAGTCACTTCTCTGCCCATCCTCCTGCCTGCCTGCCAGTTCAGTGCTTCTTGGTCATTCTACAGAAGGACACAAAGGATGCTCTGATACTTCCCTCACTGTCACCTGCTCACCTGGACAAAAAGAGATTCTTTCAGGCAACCACACGTGATAATGGGGGTTGGGGCTCAGACTCCCCAATGAATATTGTTCAAAGTAGAGCACAGATATTGACGTAGTTACTGTCTGAGAAGACTGAAAAACACAGGCCCCTAAAGACAGACTAAGGAGTCATAGCTGCAGAGGGAGCCCCCGACAATCACATCCTCCGGAACTCAAAGATGTGTCTGCTTGATAACAGTCAATAGCTTGGCATTCTATATATTTAATTCAGGGGAAGGGCAGCACACTGTGCGGTTTCTCTAAGATCACAGGAACAGCAAGGCCAGATGAGTTCTGGGGATATAATTTTCCAAAGAACCATGGGTCCTTTCCGATGGACACTGTGCCTGTCCATCGAATATCTCTACATCTCTATAGATAGAATATTTTTACTAAATATGTTTTTCATATTTTCATATTCTTCTTAAACATTATATAATATATATACAAATTGAAATATCACTTAGCACTCACAAATTGGTATGTTTTTTATATATATGCTAAAAAATGATAAGTGAATAAATAAATAAAAAGGAGCACATATGAAGGAAAGAAACAGCACACATATAAAAAACAAATATCTCACCCACAGACTTAGAAAAAAGAAAACCTCAAATAATGTGCATCAAAGAATGAATTGTTATGCCTGCAGAAGCAGTCTCTCTTCCTGGTCTGTTCACAACTCTCCTTAAGCTGAATCCTCCTGCAACATGCTCTTTCAGAATATTCTGGTAAAGAAACAGATCATGAGGAGGGAGGGAGGGAGGACAAGCAAACCATTAGTCCTTAGATCAACTGGAATAAACAAGCCAGACCCCCAGAGAGGCTGGTTCTGGGTCACACAGCCCAAAAGCATTGCAAGGTCATCATGCTCCACCCTTGTTGGCCTTGGGTATAGAGCATCTGTACTTGGATGTCATCTGTTCAAATTCAGATCAAGATCTTACCCAAATTTGATCACCTCCATCTTTTATTTTTAAACTTTAGTGAATAACACAAGCATAAACCACACAGACTCTAGAAATCTCGTGGTAGTCCTTCACATATTCTCTTTTTCCACAGTTATATCCAAATGCATCATGAAGTGCTGCCAATTTTACCTCCTAAATATTTCAAGTCTTTCTTTTCATCTCCCCTGTCACTACTTAAGCCCTATGTAGCAGATTCCTTACTGGAACAAATGCAAAAGCTTCCTCTTAACTCGTCTCCACACTCTTGAACTCTTGATTCATTCTCAAGGCCACTGTTGATCTCTTGTAAACACAAAATGGAGCACAGAGCTCTCCACATGTGTAAAACACATACACACACACACTCTTTTACTTCTGCTATAAACCCTTCAGTGGCTCCCATGAGCTTAGACTAAAGAGACAAAAACCCTTAATCAGTCTGACAAGACTCTGATTTCCCTCTCCACTCCTTCTCTCCTCTCAAGTCATACTGACCGGTTCCTTGAAAGCACTAAGCTGCCTCTCACCACAAGAGCCCTACTAGTCCACAGGCCTAGAGAGGTCTTCTGTCCTACCCCATTTCCTTTTACTAATTAACTCCTAATACCCTTTCAGCTCTCAACCACCATTTCCTTAGCAAAGCTATCCATCATCTGTAGGAAGCCAGGATCTCAATTACATTCTCTCATGGTACCTCATTCCTTCTTTTCACAGCATTTATCCTAGTTCATAATTATATATAACTGGTCAATTGCTTGTTTTCTTTTTTCTTAAATTGTTTTAACAGCATTTGATTTCCCTGCATAAGATTGGAACCTTCTTGAGGGCATAAGTCCTGTCTGCTTTATCGTCACAGTAGCTCCAGCTTTCAGCTTTTGTACTTCTCAGTAAATAAAATTCAGTTCTCTGAGTTTATTCCAGTCATACTAGGTCTCATTCCAACAGCACTCCTGAAGTTCTCTGGAGCATCCCTCAGGTTCAGAGATACGTGGATTTGTTGCCTTCCGGCCTCACCCTTTTAGTACTCACTAGAATAGCATATCTGCTATATATGAGAGTACGATGTTTCCATATTGTCATCATCATCATCACAGCTATAGTTATTAAGAAATACTTACCAGGTGCCAAATATCACATGCATGATGTTCACTTCATCTTCACAGTACTGTGAGGTACATGCTACTAACTGTATTTTGCAATAAAGAAGCATTTGCTAAAACAGGGTGGGGATAGGATTTGAACCCTTCTCAGTAGACACTTGCCAAAGGGTAGCTGTTCTTATTGTGGTGTTGGAGCACAGAGGGGAGGGATAAGTATTTAAATTTTTGCAAGAAGAGAACTAATCTGGCTGCTCTTTTGGGGTTGAAATGGCTAGACTTGGTGCTGAGAGAGTTTGTGTCATGAAAAGCAGCATGCTGCAGCAGCTCCAACACAAAATATGTGGAGTGGGAGGCTGAAATGCTAACAAAATCCATGCAAAGATCTCTAGCCTTGGAACTAACCATTTGGAACAAGCTTGGGTTTCTCATGGAAAGCCTAAGCATCAAGTCTGCAGAGGGAAACCAAACTTAGAATAGTTCCTAACTTCTTTTTGCTATGGCTCTTTCTGTCTCCCTGTAGCTCACAGTAAAACAGAGATCATGGTGCATCTGGAGTCCAGAGCTCTAAAGTCTGTGAATTCTGCTGGGTTCAGGATTGTGCAGAGATCCACAGAGTGTCTGAGGAAGTCAACATCCAGCAGTGGATGCCATGGCCATTCTCCATGGCCTGGCTTGGGGATAACCCATTTTCCTGAGTCTCTTTCCCCCTCTTCTCCTGTTGCTCATTATTGCACATGTAAAGGAAGAAAGGAAGTGAAAATACTTGAGGTCCTACCATATGTCAAGTGCTTTTCTGTCTACACCTCTGTAGTAACTCAATTGTGACAACAATCTTGAGAACAGATAGAAATCTTATTTCACAAAGAACCTGAAGTTTAAAGAGCTTGATTGGCTTGTAATAAATCACTAAACAAAAAGAAACGGAGTTGAGATTCAAACTTCAGGCAATCAGCTTACTTTTGTTAGGATCCAAAATCTGTGCTCTTTTCATTTACTGTATCTGAAAGATTTACAATGACTAAGCCTGCAGGAAACATTAGGGGAATGGTTTGGATTGTATCAGTTGTTGAAGCCATGAAAACCCCTTCATCCCCTGCTTCCCTCTGTGCCCTTCTCTGTTCACTGAGCACTTGCAGTGGGGTACACTCAATGCTGGGTCACAGAGATGGGTTAGATGTAGGTCCACAGTTGAGTGAGGGAAGTTCTTTAGGGAGAAAAAAAAAAAGACAAAAGAATAATCAGGAGACAGAGCAAGAAGAAGAGGGCAAGATAGTCTAATCATTGGTAAGTGTTCTAGAAAAATAACCACTCAAAACCCACCTGCATCATCTGGAATCACCTGAAGGATCAGTAGAACTAAAAATGTCCAAGCTGAAATCCTCCCATTCTATAGCTCAGGAAGTGAGCCCATGAATAACTACATTTAACATTCATTCCTAGTAATTTGATAGAACTGATTTGTAAGCAAGCAGCTAAACTCACAGATCCAGCCCCTTCCCTTTATGAGAGCAGAAAGAGAATGGAACTGTAGCCCAAGGACACATGAAGGGTCAATATTTCAGCTTCAGGCAATCAGCTCACAAACAACCTGAAGCACTTTCAATACTTTCAACTTTTATTATACAAGATATATTCATATTTAATTGCACATATATTTTATGCACTTAAAGGAGGTAGTTCTTTAAAGATAATGTCATATATGTATTAGATTATTTCCTGGACCCAGTGCAGTAGCCTAGTGGCTTATTAAGTCCTTGCCTTGCACGCCGAGGATCCCATAAGGGAGATGGTTCATATCCCAGCTGCTCCACTTCCCTTCTAGCTGCCTTGACCTGGGAAAGCAGATGACAGCCCAGAGCCTTGGGACCCTGCATTTGCAGGGGAAACCTGGAAGGAGCTCCTGGCTCCTGGCTTTAGATAGGCTCAGTTCTGGTCTTTGCAGTCACTTGGGGAGTGAACCAGTAGATGGGGGATATTTCTATCTATCTTCCCTTCTCTCTGTATATGTCTTTCCAATAAAAATAAACAAATCTTTTTAAAAAAGAAAAAAAATTATTTCCTACAAATGTGAAATATGAAACCTAACAAATCAAATTAAGAGACCAAAATTACACATGATACACAGACTGGACCCTGGATTTTACAATCAAGAACAGATTCTCATTGCCTTCTACTTCTGGCCACCTCCTGCCTAGATGATCATCATAGGGCATAAAACATTATAAATGAGTTAAGGACAGTGCTTCCAGGTGCTGGTTCTCAGGCTGTGATGAAGAGAAGACTTAAGAGACAAGTAGGCATTTCAGTTTTGCTAAAGTCTTACTATTCCCACTCAGAGTAGGAAAGTTTTAGTCACTGAAAAAGTGATGGGTCTCCTGGTGCTAATTTCTACTCAGTCCATCATTCTTTTATTATTTGAAAGGCAGAGGGAGAGACACAGAGACAGAGAGATCTTCCATCTTCTGGTTCACTCTCCAGATGACCTCAATAGCCAGGGCTGACCTAGGCTGATGCTGGGAGCTAATAATTCAAATCAGGTCTCCCACAGGAGTGGCAGAAACCCAACAAGGATACATGTTAGCAGAACTGTATCAGTTGTAAAGGAGCCAGGACTCAAACCCAGAAACTCCAATGCAGGATATTGGAGGTGTTCCGAGTTGTAACCGCCATACCAAATGCTCATCCCTTCTGCCAATTTCTCTGCATGAACTCTGCTTCCTTGCCTCACAAAATCAGAAAGCTCTAGATTCCTTTCATTGGCTACATGGAGGAGAGCAACAAGGGCCAGAGGCAGAGCAGGGTCCTGAGCCTGTGAGAGAATTTATTAAATAGCTTCCTGCTGGTCTTCTCCACCAGGTCTCCCCATTTTGCATGTTTACTGTGCCTTGGCACTTGCTTGTTTGCATGGGAAGCCCAACAGCAAACTCTACAAGCTCTACTTTCAACTTCTTCATGGCCATGGATTTGGAAGTCTTGGTGTAATGCATCTCAACTTCATTGACCTTCTTGGGCTCAGTTATCAGAGTCTGTTCCTACCTCTTCTGCTCTTAGGCCACCAGAATTAGGACTGGTAAGGGAGTCCAAAAGCATACGTTAGAATTCTAGGTAGGAGAGACTCAAGAGGGTTCCCAGTTAAAGAAGCCAAACACAGCAAGAGTCCCCAGGATAAGCTCATGTGCAATGCTGCATGGGGAAGCAGCCTTGGGAGTCTGGAGGTAAGCTCTGGGCGCAGCTGATGGGCCTTCCCAACCTGGTTCTACTGCTGATACACTGGGAGAGTCATACCTTTCTTTTAGCCTCATATTTCGCATTTGTAAATGATGAAACTGAATTAGCTTGTGTTCATGGTTTCCATCCAGATTCTGAAATTTGAGAGATTCATTTTTTTCTCTCTGGCACTGGATACAAATGACTAAGATCAACGTTATGACTCAATTATAAATGTTTCTAATCCAGAACTGTAAATTCTGAAATTTTAGAGCTAAAAAAAATTGATCAATCCGATTCTCTCTTTCCTATTGATTTGTTGATAAGAACATTAAGGTCCAGAAAGGGACTAGAAGTTCTGCGAAGATAAGAACTATCTGTCTTGTTCTCCACTGCACGCCTGATACATTTTCAAAAATGTTCCTTGAGAGATTTGGGGTGGGGGGATGGAGGGAGGGAGGGAGGAAGAAAAGAAGGAAGGAAGTACTGAACATATTGCCTCCTTCCAAGGTCACACAATCTGGGGGGCATGGGGGATATACCTTACTTCTTGCCTGGAGATGCGATGTATATCAGGCAGAAGACTCAGGATGGGTTGCTCCTGGTCCCCAAAGAGACAGCACTCTCCAGCTGGAGTGCCAGAGCACAGCCAGGCACAAATTCTCAAAGCTGGTGGTGCCAGCAGTACTTGGCCACAAAGTGGGCTTCTCTTAGAGTCCTCCGTGCTGTGCATAATGAATCACGATATGTCAATTACTTCATTCTGCTAACAAGCTTATGCCTGCTTGGGCATCACCAATGAACGCCCTGCAATTTGCCGCAGATCTGCAGTTACTACACAGCAGAGCAAGTGGGAAAGGGGATTTAAAACACTCTGAGTCTCAGGAAACCAGGTGGCTGGTTTGTATTTGATAACTTATTACTGGCCTTTTCCGGCTGGGCAGCAGTGGATGGATATGCTCTCTTCTCTCCAAGGACAGGGCTTGCTTTTCTTGTCCTGACTCAGAGAAGTCCAGATGGAGAAAAACCTAGTTTTGTACCTCTTTTTCTCTAAATTATTTAACAAAACAAAGCAGAGACAGAGTAGTAGTGTCAAAAATCACCCCCAGAATGGCTTCCTGGAGTCTGGTTCATCAGCACTGAGTGTCACCCAGGATTCAAATTCTGGCTCCACTACACACAAACTGCGTGTTCTTGAGTGAGTCTCTTAATCGGTTTGCAACTCTGCTTTCATATCAGCAAAACACAGTAATAACACCTACTTTGCAGAGGTATTACAAAGATTAAATGAGATAATGAGTATCCAACCTAGAACAACAGCTGGCATGTAGCAGGTGTGTAATGCATGAGCCTCCTGCCATGTTGGAGATGTTTTAAGAGACCCCAATCTTCTGAAGAAAATTGGGGCCAACACTCCAGGCAAACGGTAGACAGAGCTTCTGTGTCTTAGATGTATGGGTGCACCCCCACACCAGGGTTCTACAGTGATGATTACACTACAGTCATGTGAGGAGGTCGGGCCTGCCTTCCTCACCTGCACACTGCTGTGTGAGGAACCACTGAATTGAACAGCCTCCTGGTGAGAGGGGAGGCAGCTCTGTTCTCAGGCAGCACTGTTGTAGCCCCTGACCTACTTTCTTACTAAAAATAGCCCTTCTTAGGTCACTGCTGCAAATTGAATTCCACTGCTTCACTGCACCCTGTAAGCAGGTGGGTGGGCACCAGGGCACATTTGGAACCTCCGCCTGTGTGATGCATCGTTGCCTACCATGGAGGCTGTCCCCTCAGGCCTGGCAGAGGGCAGAGGCTGTCTGCACATGCAAGGTTTTACCCAGCCTGCCCAAGATGCCCTTGTCTGAGGCAAGGTGGGGAAGGGCAGCAAGGGAGATTCTAATTCATCTCTGAAAACTAACAGAATCAACCTGAAATATAGGCTCCACTGTATGCTTTTTACTTGACTCTGGGAATGCTGTAACCTTTTTCTGTCTCAGTTTTCTCATCAGTAAAATGGAGATAATAAAGCTGACTTTAAAGCATTGTTGTACAGATTTTTAAAATGTTATATGTAAAGCAGTCCTAGGCAAGAAGAAATGCTCGATTATGGAATGAGCACAGCAAGTCCCCCACTAACTTGCTGATTGTTCCACAATGCCTTCACGTTGAAGTACAAGCAGCAAGACAGGAAGCCAATTTAAGAACCAGAAAGATTCCAAGTTAAAAGGATCTCACAGGTACTAAGGTCAAAGATGTCCAGACTTGTCTGAGTGTTTTAATAATCAAGGTGTTTTGTGTATAACACTAATTTCAGGTCTTTTTCCTGGAGGTTCAGATTCAAGAAAGCTGTTATGGGGCCAGGCAATCTGGGTATCCTGATGCATTGCCAGGCCTGAACCATTGAGGTAGGCCAGGCAACTCAGTAAAATAAACGGGTAAATTAATTTTCTTCCATTATAAGTGAAATGAGTTGTCACAATAAAAAACACAGAAATCATAAGAAAGCACACACAAAAAAAGAGTAAAAAGTGAAGATGGAATTAAAATGCACTGAGTTCATACTAAATGTCAGGCCTTTTGCTGGGGATGTTTTTTCGAATGCGCTGATGTCACTACAGTGAGACCATCAACTACAGTAAACAGAAGGTGTCACAGACAGAGATGGTGTGGCTGGCTAATACTAGATTGTGAAGAGTCCAAATAACCCCAACACTGTCTACACAGGAAAGCAAGATTCTTGGGCTGGCATTGTGGCATAGTGCATAACGCCACTGCCTGCAATGCTGACATCCCATTTGGATACTGGTTTTTGTCCCTGCTGCTCCACATCTGATCCTGCTCCTTGGTAACGCACATGGGAAGACAGTAGAAAATGACACAAGTATTTGGGCCCCTGCGTTCATGTAGGAGATTGGACTACATGTCCAAGTTCTTGGCTTCAGCATGGCCCAGCCTCAGTTGTTGAGGCCATTTGTGGGGAGTGAAGCAGCAGATGAGGACTTCTGTATTACCACCTCCCCACACCCCCCAAGAAGGGACTGCAGGTAGTTCCTAAAATTACTAAAATGATAAAAACATTATGATGAATTCTTTAACCATAAAGCTTTTTCTATATTTAACATCTTTCTTTAGGAGAGAACAGAAGGATATGAGTTAATAAATGAATGTAAATGGACATGATCAAGCTCTTAATAATAGCTCCAAAGGGTTTTCTAAAACTCATCCTACTGTTTTTAGGCTTGCTTTCGATAAATGAAGAGGGAAGATCCAAACAGCTTACATGTCTGTCAAAATCACAATGTTAAATGCTGGTAGAATTAAGAGCAACACCTAGGTCTCCTGACTCTTAGCCCAGTGTTCTTTCTTCTGTATCATATTGCTTTACAAGAGATCAAGATTGGATGAAATGAGAGTGTTTTCAGTCCCTGAACCTGATCATTACTAAGTTTTTGGGTTGGCAACGTACATGGGTAACAGATGAGAGTAAAATGTACATGTTTACATGCAAATATAAGCTTTCCATGTGTCTGTTTTTCTACTTAAAAATTTTTTTTTATTGGAAAGTCAGACTTACAGAGAGAAGGAAAGACAGAGAGAAAGAGCTTCCATCTGTTGGTTCATTCCACAAGTGGCTGCAATGCCCAGGGCTGAGCCAATCTGAAGCCAAGAGCCAAGAGCTTCTTCTGGATTTCCCACGTGAGTGCAGGGTCCCAACATTTTGCAACACCCTCAACTGCTTTCCCAGGTCAAAGGCTGGGAGCTGAATGGGAAGTGGAATAGCCAGGACAAGAACCGGTGTCCATATGGGACCCCATCACATGTAAGGCAAGGATTTAGCCTCTTGGCTACCACTCCAGGCCCTGTTTTTCTACTCATATCATGTATGCTCCACCATCAATGATAAACTCTGTTCCAGCCAAACTAAGCCTATTTTGCACTGTCTTAAGGCCATATTTTAATACTACAGGAAATGTCTCCTGTTCTCTTATTCATATTCTATGAGTATTTTTAAAAATGCTGATCAAGATGATCCAACAACCATTTGTAGAGTATGGGCATTTACTGTCAACAACATCCATCTTATTTCACTGCTTTGCGACACCTCTTGTAATGATGTAAAATTATTTATGTTTTATCTACAGAATAAAAGCAGTCTCTGGCTGTTATAGAGTGATAAATCAAGCCCATTCCCAGAGCTAATGAGAAGAGATTTACTTCAAAGACATATTTGGAGAGTGTGATCAGCTCAAGACAGGTCAGTAGCAGGAATCCTGGTAGATTGGAAAGAATGTTAGATGAGGAGACAGCAATAATAACAGCTTCTACTTGCCAAGATTCTGCTCTGACCAAGCACAGTGCTAGTTGCTTTATCCATTACCTAGAATCCTCAATAGAACCCAGCAAATGCAGGAGGGGAGGTAAAGTGGGAAGTATCACCAAGCTTGTAATTCTGTATTGCAATATATGTGAAATTCATCCGTTTTATATTCATAAAAATATATAGTTCAGCAAAGAAAATATTATCCCCATTTTATAAATAAAGAATGCTACACCTCACTCAAAAATCTATAATGTTTTCTTTTTTAAAATATTACTGTGAATTGGCAAATGTCTTCTCATTTTTAGCTCTGCTACTAACAAGAAAAATGATCATTCATGGAGTTTTCATGTTCTCTGAACCTCAGCCTGCTCATCTACAATATGGGGACAATTATTTTCCCTTTCTGTGCTTTACTTGCAACATTCATATGTACACAGGGCTTCATAAAGGATGTCAGAGACCAGGAAGGATATGTGGATTGGTATTAAAGTCCTGGACATGACAGCTGATCATTCCGATGATAACTGGACATTCGACCCAAACCCTCTGTCATTTCAGGAGGATTCATTTGAGCTCATCAGACAGCCCCTTCTAGCATCAGAAAAGTGAATGGCTGTAAATGCATGTCATAATGATTTTCAGTGAGACCTGAAGCCAAGAGGTTAAGACAGAAAAATCCATTAACCAAATACTGCATTCCTGAAGCCCTCCAGAGACTCCTGCTCCATCACTCATAGGGGTACATCTGTACACGCACACACAGAGACATTTTGCACTAGCAGGCTGTGCTGTGAAAGCAAGATTCAGCCGCTGAACTTAGATCCCACCACCAGAGGGCCAGTTAAATAAATGGTTTTGGGGCAAAGATTTCCATTTTCTATAGGTTTGGAGGGAGGGGGGACATCAGGACATCTGGCTGAGATGTCAGGAGGCCTTGGCTATACCTCACACTCTGTTGCTTGTATACATTAGATAAGGTGTTTGACCTCTCAGCCCCACTTTCCTTTTACATAAAAGTGGAATTATATCTATCTCAGACAAATTGTCTGTCCCTGGGCCAGTGTTTCCTATGCTGTGAAACTGATGTCAGTGACTAAGGGTATGGAACACATTGGATGCTGGCCCTGCACTGAGGCTTTATTCCTCCTTACAGTCCTGTGAGAAGGGTCCTGATAGCAGTAAACCTACAACTCAGGCAGTTCTGTAATTTGCCCCTGGCCACACGGCAGTTAAGTTATAGACTTGGGATTCAAATCCAAGTCTGATTTGAAACTCTATGCTCGTATTTTTTTTTTTTTTAAAAAAGATGTATCTATCTTTATCGGAAAGCCAGATGTGCAGAGAGAAGGATGCACAGAAATATTGTCTACTAGTTCACCTCCCAAGTAGCCGGAATGGCTGGAACTGAGTTAATTCAAAGCTAGAAGCCAGGACCTTCCCTCTAGTCTCCCAAGTGGGTGCAGGGTGCCAAGGCTTTGGTCCATCCTCTGCCTCCTTCCCAGGCTATAAGCAGGGAGTTGGAAGGGAAGTATAGCAGCTGGGACACAAACTGGCATCCATGTGGGACCCCGGTACATGCAAGATGTGGCTTCAGGCACTTGGCCATCATGCTGGCCCCAAAATACTCTGTGCTTGAGGCCCAGTGCAGTAGTCTAGTGGCTAAAGTCTTCACCTTGAATGCACCAGGATCCTATATGGCCACCAGTTCTAATCCCAGTGGCCCCTGTCCCCATCTAGCTCCCTGCTTATAGCCTGGGAAAGTACTCAAGGATGGTCTAAGCCTTGAGAGATCCTGTACTCGCATGGGAAACTCAGAAGAAGCTCCTGGTTCCTGGCTTCATATTGGCTTCGGATTGCCTCAGCTACAGCCATTGTGGCTGCTTGGGGAGTTATTCATTGGATGGAAGATCTTCCTCTCTGTCTCTCTTCCTCTCTGTATGTCTGATTTTCCAATGAAAATAAATAAATCTTTAAAAAAAAAAGGCCCTCTGTGCTCTTCACCACTTAATCATAGTCCTAGAATAGAAATGAAATAAAATTTATTACTATGTGCCTCCAGGGTACATGGGCACAAAGAGGTGCTATAGAGCCTGTGGGCAGAAGGTTGCCCTGTGGCTATGGGGCCTTGAATGAGTCTGTATGTATCTTGAGAATGGAAGGGATGCAGTGAGAGTATCTGACAGAGATACATTTACTGCTGTACTTCCTGAAGTCACAAAGTCAGGCATACTGGGAACATAGGTGGTGGCTCTAAATGACGTGTGTGTGTGTGTGTGTGTGTGTGTGTGTGTGTGTGTGTGTGTGTGTGTGTGTGTGTGTGTGTGTGTGTGTGTGTAAGAGAGAGAGAGATCTTCCATTCATTGGTTCTCTCCCCAAACAGCTTCAACAACCAGGCCTGGGCCAGGCTAAACTTAACCACTGTGCCAAACACCTGTTCCTGTTCTGTATTAAAGTCAAGAGTTGAAGGCTGGTTTGGCAGTGAAGGAAGCTTACTGAAGACAAAAGTAAAACATAGCCATGCATGATCACAGATGTCCTTGAAACTGACAGCCTTCAAGGTGATGGTACTAGACACTAATGAGGAAAAAAGATGTGACTGCAAAAGCAGAACTCACTTTCAGAAAGCTGGGCCATTCCCTGCCCCTACCCAACAGCTCTACCTTCAGCCCCAGCTGCTGACACAGACAGGATGGAGGGTCAAGAGGAAGAACCCACATTCTCAAACCTAGGCTGCACCCAACTAAAAATAGTGGTGCAATTCCAATGTCTGCTACTGTTACCCGCCTTCGCACCCTAAACACCGGGTTGATTAACTCCTCGTCACATCCACCTACCCAGGTGTTCATTCCCACAGCTTACAGACCCTGGGAAGTCAGAACCCCTGAGAAAACAGGGAGCACCTGCTCCTATGTGGAGCCTTTTTCACCTGTGTATTCATCTGAGCTTCATTCCAACTCTGGGTGGCATTTCACAGGTAAGGAAACTGAAGCCAGATGGATAAGGTGACTTCCCAGGGTCCTTCAGCTACTAAGTAAGCAAACAGTTGTGGGAGCCAAACGACTCCAAAAGTCAAGCTCTTGAAAAACACAGAAGCCTAGCACATTTTCACAGTAACAAGTGGAGCTTCTTGTAAGCTCTGTGAGTGATGAAAGAAACACTGTCCTCCAATTTACTTTTCACCACTGGGAAGGAACCAGCAAAGCAGCCACTTGTATGATTCATTCCTGTGGCTGAAGGAGGAGACTTCTCTTGGTTGGGGCTTCAGCATCTACTAAGTGTGCTCACTCTACCCTGTTCTCCTCCACTTGGCTCTGGGAGGCAGAAATTATTATTCAACAGTTTCTGTAATCCCTTGCCTCAAGGTATGATTACCTTAGACTTTCAAATGACAAGGATATCATAAATCATAATAAAGGACAAAAGGAGAAAAGATCAGGAAAGAGGATGTTCTGAAAAGCAAAGAAGGAGGAAGAGATATAACTTCTAAAGAGAATAACTTCTAAAGTTAATTCCTAATGATTTCTTTATGTAATGATCCTAGCATCTCCATTTTCTAGATGAAGAATGTGAGGTTCAGAAAGGTTAAGATCTGAGGTCCAACGTCAGACATAGAATGGATTAAGAACCTAAGTCTTGAAGCCAACTCTGTGGTACAGTAGACTAAGCTTCCACCTGTGGTGCTGGCATCCCATATGGGCACCAGTTCAAGTCCTGGATGCTCCATTTCCCATCCAACTCCCTGTTTATTGCCTGGGACAGCAGCAGAGGATGGCTTAAGTCCTTGGGCCCCCGCACCCAGATAGAAGCTCCAGGCTCCTGGTTTTGGATGAGTTCAGCTCCAGTTCTTGTGGCCATTTGGAGAGTGAACCAGAAGATGGATGATCTTTCTCTGTCTCTCCTTCTCTTTCTTCAAATCTGCCTTTCTTTTTTTTTTTTTTTAAGATTTATTTATTTATTGGAAAGTCAGATATACAGAGAGGAGGAGAGACAGAGAGGAAGATCTTCCATCCGATGATTCACTCCCCAAGTGAGCACAATGGCCGATGCTATGCCAATCCGAAGCCAGGATCCAGGAACTTCTTCCGGGTGTCCCACACGGGTGCAGGGTCCCAAAGCTTTGGGCCGTCCTCTACTGCTTTCCCAGGCCACAAGCAGGGAGCTGGATGGGAAGTGGAGCTGCAGGGATTAGAACTGGCGCCCATATGGGATCCTGGCGCGTTCAAGGCGAGGACTTTAGCTGCTAGGCCACACCGCTGGGCCATAAATCTGCCTTTCAAATAAAAACAAAATAAATCTTTAAAAAAAAAAAAACTGAAGTCTTCTAATTTCTAATCAGGGCTTCCTCCAACTCCCTCATCTAATAAACTGAGAACAGAAATCCATGAGAACATCAGAGAAAGAACTCTGTAGC
Source organism: Ochotona curzoniae (assembly GCF_017591425.1). Taxonomy (NCBI): domain Eukaryota; kingdom Metazoa; phylum Chordata; class Mammalia; order Lagomorpha; family Ochotonidae; genus Ochotona; species Ochotona curzoniae. Next base: position 451,515 of record NW_024466409.1, read on the forward strand.
CTTGTAGTCCTTGTTGCATGGCAGGGGCAAGGAGGAGATAGTCATTGTGACAATATCAGAGAGAAGCAGCACTGAGCCTACAACTGTGGGTTCAGGAAACAGAATACTTTTTCAAGCCCTACCTTACAGATCTATTAATTGTGTATTTTCCCTACTTGCAAAATACAGCTAATACTCTTATCTACCTTACATGGTTGAGTAAAGCTTGGCACAACGGCAAGCACTTGGTAAGCGTTAGCTGTCACCTGACCTACTGTGTGACACATGGGAAGTGTCTGGGACAGCAGTGGAGGATGAATGCTTACTCCTTGCTGCACAGCTCCCCAAATCTCCATTCTCTGTAGGTCTGTTGAGATGTCTAGAGTTGGAAACTGCATGGGCAGTGAGTACTTTCCAGGCAGGGCAATTTAACTGGGTTGCTGGCCTTGCTTCCCAGGGCAGCAAGCTGTTCTGTAAAGTCAGGAATCATATTTTGTGCTTACAGGTCACTACCTGGAAATTAGTGACTCCATCCTGGGTTTTCCCTAGGTGACAGAGCCTTCACAAGTATGATGCTTGTACTGAGAGCACCCTCTCCCCCTACCCCACCCCCCCAAACGGCTTCTTGGCATTTAGGGAGAAAGTCTAGCAGCAGAGGCTGACTCCTGCAAAAGATGGCAAGGAAAGCAGCCTTTGCTCTGGGCCAGATTACGACTAGAGCAGGAATAATTATAGAACAGTCACAGGCATGGAACACTGGCACAGGAATCACACCACTAGGGCTTATAGCTCACAGCAAGACCAGCGAGCAGAAACAGTATCCATACAAACATCAGGGAAAAAACCCATCACTAAGTAGATCTGTCTTACAGAGGCAACCCTCTGATCTTTCTACAAAGTTAAAAGTCTTCATTCCAACTTCCTATCAGGTAATTCTAGCTGCATATACTGTATGCATCTTACAACTCAGATAATTCAAAAACAAATTTATCATCATGTCCCAAATCAACTCTTTTCCTTCCCCATGTAGTATTTATTCCCTGAGAACCTATACAGTCAGAACACTGATGACCACTCCCTTGATCCTACTCATTCTTTCGCTTCCCTTCTCACCCTGTTCACACTAAGTCAGTGAATCCTGGTAAACTGAACTTAGGTTTTTTTATATTTCTTTATATCTCTTTTATCTCTTCCCTACTGCCCCGATGCAGCTCTCTCCTTTGTTCTAGTCACCCTGTTCCCCTTCTCACCTCCCAGGCTCCTTCCCTTTCAACATAGCCTTCATTCTGACCCTAGGATGATTTTCTGAAAATACAGGTTGCATCATATATGCTCAGTTTTACATGCCAATTTGCACTAGTTACTCAAACTCGTTTGTACCTGTAAAGGAGATTATCAGGTGGGACTGATCCAACCATGGGAAGGCCTCAGGAACACCAGTGGGGTTTCCTAAGTTCTGCCTGGTGACTGTAGCAGCAGCTCCTGCCCTCCTTTCCCGCCTGCCCTTCGCGACAGCCTGCTTTGTGGATTTCACCACAGCCAAGTGAGCCAATTCTTCACCCTTTTGTCTCCTACCAGGTCTCTTTCTCTTTTTGGACTTGTCTTTGAAGCAAAAAGTCTCATTTTGATAGGGGTTGTCAGCCTGATAAGAATTGGTAACTAGAACATGCCAACTTTTGGCAAGGATGTGGAGAATACAGAAATCTTTATGTACTGCCAGGGTCATGTGCCAGCCATTAAGCCCAGTTCATTACATATATGATCTGACTTAAGGGAAACCAGGACTTGGGGAAGTTATAATTCACTCAAAGTAACATGGCTAGCAAAATGGCAAAGTAAGGTCTGTTCACGGACTTAGTGTTCTCCAAAATTACATCAAATTCATTTGAGAGTTACAGTAAAAGTATTTATTGAAGCAATAATATTCTATCCTGCCTTTTGCACAAAACTGAGACTTTTCTTTTCCAGCTATGCTTAAGCATTTTATAATATCCAAAGATCTGTATGAAGCAAGGGGGATTGGAGGGGCCCCAGATTATTATCCTTTTTTTTAAAAGATGTTAATTAGAGCCTGCTATGGTTTAAGTGTCCTCCAAGGCTTCCTGTGTTGAAATGCAATTTCTATTGTGAGATATTAAGAGGGTGGAAACTTAATTAGACTATGGTGTTTAGAGGTGGGGCCTATGGAGATGAGGCCATATTTGAAACTTACTCAACTGTTCTTTTACAATCCCAGGACCCTTATATCAAATCAGCTAAGATTCCTCCTCAGAAAGGCTGTCCCTTCCCCTAAACCTTCTTTGGCCATCCTCTTCATTTTGCATGATTAAATTTATAAAAACCTATCCAAGAGCTGCCCATACTATTTTTTCCCTTATACCTAAATAATGTCATTTGCTGAAAAATGTCTCAACTTAGCTCCCCATTGATCATTATAAATTCCACTTATTCAAAATCCATCTATGTGGTACTACCTAAATAAAACAAACAGACTTGGGTCCAGTCATAGATTAAGTGGCTGCTGGTGGTATCATCAGGATCATACAGGAATACCAGTTCAACCCCTAGATGCCTGCTTGCCATCAGGCTTCCTGCTAAAGCACTTGGGAAGGTAGCAGAAGACAGCCCAAGTGCTTGAACCCCTGCCATCCATTCTGGAAACCCAGGTAGAGTTCTAGGCTCCTAGTTTCAGCATGGTGCAACCCCAACAGTTGCAGCCATTTGGGAAATAAATCAGTGGATAAAGTGCGCATTCACTCTTTACCCCTTTCTCTCATTCTACCTTCCAATAAATAAATAAGTAAAATGAACTTTTTTTTTTAAAGGAAGAGATCCACAAAACTCATAAAATCTGTCAACAAGGCATGATATCAAAGTTCCACCTCTAGGTGGCCTCCCTTCTGTCCACTGTACAGTGATGAAACTGCCAGCCTGTGGGCCCACTCCTTCGATCTTTTTCAGCTGCAGCCTATACAGAGCTGCTAGGAATTTCTCATTAATCAGGAAGGATTCAGCCCCTGCCTTTATCTTCACACCCCCCTAGGACACCATTAAGTCAACTGGAAAGATATAAAGGTGGTGTGAATCCAGCAAGAGAAAGAGACTGGAAAAGAAACAACAGAAGAATAGGTAGTCCAATGCATTTTAGTTGAAATGGACGGGGGAGGTAAGTGATATCTTAGAGTAGAGGAGGCTACAGCCAAGGCACTGAAGAAGGAAGGGTATAAATGGAGCCCATGTTTCTTGCAGAACACAGAAAGTCTCAGGAATGACAGGCCCCAAGTACCTTTGAAAGTTGAGTAAGGATATGACTGGGAAAAAAAAAAATGTATATTTCTGAGGTACGCAGAGGTCCAGATTCTCCTCAACACACACAATGAGGCAACCTATTTTTTGCCAACCTAAGGGAACATCAGATTTTTAGGATCTGGAGAAACTGACCCAGGGAGGCCTTGGACTCAGAAAAAGAAAACACATTAAAGGGCGTGAATGAGCATAAGCACAAAACAGATGGGTAAAGTGAGTTTGCATATTTTTTTAAAGATTTATTATTTTTATTGGAAGGTCAGATATACAGAGAGGAGAAGAGACAGAGAGGAAGATCTTCCATCTGATGGTTCATTCCTGAAGTAGCCGCAACAGCTGTAGCTGAGCCAATCTGAAGCCAGAAACTAGAAGCCTCTTCTGGATCTCCCACATGGGTGCAGGGTCCCAAGGCTCTGGCCCATCCTTGACTACTTTCCCAGGCTACAAGCAGGGAGCTGGATGGGAAGCAAGGCCACCGGGATTAGAACCAGTGCCCATATGAGATACTGACATATTCAAGGTGAGGACTTTAGCTGCTAGGCTACCCTACCGCGCCCGAGTTTGCATACTGATTACAGGATATCCTATCTTTCGCCAGAACTTGCTCCAGAAAGATACCAATTAGGCACATACATTCCCATGCAGGATTCAGAAAAATAGTCCATAAGAATTGATCTCTGGAGGTCTACCAGTAAAAAACCTTCCCCTACTCTTCAAACATTTTCCAAGGAAGCCCAGGAGCCAACACATTACTCCATGCACACAGGCTCACTTAGTACTTCACTTTTCAGTCAGAACAGAGGACCAGGGACCATCAGATACTTAGAGGAAATACCCTGTGACAGTCAGGGTCTCAGCAGAAGACAGAACCTCAAACTGGGTAGCAGAGGGAAGTTTCATAAAGGAACCATGTACAGAGATACGAACACTGGTTCATATCCTAGGGCTAGAGCTTTACCACCTCTGAGACTGTGGAGGTCAAAGAAAGGAGCAGTTACCAGAACTGAACAGGAAGGAACAGAAACAGTGGCCTGACTAGAGCTTCAGTCTATTTGGCTATTGCAATCATGCAGGGAAGGAACTTGCAGAGTGAATACACTAACCTCTTTTTCCATCTTCACATCTGTTGAACCACTGGGGCAGCCTAACCAGGGGTGAAGGAGAGGGTACCTGTCGAAGGAGGGCTTCCCTATAATACGCAGGGTGAGAATGTGTGGATAACATGTCTGGAGGCCAATCAGAAAGCACATGGCACAGTCTTAAAACAGAAGAATTCAAAGCAAAAAGAAACAGAATGTAAAACAAAATCCCAAAGACACAGAAAAGAAATGGAAACAGACATAATATAGAGAACAAAAGAAAAAAAAAACTTAATTCCACAGTTAATTTTCTCAGAGAAATGATAGATGGCATGGCAATATGAGCAATAAGAAATGTTTTAAATGACTAACGAGAAAACCCTTGGAGGTTTAAAAAAATAGAAAAATTAAAATTTCCTCAAAAACGTTCAAAACTCAAGTCAAGGAAATTTCTTAGAGAGTGATGAGGAAAGTAAAAACACACTGAAGAGCAATGAAAAGCAAAGGGAAAAACAAAAAAGAAAAGCAAAGGGAATTTGAGGATAAGATTAGGAGGTTCAATATATAGTTAACTGAAGTCCCAGAGAGAGAAAACAGAAAAAATAAGGGGGAAAACATCAAATAAATAATTCAGGAAAAATTTTCCAAGGCTGAAGGGCATTAAGCCTCTGAGCTAAGAGAGCAAATAAGTACCATAGCAATAAATAAAGTTGTACACCATCATATATATCAAACCACTGAAGATACAGAGAAGTTCCTTTGCAGGAGGGAGTAGGAGGAACTAGGCACACACAAAAGAAAAAGAAACGAGAGAGAGAGCGAGCAGGGGCCATCCAGCAACTACAACAGGACAATGGAAAAATACCTCCAAAATTCTCAGAAGGAAAAGGAAAAGGATTTCCAACCTCCAATCCTACCCAGCTAAACTATCAATTAGGTATGAAAACAGATCAAAGGTATGTTCAGAAATTCAAGGAATCAAAAACCTTATCTTCACCTACTTTTTCTGGAAGACATTAAACATGTGGCCCACCAAAATGAGACAAACCCACAGAAGGAAGAAGCTAGGGAACAGGGATTTCACGGGGGAGAGGGAGGTTGTAGTAAATAGAATCCACGGGCAAGCCAAGAATAACAGGTGGAACAGGATGGAGTTCCAGACTGGGAAGGGTGAGATCAGGGTGGGGAAACTGATGAGAGGACTGACATATTTGACCAAACTGACAAGAGGATCAGGAATTGTTTACAGATGTTCTCAGGGGATATTTTGGAAGAGCAATAAAATACAAAGAAAGGGACAAAAAACACCAGGCAATTCTAACTTCAGCACAGAAGCTGTATCATGATACATGACTTGGCACAGGAGTGAGAACACTTTTTACACAGGCCATAATAACGGAATCATGATTTAATTATAGTTGGGAGGATGGAAGAGAAGGAAATTGAGGTGGTGGGATAATTAAGTTTTATTTATACTAAGGAACCAATAGATATAATTTATTTTATTTAAAATTGATACTGCAAATAAGCATTTGATTTAGACACATAGAGTTAGATACTGAAAATAAACCAAAATGGCTGCCTCCGAGACAGGGATAGGGAATAGGAAAACCTGAGGCACAAACTACCATAATGAATCTCTTTTATTTGCCATGGTTTATGCTCATACAATATTCCATAATAAATAAGAAATAATCTAATAAAAACAGTTCCAGGATCCAGAGTCAGATAACCTATCCAAACCTTGGCCCTAAAATAAATAAAAAAATAAACTCCACTCTTTATTCAAGATGTCCAACTTTTCTCATTTGTACAATAGGGTGACATGTTTAAGTGTATGTAAGACTCGCATGTACAGAGTGTAAAAGCTCATGAAGACAGTGAGATATGGGAAAAACTCAACCTGGCACTTAACACACAGTCCCTTTACTCAGGAGGAAGAGGGCTCACATGGAATAGTCAGATGCCTCTTGATTCTGCTTAAAAATTAAATACTACACTTTATCCCATTCCAACGACGGAGACCAAGCAGCCAGCAAACTGGAGGCAGGAGTCATGTCCCATGTGCTTCCATCCTATCCACAGAGCCCAGCCTCATCTTTGCACACTGTGGCATAGACTGTAGAATACAGAAGCAAGGGACAACGAAAAGGGCCATATAAGAAGCATAGTAAAACCCCAGAAAGAACACTGAAGTGGATCAGAAAAAATGGAAATAGACATGCTGAGAACCTACTATGTGCCAAGAGTCCTCCTACAGATCATGTAATTTTCTCCAATGACAAGCACTTACAGAACCAATCATTATCTCAGTCTTCAGAGATAAGAAATCCATAGTTCAGTTAAAGCAGAAAGCTTGGGGCTGGTACAATGGCTCAGCCAGCTAATCCTCCACCTGCAAGTCCTGGCATCCCATACGGATACCAGTTTGCGTTTTGACTATACCACTTCCACTCCAGCTCCAGTGGAGAATGACCCAAATCCTTGGGCTCTTGCACTGATGTAGGACACCCAGAAGCAGCTTCTGGCTGCAAATCATCTCAATTCTGTTCTGGCCTTTGTGGTCATTTGAGGAGTAAATCAATGGATGGAAGATCTTTCTCCATCTCTCCTCCTCTCTATAAATCTGCCTTTCCAATAAAAATAAATAAATCTTTAATATATATATACATATGCAAGTAGAACCCTTGCTCATGGCCACATACATAGTAAGCGGCAGGGCTTGGAAACGAAACCCATCACTTCCCAACTCCAAGGCCTCGTGCCTCTTACACTGTATGATGCTGCTTGGGGAAGATCATGCAACTCTTCAGGGTCTATTTTCTCACTCACATAATAGAAATTGTCTCTTCCCTTGGAACTTCAGAGTACTGTGGGAATGAAAGCAGGCAGTAAGTGGAAGGTCCCCACACACTATAAAGCAGTGATCACATCCAAGAGGTTACTGACATAGGCAGGCAGGCTGCTCTAGGACTACACTGTGGAGCTTCCTGACCAAGACAGTTTCTTGGCTTGGTTGTTATAGAAAACAGGACACAATGGCCTTGGGCAACACCTAGAGTTGCAAGTAGGATGAGGAAAATTCTGGGTCAAGAGATGCTGGGACTGGAATCAGACCTTAAATTATGACATCCATTGTGCTAAGGGCCAGAAAGTCAATGCATTTTTCAGGTCTTGGATGAAAAGCACAAATTTACCAAATTAGTATCTTACAAGATCAAATCCAATGCCATTCCTCCTAGATTCCTTGTTGAACAGTCACTAGCTTCTGAAAATAGGTCATATTAAGTCATTCCTTTGCTTTGAAACCCCCTCTACTCCATTATCGCACAGGGTTAAGTCCCAGCTTTTTAATCTAATGTTCAAGGCCTTAAGCATCCAGCTATAAACATCCCTGCCGCTTTGCTCCCCCGTTGCTCTGCGCCCATCCTCATATCCTCATTTTCTCCAATTTACCAAGCCGTCTCCACGCTTTTGTTCATACTGATTCCTCCTACTCATCCTACCTCAAACATCCACCTCTTCTGAGAAGCATTCCTTAATCCCATGTGAGGGTGAAGGTGTGAAATTGTGGATGAATAACACATCATACACATCTCTCTGATTTTATCCATCAAGGAAGACCCAGGGAAGGAAAGCAGTCTGCCAGTGATGATTGTAGCTTGTCTAGTTAGTGCTCAGGTCTCTTGGCCCAGTGAGTGCTCATTCTACTATATGACACACTTTGTTAATGAATAAATATATTCATAAATGCCAAACAGAATGTTGCTGAAGCCTTGCTCAGAGAGAGCGCACTCTCAAGTGAATAGTTACAGCTGTTCTCCATTCAAGGAATTTAGATACATGCAGAAGGAAGAGGTAAGAGGCAGTAGGAACAGCAGCCATAGGGCAAGTGGTACAGAGGGGCACCTGTGCCAGCTCAGGCTGTTGGGAGTTGGGCAGCAACACAGAAAGCTTTAGATTTCAGCAGAGGTATGGTTGTACTGCCCAGGCTTAGGGAAGCTAGCTTCTAAGAAAGACAGAGCAGTCTTGTGGGCCAGACTGCTTGGTCTCTGTTAATGTTGTCCAATGCCACACAAAGTTGGTGCCCTGGTGCCATGCTCTGAGGATACACAAAGGGACAGAGGCTGGCCTCTGCCCCTCCAGGCAAGTACTGTCAATATTGCTAGCTTTACTGTGGCCCTCTCCTGTCCCCCTCAGAGTCACAGGTATAGTAAAAGCTCAGTTGATGCTGCTTTATATGCTAATTAACTAAAAACTGATCTTCATTTAATGAAAAGGGACAGTACAACTAGACCAAAGTACAGATCCTGAAGTCAGCCCACGTTAATTGAAATTCTGGGCTCTATCTCTTCAAGTCTCCATTTTCCCATCTGGAAGACAAGCACAACACTTACCTTTCTACCTAGGAGGGTAACTAAATGAGATGCCACTTACAAAGATGTTTGCAATGGTACGTACATTTAGTAATACTGTACTCAAATGCTGTCACTTCATGTTTATTATATACAAGGGCAATACTTTAAAGGAAAAAAATAAGCACTGTATCTTTTGTTGTAACTGTCAACCTGTGAGGTATCTTCCTCAACAACCCATTATAGCCTCCCAATGTCTAAAGTCAATGCCCAATAGCATATTATTGGAGACTTGGCTCCTATCTAACCCTAAGCTGTCATGCTGGTTGATCCACTGTTCCTCACCCATGATGATTTCAACTTTAAAGTCTTCTTACCCTCTGCCCCTATTGACCCCATGGCACAGAAAGCCACTCTTCTCTCTTCCTCTGCTCAGAAATAATCTATCACGTGAGTATTCTCCAAATCAATCATTCCTTCTACTCTTCACTCTTTCAACTTCTATCAGGGCTACTTTTCCTTGTTCTTCCACTGTTTAAGTGCATACTATGCAGCAGATTGAGCTCATAACTCTGCCACTAAATATGATCTCTATAAGGTGACAATCATACACTGCATTCTTTCACAGCACCCACAAAGCCACATGCCACACTGGCAGACACTAGGAAGCTGAAGCAGGAGGAATGAAGAAAACATTGCAAATAATATTCATTCGATATTTACCAAACATATGAAGTACCTACTCATGTAAGACAACTAGAAATAATTCAGGTCTGTTTAGACCCACAACGCTGTGGCCACAATGACACATTTTTACTTATTTCTTTGAAAGGCAGAGAGACAGGATTTCCATCTGCAGGTCAAAGCCAGGAGCCAGGAATGCAACCCAGGCTTCCCGTGTGGGCAGCCCAGGAACTCATTACTTGAAGCATCACTGCTGTCTCTCAGGTTTGCATTAGCAGGGACTGAGACCAGGAATTGAATTCAGGCACTCAGTTAAGGAATGCAAGCATTTAACTATTGGGCTAAATGCCCACCTTGAGGACAGACATTGACAAGACCAACAGACTTTATAAACAGTCTAGTTCAACTCCCACACCTCCCAGATGGAGATTCTAAGGGCCAGATAGACAGTAACTACCACTAAGTCACACAAAGATAGTGGCAGACAGCTGAGAACAGAATTCAGTCCTTGACTAAAGAAGATAGCCTCTAATTTACTCTAACTCTGTAGTTTTCATCTAGAGTTCATCTCAGTCATATTTATTTTCACAAAGCCCCAAGTCTCTTCAGTATTTTTAAACAAACACAGTGGATCAAACTATAGTTTCTTCTCCTATAAGCAACCCTACAACAATCAGATAATATAGTGGTCAATCTTGCACCTGAAACAACCAGCATGAAACGGTGAGTCATTTAGCAAGTACAGGAGCCTCTAGGACAGGCTGGCATCCTCAACCTGTGATGTCACAAAGAACAACTCCTGTGGAGTGAGATAAATGCTGCTTTTTAAGGAATAAAAGTGAAAAAAAAAAAATCCACCTATACTGGCAGCCAGAAAGACACACTTTGGCATATGAGGATAGGCCCTGAAAACATATGACTGGGGCCCAGGGGCATGGCCTAGTGGCTAAAGTCCTCGCCTTGAACGCGCCAGGATCCCATATGGGTGCCCTGCTTTCCCAGGCCACAAGCAGGGAGCTCCTTGGAAAGCAGTCGAAGACGGCCCAAAGCCTTGGGACCCTGCACCCGTGTGGGAGACCCGGAAGAAGTTCCTGGATCCTGGCTTCAGATTGGCATAGCATCAGCCGTTGCACTCACTTGGGGAGTGAATCATTGGACGGAAGATCTTCCTCTCTGTCTCTCCTCCTCACTGTATATCTGAGTTTCCAATAAATAAATAAATCTTTAAAAAAAAAAAAAGAAAACATATGACTCAACAGAAATGTAGCCTGAATGATATCCAAAAGTTCATAAAAAGAACTCTATATTTATTATGAAACGTCTCTCCTGAATGCAAAAGATTTAGTCATGTTTCTGGCCTGGTGAAAAAGAAACTATAGAGTCCCAAATGACCAGGTGTGGTGGTGACAAAGATACATATCTGTTCAGAGCTGAAGCAAGCAGCAGATGGAACAGAGTGCCTGAACAGCACAAAAAGAGGCTGTTCTGACTTAGTGTCCTCCTCTGCCTGGACAACAGTCCAGACAAATGCTTGAGAACCACCCCCCAGCACCTGTCTGAGCAGTGTGGGATGGACCCAAACTCAAGTCTCAGATCTGTCACTGTTTGGCTGGACAATTTTGGGTTAAGTCACTACCTTCCTTGATGCCTTGGGGCTCCTCTGTTAGCAACAGGACCTAGGAAGACAGCCAAATAATTCAATCAACAATATTGAGATAATTAAGCAGCCATCTGGAAAAATAATGAAGTTGAATCTACACCTGACACTGTATATCAGGCTAAATTCCAAATAAATCAAAGATTTATGCAAAAAAACCCCACATAAGTCCTAAAATGAAATATGAAGCAAGTCCTTGGTATTTTGGAGTAGAAGGGCTTCTCTAACTTAAAATTCAGAAGTTACACAAAACGACTGATAAATGTAATCTACACGAAAAGAAAAGGTTGCATGGCAAAAACAATACGAACAAAGTGAAATAAAAATATCAGAAGTCAACGTGAAAGCTAGCAGAGTGGGTGTCTGGTGAAGAACTGTTCTTCAAATGTAATTCCTTTTGTGTGTCCCTCATGTGGTGAAAGGAACAGTTAAGCACCACAGGCCTCTATTAGAAGGGTACCAGTCCCATACATGGGGGTGAAATCTTGATGACCTAGTAATCTCCCAAAGGCCCCACCTCTTAAAACTACCACACTAGGGATCAAGTTTCAGTATATGAATGTCAGGGGTAAACAAACATATCTACCACAAAGCAAGGACAAACTATGCTATTGTAGGAAGAATTATAGTATTGCAAAGATGTCCACATTGTGATTTCTGATGCCTGTGAATACATTATGTCACATGGCAAAGGGGAACTGAGTGAGCAGATGGGTAAGTGCCAATCACCCAATATTAAAATGGGGAGATTGTACTGGATCATCCAAACGGATCTAATCAAATCACAGGGATCTTCAAATGTGACAGAAGACGGTGGAAGAGTCAGTGTCAGAGTGGTGCAGTGGGAGCAAGGTTCAACCACTGCTGGCTTTGAAGATGCAAGGACACAGGGCAGATGGCAAAGAATACAGGTGACCTCTAGAGGCTGGAGAAGGCAAGAAAGTGAACTCTCCCCAGGGCTTTTAACAAGGAGTCAAGTTGACTGACATGGGTTGTAGTCTAGTGAAGCCTATGTTAGACTTCTGGTGTCAAGCTCTAAGATAATATATTTCATTGTTATAAGCAAGAAATTCTATGTTAACTTGCTACAACAGAAATGAAAAACTAATATAAGTAGGGCTTATGATACTAGATGTCAAGATTAATTACAAAGCTAAGCAACTGAGATCCTATAGTACCATTAGAAATTACAATTAGAAACAGAAACTAATGGGGCCAGGGTGGTGATTTTCAACAGACTAATCTTATGACCGCAGTGCTGGCATTCCACATGGGCATCAATTCTAGCCCCAAATGCTCCACTTGCATTCCAGCTCCTGGCTTATGGACCTGGAGAGCAACAGAGGATGGCTCAGGTCCTTGGGGCCCTGCACCCATGTGGGAAACTCAGAAGATGATCCTGGCTTCAGATCAACTCAGCTGTAGCCATTATGGCCATTTGGGAGTGAACCAGTGGATGGAAGACTTCTTTCTTTCTCCTTTGTGTAGATCTACTTTGAAAATGAAAATAAGTAAATATTCAAAAAGAAAATAAAGCTATTCACACAGTCACCTGATTTATACCAAAGGTGGAGAAAAGGACAAACTTTCCAATAAATGGTTTTGAAGCAATTTTTTAAAGCAATGTTTTAAAATAAACTATTTTGAGATGGCTTCTGGTCTAAATATAAAAGACAAAATATTGAAGTTTCACAAAGAAAACATCTGATAATATTTTCATGACCTTGGAGTAGGTAAAAAATGTCTTAAGTGTGACACAAAAGCCTCAAACAACTAAAGGAAAGATAAACTGCTTCACTAAAATTCAGAGCATCTATTAAGTAAACTACTTACTATGGGGAAAGGTTTTCAATTTACACAGGCAACAAAGGACTGCAACCCCCAAGATACAGAATGCTACAAATCACTAACAAAGTTTTAGGTAGACAAGACCAAATTTTAAAAACGGGTGAAGACTTCCTGTCTTCAGACTTGACCTTCAAAATGCCACAAAAATGGACCATAAGCATATCAAAAGGTGCTTCACATCATTACTTACAAGAAAAATGCAAATTCAAATCAGTAAAATTCCACACTGCACATTCACCAGAATGACCTAAATCTATAAGACTGAAAATATCTGGCAAAGATATGGAACAAATGGAACACTCATCAAGGGATCTTCAAAAATTTCACAAACAAGTGTGCTGTGAAAAGACTACATGTGAATTTCATATTTTTTACATCAGAATTAAATTTATCTTTAATCTCATTTTCCTTGAACTTTCTGAAATACTCTTGTATATTGTCAATGGAGTAAAAGATTCATAACAACTATCACAGAAAATTGCTTTGCAATATCTATTAATGCTAAGCAGTGACCCAGAAATCCAACTTTCTTTTAATGCACATAAAAGAAACAAATAGGTCTACCAAAAAGCACAGATAAGAACATTTATAGCAATTTTATTTATAACCTCCAAACTGGAAACAACCAAAATGTTCAAGAGTTAAATCGTTAAGATGTGCTATTTTCTAACAGTGCAGTATTACTGAGCCAAAAAATAATATATTGCTACACATTGATGACTTCTATACAAACAAAATATTGAAAAAAACAGAAGTCAAGCAAAAAAGTACGCACTACATTTAAGTGAAGTTCAAAAACAAGCAAACTTCATCTTTTATGGTAGAGATCAGAACAGTGGTTATTTCTGGTGGGATACTGATTGAGATGGGACTTGAGGTAGTCTTCTGGGGTCCAGCAAATGTTCTGACTTGTTTGGGGTTGGGTGTGGTATTTTCTTAAGTATATACATACGCACAAATTTATCAGTGTGAGCCCTTAAGATCTGTGCGTGTAATAGGACAAGCTTTCAACCTAGTGGTTAACAAACCCACATCCTACACTGGAGTGCCCAAGTTCAACATCAGGCTCTGCTCCTGACTCCAGCTTCCAGCTCATGTAGACTCTGGGAGGCAGTGATGATGAGTCAAGTAGTCAAGTTCAAAATGTTGTTATGTGGTAGACTTGGATTGAGGTCCTGCCTCCTGACTTCAGCCTTGGCTACCGGTGGCTGTCAGCAGCATTTGGGAATGAACCACTGTGTAAGACCATTCTTTGTCTTTCTCTCTTTCAATTAAAAAAAAAAAAAAAAAGATATACTGGTGTACTTAACTATTCAAGTTATCTTTTAAAAATTCATAGAAATCCATATTATGAAAAAAGTATGCACAGATTTCAAAAATTTTTGCACCAAAATAAATTTACGTTTTAATTCGGTTTTCTATAAATTCCCTGAAATTACTATAAACATAGAGTACATTATATTTTCATCTGAATAATAAGATAGGAGCCAGTGCTGTGACATAGTGAGTAAAGTGCCAACATCCCACATAAGCTCCTATTTGAGAACTGGCTGTTTCACTTCAGATTCAGCTCCCTGTTTATGTGCATGTGAAAGTAGTGGAAGATGGCCCAAGCACTTAGTTAGGTTCCTGCACTCATGTGAGAGACCTGAAAGAAGCTCCTGGCTTCTGGCTTTGGATTTACCCAGCTCAGGCCATGATGGCCATTTGGGAAATGAGCCTGTGGATCGCTCTCTCTCTGTCTTTCAAATAAATATTAAAAAAAAAAAAGAAAAAGACAAACAAAATGTACCCTGAATAGTTGTACATCTAACGGAATGACAAAACAAACAAACCAACCCCACATTTTTTTAACTCACTCTATTACAAAGGCTGTAAAAAATAGGCAATTTCATATATGGATGGTGAGAGTGAAAATTGGTATAACTTTTGTGGAGGCTAATTTTTCGATATCTTACAAAATTACAAACATACTTAGTCCTTGATACAGAATCTCGCTTCTAGGAATTCATCTTAAAACTATATCTTCCTGGGCCCAGCATGATAACGTGGCAGCTAAAGTCCCCGTCTTGATTGCGCTCGGATCCCATATGGGTGCTGGTTCTAATCCCGGCAGCTCCACTTCCCATCCAACTCCCTGTTTGTGGCTTGGGAAAGCAGTGGAGGACGGCCCAAAGTTTTGGGTCCCTGCACCCATGTGGGAGACCTGGAGGAAGAGGCTCCTTCTTCGGATTGGCTCAGTTCCACCTGTTTGTGGCTGTTTGGGGAGTGAACCATTGGATGGAAGATCTTTCTCTCTGTCTTTCCTCCTCTCTGTATATTTGCCTTTCCAATAAATAAATAAATAAATCTTCCAAAAAAAAAAAAAACCCTGTATCTTCCCACATATCTCACACACACATACACATGGTTATTTACTACAGCATTGCATATAACAACAAATGACTGGGGAAGACCTAAAGTATATGAATAAGGCACTGTTAAATAAAGTGTGGAGATACTTCTCAAGGCACGGCTAGCTAGAGTGACCACACAGCAAGAGTCCCAAGTGCAGTTCAAACTGGTTGGCAGCAGCTACTTTAGAAAGACAACCTTCATGAAGAGCTACTTGACAAGTGAGTTTGAGAAATATGTAGCCATGTTGGGCTTTTGTTCCATGCCAACTGGGGGCCTATCAAGTTCAACTTTTGTGACAGAGTTGGCCAGGAGAAGTTTAGTGGCCTGAGGAATGGCTAGTACATTCAAGCCCGGTGTGCCATCTTACTATTTGATGTCACATCCAGAGTTACCTACAAGAATGTGCTTAACTGGCATAGAGACTTGGTGTGCACCTATGAAAACATCCCCATTGTACCGTAAGGCAATAAGGTAGATGTTAAAGACAGGAAAGTGAAGGCAAAATCCATATCTTTGACCAAAAGAAGAACCTCTGGTACTACAATATTTCAAAGACTACAAATTTACAAAGCTCTTCCTCTGGCTTGCTAGAGTTCACTGGAGATCCCAAGTCAGAGTTCATTGCCATGCCCGCTCCTGCCTCATGGACTCAATACTGTCAGTGGTCATGGACTCAATACTGTCAGTGCAATATGAACATGACTTACAGACTGTGCAGGCAACTACTATCCCAGATGGGGAAGGTAGACCTGTGAGTAAATGATGCTGCAGCCCAGTCTGGTTTTAGAGGTATCTGTCCTATGATATTAGCAAGACAGTGTGTGTGCTGCTCTTGTTGTCTGGCTTCATTCGTGGAACACTCAAGGAGATGAATGAGTTTACAGTGAATGTGGTAGTCTAAAAACTACCATCGTATTTTGGACCTGCATACTTAGCTCTGTTTTGGAAGGTAGCTGTTTTCTTCTCAAGTTTCAAATATAAGACTGCAAATAGTCTCATTATAATATTCAGTGGTGAAATCAGTTGTGCTCCTATAATTCCCATGCTTCTTTGTTTAGAACCAGAATAAAGTTGTATTTCAAATACCTAAGCAAGCAAATTCTTCCTTTGTTGATAAGCATTTTTAAAATTACTAGAATTGGGAAACTGATACTATGTTATACTTACATTAGCTTTTTTACTACTACTAGTTAATTGGAAATCTACAATTTCTCTTTACTTTGTCTGAACTGTGTCACAAACAGGATATGACAGGTGATGAATCGGGTGTTATCCCCTGGGGAAGATCTGCCAGAATAAATGATGCGTGATTTGTACATACAGATAGCTGTTTTAAAGGATCTAGCTGATTTACAGTATAGGAAACTATGCTTAATATACATCTTCAAACATGGACAGTGTAGTTGATAATGGAAGCATGGGCTGTTCCTGTCTATTACAAGTGAGAATAAAAAATATATGGCACACAGGAACATGAGAATATCAGCTAGTTGTAAAAAAGAATTGGGAAGGTTTTTATATTGCTACAGAAAGAGATTCCATATAAACTGTTGAGAAAAAAAAGACACTGAAAAGTATGTACATGAAAGAAAAGATAAAAACATCCTAGTATACACTTAAACTTACCAAAAGTAACCAAAAGAAATGACTAACAGACACTAGCTGTATATGTAATGGAAGAGCTTTTAGAAAGTGATAAGATGGAATACAGCATGGGAGGGAAGTTTTCATTTTAAATCTTTTTATATATTTTATGTACATGTACCAATCACTCAAAATTAAGTAAATTCATTTCTTTAAGTAGAAAGGGACAGGGCCCAGCACAATAGTTCAATTGGCTAATCCTCCCCTTTCAACCTCTAAAATCCCATATGGGTGACAGTTTGTGTCCTGACTGTTCCACTTCCAATTCAGCTCCCTGCTTGTGGCCTGGGAAAACAGCAGAGATGGTCCAAAGGTTTGGGACCCTGTACCCATAAGGGAGAACTGGTAGAAACTTCTGGCTCCTGGCTTTGGATTGGCTCTAGCTATTGTGGCTACTTGGGGAGTGAACCAACGGATGGAAGATATTTCTATCTTTCCTTCTCTCTGTAAATCATTTCCAATTAAAAAAAAATCGTTTTTAAAAAAGAAAAAGTAGTAAAGGAAAATAGAAGGAGGAAAAAACATCCTAAAAAGGGGTAGTTTTCCAAAATAATGTCATGAATTTTATAATCTCATCTGGGTGTTATACACAGAGAGCTGTAATTTGAAGCAGAAGAGATTTAGGATGGCTATACTGAACTTGTCAATATGAAGGGGAGCTAGATGCTGAAAGAGATGAAATACTCTTATCTGGTGGCCTTAAAAACAGGGGGGTACTGTCAGAGCTTCGCATGAGGGCAGCACTGGGTAACAGCTACAAGATCTAAAGTTAGAGGCCTGGATTAAAGACTCAGCATAGACATTCTTCCTAAGGGTATAACATGCCTGGAATAAACTGCTTCCCCCAAACTTCATCTCCCCTTAGCTAAAAAATGGGATGAATAATACTAACAATCATCAATTGGATATAAGAATTACTAGGATAATATAATTATATTCTGCCTATTAAATTGTTTATTAGAACAAACAAGTTTGTACTTGCCTCCAAGCTCTCTATAAGGCCCTATAAGTCTGAAGGTTTTGTGTCTCAGAACAGCCAGTGCCAAATATAGAGTTATTTTTCTCTATTAAATTTTTCTCTCTATTAAATTCTTAGATGATTCTGTTTGATGGGTTGCAGGCCAAGGTCAGATGTTCTGCCATATGTATTACAAAGGTACAAAGGTTCAACAATTGGAAATCATCAGTGAAATAAAAAAAAAACTATGCATAGATTATAGCTTCCATTTAGTAAAGGAATTGGCTTTGCTCAGAAGAGGAGGAGGAGGAGGAGGAACCACACTTTTCCTGCCAACATCCAAGCCTTTCACAATGCCTTTCTTGCTAGCCTGAGTGCTCCAGGAAAAGGCCATCAATAGCATCCTTCCAAGGGTCTGTGTGAAGCAGGGAGAAAGGAAACACAGTCAGCTCTTTTTTCTCTACAGGAAGGGAAGGCTGAACAACTGCACATCAGGAGAGAAGTCAAACAAATTGCCCATTCAAGCCAAAATAAGCTGCTCCTGAGGAAAGCAAAACAGCTGGAGACAATTCAACAAGACATGGAGGTGAGGGACCTAAAGACACAGCTGGCTCCAGGGGGCTTGCTCTAGGAGACCCTCAACTCATCTGGGAGCCATTCACCAAGTTTTGTTGCAAGTGGAGGGGAAGCATGAATGGAAAGGAGGAAAATAAAGTACAGAACAAGCCAAGTGAACAACCACTTGCCGAGTGCCTATGAGGTAACAGGTACTGAGCAGGACAGTCATGACCATTTTGGAGGACAGCTCTCAGGGGTGGCTATCACAAGATGGGATCTGTCACATGAGATCGAAACAGGGTAACTGTATAAGGCACACAGGGAGAGTAGTCAAGCCAGCCATGGCTAATGGCAGCATCTGAGTTTCACTGTCTCCAGACCCAACAGTTCTTCCCCATTCTTAAGCAGCAACTCATGCCAACCCATCTTCCAATGTAGCCATGCCTGATGAGATGAGAGAAACTCAACCAAGAAACCAAGCAAAGAAATCTGCCACATTACAAAAACAAGGGGCTGGAGGGGAAGGAAGCCTTAAAGCATGTGAAGTAGCAGAGTACAATTTCCATGTCTAGAGGAAACAAAACACAGTGGCTGTGGGCCCGCTGCATACTGAAGCAAGTGGGGCCTGAGTCCCGTCTGGCATAGTGCATAACAGAAGCCTGACATGAACGCAATCGGGCTTAGAGGAAGCCAATCCCTCCTAGTGCAGTGATAGCAGTAGCAGCAGCAGCAGTAACATTCTAGGCACTGCCTAGATTAGCTTGTCTTAATTACATCCAGGCTGGAGTAGATAAAGTATCTGGTAGCCTGCAAAGCATGCCGGTTCACTGTGATATTTTCTAGCTCCTTCTCTTATTCCAGCCCTTTTACTGTTCACCTCTCTGCTGCTGGCAGCTTCCCTCCTTTGCTATCCTTTGCTATCCTGGGTTCTGCCTCTTTGCACACCCCATTTTGGCCTGCCAAGTAGTGATTCAAACTACTGCTACCCAAGGCAGCTGAGCCAGTCTAGCTTACTTCAGACAAGAGAATTTTAGTCTTTGGAAAGATCCAGACACTGTTCTAGGTGCTTTGAAAAGGCAAGAAAGGAAAGGAAAACACGGGGGCCTTGTCTTTCAGATGGTCAGAGTCAGAAGCTGGAAGAGAGAAGTGCACAGAAGCAGAGGTCACCAACACATGCCCAGCCGTGGCAGGGTTGTAATTAGAATCCTAATATGTCAGAACTACAGAAAAATTTAGGTTTACACTTTAAAATATCAGTCTTACAAATGAGAAACAATTACTTGAACTGAAAACATTAAGTAGGAGTCAATGGTACAGTGGGCCAAATCATCATCTGTGACCCTCGCATCCACAGTGTCACAGTTCTGGTTCTGGTTGTCCCACTTCTGATTCAGCTCCTTGCTAGTGCTCCCAAGAAAGCAGCAGAAAATGTCTCAAATACTTGGCTCCTGCTGCCTAGGTGGATGACCTAAGATGAAGTTCTAGGCTACTGGCTTTGGCCTAATGCACCTTTAGATGTGGCAGTCATCTGGGCAGCGAACAAACCAAATGTCTCTGTAACTCTGCCTTTCATATGCAAATGAATAAATCTCTATTAAAAATAAAGAGAAGGAAATGAGGCACAGATGTCCTTGCGCTTGCTTACTGCTAACAGGAGGAAAGCTGCACTGAAGTCAGGCAGGCTAGCTCACACTGTAGTCTGTTCAATGGATTGTGAGATATAGACTGAACCTACCTGCACAAGAAGGCATCTCAAATTAATTACAGATGATTAAACTTTGGTTATTCAGAGCCAACTAAAGGGAAACCTCAATTTAAGCACAGACTGGACTCCAATTTGAGTTTCTGAGTTTTACTAAACACAAGGAAATGAGTGCAGTGAGCCAAGCCTCAAATTTCCAAAAAGTGAACCAAGAGGAAAGAACATCATATAAGGGATTTATTCAAAGAACTAGAGAAGCCCAATAAGTTCTTTCTTTTCTTAGTGTCTTTCTATATATAACACCCCTCCCTACCCCACTGTCCATAGCCTGTGAGTTCTTTAATATCTTCAAAATACCCGTTTCCCCCACCCCAACCCCGACACAGGGAGGCAAGCTCAGTCACTTAAAAAGATGATCAAGTACATGGACTGAAATTTTCAGAAAAGAAGCTTCTAATGAAACCTTAGGCAAACAAAGTCTTCCATTTCCCAAGTCTAAATCTGCTCCCAGCATGCAGGTACATATGCGTGCAAACACACACACACACACACGCTTGCTTCTAGTTAACCAAGATCTGCTCTAATTCAATCACATCAATTTCAGAATACAGTTATCAATATGTAAAAAAATCACTTACCAATTACTGCCACATTATGCTCTGAGCCACAAGAAATCTGATAAAAAGAAGAAAATAAGCATATTAGAGAGAACATGTGTATCTCGGCCAATGTATTTCATGATCAGCTTTTTTCAGACATGTCCATTTTTGGACAAGTTTTAGGAAGAAAGTAGAATAAAAAACTACTACAAAAGTTTAAATTATACTCACACCTAGATAAAAAGAGAAAGTGAAAAAACAACAGTAAACATAAATACATAAAGATGTTAAAGAAATATTCTTAAGCCATATGGGCCATCAGTAATTTTTAAACCCTATTTTTCTTTTTTTTTTACTTCTCAATCTTTCTATAATGAACATATGTTGGTATAAAAATGAAATGATAAACAGTTTTTGAAAACTGAACTAAAAAGACCATCACTCTCATCTGGACTGATAAAATGAGCAAAGAATTCAGTGGAAATAGACTGGCACAAGGAGAAAATTTTTTAGCTTTCCTCATGTGCCCTCACTTGCTTTCACCTATCAGGCACACAGACATTCTGCAGCTCTCTGAATATGCCCTGTTCTCTCACACCTCTCAGCTTTTACATATGCTTGTTCTTCTACCTTGTTCTACTGCCTACATAAAAAGTTTCGAGGGGACAGTGTTGTGATATATCAGGTTTAGCTGCCACCTGCAATGCCAGCATCCCATATGGCTGCTTCTTTGTGCCCACTTTTGATACAGCTCCCTGCTAACGGCCTGGGAAAATAAGATGATTCAAGTGTTTGGACCCCTGCCACCCACATAGGAGATATGGCCAATACTCCTGGCTCCTGGCTTCAGGTTGGCCCAGAATGGTGGTTGTGGCCATATGGGGAGTAAAACAGCAGGTAGAAGACTTTTTCTCTTTCTCTCTTTGTAACTCTTTCAAATAAGTAAAATCTTTTTAAAATTTTAATTGAAAGGCAGCTATTGAGCCTGGCTAAAGTCCTTGCCTTGAACACGCCAGGATCCCATATGGGCACTGGTTCTAATCCCACTGGCAGTTCCACTTCCCATCCAGCCCCCTGCTTGTGGCCTGGGAAAGCAGTGGAGGACAGCCCAAAGCCTCGGGACCCTGCATCTATGTGGGCGATCCAGAAGAGGCTTCTGGTTCCTGGCTTCAGATTAGCTCAGCTACAGCTGTTGCAGCTGCTTTGGGAATGAACCATCAGATGGAAGATCTTCCTTTCTGTCTCTCCTCCTCTCTGTACATCTGACTTTCAAACAAACAAATAAATCTTAAAAAAAAAAAAAAAAAGAAAGAAAGAAAGGCAGCTATAGAAAGAGAGAGATGGAGAGACAGAGATCTTCTCTCTGCTAACTCATTTCCCAATTGATCAAAACTGCCAGAGCTGGGCTGATCTGAAGCCAGGAGCCAGAGCATGTTGTGGACTGGGAAAGCAGTGGAGGACAGTCCAAGGCTTTGGGAGCCTGTCTCTACGTGGGAGACCTAAAAGAAGCTTCCTCCTGGCTCCTACCTCCAGCCTTCAGATCAGCTCAGTTCCTGGCCGTTGTGGCCACTTGGGGAGTGAATCAGTTGATGAAAGATCTTTGTCTCTTTTCTCTCTGTAAATCTGGCTTTGCAATAAAGATAAAAATAAATCTTTAAAAAAATCCACAAATATCTAATACATAAAAGACAACCATTTGGGGGTTCTGAACCCAGTGCTTCCTGCCAGTGAGAAACTTCATACCCTTCTCCCTGTGCCAAGTCCCAGCTGTTACCATGATGCAGTAACGGGGGCTACAAAAGCACAAATGGCGCCCCAGGCACTAAGTAAGAGAAACTCTACTCTGGAGAAATACCTGGTGATCTTTGTCAGGATGCTCATTTTAGTCCCCACCAAGAGGGAAGTTTCAGGTTCTAGAGAACATTCCTGCTGGAAGGAGCCCTAGGGCTCATAACAGGGAGACCACTGAGGCCTGGCAATGGCAAATAACTTGCTCCACTTCCAGGGCAAGTCAAAGTCCAAACTAGGACTACAGCCACCACTCTGTTCTCCACTTCTGTAAAATCATCCACTGGAATGTTTTCACACACGACTGTCATCATGTGGTATTTGTCCTTGTAGATCACACTTGCTTTATTACACACAATGTCCCTAAGATTCATATATATTGTCAGAAAGATAATAGTTTTCAAAATACATTGAATTCCTGAAAAATATTAACAGATTTTAAGTTTCCCTACCGCACACAAAAAGGACAATTTTGTGAGGTAATATCCATACTAATTAGCTTGATTTAGTCATTTCAATATATAAAAACATCATGTTGTCCATAATAAAACAATATTATCTGCAATTTTTTAAGGTAAAATGAAAGATATCTAAGACAAAAGCCACCCTGATTCTAACATAAGTCCCTTTCTTAACACTTCTCACAATTTCCCAGTGACAACCACTAGGAAACAAAAAGTCAAAGCTTCTTAGGCAGGCCCCTAACATTTAAGCAACAGACTGGAGAAGCTTTTCACACTGGAGATCAATTTGCATACCTGGAAGAGAAAGGGTCCTTTTTTGTGTCTCTCAGATCCCAGCTTCCACAGGGTGGACAGGGTGTGGACTTCCTGACAGTGGCTGATAAAAAGCTACCTGTGTATTTACCCCCAGTAAATATGTCGGCTTTCCAGTCTCTGAGCTCCTTTAAGGTTGGGTCTGCCTATGGTTTACCTGCAGGTCTCCACCATGTCTTACCCAACACCAAACACATTGCACAAGTTCATTATGTGCTTTCTAGCTGTATTGTAGCTAGTTCCTAGGCCTGTGGTAGAAAATTGCTTAGACTGAAGAATTTAAAAAGAATGTGCAATAAGATAATGCTTATGTAAATTATGGTAAAACCATCTGATAGCTGTTATGCAGCCTTAGTACGCAATGTCTATAGTAACACTATCGAAAATATGCTATTCTGTGAAACAAGAAAAAAGCAATAAAATTGTATATCATATCAACACTATATATTATCTCAACTTTATAGCAGAACATGAATAGAAATAAGTGGAAGGAGATACATCAAATTGTGAACAGTGACTGCCTCTAGGCTGGGGATGAGCTTGGCATTATGAGTGGGGTTTGTTTCATTTTTCTGCACTCTGAAAGAGCTGTTAAAAATGAGAAAAACAAATATAATGCAATTCCTAACTGAGAGGGAAAAGATAGTGACTGGCTATAAAAAGACATAAGCAATAAAACCCAATATGTTTAGAAGTAATGAGGGGAAAAAAACTGAAGGAAATACAGCTAAATTATCAAAGTGCCTCTATCACAGCTGTAGGATCAGATGATATCTTTGCTTCTATTTTGTGTTTTCTGAGTGTTCTTAAACTGTGGCGGTAGTGGTGGCAGTGATACAAGTGGGAATTAAAGCTACTCCTATGTGCCAGGCATCACGCCAAGGCATTTTAAAAACATTGCCACATTTACCAACCACAACCATCTTTTCAGGTACATTTGACATTGCTCATTTTAGTGATAAGGGAACTGCAACTCATACATACCAAATAGCTAATGAGTGGTCACAGCAGAACTAAAAAACCTTGGAGTTCCAGTGTACGTGAATTCCAAGCCAGTGTTCTCTACAGCTATGCTACATCATGCCACCTTTGGTTTTCGTGTATTTTTTTTACGTCATTTCATTTACAAAATGAAGGCAGTGAAAGGACTTGAGTTAATTCCCATGTTCACCCTAGAGCTATGGATTGCAAAGCTGATCACCCTTGAGAACAAAGGGCTTCCAGAAACAAGCTACTGACAATGCCAGTATCAGGTGGCAGACACTGCTCTGAATTAATGAGTGAGGCAAAAATAAATAGGTATTGCCAAGCCAATGGAGACCCTAACGCTCATAGCTCCTTGCTTCTTCTTACTGTGTGTTGGCATAAGTGTCAGGAGCTTGCACACCACAAGTCAATCCCTGTGCTACACTCCTTCAACAAGACTGTATCAACAACCATTTGGTTCATATTGCTCCTGTCAGTATCTACCCACTGTCCATATACAGGCAGCATTCTAGAAAATTTTGTTAACAATGGCAACATGCCCAGAAAGAGAGATTTAGAGCCAGAAAGCCAGATGAATCCCAGGTCTAGGCTCCTTGGCTCTAAGACTTTTGCCAAGGTACTTCACTTCCTGTTCTGAGTATTCTCAGGTATGCAAAGTAGGTATGTAAAGAAGTTCTGTCTTACAGAACTGCTGGAGGGCAAATAAGACAACCTGTCTACTTTCATCCATGCATACCCTCTTGCTTATATCCAAGTCTGACTGTGTCATGCTTCTATGAAAACTTCTTCACAGGATCCTAGTATCCATCAACAAAGCATGATTTGTAAACCCCTAATGCGTAGGTCTCTGTTTACCTCTCTGGTCTCATTTCCTCATCCCTACTACTCATAGTTCCTGAGCCCCTAGTAATTAATTCCCTTTGTTCATTCATGCCACACGACCTCCTCTCTAAGAACATCATGTTCTTTCTTATCTTTAAAGATTTATTCTTATTGCAAAGTCAGATATATACAGAGAGGAGGAGAGACAGAATGAAATACCTTCCATCTGATGATTCATTCCCCAAGTGACTGCAATGGCTGGTCCTGCACCAATCCAGAGCCAGGAGCCAGGAGCCATTCCTGGTCTCCCACACGGGTGCAGGGTCCCAAGGCTTTGGGCCGTCCTCGACTGCTTTCCCAGGCCACAAGCAGGGAGCTGGATGGGAAGCGGAGCTGCCGGGATTAGAACCAGTGCCTACATGGGATCCCGGTGCATTCAAGGTGAGAATTCTCACTTTAGCCACTAGGTCACCACGATGGGCCCCATCATGTTATTTCATGCTTTCATGTTGCATGCTATTCTCCTGGATTGGAATTCTTCAACTGTCTACCTAGGAAAATCTTTCTAGATGGCTCCAATCCCACTTGCTGATGGATTACCCCTGCTTGGTCAACTGAACCCCTCTGGTTATTCCCACAGCACCATGGATCATGGTCCATATCTCACCTGTGATGTTTGCTCATAGACTGTGCATGCTTTAGACACATTTGTTTCTTAGGCATATAGCAGCCTGCCTTCCCAGGAGTATATTCGCCACACAGCCCAAGTTCAGGTGTAGATTGTGTGTGTTTGTGTGTGTGTGTGTGTGTGTGTGTGTGTGTGTGTGTGTGTGTACATGAAATTGTGGGAGGGAGAGAAGCCACAGTAAAAAGAAAGGGAAGGGAAAATACATGATCCCAAAGCAAGGGCAAATAATAGTGTGGCCAGGCCAGTTTGACTGCAGACAGGCTCCTATGGTGCAGAATTCCCTGATCCTTGGCTTGCTGTCATCTCAATGGTTCAAATTTTTTCCTTTGCACATTTAGGATGAAGATAAACCACCCATCCAGTTCCTTTCATCTGGCAACCCCAAGGTGTCTCCAACTAGGAGAACCCTAGCTCAAACATCTTGCCTGGGACCAAGAGCACCCACTTCTGAATTGAACAAGCAGCACCTCCCAGGAAGTTTCCTGTAGGACTAGCTGTGAAAGGGCAACAAAATTTTGTCCTCTCCTCTCCCATGGGAGCTTTAACCTGGTAGAACTCCAGACTTTTAAGTTCTGAGTAGGGCAAAATCAGGGCTTAGGGAACACTGGAGGTGAGAAGTAGACATAGGTACAACCAGAACTCAGGGGAAAACACTCTGGGATGCCAGGACGGGCAAGGAGGGCCTGACCTGCTCCACTGACCTGTGGCTTGCATCACCTGTCACAGGGCCAACAGGACATGCTAATTGGCTCTTGCTCCTCACCAATGGACCCAGGGTGCCTATAGATGCTATGGCAATGGGGTACATGCTTGGAAGCACACTACAACATGGGATGGGGGGAGGGAGCTTCCATTTCAGGGAGGCCAGGTGCTCCAACCCACATTAAGTCCTCGGCTGGCACAGCAGCCCCGGTGGGAGAAGTGTGCCGGAAGCAGCTCAGAATGGCAGTCCCAGCTGGTGGACAGCTTGCGTCCAGCAGGGATAATACAACAAGGGGATGAGGGCCTCATTGCCACCTTTATTAGAGCTCCGCCCAAAACCAGCTGCCATCTGTGCAAAACTTGGGAGAAAAACAGAATTTCCAAACTGTTAGAAAAGCAGGACTAGAGGGGCTGGGCAGGTTATACAGGCAAACCACAATCCTGGGAACCAATGAAGTTCTACCCCTAGGTTCAGAAATAGCCCCTAATGGATACCAGGGCAATACAAGGATAGCTGCTTGGTTGCTTGCTTCTGGAAACATTTAGACTGTTGATATGCATTTAACTTTCTCTGTGAGGCTTGAATTTTGACTGAAGCCTAGATACCAAAGAGAACCAAAAACTGGGACCTGCAAATGAGAGACTCCATCTGCTGACTATCTCAAAGTTCAGAGGAAGGACCCATGATATCTGCAAGCCAGTTCCTTAAAAATAAATAAACTCCAGCTGTAAGCAATTAACCAGGTTGCCTTGTATCTAGACAAGTGTTACATTGCTGGGAGAAAAGCAGCCAAGAGCTGGCGGGCACCTGGGCTTGGCTAATGCCAAGTTTGTGTTAACTATTTCAGTGTGCCAGCATAGATATCTATTCTATTTTTTTTTAAGATAGCTGGGGAAGGTAGGGAATGCTTGGCTGAGATCTGCCACCCTGGCCCCAGGTAAGGAGGCTGCAGATTGCCCAGAGAAGGTGGTTTGGGGATGTACTGAAGTGGGAGCAGCTGAGGGGATGTCTGACAGGAGAGGAATGACTTCTGGAACCTTCCATGGTCCTGGCCACTGCACTTGCAGGTAGGTGCGGGAGCCGAGACAAAGTAGCTTAGAGGGAGGGAAACTGAAGGGCATGTCTGAGTAGGGCCAAGGCACCTGCCCACACGAGCTGGGCTGGACTAAACAGCATCACCTGCACCATCTGGTGCACACAAAAGCTGGAGCTAGGGGACATACCTGGCTGGACTAAGTCACAGTACCTGATAATAAGTGCTACAACAGGGTGTGAGTCCTGTCAGGCTGGACCTCAGTACCCACTAGCAGGTTCAAGATCTGGCACTAGGAGTGAGTTTGGTAGAGGAACTGTGGGAACTCCCCTGCTGGGTTGCAGTTCCCACTGGTGAACATGATAGCCAGAGCTGGCGGGGGGGGGGGGTGTGCTGGTCATGGCAGCAACAACCATCTGCAAATGTTTGGATGGAGTCTGAAGGCAGGTCAGGCCACGGATGCACATGAGATCCAGATGGGATGCATGACAGACCCGGATAGGCCACATCACATGCCAGCAAACACAAAAATCAGGGCTGGGGGCATGTCTGGTAGAGGTTACTGGGGTTACCTCAACTAGGCTGCAGCACCTGCTGGGCTGGGCCACAGAACCCATTAGTTTGTGTGAGAGGTGGGTGTGGGGCAGAACTGACCAGGCAGCTGCATCCACTGGTATATGCATTGGCTGGCAGAGGTGACAAACTCAACCTGACCCTATACTGACTGGCACACACAAGAGTCAAGTCTGAGGTCACCAAAGATGAGGTTCCTTGGGGGACTCCCTCACTAGATGGCTAGATTAAAACCCTGGCCACAGGAAAGATCATGATATATGTTGTCCAACCTTGGAGTGCTTGTATCAGGACTGAGTCTCCCCAGATGCTGATGACTTTGTGCAGTGGAGAGCATGCCCAGATACACATGGGGGGCATGACAGCCAGCTCATCTAACCCAGAAGAGGATGTCAAGTGCCTTGTCAGAGGACAGAAAGCAGAACAGGTTGGACTATGCTTGTTGCCAAGCTTTGCAGTGTGTTTCTGGGTCTGTGGATGCACTAAAGTAGCATCTGTCAACCAACAAACCTTTGAAAGATTTTCTCAACCATGGTGCAAATATCTCAGTACTATCAAAACCACTCAAACAACACCCTTGGAACATTCTTCCCCACATTGGGGTCTTTAAGATATCATCAAATGACTGTCCCAATCCTTAGGTGCTAATGTAGCTCGACAGCAAGGAGAGACTTCTCCGTCCCTGCCCCCTGAAGACACAGGAGAAAAAAAATAAAGTGAAACATTTGTCCCACTCACCTTCCTCCATGCCTTGACCTTCCCCACCCTAATCAGAGAACCACATAGGCAAGCATTCTTCTCAACCATGCAAACAATATTTAAAATTAGACTTTAAAATTTTTCTTAAAAGTTTATTTTCATCTACTTGAAAGGCAGAGAAAGAATTGCATCTGATCCCCTAGTGCACACCCCAAATGACCTCAGAGTGGAGGTCTAGGCAAGGCTGAAGTCAGGAGCCCAGAACCCCATCCAGATTTCCCACGTGGTTGGCAGGGGCCCAGGCATTTGAGGCATTGTCCGCTGCCTCCCAGGATGCATTAGCAGGAATCAGAGTAAAGAGGACTCAAACTAGGAACTATAAGAGATTCAGGCATCCTGAGCAAAGTCTTAACTCCATGCACTACAATGCCTAACCCAAACCAATCTCTGCTTCACAAAGGTTGGGGTGGGGAGAAAGAGAACTGGGTACCTCATGCCAGTGACATGAGCTAATTTTACTCAACATGCACTTCATTTCACTAACGGGACCCTGAGATGTGCTCCCATCTCATCTGGTCAGCAAACACTACTCAGGAGTTAAATCACAAGTCCCAGAGCAAACTGGACTAAAAACCGTGGTCTACCACGTCAAATCTTGTAAAGTTGTCCACTAAGCACACTACGCTCCTCTTCTGATTCTGGTTCCAAACCGCCCCATCCCTTAGGGCTCAAACTTCCAAGCAACAGCTCTCCAACTCTTATTTTCTCCCTAGCCTTATGTTTAGTCTGTCTCTAATTTCTATGAATTTTGCCTTCTCAGTGATTCTTAAATCTGTCTTGATTTCTAGCTGGTATCACCTATTTTAGCCTCCTTCAACCCAGCCTATATTTTCAATAATTCTGGCATGGGTACAGAGGCTACCTCCCCAGTATGGAGTCACAGAACCTTAATCTGAGTCTTGGCCCTGCCACTTCTCGCCATTCAGTCCTAGGGAATCTTTGCTTCTCTGGCTCTCATCTGTAACATAGAATACAAAGCTATTTCATAAAGTTCATGGAGAAAAGAAATTAAAAATAAGCTATTTTGGTACAAAAGTTTTCAAATCCATGCATATGAAGGGTGTTAAAAAAAGGATATGAGGAGTCCAGTGAAGTAGCCTAGTAGTTAAATCCTTGCATCACATATTGGCATTGGTTCATGTCCTGGCTGTTCCACTTCCCATCTAACTCCCTTCTTGTGGCCTGGAAAAGTAGCAGAGGATAGTCCAAAACCTTGGGACCCTGAATCTGCGTGAGAGACCCAGAAGAAGCTCCTGGCTTCGGATAGGCTTAGCTCTGGCTATTACACCCACTTGGAGAGTGAACCAGTGGATGGAAGATCTTTCTGTATTGCCTTCTCTCTGTATATTTGCCTTATTTATGAAGGACTATAGTATTGTAATAACATGAGTAAAATCATTTAGGGGGGAGAAAATTTAGTGGGGTAGGGAAATCCAAGACTCAATGGAATTGTATTATAAATTTCAAAATAAGAAAATCATAAAAAATAATAAAAATAGAAAATAAACAAATAATGGTTATTGCAAAAAATTAATAAAGCTTTAAAATTAATGAAAATAATTATGAAAAAAGCCATACATAACTTTATAAATTTCTTGTATCAAAATAAATGTACATTTTAATTCCATCTTCCATGAAATTTTAAAGTACTTCAGGCACCTCTCGTGCACCCTAGAACTCTCCAAGACACTTCTCTCTGACCCCCTTGCAATGTAGCAGAATGAAATTCATTTGAGCATGATCCTGTTCTACAGATATTTCCAGGACATACAAAATACGTAATTTGAGAGCATACAAAAGAAGATCATAAACATTAGGAACCTACACAGATTTTCTACAAATAATTCTCCAATTTCCTTTTTCAAATTACTGACAAATAAGAAATGACTAAAGAAGCTTATACTGAATTAGAAAATGATATACATAATATTTAGAATATATGCAGTTAAACTAGTGAGGCACTCAAAGAAACT
Source organism: Ochotona curzoniae (assembly GCF_017591425.1). Lineage (NCBI taxonomy): Eukaryota > Metazoa > Chordata > Mammalia > Lagomorpha > Ochotonidae > Ochotona > Ochotona curzoniae. Next base: position 482,383 of record NW_024466409.1, read on the forward strand.
GACACAAGCTATGTCTTTAACTGATTCATTATTTTTTCCATTAAATTTAAGTTTAATATTTATTACCAAGTTGAAGAGATTACAGATCAACATGGGCCTCTACTAGGCTGCAGAGGGACAGGGAGGAGGTGGGGTGGAGAAAATGCATCACTCCTTGTTGATGGACTACATCAGCAGCAGCGGATGGAGACGGTCCGTTGATGCTGCCTTAGAGATCCCAATGGGGGGGGCGGGAGGCAGGGAGAGTGTTCTGAGGAGACAGTTATGTTAGTGTAAGGAGATACAGGCAAAGAAGTCAGAAGTAGTAGGAACAGTAGACAAGAATAGTTAGGTAGAATATGAGGGTTGTATAGGAAGCAGCAACAGCTCCTTTTGCTGAGGATTCAAGAAGTTCTAGGTTTTCAGGCTGCCTTGTGCTCTAAATGGATCTCCAGATGTCTTTAAAAATATTTATTTATTTTACTTGAAAGTCAAAGTTACAGAGAGTGAGGGAGAGACAGAGACAGACATATAAAGAGAGAGTGAGAGCGCTTCCATCTGGTTCATTTCCCAAATATCTCAATGGCCAAAGGTAAGTTTGTCTGAAGCAGGGAGCCAGGGGGTTCTTCTGGCTCTCTCACATGGTACAGAGGCCCAAGGTTTTGAGTCATCATCCTCTACTGTTTTCCCAGGCCATTTAGCAGGCAGCTGGATTGGAAGTAAAGAAGCTGGGACTCAAACCAGTGGCGTGGCCAGTGGGGATGCTGCTGCTGCAGCCAGAGAATTAGCCTGCTTTTCCATTACACTAGCCCCATCCAGATGTGCTTTTATCAGACATTTGCTTGAACAGATCCTTGCAATACTAAAATAATTTGAGAATAATTCTGATCCCAACACTGACAGACTGAAAAAGCCCAACAACAAAAATGCATGTGGATATCAACAAAGGCACACCATTAAATTACTTAAACCCTGGGAGCAGCATTGAACCATGTGAGCTGAGCAACCATGTTCAAAGTAAATCTCATAGTAAATCTAGGGAAACATTCTACAGAATGCTTTTCTTACCCTAATAGATTGCCAATGCCAAGTGCTGATGAGGATGTGGAATAACTGAAAATTCCCTACATTATTAGTAGAGTGAGATTCAAGAACTGCTTGAAAAATCGTCAACAGTTCTATCAAATGCATAGATTTCAGTCCTTTTTTTCTTTTCTTAATTTTAATTTTTAATTTTTGAATTTTATAATACAATTCTGTAGAGTCTGGGATTCACCCCCTCAGATTCCTACCCCACCCCAGCTGATTTTCCCCATATTAATAGTATAGTCCTTCTTAAGGAGTTATAATTCCATCAGTCTGTTATTTAAGTGTGTCCTGACAGTGCTGGTACAGATAATGTCTGACAGTCCAGCATCCCATTGTCTAGATATATCCAACAATTTCATTGGGAGTTCATCTCTGATTTGGAAGTAAGGATGCACGTTTCATTATGTCTTCACAGTTTGATATGGTAGTCTCTATTAATCTATCACTATACATTCCAACTTGCATGACATTTTCTTATATTAGACAGAACATATGGTATTTGCCTTTTTGGGATTACAAAGTCCTTTTTTACAACAAAATAAGCATACTTTTTAATTCCACTTTCCATGAACTTTTTGAGGCACCCTCATATGTTCTACTAAAATCAAATGCTTTATATGTGGGTGTTATCTCTATTCATACAAGCCCACATATTGTTCATGAACATAATAGGCTATTCACTTTTTATTTATTAAACGTGGAGTTTGTATGAACATTCTTATGCATGCCAGTTGTTTCATAAAAGCAACAGCTTGTTTCAGGTACACGAGTGTAATATTTATGCATGTAAGTGTTCATGCACACACATATCCACGCAGACAAGTTGAGTTAAATCCACATGAAACTGCCTAGAAACAATGACACACAGCAGCAATGAATTCACTTGACACACAGATCTTGAATTTTAGATACTATTTAAGAGGAATCAGAGCTCCTTGGACATATGACTGATTCAGAGTTGGGAAAAGAAAAAAAAAAACAAAAAACAAAAAAACAAATTGAGCCCAGAACATCTATTTGTGCCATGAAATAAAGAAGTCACCAAAAAATGATACAGAAATGTTATAAGGAAATAAGAGCCAGCTTGAAGGGGCTCCCACTAGCTAAATCACAGAGAATTTGAACATAAAAATGAATGACAGTGGATTACAACCCATTGAATACAATTAAAATCCATGAGTATATACTAATAATTAGATAGGGAAGCAGGAAAGCTCTTCCTTACAGTTGGATGCCAAAACTAATAAATGTAAAAGGAATAACTGAGCTATAAAGTAGTTTTGCAACCATTATAGTAATAATTAATTCAAGTAAAATCAATTAATTTGGAACTACTGGGCAAAAGACTGAAGAACAGGATATTTACAATGTTTCTCCACAGATCACTTCTTAATTACAAAATGACAAGTAGTATCTTTATGGAAGAAAAAGGGAGCAGACACCACCATACACAAGTTATCTAAGTTGGCATCACTAATAATGGGAGAAACTAAATCAGACGCCTCCTCACATGAGGAGGCATTAAAGACACACACAACATAAGTTACTTAGCATTCCTATCAAAAGGGCATGAGCGAAATGTAATCATGAAGGGAAATCAGATAAAACCAACTGAGGGAATTAAAAAACAAACAATTGTCCCATACTATTAAAAAATGCAGTGTCATAAAAAACAAAGAAAAGTTATTCCAGATTAAATGAGGCAAAGAGGCATGACAACTAAATCCTGGATTAGATTCTGGATCACAGTGAAAACGGCCATAAAACATAAAATTGAGACAACTCGGACACAGGAAGAAGCTCTTTAGATCAGAAATAAATATTTTACCAATTTTAAGCAAAAAACACAATTGTGGCAAAATGCTGTGTCTAGGTGACAGGATTTGAGGGTTTTTGGTTGTTACTTGTTTTTTTAATAAAAAGATTCAATTATTTGTTTGGAAGTCACAGTTAATGAGAGTGGGGGAGACAGAGATCTTTCATCTGCTGATTCACTCCCCAAATGGCTACCAATGGTCACAACTGAGCCAGGCAGAAGCCAGGAACTTCATTTGGGTCTCCCATGTGGTAGCAGGGACTCAAGAACATGGGCTATCTTCCGTTGCTTTTCCTGGGCCATGAACACAGAGCTGGAGTGGAAGTGGGGCAGCCAGGACATGAACCAGCTTCCACATGGGACACTGGCGTCTCAGGTAGTGGTTTTTCACCCACTGTGCCACAATTCTGGTTCCCTTTTTATTATTCCTGAAACTGTTACTACTAGCTTGAAATAAAAGACTAAAAATGAAGCAAGAATTAATCTATGGTAAAGGTTTAGGATGGTGGCTCTCTTCAGATGGATACACCTGGTTGGTTTGCTACAAGACCCAATTTAGCTAATTTTGTAGGTGTATGCAAATATATATGAATTCATTATAATAAATAAAACAATAAAACAAATTCATTGAATTGAACATTTAAGGTTTTCTCATTTTACTATCTACTACACTACAACCAAAAGAAATAAAGAAGAAAAAAATTTTTTCTTAAAGATGCTCTTGCTTTTTTCTCTTTCCTTCCTGAAAATTCAATCCAAAAGCCTGACTGAGGAAGGCAGTCAAGTATTGGAGCCCACAGGAGAAAAGTGACTTAGCAGGGTCCCTGGGGCCTCAGAGCCCAGCTGGCCAGCTGTGCCCTGGTGGGAGATCAGGCTGTGTCAGGAAAGTAACCAGCAGGACTACGGGCAGGAGACTGCTTTCATTCAGGAGAACTGAGCAAACATGTAAACATATTGACGATAATGGGAATCAGGTTCCTTATTGTCTGCGAAATGAATTACAACAGAAAGAGGGAGATACAGAATGAACTGCATAGTGCTGGGATCACGATTAAAGATACTGATGTAAATTTCTAAGTTTTCAAGATATGTTGTGCGTGTGTGCAAACACACATGCCCAACAAATATATACTTTCTGGGTTTGTTCACTGGGAAAAAAATTCCTAGCACAACAAAGACACCTAGAGATTTTCATTTGTAAGCATCGTTCCAGGACTACTTGCAGAAATGGCTGATTCTAGGTCTGATGTAGGAAAATTCCCAGAAGAATCTGGAACATTTGTGAGAGTACAAAGTGCTTCAGGTGCATGTCAAAGAATCTCGACGCCAACTTAATGGAGTTCCCACTAGCAAAAGCTGGCAAAATGGGAGCATCAAAATAATGATTCTAAACGACTGTGAATACAATCCCCTGGGGGTTCAGATAGACTCAAGAGTCAGACCTTTCAGGCCCGGTGCAGTAAGCCTATCAGCTAAGATCCTGGCCTTGAATGTGCCGGGATCCCACAGGGGCACAGATTCTAATTTCAGCAGCCCTGTTTCCTAAGCAGCTCCCTGCTTATGGCCTGGGAAAGCAGTCAAGGACAGCTCAAAGCCATGGGACACTGCACCTGTGTGGGAGACCCGAAAGAGGCTCCTAGCTCCTGGCTTCTGATCGGCACAGCTCTGGCCGTTGCAGCTGCTTGGGGAGTGAATCAACGGTCGAAAAATCTTCCTCTTTGTCTCTCCTCCTCTTTGTATATCTGACTTCCCAATAAAAATAAAATAAATCTTAAAAAAAAAAAAAGATGGACCTTTCTTTCACCCTGTGTCAATCTCTGTTTAACAGAGAGACACCTGATGGTATTAAGGTATATCGCCCTCAACCTGGCTTATCTAAACTTCAATCAACACAATGAATAAAGACCAGAAGTTAGCTGGATTAATACTTTCAATTTTTTTAAAGAATTATTTATTTTTATAAGAAAGTCAGGGCCCGGCGCGGTTGGGCAAGTGGTTAAGGTCCTCGCCTTGCACGCCCAGGATCCCATGTGGGCGCAGGTTCTATCCCGGCAGCCCCGCTTCCCTTCCAGCTCCCTGCCTGTGGCCCGGGAAAACAGTCGAGGACGGCCCAAAGCTTTGGGACCCTGCACCTGCGTGGGAGACCAGAAGAGGCTCCTGGCTTCGGATTGGCATAGCATCGGCCGTTGCGCTCACTTGGGGAGTGAATCATCAGACGGAAGATCTTCCTCTCTGTCTCTCCTCTCTCTATATCCGCCTTTCCAATAAAAAAAAAGTAATAAAAATAAATCTTTAAAAAAAAAAAAAGAAAGATTTACAAAGAGAAGGAGAGTCAGGAAAGGAAGTGGAGCAGCCGGGATACAAACCAGCTCCCACATGGGATCCCAGCACAAGCAAGGAGAGGACTTTAGCTAGCAGGTTACTGCACCAGATCCCAATATTCCCAATTCTTATTCCTCATATCTATATTCTTTGCACTGAATGCGCTACCACTATGAAGAGAATTACTATCCCATCCTTTGACTCTGTACTAATCATGTGACTTACTTTGGCACTGGGGTGTTAGCAAATGTTTTAACACAAAAAGAGATTTAAAACTGGCAGCGTGGCCTAGCAGCTAAAGTCCCCACCCTGAACACGCCAGGATCCCATAGGGGTGCCGGTTCTAATCCCCGCAGCTCCACTTCCCATCCAGCTCTCTGCCTGTGGCCTGGGAAAGCAGTTGAGGACGGCCCAAAACTTTGGGATCCTGCACCCGTGTGGGAGACCTGGCTTCTGGCTCCAGATCAGCACAGCACCGGCTGTTGCGGTCACTTGGAGAGTGAATCATCGGACGGAAGATCTTCCCCTCTGTGTCTCCTCCTCTCTGTATGTCTGACTTTGTAATGAAAATAAATAAATCTTAAAAAAATAATGATAGTAAAATAAAACTGCCTTGTGTATTCCTGCTCAGCTTTTTGCCCTTTCCCTCTGTCACTGACATGAGAATTCACCTAGGGTAGTTTCTTGAATGATCACATCTCCTTTGACATCCTCGCTCTTTTATATTAAATGGCACTTGTGTCTGTATGTGTGATCAATCTTATGGTAATTTTCATTGTTGTAATTTTATACATTTGAAATCTCTTCACAAAGTCTCCCCTGCAAAGAGGTTATTTCCTGCTTCAGTAGGTTCCATAGCTATGAAGTGCTATGCCTGCCTTCAGTTTTTGGGTGCAGAAAGGTCTCCGTGTATGATATGCTGAGTACGCTAAGCTCCCATACAGTGCAATGATGTCAGATAAATGGTGTTTCTTATCTTAGTCTACCTCTTGCCTGAGTTCTGTGTCAGCTTGAGAGGTGCTCCTGTCCTTCCTAATCTCTCCCTGTTCAAACAAAATGTTGAAAAATACAGGTGAATCATTTCGTACTCTTGTCAAGTACCAAATGCTTTTATCCGATAATGTAAGACCACCAGGGTTTAGACCCAACACAGTTCTCTAACCTCCTTCCTAAGTGGAACTGCCTACAAATATATGCATTCAAGTATCATCAGACTCCACCACCACCCCAAATATATACCCAATCCTATCATCCCACTTCCATCATGCCCAACTCACACTGTGGCCTCTGTCACCAGAACCTTCACCACTTATCCTTGGGAAGGAGAGAAAGAAACAAGGAAAGAGAAGGATTGCTAACATTTATCAATTATTAAATCAAGTTCCAAGTCCTTTACGTGAATTAACTCATTATATTTTATAGATTAACCGAAGAATAAGGAAGCTAACATCTTGACTAAAAGCATATAGATAGGATAGGCCACTTCAGAAGCACTCTTTCCTTCCTCTGGACCCTGCTATAGAAACAGTCCTTAAGCCACTTCTAGTAAGTGGTTCACACATCTGTCTCTTCTTAGCTTATACAGATTTAACGTTAGTAGGAGTAAGGACTGTGTCTAATTTATCTCTGTCTTCAGTGCCTTGCAAAGAGTCCTGCATACGGTAGGTCCTAACCAGATGTTTGCTGAAGTCGCTCTATGTAGATTCAAACACTCTTGGCTCACAGTCTGACATAGTGGGTACTCAGCGGATGTTAATGAATGTCACTGGATCTATCTCTAAATTTCTTTTCCTCCTTATAAGAATCTTGGAAAAAGGTTTGAGCTCTGTAAATAACAGAACAATGCAGAGCCAAAAAACAACCTGGGTAACGCTACAGGGTAGGGACAGTTAGAGAGTGGGCCTATGTCTTGTCCAGAGGGAGGCAGCACAGCCCCTTCCTATCTAGATTCTATCATCAAAGACAAATACAAAACAACACACCTTATCTGACTCCGAGCCACCGCTGCAGGCTGCAGCTACACAGCAGAGACTGAGTGAGTCATTGTCAGGCATGAGACAGGAACACCAGAACATGGCCTCTCAACCAAAGAAGACCTCTTACATCCCAGAGTCCTTCATGCTAAGGATCATCTTTGCTTTGTTGATTAAAATGCAATACAACCAAACCTGGGGAGGCCAAATCCTACCCAGTTTTTAAAAGTCCAGATGGAGATAAGATACACCAAAGAGCCTAACAAGTGTGTGTAGTGTAACAATGAACACGGCAGGAATAGCGATGAATGGTTCCATTGCGACAGATGGATGTTGTGGGACCAGCTCCATTCTAGGCATACCCCTACAAGTCAGTGAGCCTAGCATGCTGCTATTCTGTTCCCAGGCACAGTATGCTGGAATCCTACTGCCTGCAACACAGTTCCTAGCTGAATGCTCCCACGGTACCTTCCTAATACGGCCCTGCAATGTTTCTGTCCACAAACAAAATCGCAGACACTTCTGGGTTATGCACAAATAAATAAAATTACATATTAAAAAAAAAGCAGGAAACATCGACAATCCGACTGGCTACCATTATCATGCAATATACTTTGAGTACATTTCCTATCAATATTTGTTTATGTGTTAAGAATACATATATAATTTTACAAACGCAAGGGGGTTAAGCTAGAGACTCAGCTTCATACCACAACTTCACGCTTCATGTAATGTTTTCTTTCCCATGTCATTGTTTACAGCAAAATGTGACTTTTAGAACTTTTTTTAGATTTATTTGTTTTTATTGAAAAGTACGATTTTACAGAGAAGAGAAGAGGAAAGACAGAGGGAAAGGTTTTCGATCCACTGGTCTACTCCAAGTGGCCACAACAGCCAAAGCTGCATCAATCTGAAAGCAGGAGCCAGGAGCTTCTTCTGGGTCTCCCACACAGGTGCAGGGTCCCAAGGCTTTGGGCTGTCCTCGACTACTTTCCCAGGCCATAAGCAGGGAGCTGGATGGGAAGTGGAGCAGCAGGGATATGAACTGATGTCCATGTGGGATCCTGGTGGATGCAAGGCTAGGATTTAGCCACTAGGCTATCACACCAGGCCCAACATTTAGGATTTCACAGTATCATAGGAACTTGTTCATTTCACTATTTCCCTACCGTCGGCTACTCAGGTTTCTTTCAGTATTTTTTGCCATTTTTAGTTGTGATGAGCACTCCTGAACATAAATCTTTACTTATATCCATGATTATTTCCTTAGCACAAAATTTTCAAATGCAAGCCTTATTGAAAAAAAAAAAAAAGGTTTCTGAACTTCTTTAAGGCACCTATGCAATCTGGGTAGCATATTTTATTAGGATAATTGACAAGATGTCATATACAGAAAAGAAACAACAAAATGGGGAACTGGTGGTAACATAAACCATTACTGGCTAACACCTATTAGGTATATATGATGTAGAACTGGATGGTACATCAGCCAGAGGAGGGTCAAAGGAAAATGGTAGCAGAATGAGATGGCCAGAAAGATGACTGATAAATAGAAATGCTTAAAATCTTCAAGTACAGAAAGGCCATTCTAAAAATGGAGGGGCTATTTCCAAGAGACCTGTTCTAATCATTTATGCCTTTTAAAATCAGAAAGTTTTCTCTGGCTGATGACAAAAGAATTCAGGAAGACTGGAAGTACGAGAAGTATCTGAGGCCCCACTTCTGGCTTTGAAGATATTTCAAAGGCCACCTACAACGACTGAAGAGCAGCAGCTGATCACTGAGAACAACTACAGGCTGACAGCCAGCAGAACCACACGGCTCTCAGTCCAACAACCTCAAGGAACTGACATGGAACTGACAACAAGCTGTGAGTGCAGAAGCAGATTCTTGCCTAGTGAAGAACCCAGCACAGCTGACACCCTGACTGGGGCTTTGTGAGAGCCTGAACAGAAAACCCAGCTAAGCTCATGCAGGCTTCTGTGCTACAGAACTGAGACAATAAATACACGCTGGTTTTTCTTTTTTTTTTTTTTTTTTACTTTTGTTTTGTTTTTTTATTGCAAAGTCAGATATACAGAGAGGAGGGAAGACAGAGAGGAAGATCTTCCATCCGATGATTCACTCCCCACGTGACCGCAATGGCTGGTGCTATGCCAATCTGAAGCCAGGAATTTCTTCCTCCAGGTCTCCCACACGGGTGCAGGGTGCCAAGGCTTTGGGCAGTCCTTAACTGCTTTCCCAGGCCACAAGCAGGGAGCTGGATGGGAAGTGGAGCTGCTGGGATTAGAACCGGCGCCCACATGGGATCCAGGTGCGTTCAAGGTGAGGACTTTGGCTGCTAGGCCACGCTGTCAGGCCAAATGCATGCTGTTTTAAGCTACTAATTTGTGGTAATTAACCCCAATCATGTGTAAACAGTTTATCAAAGGCATAGTTTAAAACCTTAAAACACACCTTATAAAGTTTTCAAAAATATCTACTACACAGATTTTTCTTCTCAAGTTCCTTTTAATAATATGTCCCATTTATAAAGGACCAATATTGGAAGAGTTAAGCATTCATAATAATTTTAAGTCTATTTTTAAAAGTATCTTAAGCAGCAAGAAGCAATGATGACTAAAGAACTTGGATATCTGGCCTTGCTCCGCCTATAAGCAACACAGAAGTCAAATGTTGGTTGATGAATTGCTTGCTTTTGTAGCTCTACTGAGAAGTTGTACATGTGAGCTTCTACCCTCTGCGACGTGCAACAGGAACGAAGGGAAAGGACATGGGCTCAGCAACACTGCTGGTTAGCAACACTTCAGCTGAAACTTGTGATTCTAACAACTATTCCATGACTTGAGCCAGGCTGCTAACACTTTCTGAAATTCAGTTTCCTCATCTGCATAACAGGAGTTATAGTGATAACACAAAGGATTACCCTAAGGACTGAACACAGTCACCACGGCATATTTAGTATCTCAGACAAAGTGGATGACTGTATGCTGACTCACTTCTTCTTAGTCCACAGTATATCCAATGGCCCAGAAAAATAAGAGGGGTTAGTAGGAAATTGTTAACGGTTAGGACACATTTTTCCCTACACTGTTTTTGTCTTTCATTAAAAGAAAAAAATTGGAATCCATGTAAACTTTTTTCATAATATACATTTTAATGATCTTTTTGAAATTTTTAATTTTTTGCACCAAAATAAACTTATCTTCTTTTTTTAAAGATTTATTTATTTTTATATTGGAAAGTCAGATATATAGAGAGGAGGAGATCTAGAGAGGAAGAACTTCCATCCGATGATTCACTCCCGAAGTGCCCACAACAGCCAGAGCTGAACCATTCCAAAGCCAGGAGCCTGCAGCCTCTTCCAGGCAGGTGCAGGATCCAAAGGCTTTGGGCCGTCCTCAACTGCTTTCCCAGGTCGCAAGCAGAGAGCTACATGGGAAGCAGGGCTTCCAGGATTATAGAACAGGCAACCATATCGGATCCTGGCATGTTCAAGGTGAGGACGTTAGTCATTAGGTTAGCATACTGGTCCCAACTTGTCTTCTAATTTCCACAAATGTTTTGAAGTAACCTTGAATAATCTAACACTTAATGAATGCCAAGCCAAGTTCAAAACTAAATATTTTACAAAAACTTCATTTAAAACTCAACAAAGTTCTTCCTAGCAGGTCCTATCATTAATTCTTTTACAGATGATAAAACTGAGGTTTACAGAGGCTCAGCAATTTGTCCAGATTTATAACAAAAGCGGAACTGTACTAACAACTCTATGCTTCTGTGGAACATACCAGCAGCAACAAAAGATACACAAACTAGAACAGAAAATGTCTTGTGCTCTTCACTTCATAACAGATTAGGACTTAGAAAGATATTTATTCATTCATCAAATATTTAATAAAGATGAACTATGTGTCAGGCACTGTGTTGGCACTACAGAGAGAAGACAATGTCTTCCATTAGTTAAGAATATAGTATACTTGAGACCAGTGCTGTGGCATTGTGGATTAAACTACACTGCCTGCAATGACAGCATTCCAGACGGGCACCAGTTCAAGTACTATCTGTTCCATTTCCAATCTAGCTCCTTGCTAATGCAGCTGGGAAAGCAATGGAAGATGGCTCAAGTGCTTGGAACTCTGCACTCACATGGAAGACCTGAAAGAAACTCCTGTCTCCTGGCTTCAGCTTGGCTCAGCCCTGGTCATGGCAGCCATTTGAAGAATAAACCAGTAGATGGAAGACCCCTCTCTCTCTCTCTACTGTTCAAATAAATTAAAAAATATATATTCAACATAAAAAATACAGTAGTCTAGAGTTTTCTTTATGATATTTCAAGGCCAATTTAAAGTATCACCAAGGGCAAGTGTGCATAGTGGATAATAGTGCAGTTTACAAACAGCCCCTTAGTTTGGATCCTGCCTCTGCCATAACTGAGCCATGTGACCTTGGACAAGTTGCTTAACTCTTAAATGACTCAGTTTCCTCAGCTGAAAAACAACAATAATAATTGCTACCTTGCTAAACTACTATGAGATTTAGGTAAACTGCTGTATAATAAATTTCATGGCATATCAGTATCTAATACATAACAATAATTTCTAATACCTATAAAACATCAATCTCAGCATTGTTATCAACCAGAATATATTAAATTTGGTCATTCTTTCCAATAGATTCTATCCCCTCACAGCAACTGACTTTCTTATATAGTAAGTGCTAATAGCTTCAAATGCATTTGTTATTAAACAAATATTTATGACTTACCCTCTACTATCTATTAATCCTTTTTAGCTGATTGAGTCAATGGTCCAGCAATCCTCCTTAGGGGACTGGCAGGAAAGTGTACAACATACTTAAGACCATTCTAAGTACTCTATCAATGAAAACTGTTCATAACAGTTTGTTCTAACTACCAGATCTCAGCTATAACCACAAAATGTTCATCTCACACATACAGGTGCGTTTAGGTGTATGAGGGCACACATCGAAGCAACTGATTTTAGGTCGTCTATTGTTTCTTCTCCTGATTCATTGGGAGCTCAAGGTAACCTCTCTAAATCTTGGCTGACATTAACAACTGCCCTGCTCAAAACCTAATGCTTTTCTATACTGTAGAACAAACCACAGATCTGCTAGACAGGTAAGTGTTCATCTATGAACAAGGCCACAGCTCACCTTTATGGCCTTACATGCTACTGCATCTTCCCCACAAGAATCCTGTGTTCCAGCCAAAGTGAACTATATAGCTTATCTATAGGAACACCAAGGCAATTTCCTCTCTATACCTTTGCATATGCCAACCCTTCCATTGCCATCCCAGTTTCTATGCTCCTTTTGAAAAAAAAAAAAAACAAACCTGAGGCTTACTGTGGCACAGCTAGTAAAGCTGTCACCTGCAGTATTGGCATCCCATATGAATCTGCTGGTTTGAGTCCTAGCTGCTCTACTTCTGATCTAGCTTCCTGCTGTGGTACTTGGGAAAGTTGCAGAAGGTGGCCCAAATGCTTGGATTCCTACAGCCATGCAGGAGCCAGATAAAACTCCTGACACCTGGCTTTGACTTGGTCCAACTCCAGGCCATGCAGCTATTTAGGAAGAGAAACAACACTCACAAAATCTGTCCCCTCTTCTTTCTCCCCTTCTCTCTCTCCCTCTTTCCGCCTTTCCCCTTTAAAAAAATAATCTTTATTTAAAAAAAAATACTGCCAATCCTTCACACCCAGTGAAAATCCAACTTCTCTGTAAAGTATTTCCTAACCTCCTAGCTAGAGAAAATCTCTTCATTCTGTGAATTTCTATAGCATCACAATTGGAGATATTAGGACAATGGGCATTTTTCCCTCCATGACAGCTATTCATGCACATGCCTTATCCTTCCTGCCAGACTCTTTAGTTCCCATTCACCTCCACCTCCAGCACTACGTCTCCAGAAAGAGCTTGGATTTTTTTCCCCTCAGACCTTCAGCTTCTACATGTGCAATATGAACATGACCTGACTCACAGGAATATCAAACGGATTAAGCAGGATAAGTATACTCAAGTTATCAACACACAGTGGATAGCTATTAAACCCAAAACTCTATTCTCCCCTAACATGTAGCAGAGTACTTGTTTAACAAATAAAATCTACAAAACATGTTTTATAGTTTGCAAAAGAAAATTTTATGGAGACTGGCACTGTGGTGTTGCAAGTAAAGCTGCTGCCTGGGATATCCTAGGCATCCCATACAAGTGCCACTTGGGAGTCCTAGATGTTCTGCTTCTAACTCAGCTCCCTGCTAATGCACCCAGGAGAGCAGTGGAGGATAGCTTAAGTCCTTGGGTCCCTGCATACATGCGAAAAATCCAGAAGAAGCTTCTTCTAGCTCCTGCCTCCAGTCTTGCCCTGCTCCAGCAGTTGCAGCCATTTGGAAAGTGAACACTAGCAGATGGAATACCTCTCTCTCTCGTACTCTGCTTTCAAGTTAATAAATAAGATTTTTTTTAAAGTTATATTTCTTTACTAAGAGGAGGGAGGTTAAAGACTGGAGTACTGACATAGCAGGTTAAGCTGCTACCTTTGGATAGGTGCTGATTCAGGTCCCAACTGCTCCATTTCGAATCCACATTCCCACTAATTCACTTGGGAAAGCAGCAGTAGAAGACCCAAGTACCTGCATCCCTTGCTACCCACATGGGAGAACCAGATGCAGTTCAGGGCTCCTGGCTTTAGCCTGGTTCAGCCTGGTGTTTGGCGCCATTTAACAAGTGAACCAGCAGATGCAATAATTCTCTCTCTTCTCTCTCTCTCCCCACTCTCTCCTTCTCCATTCCCCCCAGCCTGGTAGCTCTGCCTTTTAAATAAATAATCTTTTTTTAAAAGGAAAAAAAAGAGTGAGGATGGAGCATGAAGAGCAAAAAATATGTGGATACATGAGTAGTCTGGTCTGATTGGTAAGAATAATTCCTACTGGGGATTGAGGATTAGATTACTAAGGAGCTAGAACATTGAGCCCAATAGCTCCATTAGGTTTTAAGCTCAAAATTAGGTAGTGCTTGGAGTCTAATTGTCTGCATGATGGAGGAAAGACCAAGGGCCAGTAGATTACTAAAAGGTTGTTGTAGCGGTCCAGGAAAAGGAGCATGAATACCAGTTTTTTTGAGTGATGGCAACCACAAAGAACAGACAGAAATGGCTAAATTTGCAAGGCAGATCCAAGGAAAGAAATGGCAGTCAGGAGTGCTGGCCAACTAAATGCCAGAGAAGTCTTGTCAAGCAGTCACAGAGCATTCCATACCCAGGGAGCTAGAAGAACAGAGGAACACCTAGAGGAACAATAGGACTGCTGGAAGGCAGAGAGGGTATACGGAAAGCAGCACATGTTGGAGGAAATAAAATTGACTCTTTACTTCAGGAGGAGCACAGGCAAAAGCGACAAATTAGTTGTAGTCCCCAGGGGCTGACACTCTACCAACGAAAACATCCTTTCATACATTAGGGCTTACAAGGTTTCACTGAACAGGAAGTATGTAGGCCAGTTAGTTTCTACAGGCTGATTGCATGTGCTCTCGGAGGGACAAGTGGTAAAGGATACCTGCCCATCCACCAGACATGAACTACCTGCTACAAGGTAACTGCTAGGCTTTCCACTAGCTTACACTGACCAGGCACTGTATTGAAAATGCAGGTCCTAAGTTGTTTTATCCATGAAGAGAAATTAGGAGAGTTGCTTCCTTCTCCAAATTAAGAGCTGGCTTAGGGGGCTGACATTGTGGCACAGCTGGTTAAGCTGCTGCCTGCAATGCTGGCACCCTATATAAGCAGCAAGTCCCAGCCGCTCCACTTTCATCAACTCCCTAATAACAAACCTGGGAAAGCAGCAGAGGATGACTTGATCTTTGGGTCCACACACTGGGATGGAGTTCCGGGCTTCAGTCTGCCCCAGCCCTGACCACTGTAGCCATTTGGGGAGTGAACCAGCAAAAAAGAGGTCTTTATGTCTTTGTTTCTCCCAACTCTCTTTACCTCTCCCTCTCTGTCACTCTGCCTTTCACACAAATAAAGAATTGACTTGCCTAGAGAAAACTAACATCTAGTCTAGCATTAGGATCTTAAATTTATTACCTGAGTGGCCTTGGGTTAGTCATTCAAACTCTCTGGGTCTCAGGTGTTTTAACTCTTAAGTGTAATAATAGTATTTCATGTGGCTGAAAGGTCTATAAGATATCAAAAGGTCTCTCAGCTGGAAGATCTACGACTCAGTTCCCTAATCTAAATCCTGTAGGTCAGACTCTAATCTCTCTGAACCCCCAGACTATGACTCACTGCCGAGGCCCATATGATATGGAGATGATGAGAAACTGCCAAAAGCACAGAGTCTGGAGTGGGGGCAGAAATTCCAACTGCCAGGCCCCAGCCACAGGGAGATAACAGCTAGAATATTAAAGCTGGCCTGGGGACAGGAGATAATTAATCTTCAAGGCAATAAAAATATTTAATTCATTCATCTGAGATAAATGACAAGAGAGAAGATAGATATTTGCTTTTCCACTCCCTGTTCTGACAAGGTTGCTCTGGATGGATCATAGAACATTTAATGAACATTTAATATAAGAGCCTGAGATGCAAGCCAGTAAAAGATGAGAGGCCTGCATGGCAAGCAGTAGAAGCTCACATTGTAGAGGTTGCAGGCAGGACAGATGTTTCCAGAGCACAGCTGTGAGAAGAAACGCTTGTTAAGACTCACTCAAGGCTACAAAAGAACTGAAAAGATAGGAGGACAACTACAAGGAGTAAAGCCACAAGACTTGACAATGGAATAGACAGATAAGAAAGAAAAGAAAGATGAGACACTCTGAAGCTATTCCAGCTTCCTAATAAACATCAGCTTGGGGAGTCACATGGAAGGCATTATTAGGGAACACTAAAATCCTTGGTTCATCTCAGCCTTGTAGGCCTTAAAAACCGAGCCCTCCTCTGCTCCTTGCCTAGAACAGAGGACTGGATAGACAGGACCAAGGGAGTGTATTCAGAGAAGTGTTCAGGGACTGGGATTGTAGCAAAGTGGTGAGAAGCAGAGAAAATGTAAGAAGCCAATTGCCTTATACCTTCTGCTCATTTTGTGTCTCACATGTTTGTCCTCTCAGAGGGCTACTGAAAGGCTAGAGGAGAAAAATCTGGGTTCTCCAAGTGATCCCAACTAGCAACTAAAGTGAATGGTTGAGGACTAAAGGTCATGGGACCAAAGAGGCTGATGACCAGGGGTGGACAAATTCAGGAAAGACTCTCCAGGGGACCTCCACCATGCCACATTGAATCCTGCTGAGGCTTTCAATTGTTAACGGCAAAACCTGTCTTACTCTCTGGGGAGACTTGACTACTAATAAACCCCAAATTACATTCCTATACACATTCTTCGTCTACTAAAAACATTTCTGCAAACTGTTCAGTTGAATCTAGTGACAAGTCCTAATTTTCCCCAAACTGAGAATACAGTCAGCACTCCATATTCATGAATTCTCTATTCATGGATTTAACTAATGGCATATTAAAAATACTCAAGATAAACAGGTGTTCAACCTAGGAGTTAACATGTCTGTATCACACACCAGAGGCGCTGTGTTTAAAATCTTTCTCTGGCTCCTAACTCCAGTGTTCAGTCCTGGAAGACAATGATAATTGCCCAAGTAATTGAGTCCCTGCTGCCAATGTGGCAGAGGCTAGCAGTGGCTGTTGTGGGCACTGGGAAGTATACCAGCATATGGAAATTCTCTTTCCCTATCTAACTTTCTACCTATAAAATAGATAAATAATTTTAAAAGAAAATTCCTAAGAAAAAATTTGTTGCATCTATTCTAAACATGCACAGACTTTTATTTCTTGTTCCTTATTCCCTAAACTGTACAACTGCTTATATAGCATGTCTACTGTATCAGGCATCATAAATAATCTAGGGATTATTAAAGTACATAGGAGGTAGTACACAGATTACATGAAAATGCTATACCATATTATACAAGGTACACAGGTTATATGAAAATGCTATACCCTATTTACAAGAGACGTAAACATCACGTATTTTGATGTTCAGAGGGTCCCAGAACCAATCTCCCATGGATATTGAAGGACAAATGTAAATGAAAATTTCTATGACTACATCAATCTCTAAGTGGACATCTTTCCAAGTACCACCAAGAATTTCTCCTTAATATCCCTCTTTCTTTTAGCAAACACCAACCAGATGTATGGTCTACCAATCTGGAAGTAGTATAACCTTCCAATACCACGAAAACATTGTGAGGCATTTGAAATCACCTGCTATGACTAAAAGTACAATATAATACAATACAATACAAGGAAGGACTGATCTCTTCTGGATACCTGAATCTGATGATCATCAAAACCTGATTTTCACAGAAAGTTCCACAAAAATCCTAAATAGGCTTGTTTGTATGCTCATTCTACTTAGCTAAACCAGAGACTACTTGGCATTTGCCTAACTAAAAGTCTTCCAAAACATGTTGGCCTTGAAGTTTGCTTTGAAAGATCCTCTGCAAATGGTTGGCTGGCGACACATCTATCAAAAAATAGCTTAACACACTATGCATTTCAATTGTAATGTTGATACATAATACAAAGACAGTACTCCTAAAACATAACTGAGTTCATCCAAAATATCTAGAGTATTATTCCACCCTCTGATTTCTCCTCTAAAGGGAAAAAGATGCTTACAGAATTAAATTAAAATATTCCAACAAAAGTTGGATTTTTTTTTTATAAAATTGGCAAATTTCAGTATAATTGTAGAAAAAAAAAGTAGTCAAAATGAGCCCAATTTTCTCAAAGTATAACACACAAACACAACAGCCTGAGTTCCTGCCCACAGCTTTTCCAACTGTGAGAGCCTGAACCTTCACTCTGAGGCAAGACTCACTCCTACCAAGCTTTTGCACAGACACCAACCCTATGAACAAAAGCAACTAGCCTGACCTGGCTTGGTCTAAGGAAGGAGATGAATGTACCTGTCCAGCAGGCATCTGAGAGCCCTTTTAACCCAAGGTTAATGGGACTCAGAGTTTTATTTCCCTGACAAGTAGAGACTACTGGGTATCTCTGAGTTGACATGACAGGAGTCAAAAAAGAAGATGAAAGGAGTAGAAGCCAGAAGGAGGAAGTAGATGTTCTCAGAGTCCTGTTGGAAATGAGGACAAAGTGCACAAGTGAGTACAGAATGGTTAACAGCATTGGTTGTTTCAGTGTTTCAGTCCCTTCCTCTTTGTGCCTTAGTCTGTCCATCTCTAAAATAGGAAATTTGAATAACCAGATCAGCAAGGATCTGGTAGCAAGGATCTCCGTCAGCCTCAACAACCTGAGATGATTCCAGCCCCAGATTGTATGGAAGGCTCCAGTCTCCACAAGACAGCATTGATAGCAGCATGGACAGAGCACCAACATCTTTCCCTCACCTCTTCCTGTCCTGACTCAATGTTTCACTCAAAGCTTATCTCACTAAACACCACTGCTTTCAAAAAGCTTCCCCTGACCACTCTGGCATGATCACTGACTCCTGTCTCCAAGATCCTCATCTGTCACAGTGTCAGTGCTAAGACTCTCAGAGATGGATGCAACACCATGTTGGGGAGCAAGGTGGTGGGTGGGGCAATGAGAAAGGAAAACAGGAAAGAGGCAAACGGAACATTACTGACCCTTTCCTTATCACTGTATAGAATTCTCCAGCTCAGTTTCACACCTTGGCAAAATCAGCTCTGCAGACCCAAAAGATGCACTTTGTGGTTTGGAATGTCAGTGACTTATGAAGATTCAATCTGTATTAGTCTTTTGCTTTTTATTGAGGAAAAAAAAAATTCCTGAGCTGGCAGGTATAAATGCTTTGCAGTCTATAGAAAAACAGAAGGCAAAATGGCCACAGGAACAATCACCTGCAAAGGTTGGAGTGGGGAGGAAGCTAGGGGGCTGCAGCAGACCTAGGTGGGGGTAGGGTGCTCAGTGGCTCAGCCTCTAGGAGACAGTGCCATGCTGTGGCCACCTGCCGCCTCTGCGCTGCCTTCCGCAGCCTCTGCAGGTACAGGAGGCCTGTTTCCTGACCCAGTTTTCTCCCCAATCTCTATTTAGCTGTTCGCTAGTGATGCTCCTGGCATGCCAATCAGATACTGCAGCCGGCAGTGCAGTTTGTTACAACAAATTCACAGTTCCTAGTAAATTCAGTGGAAAAGTACTGTGTCAAACAGCCTAATTAAACTGACGTAATTTCCACAGCCATATACTTCTGTCAAACAAGAAAAAGAAAACACTCCGGGTTGGGGGAGGAGAAGAAATCACATCTTTAGGATCTTAGGAAATTGGCTGTGGTCATAGTCCATTTAAAGAATCATTCTGTTCAGAGTCCTTGGGGTCAAAGTTGTCCACGTCCTGGGGTCTGGGTGAGACTCTGCAGCACGAGGCTTCAGTCTGCAGGCCTGTCTACCCCTTACTCTCTGTGACCTTGGACAAGCTATTTACTCTCTCTTAAGGAAACAGTGAATATCAAGTCAGAATTATGACAGCCTATAAGTCTTACTCTCCAGTTATTAAACTGTCAAACTTACAACAACAAAATCATGTACTTTTATCAGGCTAGCCAAACAAGAATGAAACTAGAGGGCCTCCCTTCCCATCCCAGTTCAGCCACTAGCTAATTGTGACCTTGAGGAAACCACACAATCCCTAGAGACTTCAAAGTTTTTAGATGCAGAATGAGAATGATGAACTGGGTGAACTCCAAGGTCCCTGTTAATACTCTAGTCTACTCCATTCCATAACAGATGAATCTGGTCAGCACTGTGCTAAACAGGACAGTTCTGGGTGTCCAATCTGAAACATTTCAAGTCCTCCACCTTGGCCTTTATCTTCTCTTGATGGAAATGCGTTGTGCGTTCTTTCCCACTGTTGGAAGGTCTTCTGTTCTAAACATGAGAACACAAGGTCTTCTTGATCCTTTTTGAGATAGCCCAATGATCCAGGGTACCCTTTTCCTAACTCCTTCTCAGGAAATACTGCTGGCAGAGGATGGCATCACCCAAGGAGAAAGAGTTACCTAAAGGGGCAGTAGGAAATATAAAAGGTTTCCAAATAAAAATCGAAAAAATGCCTTGCACATTGAGTAGACAGATGATAAAAGTACGGAAAGCCCAAAGGAGATGTCAGAGCAGCTACTAAGTCCTAGAAATTCTTTTTTAGATTTTATTTTAATATTGTTTATATGGTTGAGAGGGATGCATGCCAATTTGGGCCTCTAATTAGAGTGAGGAGGGTCTTATTGGAAGAATACATCTTGGATGGGACACATGTTCTAGTCATTTTTTTTTTCCTCCTATGTCCACAGGGGAGGAAGGGGAATATCGCCCCTTGCTGTCAAACTACATCAGCACCCAGGGATGGGAGACAGACAGTCCTATGAGGACATCTTAGAGACCATGATATGGAACAGAATGTTTTGAAGGCGTTACTTGAGTGGTTTCAACAGCCCTGAGATACTGTCGACTTCATTGCTCCAGGGTTGAAAAAATCTTGCCAAGGTCTATTGGTTGACAAAGTCCACCTTAGTGCACTGACAGACCCAGAAACATGCTGCAAAGCTTGGCCAAGAGAATTGTCCAACCTGTTCTGCTTTCCATCCTCTGACAAGGCAGTTTTGTCCTAGAAATTCTATCTCCCTGATATTCTGATTCTCCATTATCACTGCTATAACCTTAGTTCAAGTTTACCTCACCGTCAATTTTCTGACTCATCTCTTTCTCCAATCCATCTTTTACTCTGCCACCACAGTGATCTTAATAATGAAACAGTTTTCTAAATAAATCACTGCTTTACTTCAGATCTTTCAATGGCCCCTCATAACATTAAGAACAAAGTAAGAGTTACATGCAATCTGTCTGAATAGCCTCTCCTCCTTCACCCCCTGCCATCCCTACAATCTGTGCCCCAGTCAGGTTACACAGTGCTTACAATCCCTGCAAACATGCAACTTTAGGGTTTCATATAAGTAACTCTTATGACAGAATTCGATCTTCTGCATATCTCCCCTAGTTACTACCCCCTAGTTACTACCTGCACTATCATTCTCCCACTGTAAGCCAGCTTCAATTCCCCTAGGACTCATTCAGAAACACGAGCTCTTCCAAGATATCTTCTGACATCCCCCAAATCTGAATTATATATGCCTCCTCATACAACTATTGGCACACTGAACTGTAAGACTCTCCCAAGCCCCATCCCCTTAATCATGTTTTAACATCTTGGGTCCTCCAATGTCAAAATACAGTTTCTTGACATTAGTATCCAAAAAATGGTTGATGACTGTTTGAAGGAATAAACAAATGAGTGTAAAAAATTGTGACTACCTGATATGAGGAAGAGCCTTAGTCTATCAAAGAAGCAAGATCGACAGGAAGAACAAGGAGAATCACGGCATAGATTAGGGGACAAAAGAAAGGTCTGAACTTCAGACCAGGAAAAAATTGACAGTAGGAAAAAGAAAAGTAGAAACCAATAGGACCTCTAGCCAAGAGAAATGGTTGAGGTGCTACAGTCAGCATGGAAGGCCCCAATAGAATCTCAGGTTCTGAAAGGAATACATTCCTGCTGTAATTTCTGGAACTCTCTCAAGATTAAGAAGGTATAGAAACAGCAGAGGAAGTAATAAATAGGTTATCCTGGAATCACAGAAAAAAAAAAGAAAGAAAGAAAGAAAAAGAAAACCTGGTTCTAAAGCCAGAAAAAGCCCAGGCAGATCAAAAAGGAGATGCTGGTAGGAGAAGTCAGAAGACACAATAGAAAGAGGACATGGTTGGAATGAGGCAGCTCTACCACTTGCCAGCTCTGTCACCTTGAGCAAGCCAGGTCATGTTGTTACTCCAGGAATCCTAGATTCTCTAGTGGTAAAAATGGTAGCATGTTACCTATTTCATGGAATTGATTAAAAAGCATATGAAATAGCCCATGGTTTGTAAGTGGAAGGAAAAATGTAATTGGCACCTATTATTATCAGTGCTGACTAGAAGCTGCATCTTCTATCCCAAGGTATCTAGTTCCTTATGGAAAGGAATACTTCCACGTTGATAAAGTAACAGACTCAAAGAAATAAGGGAGCCAGTATGCTAGCATTCCCAGTGGCAGATGCTGCTGGGAAGGGCAATATAGCCAAGGAAACAGCAGTAATAACGATGATCATGTAAACTAGAGCAGAGAATGGCACAGAATGATGGATTAGTTTGTGTGAACAGCATATCATGTCCTCCTGATGATATGCCTAAGGTGCTACATTTGAATAGAATATAAAGGAGTGGGGTATCAAGAATGTTATCCAAAGAGTGATCAACCTAGATATGCCTCTCAAACTGGACAAAGGGAATGTGTATGAGAAGACTAGAAACCAGACACAAAAAATATCAGATGGCCAAAAAGGAGCTCATAGGCAAAAGCTTCCTGATTAGCTCTTTCACAAAAGGCAAGAGGCTACAGCTTTAAAGGTCCAGACTAGATTCAGAGAAGTTGCAGTCATCCCTTAGAACAAGAGATTAATGGTCTTAGACTAAGCAAATCAGACTGCTTCACATTTCTCCTCTGCCTTGTCCCCTCTGGCTCCCAGTGTCATTCAGATAAACCTTCAAAGCAGTGCCAGCCTGCCTCATTGTGTTAAAAAGTTTTCTCCTAGGGCTAGATTTTATAAGTTCTGGGGATATTTGTTTTTAAATAATGAGTTGATGGAAATTTGTCTTATTTTCTAAAACCTCCTTAATAATTAATGACTCAGACACTACTCATCCAGTCAGTCAGTCATTCCTCCTTTACTGGGCACCTACTATACTCCCAGCATAGGCAAAGTGACATAAAGAAAAGTAGAAATACACATGCCCTCAGAAGATGTCAACACAGGTATGAAGGAAATATTTACACATGGGAGGAGGGCTGGCATTGGGGCACAGCACATTACACATCTGCCTGCAAAGCTAGCATCCTGTATCAGAGTGCTGGTTTGAGTCCTGGTTCCTCTGTTTCTGATCCAGCTCCTTAATGTACCTATGAAAACAGTAGAAAATGGTCCAAGTGTTTGAGCCCCTGCATACCGATATGGAGACCCAGATGAAGTTCCTGGCTCCTCCTGGCTTCAGCCTGGTCCAGCCCTGGACACTGAAGCCACTTGGGAAATTTCTCTCCCCCATCATCTCTCTCTCTCTCTCTCTCTCTTTTTCTGCCTTTCAAATAAATAAATGCATCTTTGAGAAGGAAGGAAAGAAAGGAAGAAGGAAGGAAAAAAGAAACAAGAATGAACAACTATTTTGAGGAAAACGACACACACAAAAAATTTCTGTGAAGCAGCACCACATGCACAAATATAAAACACATCAGTGCCAGGGAGAGGGAAGGGCAGTGAGGGAGGTCTTGTGAACTTAGGTCGGTGACTTCTAAGCCAGATAGAAGGTAAGCTGCACATTAAAGAAGCAGTAATATTTGGACAAAAGTCAAGGGGAGAAAATAGTTCCTCAGGACTGGTGGTTTGCACTCAACAATTCAGCGTTTTCCAAACACCCATTCTGTGCCAGACATGGCACATTTAAGATAAATAAGAAAGAAAAACAAGAGCAGAAAGCACCTTTAGAGATGTTAATGTGTGCCAGGTTCTACAAGCATTTTGCCTGTACTAACTCATTTAATTCTCTGAAAGATTCTCTGTGGTAAACCGCTGTTAATATCCTCATCTTACAAATGCAGAAAATGTGGCTGAGGCAGACAAGTAACTTGTCCAAGTGGTGGAGCCAGGAACCAGGCCGAGGTTACCTGGCTCTGGACAGTTCTGTTTGTTTCTTAGCATTTTTATTGATGTATAACTGCTCTTTACTGTAATCTGATGCTTTCACATAAGTTATACTTAGGAAATTCTGTATCACAATTATGATAAAGAACAAACTGATCATGAAAAAGCATCCTCATGCAGCCTCACGCAGTTGTAATAATGACTTGCTGACAGAAACATGGAGCAGGTTGGCAGGGCAGTATTTAGGGTTTAAAAATAATATTTAGGGCAAGGCTGCCCTTTGGGATGCCTGCAAGGTTCAAGTCCCAGCTACTGTGCACTTCCAATCCAGCTTCCTTCTATCACAGACCCTGGGAGGCAGGAGAGATGGCACCGGGTCCCTGCCACCCACGTGGGAGACCTGGATTGAGTTCCAAGCTCTAACCTGGGCTAGTGGGCAAAGAACCAGTACAGAAATAAGTGATGAGTGTTCTCTCTGTCTCTCTCACACACACACACACACACACACACCACAAATACAATAATTTTTAAAATAATCCACCTGAGACGAGAAGAAAGGAGACAAAGATGAAGTGATAGCATAAAGACAAATAGACAATTCTATGAAAACCAAGAAAGAAAAAAAGTTTCTAGAATGTTAAATGCCACAGAAAAGTCAAAGACAAGGAAGACACTGTACAGAGCACTTTAGAGCTAGGAAAAAAATGTTTTTAAACCTCAGAAATAATCTACTCTAAGTTTTATCTGAAAAGACAGAAGAAAATCTGAATAAGGTTTGGATTCTAGTTAATGAGAGGTATTAAACTAACAGTAATTTCTTAGTTTTGATACTATAGTATAGATACTTAAGATTCTACCAACCGGGAGACAATAGGGGGAAGGTACTTAGATTTCTCTGTGTTCTGATAGCCTACAGTTTCCTGATAGTCAACCATTATTTCCAGATAAAAAGTGCCTTCAAAAAAAGAAAACAATCATCTAACGTATCACAGGTCTTCTTTTGGACACATTTTTAATAAACAGTCACTTTAATCTTCAAATAATCATACTGAATAGATAATACACACTCATCTTACAGATGAAAAAAATGGAGATACATAGTAAAGGACTTGCCTGAGTCACCCATCTGGATAAAGCAGCCAAAGATGAACTTCTATAGCAATATGTAAACATTTCATCTAAAGCAGCCTTGAGAAGTGGCTTCTGGGCTCCTACTTGAATGAGTCCCAACACTTACATCTACATAAATATAGAATAAGCTAATTCATGTTACCGTAGCCCCAGTTTTCTCATCAGTAGAGGGAGCAATAATTCCTGACCTAATTAAATCACAGAATTGCAGTGAGATTACAATGAGATAAAGGGTGTGAACGCATTTTACAAACTATAAAGTCTGTGCATGTCTCAGGGACTAACATCCTGAAGCAACTGCCTGTGAATAACGTCAGCACTGGCTAAATAGACAGAGGGAAGGAAAAAAATATTTGCACCAGCAACTCTTGCTTCCCTGTCCTTATGGGTAGAATATGACCTTAGGGATGCACCAGCGAGGACCGCATCTGGCCAAGGGCAGGCAGCCCTCTGCAACAAGCCTGCATCAGCAACACTAGATCCAATCACCAAGCTCCTTCCATTTGCCACTCTTCTCCCAGCTTCACACACATATGCTGTCCTTGCTTACACAGATGCCTAGTGCCTCCAGGAACTTCAGATGCTTGTAAATTAGCATTCTGCTATTGGGCTACTGGAAATATACCCCCTGACTCCTAGTTCCTAGCACAAAATCTGTCCTGTTGAAGGTAGCATGTCCTAAACAAAGACCCACTGTTACATTAACATCAAAAGTAATTGGGGATGATACTGAGTTTCACTCACAGGAAAGCTGTTTTGGAGACAATGGCCTACCATTTCAGAAAGGAGGCCTGGCTGCATCATCCACAGGAACGAGCTGTACCAGGGATGCTACTGCAGACTGACTTGATCAGAAGCATTCTCCACTGCAATGCCAGTGATTCCAGTAAAAGTGACCTGTGGCTGGAGGGTGGGTGAGTAGCCTCACATGCTGTTTATACCAGCTCTGCCTCAGCCCTATTCTCCAACACCAGTGATGCAGCCCTGGCTGAGCTTCAGTTCTCACAAATGCCTCCTAACTGGCTTCCCCATCTGCTTCCTTACCATCCTTCGTGGAGACAAGGAGAGGCTCTGATCACTTTGTTTCTGTGGCAATTCCATTCAAATATTATTGACTGAACCAAATGAAGCCCAAATGTCACGACCTGGTATTCAAAGCCTTTCAAGTTGGCCACCATCAACCTTTACAACATTGCCTCAATAACTCCTGTAATGCTTCTTAGGCTTCAGTCTCTTGCTAGCACTAGATCTTAGTCTGTAATTCCATACTTTGTCCAAGCTTTGCTGTCCATCTGGAATGATTCCTTCTTATCCAAATCCCACCTGATCTTCAAGCCAGCTCAAATGCTACCTCCTCCATGAAGTTTCCTTGATCATTCTAACTCAGAGTGTCAAAAGTTCCATATGATCATTAACCAAGGAGCTCCTATAAAATACTACTGTCCAAGCACTACATTCAGAGGGTATGACTTAATCAGCAAGGGGTAGGACACAGGTAGCAGATATATACATACATAAAACTCCCAAGGTGTTTATTCAAGATTTATTTATTCAAAGCAACAGAGAGGCAAAAAGGAGATCTTTCATCTAACTGATTCATTCCCCAAATGGCTGCAACAACTCTGGCTGGGCCAGACTGAAGCCAGAAGCCTGAAACTCTGTTCGGATTCCCCATAAGCATTTGGGTATCTTCAGCTGCATTTCTGAGTGGATTAGAAGGGAGCAGAATAGGAAGTGGGGCAGGTGGGACTTGAAACAGCACTCACATGGGATGCCAGCATTGCAGACAATGGTTTAACTAACTGTACTACAAAAACAGCCCCCAAATCACTTTCCTATTTAAAAGAGATTTCTTCCCTAACACTCTATTTAAATAGATTCTGACACATAATTTCTAGCTTCTTTTATACTTAGCTTACTTCTAAAATGTTTCATCGCATGTTTATTTAGTGACAGGTGATCATGTAGCCATTGGAAAACGACAGTAATCCAAAGTCCCTGATCTTGTAGTTTACCTTCTGAGGGGAGACAGACTCTAAACACATGTTAAGTACTATGAAAAGCAGGGTAATGGGATGATGAATAAAAGGAGAGGTTTTCTTTCCTACAGAATAGTTAGGAATAGCTTTACTAATTGCTGCTGCGCCTACTTTTTAGACAGAACATTGTCTGAAAACAGAATTAATTTATCTTTGTATCTCTCACACACTTCTGTATAGTGTTTGGCACATAACAGGTGTTCAGTAGATTATTTTATGAGTGTAAGAATGAATGAGTGGACAGATCAATGTGTCTTATTCATATCTATGCCAAGAATGGTACTTGAATATATCACAAGCTCACTAGATACTGGCTGACTAGACAACCTTGCATGCATTTTGGGACAAGTTATTTTGATAGCCTATTTCTTGGGACTGGGTCATCACAAGAACACAGAATACCAAGCTGATCCTAATATTAAAGTCCAATCTTGGAGATTATCAATGAAAATAAAGACTTACAGTGGAATTAAGATGGCAGAATAGCGTAAGGACAGGTTTTAAAGGACAGAAAAATATTAACCAGTGTGGAGCAAAGGGCACATTCCGGGAAACAGAAGAGAACAGAACAACAGCAGAGCGGTACCTGGAGACAGACACAGGAAAGCAGTGGACACAACACATGATGTTGCAGTAACTGATACCCCAGTGGCATTCAGTGACTGGTGATCTGAATTCCACCAGTGGCTGGAACTCCAACAGCAACAATCTGGGAAGAGACGATACCCAGAAGCTCCAGATGTGAGCCCAAAGAACTGCTCATCCTGCTGGTCTGTTTAATTTGACCAGGAACAGAGACAAAGCAGCAGGTCCCAGGCAGGCAGTGCAGGAAAAGGGTGGATTTCATAGTCCAGTCCACAACCTAGAGCCATATCAGGCACCATTTTGTTTCAGGAGGCCAGGGCTATGGGGCAGGACCGCACATGCACTGAGCTGGGAGTAAACTCATTTCTGACTCAGTGAACTGCAACAACATGGCATTCTACAGATTCTATCCAAGACAGGTCCAGGTATCCCTGAGACCTGACAGCCAGCAGATCAAGAACTCTAGTAGTGGCATATCAAGTGCCATTTCTCACAGTGTAGCAAAGAATTTAAGACTAGAGGGAGCAACAGTGAGCTGCGCATGCACTGAGTTAGATGATAACTCACTGAGCTCAGTGCATTGCACTGATCCCATAGGAAAATAATACCGACTATGGCATTGTATGGATCAAAATAGGTCAGTGTGGCCCTCAGATCTAATGGTCAACAGGTCTCACCAAGATCAGTACCACCAAAAACCTAGCTATTTATGATACCTGATGTTTCCCTTATCCTGGGACCTGCTCCAACCACAAATGGGAGAAAGGTTTTATGGACAACGGTGTAGCCTCAGCACGGTATCACAGGAGGTGGAGAGTGGTGAGCCAGGAGCTGGGACTACAGACAGCATGGTAGAAATCTAACATATGAACCCAGACCTGGAACTCACTGGAGGGAGTGGCACATGTGACTGCAAAGAAAGAGTGTACCAACTGCAATAAGCAAAATTAAACTGTAGAACTGCGGGCAACTTAGAAACCTGCGCCAATGAGAAGATTCTGATAACCACAAGTACAATGACCAAGAGCAAAAGAAGAGACAAAGGCACAATAAATATTACTGAAGACTCCCCTGTAAAGGAATAAAACCCTTTGCCTGCCAACCTCACAGTTCACTGAGGAAGACATCGAGAAAATGGAGGACACAAAATTCAAAACACTTGTTATAAAACTTCTTACCAATGAGAAGCTCCTAAAGCAGGCATTCAAGGAATATGTCACATTCTGAATGAATCAAATGAAAGCTGATATATCAGAAATGAAGAATACAGTGGAGCAAATTAAAAGTACAGTGGAGAGTCTACAAAATATAATGAAGGAGGCAGAAGAAAGAATCTCAAAATTAGAAGATATTTCCTGTCCCCAGGGGTAAACAAACAAAAAGCTGGAAGCAGAGATAGGACCTGGGGTGGGTGGGAGACTGGGCGGGGCTGCTTCCTTAAAATCCCCCTTTAACTCAGATACATGAAGGAAATACTTTTTTTAAAAAAAGATTTATTTATTTATTGGAAAATCAGATACACAGAGAGGAGGAGATAGAGAAAAGAAAATCTTCCATCTGATGATTCACTCCCCAAGTGAGCACAACGGCCAATGCTATGCCAATCCGAAGCCAGGATCCAGGAACTTCTTCCGGGTCTCCCACATGGATGCAGGGTCCCCAAAGCTTTGGGCCATCCTTCACTGCTTTCCCAGGCCACAAGCAGGGAGCGGGATGGGAAGTGGAGCTGCCGGGATTAGAACAAGTGCCCATATGGGATCCCAGTGTGTTCAAGGCGAGAACTTTAGCTGCTAGGCCATGCCGGGCCCAGGAAATACTTTCTTGCAGCCCTTGAACACACACTTTCCTATAGCCCTTGAACCTTTTTACCCTAATTTACTATGTAAGATTGTCAAAAATATAATTTAAAAATGGGGAATAAAAGGAAAAGATCCTTAAATGTGCACGTGAAAAAAATCAACTGACATATAAAGGAAGGCCAATTAAGCTCACAGGAGATCTCTCACAGGAAACCCTACAGGCAAGAAGAGAATGGAGTGACATATACCAGATCCTAAAAGTAAACAATTGTCGGCCTAGGATAACATATCCAGCGAAGCTTTCTTTTGTCTTTGAAAATGAAATAAAATTCTTCCACAGTAAAGTATAGTTAAAAGAATTTGCCTCTTCCAAACCTGCCCTACAAATGATACTTCAAGATGTTCTCTTGACAGAGAAGAGGAATAGCACCCACCAAAACCAAAGGCAAATGGGAAGAACATCCCAGTAAAATGACAACAGAAGACTAAACCAATGAACAATCCATTCCTAAAATCACAGGACCAAAGTACTACCCATATATATTAAACTCCGAATGTAAATGGCTTAAGCTCAATCAAACACCATAGATTAATAGACTGGATTAAAAAGCAAAACCCATCTTTTTATTGTCTGGAGGAGACACACTTCAACAAAGATCAGTGGAAACTATATTGCACGGGTTTTGTTGTTTTCTGTTGGTTTCATCTCTTTAAAACACTTTCTTCTGATTAAATCATTCAATGACTCACAGATCATGCAGTGGCATCATTTTCTTCAAGAAGGTTCTTGATTTTCATTTCTTCAGCTACACGTTAGTCATTTAGTAGCATGTTATTTAACTTCTTGGTGTTGTTAATTTCTTTTTTCTCCCTGATGTTGATTTTGTTTTATGGCTTTTCACTTAAGGGGATGTATAGTAGCTGTGTAAGGGAGACTGTCATATCTAGTAACATGTCATTTAACTTCATGGCATTGTAAATTTCGATATTTCTTTTTATTGTTGATTTTGTATTATGGCTTTTCATTTAAGAGGATGTGCAGTAGCTGTGAAATGGAGACTAACATCCAGATGTGAGGATGTAGTGTGGTGTGCATTTCTACTTCCAGACAAAGATGGACTTGCAATGAAACTGTGTGCTGTATCTTGACAATAGGATGCTGGACTCTTTGCCATTGTCCACACCCACAACGAAGGACATATGACTGTGTATGAAGAACTATAATTTAGTAATGATATAGAGGAACTAAGTGGGGGGAGGGAATTGGGGAGGGTACAAGGGAAATGCCAGGAGCCTATGGAACTGTATCATAAAATGATAATAATAATAATAAAATGTAAAAAATAAAAAGCAAAAAAGAAATCTCATCATCTATGGAACTGTATCATAAAATGATAATAAAAAGTAAAATTAAAAAAGATACAATTTTCTCCTTTCTCATTTTTTTAAAGATTTAATTATTTATTGCCAAGTCAGATATACGGAGAGGAGGAGACAGAGAGGAATATCTTCCATCCAATGATTCACTCAAGTGAGCACAACGGCCGATGCTATGCCGGTCCAAAGCCAGGATCCAGGAACTTCTTCCGGGTATCCCACACGGGTACAGGGTCCCAAAGCTTTGGGCCGTCCTCGAATGCTTTCCCAGGCCACAGGCAGGGAGCTGGATAGGAAGTGGAGCTGCAGGGATTAGAACCGGTGCCCATATGGGAT
This sequence comes from Ochotona curzoniae, assembly GCF_017591425.1. Lineage (NCBI taxonomy): Eukaryota > Metazoa > Chordata > Mammalia > Lagomorpha > Ochotonidae > Ochotona > Ochotona curzoniae. Next base: position 513,625 of record NW_024466409.1, read on the forward strand.
CCCGGCGCGTTCAAGGCGAGGACTTTAGCTGCTAGGCCACACCACCGGGCCCACAATCTTCTCATTTTAAGGATAAAACTTATGTCCTTATGTCCAGAGAGAGGTTTACCTAAGTGGCCAGGATCACAGATGAATTCACAAGAAGAGTAGATCTGAGCGTGAAATTAAGTGGTTTAGCTCTGCCAGTCCACATATGCACAAGTTGCATCATGAACAGAAGGCGGCAAAAAGTTTTAACTTCATTTATCTTAAAATCCTGTGGAATAATTTAATCTATCTAGAGTCAATGAAGACCAATGTCCCAGAACAATATTCCAAACAAAATGGTTTGAAAGGGTCCAGTGCAGTAGCCTAGTGGCTAAAGTCCTTGAATTGCATGTGTCAGGATCCCATAAGGGTCTTGCTGCTCCACTTCCCATCCAATTCCCTGCTTGTGGCCTGGGAAAGCAGAAGAGGATGGCTTAAAGCATTGGGACCCTGTACCCACATGGGAGACCTGGAAGAAACTCCTGGCTCCCGGCTTCAGATTAGTTCAACTCCAACCATTGCAGCTACTTAGGGAATGAACCAGCAGTTGAAAGATCTTTCTGTCTCCCCTTTGTTTATATCTGCCTTTCCAACAAAAATAAATAATTTTTTTTAAATGGTTTGAAGAGCTGAATGTGGGATGGGTGCTGGAACATAGCACGTTAAACCTCCACTTGGGACACACCTTTCCCATAAGGGAGTGCTTAGTTTCAGTCCCAGCTCCTCTACTTCTGATCCAGCTTCCTGTTATGTTCATCCTGGAAGGCAACAGATGATGGTTCAAATCCTTGAGTTGAGTTCCTGCCATACACATGGGAGACCCAGATGGAGTTCCAAGTTCCTGTCTTGGCCTGGCCCAACCCCAGATACTGTGAGATTTGGAGAGTAAACTCCAGCAGAAGGAAGATCTTCATGTCTTTCTCTCTTTGACTTTCTGCCTCTCAAATAACTAAAAAGAAAGAAACATTTTTATTTTTTTGTTTTCATTTTTGTTTTAGGAGGGTTGAAATAATATTACTGTTTCGGATTGACATCAATTCAGAAGAGCCACATCAGCAACAACAACAACAACAACAACAACAAGTTATATCACCCTGAATAAAAAATAACACCACTGAATAGCCAACACATGCGTGACAAAAAAGAAACACAGAAGTCTCTTGGGAAAAATGATGCCATCATGTATTTCATGAGCACGTGATGAATTCTACTAGAGAATAGAGATTATTTGGAAGCAACTAAACTGAAATAAAACCATCAAAACACCCGGGGATACAGCCAAAAAACAAATAGACAATAAAATAAAATAAAAACCAGGATAGATTGGACTGTTGGAGTTACACCTTCCATGTTGGCTTCCTTATATGAGAGAGAATATATGGTATTTGCTCTTCTGTGATTGACTCATTTTACTCAGCATAATGGTTTCTAGTTGGGACCACCTGGTTGTAAATAGAATAATGTTATTCTTCTTAATACCTGAATAATATTCCATGGAGTAGATATACCACAGTTTCTTTAACCACTCTTCCTTGGACGCACATCTGGATTGTTTCCATGTCTTTGCTATTGTAGATTGTGCTGCTGTAAATATAGGATTACAGGTCCCCTTCTCACATGCAGATTTCACTCCTTTTGGGTATATTCCTAGGAGCGGGATAGCTGGGTCATATGGCAGGTGTATTTGCAATTTTCCAAGCACTCTCCATAATGATTTCCACAGTACTAGCCTACACTCCCACCAGCAGTGAAGGAGGGTGCCTTTCTCCCCACATCCACACCAGCAGGTGGACCTGGGGTCCTGGGCCCACCAAATTAGAATCAAGGCAGAAACTCAGAAATTTTTTTAGCAGGCACACCAGGTTATTTTCATGAATTAGTTAGTATGGAAAACCTCAAGGAAAAGAATCATAGGTATCCTTCCCAGGACCACTATCAGAATTAAGTGGAATTACTGGCGAAAGGGAAGCACTGGTCAGAGGGATCAAAGTTTCAACCAGACAAGAAGAAAAAGCTTCAATAACCTATTACAAAGAATGGTAATTTTAACACATAATATTGCAATATTGCATTATATATATTTAAAAATTATTGAAAGAGATTTTAAGTGTTCTCACCATTAAAACATGGTAAGTATCTGAAGCAATGAATCTGACTTACTTGATTTAATTATCCAATGCTTTACACAGGATCAAAGCATCATATCGTACTCCCTAGATATATACAAGATTAATTATCAATCAGACTAAAATTCTAAAAATAAATTTTAAGGTGTCAGCATTGTGGCACAGCAAGTTGAGCTGCCCTATCACATACAAGCGTACTGGTTCAAGTCTCTGCTGTCTGCTTTTGATCCAGCTTCCTGCTAATGCCCCCTAGGAAACCAGCGAGAGAAAGCCCAAGTACGGGGCTTCAGCCTGGCCCAGAACCAGCTGTTGAGGCGTGAACCAGTAAAATGGAGGATCTTTCCACTTTCTTTACATCTTTCAGATAACTAAGTCTTTTTAAATAAATGAATGAATTTTAAAGAAGAATTAAATGGAATCATAAAGTTCTTGGAATAGTGCCTGGCACAAACGAAGTGCTAAGTGTTGGTTACTGTCACTATTTAATCACTAATAAGATATTCCTGAGCTTGGTCAGATACTACTGGATGGACAAGTACAACCTTAAAAGTAGAAGATACAAATACCCCAGAGTAGAGCAGGTGTTGTCATTTACCTCTTTTTCTCGTTTTTCTCTTCATCCCTGTTATTCCCTTAGTGTAACAGTTCTCTCAAGGCGTGGCTTTGTAATCAGCAGCATTAACATCTGGGAGATGCTTAGCTGCTTAGCAGTGCATTCAGGCCCCAATCTGGACTTACTGCATGAGTCCAGCATTAGATAAAGTCCAGAAATCTCTTCTAACGAGACATCCAGGTGATTTGGAAGCAGGCTATAGTTTGACAGCCACTGCTTTAACATCTCATTGCTCAAAGTCTAGTCCCTGGGTTAGAAGGGATACAGAAATGCAACATTTCAGTCTCTATCCCAGACCTTCAAAATCAGATTGTATATTTTCTTGAAGTTCACTGGCGATTTATATGCACAGTACTTTTTCAGAAGCATTCTCCTATTCCACAACAATTTTAGAGACAAAAATGGAACTAGGTTTACTATTCCTTCTATTGTAGTTGAGTGGAATTTAAAAATACTCAACAGGCACTATCCTTTACACAGGTCACCTTGTTCATCCTCAGTAAGGCGTTCATACTTCATAGATTTTAAAACTGAGACTCAGAGCAGTGATATGACTTGCTGAAGATCACATAGTTAAGTGTAGTTGATCATCTCTCTATGGTTCAAAATCTATCTTCTTTCCCCAGCCCACAATGCCTATGAGTGGTGTTTGATAGCTTGTGAGCTCAGCAGACACTACCTGGATGTTGGTACAAAGGGAGCACTTCAAAAAACAGGTAGTCCTTAACTTATGAATAACAGAGCCTCCAAAAGCACATGTTTCTAAGTCAAGTGTTTGGAAATAGTAATGGAGTAATGGTTTGGAACTGCTCATAAGAGCTCCTTATATCACGGCTGCCCTACAAGAAACCACATTGTCAGGTAAAGCACCAGACTGCAGCAGCTTCCTGTGGACTCAACACATCCGAGCTCCAGGATCTTGTTGGTACCTCATGTGAATAACCACCACAAGAGAAAGCACCTTGAAGGCAAATCCCCGCTCAGATATAATGGTGTGGGAAACACCTGTCCATTCCTGTACGCAAAGATTCACTGACCACCACTTATGGAAGTTCTGTGCCAGGTGCTATTGGTGCTAAAAGGTGAATGAACCTAATCCATGTTTCAAGGACTCACTCCATAACCTAGTGTGGTAAATAAAGCACGAGCACAGATACACACACACACACACACACACACACACACACACACACACACACACACACCTCCTACCTAAAATCCAAGTAAAAACTGAAGACTGACAAGAGAAATGCCACAAAAGTTCACAGAAGGAAGAAGTCATTTAGGACCTGAAGATCAAGGAAGACTCCCAAGGAAGTGTCAACTAAAGCTGAGAGTAGAAGGATAAGCAGAACATAGACTGGACAAAACTGACACTCCTGGTAGAAAAATGAGTGTGAGCAAAGACACTGAAGTGTGCAAAGGAAGATCTTGTTATAGAACTGCAAGTTATCCTTTTTGTTGAAGCAAAAGGTTTACTTCACTTGGATGACAGAGCTAAAACTTAGAAAAGCAGGTCTATGCCTAAGCAGGGAAGACTCTCAATAACAGGTGGAGAGAGAATTTTACTTTATGCATTTAGACAGAGCTGCTTCATATTACTCATCATCTTACATAATAAATCATTGAACCCCAAATTCTTTCTGAAGCAAGTTAGGGTAAAAGCAAACATTTTTGAATGCATATTATAACTATTTTCAAGTCTGTTTCTTCCATTAGGCTAAATTCAAATGACTAAGCATTAGTTGATGTTCAAAAGATGCTGAATATATGAACAAAAGAATGAATAAATGAGTGGTCAGGAGCAGGAGAGAGATGGCTCAATGTTGCATCACAGCATGGAAAAAGAAGGGTGAGGGGAGATGGTTCTAGAAAGATTACTGGCACCAGACTACTGGTTAAAAGGCTACTGTGATTGGACAGGCCAACAGCCAATAACTACGCTAAGGACAAAGGGAACAAGGACAAAGGGACAGAAGAGAAAGGCACAGCTGTATGACAGAACAAGTCATGGAAATGGGGGCAAACATGGAGTTTCAAGAAGTCTGGGTGCATGGAAGTAGAATGGAATTCCAAGGTGCTTTACAGATAATACTTCATTAAGTCCTCCCAACCCTGCAGATATTGCCATTACTTCTCTGGCCTCATCTTCTCTATCTTCTTTAAATTTCTTTTATGCTCACGTGGCTTGAGTCACGCAGCTTCTTTGCTGTTTCTCACACATGTGAGGCCTGCTCCCATTTCAGGGCCTTTGCTCTGACACTCTTCCCCAGATATCTGCACAACCAAGTCCTTCACCAACACCATGTCTTTGTCACCAGCTCAGTGAAATCCATTGAAAACCTACAAGCCAGGCCAGGAATGGTGGTCTAGCAGCTAAAGTCCTTGCCTTGAACACACCTGGATCCCATGTGGGCATTGGTTCTAATCCCGGTGGCCCCATTTGCCATCCAGCTCCCTGCTTGAGGCCTGGAAAAGCAGTAGAGGACAGCCCAAAGCCTTGGGACCCTGCTCCTGCATGGAAGATCTGGAAGAAGCTCCTGGTTCCTGGCTTCAGATCAGCTCAGCTCTGGCTATTGAGGCCACTTGGGGAGTAAATTATCAGGCAGAAGATCTTCCTTTCTGTCTTTCCTCCTCTCTGTATATATGACTTTGTATAAGAATAAACAAATAAATCTTAAGAGAAAATCTACAAGTCATACTGCTGCTTCTACCCTCTACAATTCCCTAAATCCATTACCCTTCCTCTTTTTAATCCTTTTTATTATCCTTATCACCTAATACATTATTTAATTTCCTCATTTATCATATGCTTATCTAATGTCTGTCTTCCCTCACCAACATTTAAATTCCATAAGGCTAAAGATTTCTATTTCCTAAATGCCTTCAACAGTGCCTGGCACATAACTAATACTCAGTAAACAATTTTTCAATGGATTATCTCCATTTTATACATGAGGAAACTGAGGCACAGAGTGCAACTGCCAACTTATACACAAAGACTGTAAGATGTTAGTTAGTGACAGGCATTTGAAATGAAATATAGATCTTTTCAACTCCAATTTCCACCCTGCTGGGCCACATATCAGTTTAGGAAGGCCAAGATTTAAGGAACAGTATCCTTTCTGGGAGACAATAATGTGAAACCAGAGCCAAGGGCAACCATCCCCACAAGATGGTGGACTTGCCCAGTTGGGGCAAGTCCACGCCTGCAGGTCTGAAGCTGCCTCCAGCCTGAGAGACACAGGCACTCAGTTCAACGAATCAGCAGAAGAATGAATAGTTTCATTTTTCAGATGCAAGTTTAAAAAATCAGGCCAGCCTCTCCAGTGAAGCAGATCCTAATTTTTCCAGCTGCCTAGATTGTCAAATTACAAAGTTATCTTCGGGGGAATGTATTTAACAAAAGCACATGTTCTATTTCCCTTTTTACCACCCAGCCAGTGGATCTGCATTTGGCTTAATTGCCACTCCGATCCCCCCACATAATCCATACATCACAAGGTTCACATTTACAGTGTGAGGCATTAACATGCTGGAGCTGCTCAAAATAAACGGGTTTGGCAAAGTGTAATTATCCAGCAAGAGTAGTTCTACAATTTTTGACAGTCATCTGATACATTATTGTACTCAATGCTAACCTGTGAGACTGCAAAATTAAAAGAAGGCATTTTTTAAGTTTTTTAAGCACTCATTATTAAATTATACAGCAAGTCACTTATGATGAGTTGGTCTAAAAACAGAAAGATAACAATGAAAGAATGCAGGCGCCCTGATTTCTTCACATAACCCCTAACATCCACAAGCTAAGGTTGTTGTGGAAATTAAATGAGATACCACCTGTAAAAAAAACCTAGTTCAGTGCCTGGGATATAATAGGTCCTCACTAAATGTCGATTTTCTTCCTTAATTATTATTATTTTCCCAGCAGCAGAATTACAAGCACCTTAATTTGTTCATTTGTTGATGCATTCCATGATTCTCTCACCCCAAGAGCTCTCAGTCCACTAGGGAAAGAAGCAAGTAAACAGATTAACTCCCACACAGGCAATGATGCTGAGAGAGAGGTAGGCACAAAGGGCCTGGGGCGGTGAATGTTGGGGGGACTGTGCAGAAAAAGCACCTTTACCCCAAGGACAGCAAGACCTGAAGTGAACTGCACAGGAGAGCAGAGATCAGCAATGTAACACTACTGAGACCAAGATAGGCAGATAGAGAGAACAAGCAGACAAAGGCCTGGAGGGCAGGAGAAATACATGATTTGGGGGCAACTGCAGTTAGGACTAGTCCAGGGTAAACAACATGGTATTGAAATGGGCCATGGTCCCCTTTTTTGTGCTAAAGTGGTAAAACACACTGACTCTTCAGCACAACAGGAAATGCTGAGTGTCCCTAGGAACCATCCCGCCTGTTCTAAATTTGTAGTCAAGTGATCTCAAGCCCCAGCCCCTGAGCCTCATGTACTTGGTCTCACAGACAAGAGAGATCTCTCTTGAAAAGAGGACTCGGCGAAATCTAAGCTCCCCAGTGGCAGTGTCTGAATGTGCTGCATCAGCCACGCTTCAGCACCGAGAGCGCCCTTGGAAGACATGGCATATCACTTACACACAGCAAAGCGCTCCTGTCCACCAAGGACAAACTGCGAAACGTTTAACAAGGGCCTTCAATTATTAAAGGAGCTCAAATGAGCTCTGGCAGAAAGACAGATCACACCCACTCACAGAGAGGGCTCTATCAGGGCAGCCTAAATTGTCTTGGGGTTATTCATCAAGCCACCAGCAGACAGCGCAAGGTGGAAGGGTCTTTCAGAGATTGCAAGGTCATAGGGCTATTGCCCAGAACTTGGAGTACCCTAGAAAGAGACCAGTCATGCTCAGAGAAAAAGCCAGGAAGTAGGGGTTTGGGAGGGGGGGAAGCCTTGACTCTTTACAGAAAACACTGGGTTTATTTCTAGGCATAACACATCCCACACTGCCAAAGATCTCATTAACAACTTTTTGTTCCTTGGTTGGCATTTTCACACTGGTCAGTGTTTACTCCTTGTATAGCACTCAGGAACTACACTCTGCCCTGGGCGTTGCAAAGCCCTGGGAAGCAGCAGCTGGCAGAGGTGATGCTCTGGCACCATACCAGACTCTACATCCTGCTCTCTGGTTTTCCAGCTGTACGACTTCCAGCCTCAGTTTCTCCATCTATATATGCAGAAGCATGGGGCTGACGTGAAAGCTAAATAAGATACCATAAACCTAGTACAAAGCATCAGGAGAGGCTCATTACAATTTGCTTCCCACTCCTTTTGTGTCCCTGCAAAATTGTAATGGTTTTACAACTGGACACTGAGTTCACCTGTCTTGACTTCAGATCAAACTGTTATCCTTAAGCGTCTCTGCCTGCTTTGACACTAATTTCCATCTGGGAATTATGCTAATTGGAAGAAACTCAGGGGCTGGCCCTTTCACACTTTTCCTTATTGTCTCATCTGACAGTCCCACCCACCTGGCTATCCCTCCATTTGGTAGGCTTCTCTGTCCATAGATCCAGCCCTGACACAGGGCCAGGAATCATCTTCATGTTTCTGCCCCTCACCTAGTTACAAGGTCCTGAGCCCCTGGGCATCCAGGACTATTCCTCAGTGCTCTCAGCTCTACAAGTAGCATGGGATCTAGCACACAGCAGAGGCTGGCCAGAACTGGTGGGGTGAGAGGGACACGGTGCCAGAGGGCCCAATCCTGGTACATGTTCTTAGAAGTTCTGTCCTGAGGCCAAGAAAAAATTTCCTAGGATGGAAATGCTCCAGGAAGCGTAGGCAATGACAAACGAGCTGAGCACAGGCAATCTCCAGAGACTCCTGGGGCTCCAGAAACCTTCCCATTCTCACACATCTCCCTCACATACCGCAGCAGTTTATGTGGATGGGACTCAACCAGGGTGCTGGCAGTATTGATTCCAGACCTGCTGGAAGGAAGGTGCTGCAGACACACTGAGAATATGAAGAGTGAAACAAAAAAACTGAGATTTTGAGTCCTGGTCACCCACTGTTGAATGTAGAAGACCCAGCAGTTGATGTGTGCCCAGTCCCAGCCCTTCCTCAGGATGTGACGCCCATCCCTCTGCTTCCATAGCTTCCTGAACACCCTCCTCACTGCACTGAGCACCCTGGGACAATCTACCCCAATCTCCTTGTCTCACTTACAAGGACCACAAGCTCCCTGAAGGAAGGAAGTAACAGTGGAGTTGAGCTCTGTAACACCTAGCACAGTACACAGCAAAATTGAACAAATCCTGTGTCTGTCAAGAATTAGCTTTGCCAAGTCACTTAAACTCTTTGCTTCAATTTCCACTGTAAAATGGAGGTAATAGCCCTGCACCCAAGGAAAAGGAAAGAATGAAATGTACATTTAATTAGCCCAATGCTTGATGAAAAGTCAGTCCTTGACAAGGGTACTAATGAATGAATCTAGGGTAATGACTTTGGCACAAGAGAAAGGGATAAACATTCAAACAAAAGATTATAAACCTATGCAATAAACAGCATAGTTGGAATAAATATAAATATTTTAAATGTTGAAAGCAGAAAGTTCCAATTTTTGCCCTGAAAACATTATTTAAAAAATTTTTTTCACACTTGCACTCAAATGTAAAGGACTAAAACCAGGCCAAATGCGGCCATATGCATGCCATATGCGTCAGTATAGAGGCAGTTTAGTGAACCTGGTGTATCCAGGAACTGCATGTTTGTTTTCAATCGGGAGTACACCAAAGCAAGGTGGGGACACACGAAAGTGAAGAACTCAGAGTCAAAAGTTCTCTGCAGCTCTGCCACACTCAGAGAACAGATTCCTCCTGGAAAATGCTGAAGAACCACTGGCAAGGTTGTAAGCAAGGGAATGGATGGCACAGGCACTCAGGCTAGAAATGGTGGCAAGATAGGGGTAAACAAACGACAAGGAGAGGGTTGAAGAGAGGGAAATGCAAAAAAAGGGTGGCGAGAGCAAAACTGAAGCTAACCATTTCGGATGCAGGCAGACACTGAGCCATCAAAAAAACCTGCAATTGGCTTTTGGCTCCTCTTTTGCTCTCACATAAAGTTTGATTCTATGAGTAAAATGAATCACCTTCTTTCAGGTTTGCCGCCTTGCAACTTGTGCAACAACACAGCAGTGGGGAATATGGAAAATTCCAACTACAAGCTTTGAGTAGGCCCAGAGGTCACTATCACTACTGACAATGGAACAAAACCACCTACAACAGGTCTGGGATCTGGGCCAGCACTTTTCCACTCACTGGCAAATAGGGGCCCAAACAACATCTTTCAGGTGTACTTCTTAAAGCCATTTATAGGAATGCAAGGCCCTCCAAGTACTTCAGAGAAACATCTTCTGTTTAACTTGTTAAAGAAGTAACAACAGCAACTTTTCCCTAGATCTGATGCCAAAGGAAAGACACAGTAACTCAACAAGTCTAAGGTCCCAGTGTCTTTCTCTCCTACTTCCACATTCTTCTGGCACAAGAGACAAAGAAACTACATTCCAATGGCTTTCTGAAAAGTAAAGAAAAGGAAGGAAGGGTTCAAGGTCATACATAACTACTTCTGCTAAACATAAAATGGTTGCCTCTGCTGCTTCCTCTCTTAGTTTCCATCTAATCAGAAAGAGCTAATGAGTAGGCAGCAACAGTGCTTGATTCAGCTGTTCCAGACCCTAGTGCTTCTTCCTTATTAAACACAAAGAGACCCAAGGGCTCAATTTGGTAAAATACACACAGAGAGGCACATTTCCTTAAAAAAAAAAAAAAGTTTGGCATTAAAAATAAAATTTGGAGTGGGCATTGTAGCCTAGCATGTTAAAGCCACTGATTAGAATGCCTACATCCCATATCAAAGTGCCTGGGATTAAATCCTGCCTTTGTTTCTGATATAGCTTCCTGTATTGTAAAAAACATCAGATGATAGCTCAGGTGCTTGGGTCCTTTTGACACCCATGTAAGAGACTCAGAATGAGTTTCTGGCTCCTGACCTTGCTCTGGCCTAGCCTTGCCCCTGGGCTTTCAAACAAATAAAAACAAAAATATTTTTTAAATATCTGGTTTAATAAGCACTAAAACTCAAATGTTTACAGCAAGATCCATGATAGTACCTGACTATATCTTCAGAAATGTTTTTAAAGATGGAATGTGAGACTAACATCTAAAAGACCTAAGTTCTAGTGTCAGCTCTACCAATTACTAGGTGTGGTCTCAGACAAAGTATGTAACATCTTAAGCCTCAACTACCTCATTATCAAATGGTATAATACTCTGCCTAACTCAAAGTCTGGAAGGAAGCAACTGATAAACTGTAAGTACTTAGCTAATTCCTACTCAATCTTCAAATATCTACTGAGGGCTACTAGATGAAGGCATTGTTCCCTTCAACTATCAATGTCATTACTGTAAGACCTAGCCGGGATGGGTGAGGTGCGGCCCAGGCCAAGACTGAAAAGGGTTGAGAAGTAACAACAACAACAGGAGAAGGCAGCTTCCCCCTTGGTCAGCAGTGACATATGGATCCACCAAGGTCAAGGGGAGTCTATGACACTCTAAAAGACACATTCCTTTGTCCCCCAAATCCCACCTCTACAGCCCCCTGGGCGCATGTTCCCTGGCCTGCTCTCTGTATCAGACCAGTGAACCTCACCCGGAAATGTTTCCAACAAAGTTTGTTTTAAGCCAAACTCTGTTCTGTGTGGATTTCAGGTTCTGAGCATGACCTCTAACATTACAATTACCAATCTTGTCCCTCTTCCAGCTCAATCATTAGATGTCAATTTCAAATGAATACTAAGCTGCAGTCTCAGGGTAAGCTCCAGTCCACCCAATTTCTTCCCAAGTGGGGCTTCACCAAAAGATACTTAATAATATCTCAACTTTCCAAGATCCTGCAACACGTTAATACAATTTTAATGGGGATAGGCCGCTATGGCCATCTCTGCTGCCTCAGATCATGAGAAGTTTCCAGAATCTCCTTCCCCTTAACAATAGGGACAGCGTGGTTCTAACAAGCAGAACCAAACCAAGGAAGAATAAGACCGTCATCTGCTGACTCAGCCCAAGCCCAGTCCTGTCCTCAGTAAGAAAATTTCAAGTATCTAAGGTTAGCAGGTCAATATACTGCCACTCCTGCTTTATTTTTATTTCTTGATTTTCATCTTTGGGCATCTCACTTATTCTAAAAAACCATGCCCAATTTTGTGCCTGAATTTCCAGCAGCTTTGTTCCTGAATTACAACTTTGATCCTGAATTGTTTCCACTGAATCCTACCTAACCAGCCCTTGCACCAAGAACAAAGTCATGCCTCAATTTACCAAGAGATTGACTTTTTGTATAAGCGTTTTTAAAAATGTTTGTTTATTTTAATTGGAAAGGCAGATTTACAGAGAGAAGGAGAGAGAGAGAAAGATCTTCCATTTGCTGGTTCACATCCCAAGTTCACTCCCCTAACTCGGTCACAATGGCCCGAGCTGAGCTGATCCGAAGCCAGGAGCTTCTTGCAACCATAAGGCTTTGGGCCATCTTCTACTGCTTTGCCAGGCACAAGCAGGGAGCTGGATAGGAAGTGGAGCAGCTGGGACACAAACCGGTGCCCATATGGGATCCTAACGCACATGAAGTGAGAATTTAGCCACTAAGCCATCACACCAGATCCTCCAAAGAGATTGCCTTACTGCAGAGTTCACCTGGGAGCCTCTAAAACCAAAGCTCTGAGAGTGCATCTCCACATTCCCCAGTACACAGATCAGCATCTGGCATGTAATACTCACATAACAAATACTTGCAGAATAAAAATTCTGCCCAGTTATTTCAATCCCTGCAAACTCTGCCTCTCCCCAACTGATAGAACTTCCTTGATGGCTAAATAATTGCCATGTGTTCTGGGCTGTCTTGCTATTCCCACAGCTCTTGCATCTGACTAGGTCTCTGGATCAACAGTATGCCCTCTTTGCCACTAAGTGTATTCTAAAAGTTAAAATGTGAAGCAAGTTCTGAAGTCCTAAGGCTCGTTCAGGATCCCAGACCTACCTTTCATTCCTGGAATCTGGGTTAATCCAATCCAAAGATGCAGTCTGGTCATCTGACACATTATAGCCCCATCTACTTCCCCTTGTCCAGTATGGAAGGAACTCAAAGTCTGTTAAACAAGCATTATGTAACACCAAACCTGGTATCAGTAAAGCTCAAGATCTCAAAGTTAACACAAGGCAAGAAAGGCTCCAGATAAGTCTTGACTATAACATACCTGACTGAGATTCTGTATGGCTGCTCAGAACCTGATAATACAAGTAGGAAACAAGATCTGTTGAGGACAAATATACATAATAACACAAAAGGAAAGTGATGACTTTAGATTTAGTTCTGGTGCTTTCCAATAATTTGTGATATGACCTCAGGCAAGTTACACTTCCCTGGATCCTCCTTTGTAATGTCATGGGCTTAGATTTGGTGAACCATGTCTAAGTCCCTTTCAATGCCCCATAGTTAGCAATTTTTTCACTACTGGGAGGGTTAGGTTCAGACCACAACATTGGGTCCCTGGGGAGCTGGTGAGAAATGCAGTGTAGACCTACTGACTCAGTTGTATAAAATCACAGTGCTTTATTTCAACAAGATGCAATGTTACCGCAAGGGGAAGTCTGCGAAACTCTTCCATGGCTTCTCAGAAAAATCCAGGCTGACCTGGAGCAAAACATTTTCTGCAAGAAGCTGGAAGATTGAGTCTGTCATGGGACGCCACTGAATGTGATTAGACACAGCTGGTCGGTAGTAAGGGTTGGGAGAAACATGGCAAGATCCTTCTAAACTCAGCTGTGATCCATAAACTGACTCTCAAGGACTTAAGAGCCTCTAAATTTGAAGTCTTTAGATAAAACAACTTAAAAATACTAATTATACGCGGAAGTCTAACCATGAACCAAGCATTAGTGAATCCAGAACTTCTGTATTGGCATGCTGCCAGCAGGCACTGAACAGAGCTCTAAAATCAGCAAAGAGGTCACCTCTGAAACCACAGCGTTCCTCCACACTCATTTGATTCATTCTTGCCTACCAAATCTTCAGTCTTAGCTGCAATTCCATAAATAAACCCACACGCAAAGGAAGACTGTCTGGATCCAGACAGGGTAAGGTTGGGAGAGGGCTACAACCTCAGAGTTGCAAACCCACACAGTTTTCTGGAGCAGGAAGCGAAGAAGGGGAGAAGGGGCAAAGCAGAGTGAAAGCAGCACAGACCAAGAAAGCTAGTAGTGGAGACCTCTGCTTCCAACCCTAACGAGATCAGTTTCTAACTGGCTGGCCACCCTACTGAGAAAGTGTCAGCAGGCCAATGAGGCTATGAGAAAAGCTGAGAAAATATCCTAAGCCCCAGGCTCTAGCCCTGGTTCTACACTAACATGCTATGTGACCCCAGAAGGCAGTGTTCGTGAACTTCCTACCCTTTCACTGGCTCCTAGTTACTATGACTCCTAACAGATTTCTTTTATTACAGATTTTTTTTTTTTTAAGTTGGAAAGGCAGACTTAGAGAGACAGAGAGAAAGATCTTTCGTCTGATGGTTCACTCCTCAAGTTGCTGCAATGGCCAGAGCTGAGCTCTCCGATCCGAAGCCAGGAACTAGGAACTTCTTCCAAGTCTCCCACATGGGTCCAAGGTCCCAAAGCTTTGGGCTATTCTTGACTGCTTTCGCAGGCCACAACCAGGGAGCTGGACAGGAAGTGGAGCAGCCAGCACACAAATCGGTGCTCATGTGGGATCCACCAGGTTGCAAGGCAAAGATTTAACCACTAGGCTACCACACTTGGGTCCCTAACAGGAAATTCTATGCATATTGTAGAATTACTTTGGCAAACATAGTAACATCACCCTCTATACAAGAGGTTTATCTCAACTGTTTTCCTTGCACTAGAGGTGACAGGAAGAGCGAAAGAGGGAGGGATTAGGAGGAACTTGAACTTGATGACTGTGCAGTTCATTGGCAAGTTGGAAAAGCACCCCCTTCTTGAGGAGTTCTCAATGTCACAGTGCCCATTTTTCACTATCAAAGCACTGTAACAAAGTTCAGCTCCAAAACTCCTTATTGAATTAACAGCAATTCTTCCATCATGCTTTCAAGACCACACAACAGCCAAATACAACATCAGGAAGTATTTCTGAACACCTGATTTCCCCCAACCAACTCTGAAAGAAACCTCAAGTGAAGGAATGACTGCTTTGTCCCACACCCAAGGATCTAGATTTCATTCCCAGCTTCAGCTACTGATTCCAGTTTGCTATTGATGTAGATCCTGGGAAGCAATGGTAACTAAGCTCAAACAATTGGGCTCCTACCATTTACATGGGAGACCTGGATTGCATTCCTGGCTCACAGTCCCAGCTCTAGTTCAATCCCAGCTGTTGCAACATTTGGGGAAACAAACTAGGCAATGGGGGCTCATGTTCTTTCACTCTCTCCCCCTGTGTCTCTGCCTCAAAAATAAATAATTTTCCTAACAAAACAAAGCCTCAAGTGGAGATTTAATTATATAATTCTCAACACACTTCAAATGGCTATGCACTGAAAACCCCTAAGCTATTGGCTACAGCTATACTGAGCCTCCAAAAATCAATCTTCATAATCCCAAAACTCTACAGAGAACCAGAAGAACTTAGGGCTAATTTTCCCAACCTTCTTAATAAGCCTACTCTTACTGCGGCTGAAGATGTGGGCAAGATTACTCTGCGTGTTTACAGAATGAGCTGCAGCAAGACCCCTTCCTCACTGAGGGAGGCATGAGGGCTGGCCTTTGGAGTCATGACTCACAACCAACTCCTGGTGGACTTAGAGGATTCATTTTCACTAGAACGCCTTCCTGATCTCCAGAGTTGCATTATAGGCCCACACCAGTGTACACACATGCACTACCACGGATCACACACTCTAAAAATTTATTATATTTAGTTGAAAGACAGAATTGCAGGGGGAGAGAGATATCTTCCACCCACCAATTCAGTCCACAAATAGCTGGTTCAATCCCCAAATCCTGCAACAGTTGAGGTTGTGCCAGGCTGAAGCCGAGAGTCAGAAGCTTCATCTGGGTCTCCCACAGTCATCTCCTGCTTTCTTAGGCACATCAGCAGGGAGCTGGCTCAAAAGTGGATCAGCTGGAAATGGGCCCATATAGACAACAGCATTGCAGAAGGTTGCTTAATCCATAACACAGTGCCAGTTTGAATCATGTACTTTCAGCTGTCTCATCCACTGACTATAAGCTTTGTGAGATTAGACATGCAAAAACCTATCTCTTTATCTGTGGAGGACTACATACAGCAGTCATTCAATGAACACTTCTTGGGGGAATGAGTGAACACATTATCAAACATCACGTGCTCAGTTTTATCAGAATCAGTCAAGACTTCCCTTCCATGTGAGGTAGGCCTACTCCTAAATTCAGGAGCTAAATCAGAAAAAGAAGACTTCCATAGATCTAGGAGTTATAAATCTGGAAAAAAAAAAAAAAAAAAAGGAACTCAAATTGGCTTAGAATTTTTCTGGACCAATGTACATCATAATAACAAGTAAGCTATTTCCCTATTTCAGGTTCCACAACATTTTCTGCTATTCTTATCAGTACAGGAATGTGTTCTTTAGAAACTGGGTGCTGGATTTATTTTTGCTATTAAATGCAATATGAAAGTACCCAGCATGTTGTCATTGTTTAAATAATATTTATTGAACCTCAAACAATAGAATTTAACTTCTGTATGTTATGGACTGGGAATTTCGCAAAGAATGGAGTTATAGAGCCACTCTGGGCCACTTGCTTTGGGGAATATAAAATCACTTAAGTAAGGCAAGTTGCTGCAATGGCGGAATAGCCTCTATTTTTCATTCACTTACATAACTCTGCATTGTCAAAGTGCACCAATAACTAGTGCTGTCATCTCTCATGCCCCCAAGAAAAAACTCCTTTGGGGCTTTTTCTACATTTATTTTCAATTGTCAGATCCCTAGAGAAAAAAATCAAATCACTGACGCTATTTCAAACTTCACGCTCAAGGCAAACACTAAGAGGATAATAGGGCAGCTCAGCTTTTGCTCTCTTTGAGGCAGGAAGACACCCCATGGCTATGAAGGAAAGGCAGGACACGTATGTGGACATTCAAAATATAGAAAAAGGAAACCCAAAACAACAGAAAGACAAGAAGAGCTAAAGGAAAAAGCGCTGCTTGGAATCATGAATCGTTCCAAGGTAACTTGTTATGTATTATATAAGAAGTAAAATGAGCTTTAAGCATTGACTTTCATTCATTGTTTCAACCATTCATGCACTCATTCAGCAAACATTCACTGGATGCCCATTATATTCCAGGCACTGTGCTAGGTAGGCAGGCAGCATAAGAAGGATTTCAAGAAGCAGAATAGCAGCCCACTATTGCTCTCTATGTTCCTGTCATAACAGTTTTTCTTCAGGCCTCTGTGTAAAATTCTAACAGGATCCAACACAAGTCTCAGCTTAAATGTTTCTTCCTATGGGAACTCTCGCACTAACTTGCACTTGCTACCCACCCTGGATTAGATTAGGCCTGCCTATCATATATTTCTATACTATCTCCTTTTAAACACTACACAGATCATTACTTGGTCTTCTCCAATAGATGGTAAGCTTTAAGTGACAGGGACTGCTTCTCCGGGGACCAGCAAAGTGGCTAGAATTCAGTAGGCTTCAACAAGTATTTACAGGAAAATTAGTAACCTGGGGCTATGGATAAACCACAAACCCTGGGAGACATAGTGAAATAACTGTGGGGTTTGGAGCTCCAGAGATTTAAATCTGAACCCTAGCTCCATCGTTCATTACCCTTCCATCTAAGGCAAGCCCCAGTTTCCCTGTTACTTTGCTCATCTGTAAAACAAAGATAATAAGGCATAAAGATGTGGTGAACATTGACTAATATGATATTTGTATCATATTATTTGTACAACTGGCACAAAACAGATTTTTCTATCACCCTCTATTTTCCTCCCAGTTCTCTTACAGTTAAGAAAAAGTTTTTGGGGCCCAGCATGATGGCGTAGTGGTTAAGGTCCTCGCCTTGCACGCCCAGGATCCCATATGGGCGCCGGTTCTAATCCCAGCAGCCCTGCTTCCTCCCATCCAGCTCCCTGCCTGTGGCCCAGGAAAGCAGTCGAGGACCGCCCAAAGCTTGGGACCCTGCAGCCGCGTGGGAGGCCCGGAAGAGCTCCTGGCTTCAGATTGGCTCAGCTCCAGCCGTTGCGGCCGCCTGGGGAGTGAATCATCGGACAGAAGATCTTCCTCTGTCTCTCCTCTCTGTATATCCACCTTTCCAATAAAAATAAAATAAATCTTAAAAAAAAAAAAAAAGAAAAAGTTTTTGACACTAAGCCAGTCCCAAACCTACGGAAAGTTATCAAGGCAAGATTCAGACATGGGTAATAAGATAGGAACCAGGACAGGGCAGGACAGTGACCCAAATGACATCCCAGTGACCCCCCCTCCCCCAATGCTGTGAACTTGAGCTCCTTCCATCTGCCTGACCAGATCCATGACTAAGCCTACAGACTGATATCGAATGGCTACAGCCATGGAAATAGACACCAGAGACTGAGTCTATTCCCTATGCCAGAGAATGGAACTTCAGACAGCAAAAAGCATACAAAACTCCCATCCCCAGATCTCCGTGGGGAATTAAGGGAATCTACAGGTCTTTCTGAGCTAAGTAAGACCAGGAAGGGGTAAGGCAGCAAAGTGCAAGGGGAAGGCCAAGAGGACAGGGCTCCAGTCCAAACCCTTCCATGTACTAGGACATGTGATGCAGGACATGTCTTTCCCTTACCTAGGTCTCATTTCACCATCTATAAATTAAAGGAATTGGGCTAGGGTGCTGGCTAGGGGCTTTTAAATTGCTAAAGATCTGAGAGTCTAGATGTATGTCAATAAGCTGTAATCAGCGGGCAAAAGGAGAATTCTTCAGTCACTCACATCACTGAATCAACATTCTGCTGCATTGCTCTCAATTACACAGAGGATAAAATGATCATAAGGAAGAGCTAATACAGTATTTCCTGAGCCTATTTAGTCTCCCATTCAGTACTGCACCTGTTCCTTCTACATTAGCAATTTACAAGATAATATTATCACAGGCACTCCCTGAAACAGCTACTGTTTGTCATTAGCTTAGGTTTGTCATGTATTCTTTATTTTAAGTTAGCTAGAGTACTATAAAGATTAAGCAGCAAAACTGCCACATAAAATTTCCACAGAAAACAACTGCCTCTTTTTCCACTGTAATAATAGCAATACTTTTAATGAATTACTGACTTGCACTGAAAACCAGACAACTACTAGATGGAACACAGGAGCAAAACATGATGCCTACTTCGCAAACAATACCACACAGAATAATGCAAATAGCTCACAACCTGGAGCCTTTTCAGACAGAAACAATACAAATGATCCTCTTCAATCCAGGCCTGCTGTCTGGCTACTCACCCCAAGCCAACTACACACCCAGCATTCACTAAGCATCATTTCACCTGTCCTAGCCCATTCTTCTTAGGGCTAGAAGAACAGAATAAAACATGTTTACTGTCACTAACAAAATCTGAACCTAAACTGGGTCCTTTTGTGAAAGGAAAAGTAACAAACTGGAATTCAACCCACATGCCAGAAAATGGCTTCCATGAGCAACTAGGTCAAAGAACGCACTGCAATACACTGCGCAACACCTGTACTATGAGAAGGCCTCCCAAAGCTGGGGTTGTGAGTCTCAAAGTCTGGTCCTAAACCACAATTAGTTAGGAACTTCTGAGAAATCAAATTATCAGGCTCACTTCTGAACGTTAGACCTGCTGAACCACAAACTCTAGGAGTGGGACCCAAAAATCTGTTTTAGCAAGCCCCGCCCCCCCAAGAGAAAGTTGAGAACCTATGTCCTCACAGCATCCAAACCTCTGCTGGAAAAAAATTTAAAAAATGGAAACCAGAGAGAAAAACAAAAACCAAAAGCGTCAAGATCAGCTTTTCAATGTATTTTAATGATGATTTTGTCAACAACAGGGTCACTGGAGGCAGAAAGGCTGGTGCTGATGCATCAGGGAATGTCAATGCTCATTTAGGAGCTGCTGAGCCTCAGGGCCCCAGGCCCCTTCCTGGGTGATGTTTGGTTTCCAAATATAGGCCTTCTCTTTTCCTGTAGCTGAGAGCCAGCACTCCAGAGGGTGTTCCCACACTTTAACAAGGCCCTCAGACTTCACAACCCCAATTAAGGTCACCAGTAATTTTTTTTTTTATTCAAATGTAAGGAAGGCTGAAAATACAAGTCAAAAAAGCAAAAAAAAAAAAAAAAAAAAAAAAAAAGTTTCAGAGCTTACTGATTTTAACGATAAACACAAAACTAAAGTGAAGATGCATAAATGTATAGTCACACATGAAAAAACAGATTCTTTCAGAGTAGGATTCACTCAGTTCTATAATGAGGGTGATGAAGAGGGAAGGAATCAATGCTGGAAGAAGAGTGATGAAGAAATCCTGAGTCATTTCTTGGCCTCTGCCAACGGGTGGCAAAAGCCATCCAGTACAGCTTGGTTTCTGTCCAGAGCTACTCCTTTGTCATTGTTTTGTTGTCTTGGGGTAGTAATATAGGTATAGGGCAACTTCAAGTTGGGTGGCTAGAGACAAGGACAGCATAATGAGCAATGCATTGCTTTTATGCACATTAATTCAGCCAGAGGCCATAATTTAAAAGTATCACTATATTTTAGAATACATAAGCAAATCTGTAAAACAAAAAAAAAAGAGGGGGTGCTCAGGAGGACAAAGGCTATTTATACATTAATATTCTATTGCAAACAAGTTTTAAAATAATATAGTATATTCTAAAATACATATTTTCCTGTTCATTGTCAAGTTAGGACTTATTTGAAGGCCTAAATGAAATTTTCCTTCAGCACACTACAAAATGTTAAATATTGAGGAAGACCATAATAATGGAAAGTCAGCTGTACTGTAACAGCAAATTTCCTGTAGAGATGACCTTGGGTTCTGTAGGTCATGAAGGAAAAGACACCCATGAGTAATCATAAATCTATCTAAAGATAGTTCATTCCTATCATCCTTCATTTTAAATAGAGATTTAAACAACTCACTGGACTTCAAAGGTTGCAAATTTAATAATGCTGTTCCAATTCACTACTAGTTCCATTGATTTTCTCTCATTTCAATCTGTATTGACTGATTAATGTCATCTTGTAACAACCAAATGTCAAATTGAGTGGAAAAAATGATATACATGGAGCTGAGCCACTGCTGAAAATACCATGCATCTGAGAATCCAGAAACCTAGGTTCTGGCACTTGCTCAGTCACAACTCCTACCGCCGCTAGGAGAGCCACTCCATCTCTGCGGGCTTCATCCACATAAACACACACACACACACACACACACACACACACACACACAGGTATATACACGTATATTATATTATATTATACACACATATATACATGTATGCTATAATATATTATAATACATACACACACACAAATGTTTGCCAAATTGCTGTGATGAACAGATGAGAACACAAGGCATACTGGGAGACATTATCTAAATTCTCCTACGTTCAAAATAAACAAACTTTACACCAAAAATAAGCTACACTTGGCTCTCCATACTTACCTTTCCCACATCCACAAATTAAACCAACTACATATCCAAAAAAGCTGTTTTAACAGTATCTGTACTAATCATGAGTACACTGTTTTTCTTGTTGTCATTCCCTAAATCATATAGCAAGAAAATCATCTACATTATTTTTACATTGTATTAAGCACTGTAAGTAAACCAGAGATATTTAAAATATCTCTGGGTTAAAAGCAAATACCATACCATCTAACATAAGGAACTTGGAGGCTGCTGCTCATTGAGGGTCCTAGAACAAGCTGATTCCAGGTCACTTCTCAAATGTTCACAATGAAGTTAGGAGCTGGGAACTTAAGCCAGGGCTCCCACACAGTATCAGGAGCTGAATTATTTGTTAATGTGGTCTCTGAGAGTCTATATTAGCAAAAAGCTGGAGTCAGGAGCAGGAGTCAGGTTTTGAACCTAAATTCTCCATTAAGGAACATGGTGTCTTACTCTTCTAGGCCAAATGCCTACCCATTCCTTTAATTTGTATCAAAGAAACTGTCTTTGGAAAAACTAAGTTTGAATAACTCCAGATATTGCTACAGTTACCATAGTACAAGACAACAAGTCAGTTGAGGCAGCATATAAAAACCATCCACAAGTGGTCATACTTTTCCTATGGTGACAGCTCTAAAAAAGTTTCTACTAATGAGGATATTTCAGCAAGTACAGGGAAAGTAGAATTAAACAATAAGTCTGGGCACCACATGGGCACCAGTTTGTGATTTTGTCACTCCACATCCATTCTGCCTCCCTGTTAATGTGCCTGGGAAAGCAGTGGAAGAAAGTTCAAGTGCTTAGGCACCTGTACTCACATTGTAGGTCCAGAGGAAGCTCCTGACTCCTGGCTTCGTCCCGGCCCGGCACCAGCCGTTGTGGCCATTGGAGGGGGAACCAGTAAACAGAAGATGTCTCGGTCTCTTTCTCTCTGTGTATAACTCTGATTTTCACGTGTGTGTGTGTGTGTGTGTGTGTGTGTGTGTGTGTGTGTATAAAATAGACATTTTCCATGAACTTTTTGAAGATTCTTTGCATGAATGATTTTCAAAAATATCGCACCAAAATAAACTTACCTTTTAATTATATTTTCCACATACTTTTTGAAGTGCCGTCACACTCCTATGAACTGTGTTATCAAGACTCTGGTGATTTTCAGAATAAACTGAATAATAAAAAACTCTAGTATTTTTCCTTTTTAAAATCAATGAAAGATATTGTCTAGGTACCTACATCACTGCTATTCTCCAGGAAGGAACACCAATCTATGGACAATTTAATATGGATGTTTCTTTAGCTGCAATATTAATAAAGGTAATATAAGACATGATAAATATGTATTCAGTAAAACAAAAGCTTTCAGTCTCTTGATTATTAGTGAATGCTCAAATTCAAACAATCTAAACCACTCCTTAAACAATTCATATCACAAAGCTAAGCAAATATTAGCTTAGCTTGCTTCCTAGCTGGTAACCCAGGCACAGTTAATTCAGTTATACGTATAGGAGAAAAGAAGCTGCCTGTGTCATTTATCTGTAATCCACTGTCCTATTGAACCTATCTTTCTGACAATTCTGCTCCAGGTCTGACCCTCTGCTTAGACGCTAGTTACACTATTAACGTCAACATTGGTCCTTTTATAAATGAAACTATGACTTTATTGTAAAAACCTCATAAAGAGCCCACACTGCCTGGCAACTCCAAAGCAGAGGTCTATAGGCTTCATGTTAGATAACAGGTGAGTCAAGGAAAAGAAAGTACCTGGGACCAAAATGTATTGAGTAGCTCAATCAACTGATTTTCTTATAAAATTATAAAATCAAAAATATACATTCTGATTTTATTTTTACATAACAAAGAAATTATTTGAAGAAAATTCCATCTATCATTCTACCACCTGAACATCATCCTACATTTTTCATTACTCAACATACTTTTCCAATCCATATATGAGCATAAAGAGATTTTTACTCAGAGGCATGATCCAGATAACATTTTCTCACCTAATTTGGAGAAAGAATTTTCAAACTAACTCCTATAGGGTCCTTGTGTTCTCAGGATATGCCCCAAGATATCCAAAAGTTCCAAAGAAGGAACCTGCCAGCAGGCAGCCATTGCTATTCCCAATTCAATCACTATACTTATATTTGCATATTTTAGATTTTGAGGTTCTGTATAAAACTATTTGAAGACAAAACTAAAAAAATTGTTCTACCATGATTAAGCACTAAAAAAAAAAAAGAAAGAAAAAACTAAGAACATACAGAATCATGAAATTTTAGAGCTAGACAGAACAGTGTTATTTTATAGATGCTAAAAGGAAACCCTCAGAGAAGACTTGCCCAGAATTAGATCTTGGGTCTTCATCTCTGATACAAAGGTCCCATTTTTTCCTTTCCTCTCTTCCTCCCTTCTTTCTTCCTTTTCTTTCATTCTTTCTAAGGTTTATTTATTTTTATTGGAAAGGCAGTTTTACACAGATTGTGAGACAGAGAGAAGATCCTCCATCTGCTGGTTCACCCCCCAGATGTCCACAACAGCCAGAGCTGAGCCTATCAGAAGCCAGGAACCAGGAGCTTCTTCTGGGTTCCCTGATGGATGCAGGATCCCAAAGCCTTGGGTCATCCTCCACTGCTTTCCCAGACCAAAAGCAGGAATCTGGGTGGGAAATGGAGCAGCTGGGACATGAACTGGTGCCTACATGGGATGTTAGTGCTTGAAGGTGGAGGATCAACCAGTAGAGCCATTGTGTTAGCTCCTAAAGGAAATACTCAGTCATATTCAGTAAATATTTTTCAAATGCTACTGTTTCTGGCAGCAATTTAATAACGGATAAGTCAAAAAGAGCACAGAAAAAAAAAATCCTGCCCTCACAATGCTTAGAGTTTAATACAAGAAGAAACATAGTAACTGTAATGAATGAATAAAGTTCATATTCTATTAGAAAGTAATAAGACAAAGAAAGGAGATGAAGGTACCACAGTTGAGAATATTAGAGGTTGTCCTTGGCAAATTTCCTCAAAAACCACTTTCATTATGTCTTTATAGATCCAATCAGAGTATTTGGTATATATGTGTTATAACTCTCATTAATTCACACTCAATAATTCAGAAGAGAAAATAATCTACTAACAAGTTGTCTCAAATTTCTCAGGATTCCTTTTTTTAATAACATGTAAAGCAAATCGATATAATAACTCAGTTAAAAGTGTGACAGTGCCTTAAAAGCACACAAAAGCATGATACTAACTGTTGCACTTGTCCCTAGGAGAAGGCAAGAATATGACTTAAAAAAAAAGAGTGAGGGGACCAGTTTATTCTCCTGGGTAATATAAAATGCTCAGATTCTCTGAGGCTCAGTTTCCATATCTGTAAACTAGAAATGGCCAGAGCAGATTGTTTCTAAGCTATAATTCAATTATCAAAAGCCTCTGGTGTGCCAGAGCATTCTGTAATACTTAAGCAGTCATATCAGCGTTATTACTTAAATACAAAGCAACCCTAATAATAACACATTACATTTACAGAGTTCTTCACAGCTTTCAATGGATTTTTGTATGCATTATTCTCATATGATGAGTATCAGAAAAACTTTTTTTTTTTTTTTTAATAAGGAAGGCTGGCCTCTTACTCATTCCAAAGTATTATGCAGCTTTCTGGAAGCTTTGCAGGCCTCACCAGTGAATCTGTGGCCAATGAAATCAGTAAATATCTCTCAGAGAGAGAAGCAGAGACAGGAGTGCTAATCAATAGGACCAAAATGGCAAGGTCATGTGGAGTTCCTTACACCTAATTCCCCAAGTGCTAGTGCGATGGCTCAACAGACTAATCCTCTGCCCTATAGTGCCAGCATTCCTTATTGGCGCTGGTCTGTGTCCCAGCTGCTCTACTTTCCATCTAGCTCCCTGCTTGTGGCTTGGGAAAGTAGTTGAGGATGGCCCAAAGCCTTGGGACCCTGCACCCATGAGGAAGACCCAGAAGCAGCTCCAGGTTCCTGGCTTTGGTTCGGCTCAGCTCTGGCCACTGTGGTCATTTAGGGCGTGAACCAGCAGATGGAGGATCTTTATCTCCTTCTCTTTGTAAATCTGCCTTTCAAATAAAAATAAAATAAACCTTTAAGAAGTATATTTGATAAAATTTACAAGTGAAACTAAGTTTAGAATTTTTTATTAATTTATGTGAAAGGATTACAGAGAGAAAGGGACAGACAAGGGGAGAGATAAGAGGGAAAAGAGGAAAAAGGAGATAAGGAGAGAGAGAGGGATCCTCCATCCACTTGTGGAGCAGCAGGTTCAAACTGGCACCCAAATGGATGCCAGTGTCCCGGGTGGCACCAATACTTGTTATGCCACAACGCTGGCCCCCTCCTAGAGTTCTTTATGGAAGAGTTTTTAATGACGAGTTGATTTCTCTACTAGATTACAAAGATACTTGGACTTTCCATTTCTTCTTGTATCAGTTGAGCATATATATTTTTTCAAGTAATGAATCAATTTTATCTACACTGCCAAATTTATTGGCATAAAACTGTCCACATTGCTTTCTTAGTATCCTTTAAGGTCTGTAGAATCTTAGTAACATATTTATGTTCAGTCTTAATAATGGTATTTTGTCAACTCTTTTTTCTTCTTGATCAGTTAAGCTGAATCTTAACCAATTTTGTAGAGGTTTTTGAAGAAATGCTTTTAGTTTTTCTGTTTTCTATTTTATTAATTTCTGCTCTTTATCACTTCTTTTTTATTTACTTTGGGATTATTTTTATCATCTTTTCCCATTTTAAAGGTAGAATCTTAAGTGGCTAAATTAGTTTTTCCCTCTTCTAATATAAACATTTCCCTTTTAGCACAGCTTCAGCTACCACACACATATTAATGTGTTCTATTTTCATTATTGTTCAGTCTGGTGTTTCTAAATATCTTTTTAAAATAAGTGTAAAATTAGAGAAAGGTTGCAAAAAGCATATAAAGATCTCCTACTTACCATTCACTCTCATTTGCTATCTTTGTTGTAAGCCTCCTCTTAGTTTTTTCTGAACTATCCCTAAGTTTAAAAAAAAAATGATGTCCCATTACTTCAAAAAAATAATCAGCATGTTCATCGCTAAAATCAGCAACACCCTTAACAATTCAAATCTAAAAAATTTCAGAACTGGAGCTTAACAGGTGAAGCTGTTGCCTGTAATGCCAACATCCAATCTGGGTACCAGTTCCTGTCCTGGCTGCTCCACTTCCTATCTCTAGCTCCCTGCTAACAACCTGGGAAAGCAACAGAAGATAGTCCAAGTGTTCAGGGCCCTTCACCCACAGCAGGTAATCATATGAAGCTCCTGCATCTTGACTTCAGCCTGTCTCAGCCCTGACCATTGCGATCAGCAGATGAAAGAGCTCTTTCTGCCTCTCCCTTTCTCTGTAGCACTTTCAAATAAATAACAAATCTTAAAACAAAAATCTAGGATTCTGTCCTCTTCTGACCACAGATCCTACCTAGAAAAGTTGCCTCTCTCTGTTAGCATGATAGTTCTACATGTGCAAAACAGGATAGAGTTCAGTCAAGCTCCCTTACAACATTTCCTAAGTTTTTCAAAACATATATTTATTCAGTTAAAAGATCAATAGTAAGAAAGTTACAAAATAAATAGGAAAAGTTCCCCGCATAATGTTCAGGAATTATCTAACTAGCAGAATCTCTCTGATCTATGCTTGGCACACCAGTGATAGGAAAATTAAAGGAAACTTTGGCTGAGAATCATAAGATGTAAGTTTCCAATTCTGGTCCTACTGCTCCAAAAATGGCTTTAGAGAACTCATTTCATTCACGCAGTAAATGTATTACTAGGAGCCTAGTGAATACTTAAGTTCTTTGTACCTCAGTTATCTGAGAAATACACATAGTACTACCCAACTTTTCCATATGCCTCAAAAGCATTTTTTTTAAAAAGGATGCAATTGTGTGAGTGTAAGTGTGCTAAAAGCCGAAAGTCCATACAAGTGGAATAATATAGCAGACCATATCAACATGAGATTCAAAAGCCTTTCTTGGAATGTAGTAAACAAAGAAAAAAATTGGAATGGAAAAATCTGTACTTTATACTGCCATTGTCTGATACAGTAGCTCCTAACCACATATGGCTATTGAAATCTGAACTAATTAAAGTTAAATAAAATTGAAAATGCCACCCTCAGTCACACTAGCTGGATTTCAAGTACTCATCAGCCACATGTGGGGATCAGCTGCTGCAGAGGACTGATAGATCATTTCCATCATCACAGAAAGTTCTACTAAACAGCATTTATTTCTAGTGTTTTATACTGTGTGTTCTTTTAACTGCCTGAGATTAACAATATTGATGTAGAATTAATACGCAAAAGCTAGGCTGCCACTGTAAAACAAAACAAAATGAAATT
Organism: Ochotona curzoniae; assembly: GCF_017591425.1. Taxonomy (NCBI): domain Eukaryota; kingdom Metazoa; phylum Chordata; class Mammalia; order Lagomorpha; family Ochotonidae; genus Ochotona; species Ochotona curzoniae. The sequence continues at coordinate 541,506 of NW_024466409.1, forward strand.
TCAAACCTGCAAGGAAACAGTCTCCAGGTGGCTAACTAAGCTAGCATGGTTTTAAAGTTTTGACACGGTCTCTCAGCAAACAGCTAAGGCAAACTGAGGCCCAAGGAAAGAGTCTCTAGTCCCATGTTCCATTGAGGTAGCTCACCACAGAATTCAAAATGAAATCTATGTAACAGCATAGGCTTAAACAGTAGGAGATGCATTTTATAGTAACTCACTTATTGGCCTTGTGACCCTGCACAAGTGACCACCCGCAAGTCTCACTCCTCTCATCTGCAAACCACAGATGGGCTACAGTTTTGCTGTCATGAGGATGAAGAAGATGGTGCTGAGAAAACGCTTAGCAGAGAGCCTGGCAACCACCCCCCGCCCCGACTTGGCGAATGCTACCTGCTGTCATTAGCTAGCACATTGTTTTTTCCACTGCACCACAAATCCTGATCAGGGAGTCTGCAGCCACCAGATGTATCATCATCATAGAGCTGGTGAGTGTAGGAAGAAACAGGGAAATTATGCAGCTTGGCAAAATGTGCCAGGGGAACAAAATGATAAATGCATTGTACAGCAGTAACTACGGAACTGCTCCCTCAAGTCCCCATGCAGCAGTACAAATTTCACCTTGAGGGGTGCAAAGGGAAATGCACCACTCGTGTGCCTCTGTGCTCTTGCCCTTAAATAGGTGTCTGAGGAATGCAGCAGTGCGACTAAAAAAGACACTTAGACTTCTATGACCCTCATGCTGAGACTATTGGAGGAGTCAGCATTCTGTTATTGCTCCTCTCCACTGAAAACTAATATATCAACAACTCTGTTAGCAACCAACACAGCTATCCCACGAAAGATTTCTGCAACCTGCATCCACATGGGTGGAGTTGAAGCCCCCAGGGCTTCCCCCAGGGCCCAGTGAAGGACCCAGTCTCTCACCTCCTGTCCAACATAGAGTATGACATTCACAAAGTCAGAAAATGCAATGCACATTTTTTAGCACCACATACTCGGCTTTGAGAGAACACCACACACACATAGATGATTAGACATTACAAAACAATTAAATACTAAAAGGTGGGTCCAACTCTGAGGAAATATTTTCATTCAATTCAATATCAGATCTCAACCACTTGCGTTTTGATCATCTCTTTGCTGTATATTGATACACAGCAACCATTAAGATGTGGCACCTTTCCTTAAGTAGCCCTTATTTGAAATTATCCAGGAATCAAGTGAACACACTCTAAGCCTGTTGAAGTGGCATGATTTGGACTGGCAGGTAAAGGGGCTGGGACTTGGATCCTCCAAAACTCATTCTTGATGCCATTGTGAACGGAAACAGAAGCCCAAGAAAGAACTTGGGGAATTAAAATATCTTGTCTCAAATCTTCAAAGGTACTCTTTACCATCCTAGCTCTGAGATGGCAGTTTCTGCAGAACGCAGGCCTCTTGGGTGGCTCTATCTCCCTAGTCCATGCCAGACATTATGGCAGGAAGAATAAGCTGGCAGAGGCTCTTCCTCTTTTGGCACCATCCTGTTTCCTAGGCATTAGTGATCAGATGAGAACAATTTGCACATCACCTTTCTGCCCTCCCACCTGGAAAACGACCATCAAGTCACCTGTATGACCTCTACTACTCCACTACACTGTCACTGTGCTAGTTGTTGTTTCTTAATTTTGTCCTTAGACAAATTACTTCCCAAGTCTGGGTTCTCTCTCTGCAAAGTAAGAATAAGAGTATCCTGCTCCATAGGAATATGTTCCAAATTAAAAGCAGTATTAAAGCAGTTAGCACAATATATAGTACATAGCAATGTTGAACAAATTGGAAGTATAATCATTATTACTTAAAAAAAAAAAATTTCTATGGCACCCAACTCCAACCTCACCACTTAACTCGATGCCTGTCAACAACAATCCCAGGCTTCCTGCCTCAGAAGGAACCAGCCCATTCCCTTAGAACCTTTTGAGCTGAAGGCATTACCTTCTCAGCTACAAAAGTCCCCCATCCTTCATTCCTCTCCCCTAAAAAAGTCTCCCAAAGACAGAAGCTACCTAGCCAACACTTCTTTTGCCTGACACTGCCTCTACATCTTTCTGCTCACAAGTTCTCAGCTCCTACCTGTAGGAGATTTAAATTACCAATAACACTCATTTAAAAAGCTTATAGAACTATGTGTCCCCCTGTTGCCATATCCAAGTCCAAGTTCCTTATGTAATGAATGCATCTTGGGTATTCAATAAGCACCAGGAGGTAAAGCAGAACACAACAATCACAGAAATGATTCACATCAAATTTACATCAATAAATGATGATTTCCAAAAAGCTATGAGAAATGAAAATTTCCTGAAAACCCACAGAAGAAATATATATTATATATATAAATGTTTATTGCTTCCTACTGTATAAAATGCTTTCATATTCATCATATCATTTTGACAACTCTTGAAGAGATAAACTTAATAGTTGTTGTACCTACCAAAGTATTTCTAAGAATTATAGAAAATGGAATTAAGAAATAATATACATTTTCCATAAACTTTTTAGCATTTCTTTTTTATTGGAAACACAGATTTACAGACAGAAGGGAAGACAAAAAGATCTTCTATCCACTGGTGCATTCCTCAAGTGTCTGCAATGGCCAGAGATGAACTGATCCAAAGTCAGGAGCCAGAAGCTTCTTTTGGGTCTTACATTCAGGTGCAGGGACCCAAACTTTGGATCACCCTCTTCTGCTTTCCCAGACCACAAGCAGGGAGCTGGATGCAAAGCAGGGCAGCTGGGACATGAACTGGCGCCCATATGGGATTCCGGTGCAGGCAAGGCAAGGATTTAGCCAATAGGCTATATGGCACAGGCCCACAAACTTTTTACAATACCCTAGTATTTGACAAATGCAAGCTGAAGCTTAGCAAGGTAAAGCATCTTGCCCAAGAATGAAGCCACCATATACAACCTCTTGATTCTATCCAGTTTTCCCCTACTTCTTGCTCCCTCATGAATACTGTACCTTCAAATGAAGAAGATGCCCCACATTATAAGAAAACTTCAATGAAAGGAAAACCATAGCGAAGGTACTCAAGAACAAATGAAATGCATATTTTGCTTAGTATCTGTGAGCACCATTCCCTAGCCAGCTAGGATTCCTGAAGTAGCACAAGAGAAGATTCCCATGAGAACTACAGAGGGCCTTCTGGCACCTCTGCCTTCTGCATTGCCTTCTTAATCCAGATGATTTCATAATTGATTGTTGAAGCAACTGCTCTTTTTCCTACGACATATCTCCGATTGCTTCCATTTTTATACCCATAGCCTGTCTCTCCAAATCTTGGATTAAAAAAAAAAGAAGAACTCTTGCCAACAGCAGTCTACAGAAGCAGGAGGTGACTATCACCGCTGGCAGTGTCCCCACAGACAGCCTCATTGCATCACAGAAGGGAGTTACATAACCATATAAAGGATACGTTCTCCCTTCTAGTCATGCTTCAGTGGTTCCTCTACTAACTGGTCTGGGGTCTTGAAGTTCTAAATCCTGAACCACAAGAGAATAGCCTGGCTTTGCTTTCTTGAAAGTGACAAGAGCAATGTTTTCTCTTTATCTATCTCAAGAGCATTTATTAGCAAGGCCCAATGACTCAGTACAAAGAAAAGGCTACAATCAGATGGGAATAATGCTTGGAAATAGGGGTAACTACAGAGTTGACTCTATAAGGCAGCCATCCAACGTAAAGTACCTAAAAATGCCTGGCAAACAGAGGTTGATTCAGGATAGTGCCAACAACAAAAAGGTCCCATTAATCAGAAAAACTCCAAACAGGAAGCTGCGGCAACCTGCAATCAAACAGATGCCATGATACCTAGGAATCAGCTATTCAAAATAAGGCCCCAGTGTCCAAATATCTGGCACACAGACTCCAATTCCCCAGCACTGGGATTTGTAAAATCCAGACCTTACTCAAGGAAGGATTTTTGTACAAATGGAACTAGCAGAGGGAAAAACAAGAGAGCCCAGAGCTCACCCTAACTTACAGACAGAATAGCAGAAACTCAACAAATTTTAGAACTGAACTTAAAAGAAGCAAAGAGATGGTTTAAAAAGGCAGTGTGTGAGCTCTAAGGATAGCAGTTCAAGAAACTTGAATAAGAATGCTAAGCAAAGAAAACCTAATAGAGTAAGAAAAAAGAGATATATTCATCAGGATGGATGGCAGAAAAAAACAAGGTGAATACACAATATCATCCTTGTTATCTATTGGTGAATGGCTAGACATTTTCCAAGTAGCCAACAAGGAGATGAATCGGCATGTGCAAAAATCCATCCCTATCAAACAACATGATCCCTGCCTTGGTTTAGCATAGATGAACTGCAGATTATAGGGACAAACTGATAGAAGGTGATGCTGGGTATCTTGGCAAGAGCTGGATCAAGAGATGCTTCTTAGGATAAGGTAGAGATTTTGGACTCATTTCAAGATAGGATGCCTTTAAAGATTAGAGGTATACATTCAACCCTGTAACAAGGACATTTTGAGTATCTATGGTGTGCTGACAGTAATCAAGGCAATGAAGAGGTAATTGTGAACAAGGCAAACAATGGTCCTGGAGCACATGCTCGAATGACTCCCCTCTTTGCACACTGGCTGTGAAGATCACAAGTTATCAGTTTTCCCATCCACTGGAAGCAGACGCCTAGTCTTATTCTATACAGTCTCTTAAAAGCCTGTCTAATTTCCATCCCTATAGAGATGTCCACTAAGTGTTTATAAAATACACATAAAGAACATACATGGTCAGATTTATACTTTAGTACATCACTTTGGTTAATAGTTGGCTATGCCAGAGTGAGAACAGACCAGACCAGAACAAGAAGTAAAACAACTAAGAGGTAGTCATTGCAATCAGGTGACAAGCAATGAAGTACAAAGCCAAAGGAACCACAATGCAGATGCAGCTAGCTTTGGTCCCCTGGAAAATCATTCAAGCAAAGCTCACACAGATTTCACAGACCTGGCATTTCTCTCATCAGGCCACTGCAGGTGCCTTCAAATACTCATTGCCTTCTGTTTTCACGCTCAACTTTTGAATGATTTTCTTTCACTCTGAGACAGCCCAGCTTTCAAGGCCAAATGTAACAAAAACCAGCTGGGCAGTTTCCGGGGGACCCTGGATGAAGCCGCAGGCAGTTGAACATCTGCAGAGCATGGTCAAGACACAGGAGGTCACTGGAACTTTAAATCAGGGCTGACATATTTCTCTGTTGTTGAAAGAAAGTCAGAAGTGTCCTTGCTGTTGATGCCAACAGCCACCTCAACAGGAATTCACACTCTGTTATTGCAGGGAGATTGGCTATGGATTACCAAGTATCTGAGCTTCACTATTTTTGCTGGCTCTGATTTTAAAAACTGTTTACCACAAGATCCAGGACACCTCTCTGTAGCTTCCAAGAGCTCAAACGATTCAGAGAGAACAGTTCTGACCTATAGTCATAACAAAATCTAGATCTGAAACATAAAGTAGCTCATATGACACAAAGCCAATAATAACCCTTCTGTATAGCACTTTAAAAGTTTACAGAAGTCCTTGTTTATATTAATTTCATCTTTCGTCACTGTGTGGGCAAGGTGAAACAGATACTTTATACCCACAATGTAAATGAGAAAACTAAGACTGGAAAAAATTTTGACTGCCCCAAAGACATGGTGCTTATAGGTATACAGCATAAATTGCAACCCAGGTCTTGTTCCACATTTAAGACTTTCCCATCAGACCCAACTCCAGCTACCACTGCGGTAACTATGAATTAACTTCATTGTTAGTTCACTGTTCCTTTCCTTGCTGCTTTTGCTCAGAAGAAATGACCTAAATCCTGGAGAGGGATAACAGGCCTCCACTAGCCTCAAACTATCAACCAACTACAGCCAGAGCCAGAGGACAGAACTGTGTTGAGAGGAAGCTATTGATACATAGGTCTAAAAATGAGAAGAATGAAGGCTATAGGGGCCAGGTTCAAGCCCATATCCTGCCACATACTATGTAACTATGAGCCTAGAGACAGCTTTTCTCTTTGAACTCTAGTTTCCTCACCTCTAAAACAAGGACAGCAACATCTGTCCTACCTATCAGTCATCACAGCCTTTTCTAGTCAGTCACTGGACTGGGCCAGCAAACCAGGCCCTCTGCTGGTCTTCCTGGACTAACCTGGCTCGATAAACGGATTTCAGTCTAGCCACCCAGCATGAGCTTACACACATTTTACAGCTTACTTCTACTAATTATTTATTTTGTACCAGACCTAGCCCTAATTAAGCAAAAATGATTAAGATAGTGTGTGCTCACTAATAACTCAAAAGTTTGATTTAGAGGACATATTAATTACTACTACATTACTAATAAATACTCTATGGCAATATTGGGTAGCAACTTTGTATTGTGTGTGTGTGTGAGTGTGTGTGTGCGTGTGTGTGTGAATCCCTGATGTCTTGTACTACAAATGGATTACAACAGTTCATAGTAAACATTTGCTGAATAAATAACATAAGACCCACCGACAAAGGATACACACAGGGAAACAAAAGTATTTCCCTTTCTACCTCCAAACCTCTCCCTTCACATATCTCCTTTTCCTGTACTCTTGTGCTGCAAGGAAAAAAAAAAAAAGTGCCTTTCTTTCTTGTCATAGCTAACCCCTTCACTGTCATCTCCATTCTACAAAGGAACATCAAAAAGCTCATAGATAGAATTAAAAGGTAAGTTTATTTTGGTGCAAAAATTGAGATTTATACACATGAAGAATCTTTTTAAAAAGTTATGGAAATGATACATTATTGAAAATAACGTGCATGAATTTCAAAACATTTTGTACCCAAATTCTCTTTTATTTATTTATTTATTTATTTACTTCGGTGATCTTTATAGTTGATTAGGGCTCAAAGGGTCAAGGGCTACAGGAAAGTGGGTAAGACCACTGTTTCCACATTCTCTTTTTTCCTTCCTGTATCTGGAGGAAGGGGAGAGACAAAGTGGGAAGCCACACCCACTCAAATTATCTTTTACTTCCATTTTCCCACATTTCTAAGTACTTTCTCTCATCTCCTTGAGATCCTTGCTCCAACCATTCCCCCTTCTATGATTTTACTCACAAGCTTTCTCCCTAATTCTCTCTCATCTTTTCTCTCTCAGCCTCCTGGCTTCTCAGTGCTTACACAACTAACTCACACCAAGCTCCCTTGGCAAGTTACTAAGCTTGCTCTCATCCTCCTTTGACCTCTGCATCAATAGAAAGGGTCCTTCACACCTGCAGCCTGCCTTCCTCATTGCCCACGCATTTGCTGTGCCCCTGTCTTTAGTTTCCACTTTGTCACGGAAGCTGATCTCAGGAGTGTCACCACTGCCTCCCCAACACCAAACCCAGTGGGCTCTTCTCTGGCCCGCAACCTCCTGTTGAAATTGCCTTAGCCTCTAGGACACTTCTGTGACACGTTTTTCTTCTCTTGTCAATACTCCATCTCCATCTGGCTGCTCATCCCTTGTTTTCCTCTTAAATGTAAGTTCTTGCCAAAATTCCCCTGTTACTTTACTTTAGCTCCCTTGAGAATTAATTTAATGTCAAGGCTGCCAATTCAGGAAGCCTTTCCAGTCACCACTTCCCACCCCAAACATCCTCCCCTCACCCCCAACAGCACCACAGCCCTTCAGAATCCAACAAAAACAATGCAACTAGAAATCCAAGAAAGAAAAAGTCCCCAAGGAAATAGCAAGGGACAAGATCAACATATTTTCATGGCCTTTGTCATGTTTTGTTGGTCCTGCAATGAATCTAACTTAGCTCTACTTTAACTTACAAGAATTTTCCACTCTTCTTTGCATCCCCTATTCTGCTAACACAGTGCTAAGACTGAAGGCCATACATAAATTCTGTTGAATTAAAGAAGAAAACCCAAAGGTGGCTATGCCTGGAAGTACTTAGGAAACTGTGAGGTGTCAAAGGGTTGTAAGCCTCACATCAATGGCCTAAGTGAGAAGCTGCTGGGATGTTCCAAGCAGAACACATGCAAGGAATGTGATGACCAAATGCCTGAAAACAACAAGACGCCTATTCACAAACGGATCTGAGAAACGTGGACTAGAGGGAGGGAAGGAAAGCAGAGATACACGAAGGAACCTTCTTGGAAGGAATACATACTCTAGAATTATTTCTTTCATTCATTGGTTATTCAGTCTGTAAACACTCCACTCCCAAGTACCTACAACATGCTGGGGACAATCCTTGGCATTCAGAACATGGCTTTGAAAAGGCATACAGACGAAGGGCCTGTGTTGTGTAAGCCTAGGTTAAGCCGCTGCCTGTTATTCCAGCAATCCATATGGGCATCAGTTTGTGTCCTGGCTACTCCATTTCTGGTACTCCTATGAAAGCAGCAAAAGATGGTCCAAGTGCTTGGGTCCCTGTTATACATGTGGGAGATTGAGATGAAGAAGCTCCTGGCTATGCCCTGGCCCAGCTCTGCCTGTTGTACCCATCTAGAGAGAGAAAGTGAATAGATACCTTTTTCTCTCTCTGTAACTCTGCCTTTAAAAATAAATAAACAAATCTGGAAAAGAAAAGAAAATACACAGGTCTTTGTTCTCCTGAATTTTGTATTTCAAATAGTGAGATCAAGATGACAAGTAAAAATGAACAAGAAAACAGCTGACTTAGTGTATCTTTTGCCATCTCTGTCACAAATGACAGCTCTACCTAACAGCACTTTTCTGAGTGCTCACATGAACAAATCCAGTCCATTGCCTTGAGATTTGTTTTATGTAATTCCTTCCCTTTCTACATCAGCAACTACAGCACAGACGTGGTAGATTTTCTAATCTCCAGAGAAAGCCCAAGTGATAACTGCTACCCATTTTAAGCATTATTATCTCATTTGGGGAGGGCCCTAAAACACTAACCCCAGCAATACCTGCAAGGTTTGGGTTGCCTGGACCCTGTGGTCTCAGAGACCCCATACTTCTCTAGGAACAGCACCAGTGTTGTGGGTTGCTTACCACAGAGCCACTTGGGAATTTTTTTTCAGGTTGTGTTCAATTCTGTCAGAGCCCTTCGGACTCAGCTGATTGCTGGTGGTAGATTTCTGTGTTATTTAGGGCACCAAAGTCCCACAGTCTTGACGCAAGCTTAAAATTAGAAATGCATTAAATATAGGAAAGAAGGAAGGTCATTCAGGAAAGGCAGCCTTCTGAGGGAGTTGTAGGACAAAGAAGCCCTGGAAACTTCCAGGTTCATTAATGGATTTTACACAGCATTCAAATGGTATTTCTCCTTCAGAAATACCATGGTGGGAAGTGCAGGGAACTGGCTCAAACCTCAGTTAACACAGCCGAGTGAGTGACTCTGCAAACTAAAAATAGATTCTTTCCTACTCATTTTGACAGATTTCACTTAGACCCTCTGCACAGGTTGATCCTCTAGCAGTTTTAGTCCTGCAGCAAAATGAAATCTGATGACGTTCAGACTTGACAATTACCTAGTCTCTTCTAGCTCAACTCTTATTTCCATATTTCCTGTTCTTGTCCCATCGGCTGTTTGTGTGCGCATATGTACACACACAAAGTGGGCTCCCTGACTTGATTTTGGTACTTCTCAACACAAAAAGGAGCAGACCTTAAACCAAACATGACTCAGGACTACTGCAGACTGAGCCCGGAATAAGCCATCGGAGACACTGAGAATCCAGCTGCTTAGCTTGGATCCTTTCCTAATTCCCAGCTGGCAGTTTTGCGCCTCAGTTTCCTCAATGATAAAATGCCACTAATCATTGCCACATTGGCCTATTTCATAGCATCTCACAGGGACCACAGGACACAAGAAAATGAAAGTGCTTTTGCTTCACTAACACATAAGGTAATGGCACAGGCTGGACTGGCAGCCAGATTGCAAAACGAGACTTCCCATTGAGATGGGTAGGCATCTTGATTGTACCCGAAGTCCAAAGCAGATCCAGACACATGGGTTTGGGTCCACGGTGTTCCCTCCACCTGGAATGTGTTCCTACCTTTGCTGAACTCCTTCTCACTATGAAGAATTTAGTTCGCAAAACACTTTTTTTGTTAGTGTTTTCAGAATTAACTATTTCATCTGCACTACTCTGTTGGTCTTTTGCACTTAACGCTGACAATATTCTTTCACTTATGTACCTAAAAATCCATGTACTTAAAAAAAAAATCTCTGTATCTACCTCCCTACCTACCACCCGAGTGAACAACTCAGGTATATGTCAAGTGTGAGCCAATGTTCATGGGGTTGAGCTTAGAGAGACCTGGAAAAACAAGAGAAGGTAGGACATCACACACAAGAAACCAGTGGAAGACATGGAGGGCAATGAATCCAATAAAGCAGCGTAACCAAGGTCTGTCCATAATAATGAGGGTATAGGAATGAGGGTGACCCCCCAGAATGCAAGTTCTGAAGAAACTAGATAGGGATCTGGACTTAGAAACACAGAATTGAAGAGTGAGAAAGAGTGCCTTAGTCCAGGCCCTAAGGAGCAAGGACTTTGTACCAAGTCCCAAAACTGAACTGGAACAAGAGGGTTTGGAACATATGCAGAGAGTAAAGCCAAGGCAAAGATGCAAAACAAAGCTGAAGTTACTAAAACCTGAATCTTCTATATTAGTTATCATTCCCAGGGCTAATAAATTTGAGGTAGCTGATAGATTAGTAAAGCTGGCTATGAAACTGATGGGTTCCAGAGGATGGAGTCATTATAAACTTAAGTTGTGATCATGACCATGACATAAGAAATAAGATGGAAGAGACTCTTAGATCCACGAAATATTAGGAATCATTTGGTCTTTCATTCCCAACCCATATGTAGGACAACTAGGAACTCAGGAAGAAAAGGGGCTAACCCAACTTACTTTGTAAGAGCAGAGTCTAAGCTACATGCCAACTCTTCCAACTCTTTTTTTTTATTTATTTTTTTTTATTGTTGTTTACATTGTATTATGTGGTACAGTTTTATAGGCGCTGGGGATTCCCCCCACCCCTCCCATACCCCTCCCCCCATGGTGGATTCCTCCACCTTGTTGCATAACCATAGTTCAAGTTCAGTTGAGATTCATTCCTTGCAAACACATGCCTAGCATAAAGTTCAGCGTCTTATTGTCCAGATAAGTTCAGTGGCCTCTTGGGGAGACCTTCTCTGGTCTGAAGATAGGGCTAGCAGAGTAAAGATCCGATCATATAAAATCCCCAACAAAACCTCAGTATCAATATACAACATTATGGAATTAATTGACATAGTATTGGGTAAACAATATGTTAAAGATAATGCAAGTTCCGTTCTTCGAAACATCTGGGTTGAGACAGTATCAATGACAGGTTCAAAAAATGACAAACAACCAAACAAAAAATTACAGGTTAAATCAAGGCAAACATGTGGTATCTAACCTTTTGGGATTCGCTCATTTCCCTTAGCATTATAGTTTCCAGTTGGGCCCATTTAGCCACAAAGAACTGCATTTTGTTTTTTTTAATAGCTGAGTAGTATTCCATGGAGTAGATGAACCAAAGCTTTCTTATCCAATCTTCTGCTGATGGGCATTTCGGTTGCTTCCATGTTTTTGCAATTACTGATTGTGCTGCTATGAACATAGGGATGCATGTTGGTTTGTCGTAAAACAGGTGTTTTGGATATATTCCTAGGAGTGCTATTGCTGGGTCATATGGTATGCAGATTTTGAGTTGTTTGAGTGTTCTCCAGACTGATTTCCATAAAGGCTGTACCAATTTGCAGCTCCACCAGCAGTGGAGTAGGGTTTCCTTTTCCCCGCATCCTCGCCAGCAAGCGTCGTTGGTGTTCTTGTTTATGTGGGCCAATCTTACTGGTGTTAGGTGGTACCTCATCGATGTTTTAATTTGGATTTCCCTTATTGCCAGGGAGCTGGAGCATTTTTCATATGTTTGTTTGCCATTTGGACTTGTTTCTTTGTGAAATGTTTGCCCATTTCCCGTGCCCATTTCTTGAGTGGCTTGTTTGTTTTGGTTTTTTGGTTGTTTTGAAGTTCTTTGTATATCCTGGAAATTAGCCCCCTATCGCCTATATAGTGTGCAAAGATCTTCTCCCACTCTGTGGGTTGCTTTTTTACTTTGTTGATTGTTTCCCTTGCTGTACAGAAGCTTCTTAGTTTGATGAGGTCCCATTTGTTTATTCTGTTCTCAACTGCTATTGCTTTTGGTGTCCTTCTTAGAAAGTCGGGACCTACTCCTAGGTCTTGCAGGGTATTTCCTACATTTTCTTGCAAGAGTTTGAAGGTTTCTGGATGTAGGTTTAGGTCTTTTATCCATGTAGATTGGATCTTAGTGTATGGTGATAGATGTGGGTCTATCTTTTTGTTTCTACAGGCTATCAGCCAGTTGTCCCAACAACATTTACTAAAGAGGCCTTCCCACTTGCTTGGACTGTCATTGGTCTTTTTGTCAAAGATTAATTGGCTGTATTTGTGTGGGTTCCCTTTTGGTGCTTCTATTCTATTCCATTGATCTTCCTTTCTGTCTTTGTGCCAGTACCAGGCTGTTTTGATAACCACTGCTCTATAGTATGTCCAGAGGTCCGGGATTGTGATTCCCCCTGCTAACTTCCAACTCTTACTCTAATTCTTATCCCATCAATGACTATTTACCTTCAGTCAAGCAGGTCCCCTGGTGATTCCACTAATACCCCCAAGTGCCAACCCCTGCTGTTTCAGAATCTTGGGGGCTCCCAACTAAACCCATGAAATGAGCACAAGCGCATTGGCTCAACAACAAAATGCAGAATTTCACCTTTGGTGAAGGCCAGAATCAACATTCCATAGAAATGTCCAGATACCAGCCTCTCCTGGAGCTTAGAAAGCAAAAGGTTACTGTGGTACACATTTGCTGCCATGGAACAAACAAACCTGTTTATATACACCCTGTCCTGAAGGATTAATCTTAACTGTTGAACTACCCCTAGAATTTTCCAGGAGTGGACAGGGGAAAAAGTTTGTTTCATCTAAAGAAAGTTGACAGTGCACACATTCTGGTTACATTTAAACCACACCTCCTAGGTTTAAAATCTCAAAGTCTTTCTCACACTAGAGATAAAACATGGCTCAAAAACAAACAAACAAACAAAAAAAAACTTTTCTGTGGGATTTAAGAGACTCTGACTCCAGCCTTCAATAATTTCCATCCAGTCCCAGTATCATAGCTTAGGAAGTAAACTGTCAATTCCCATATGGGTATGAGTTTATATCCTGGATACTCCACTTCTAATCCAGCTCCCTGCTAATGAGCCTGGGAAAGCAACAAAAGACTGGTCAAGCGTTTGAACTGCTGCCAACCAAGTGGGCATCCAAATGAAGTGCTAGATATCTAGCTTTGACCTGGCCCAGATCTGGCTATTGAAACCATTTGGGGAGTGAACCTGAGTATTTCAAATTCAAGCCTCAGGTCACTCTTTAAAAGCCATCTGTAGTTTTTTTCATAATACACATTTTTTCCGTGCATGTATTAAGGACCCCCTGATATGATACAAAAATTTTAAAAATTGCACCAAAATAAATGGATCATTAATTCCATTTTCCACAAACTTTGCAAAATAGCCTCATAAATGCAACAGAGGCCATATTTGGACATCAACAGCTGGAGATAACTCCCATAACCAATTTACCAATGGATAACAGCATTAAATTTGAATCTACAGAAAGATCAAAGAACATGCTTATAAATATTTCCCAGAGACTCAGGAGAGAAGGAAGGGAGCCCTAAAATGAAGCTGCCATGGGTTTTGGGACTCAAGCCCACTCCTCACTACGCTTCTCTGAGAAATTCTAGAAGTCATGCCAAAGGTCAGATTCTTAGGCAAGCTGTTTGCACTGGACATGTCTGTCACAGTGCTGCAAACTGTGGCCACCACAGAATATTACAGGGGTTTAAAGGGGAACAAGAAAATGGAAGCGACAGTTCTTGAGTACCCACTGGATGCCAAGAACTTTGCATGTTGTTTTCACTAATACTGTTATTACCCTGGCTTTACCAACAGAATCAGAAACTTGGAAAAAATGTCAGTTAAGTTTCTATGCCTCTCCTATTCAGCTTAAATGAAGACAGTTCCAAGAGCATGGGCTGGGGGAAATAAATGTTAAGAATACAGAAAAAAAGTTTCTGTGCCTCCACTATCATGCCAACCAGCCACGAAGTCTTACATGATCCCAGAAAGACAGTGAAATGCTAAAAGGTTTAAAGCATCATGTATCAGGCTATTAGTAACTTAACTCATTAAGCAGACAACACTCTTAAATACTACATTCACTCACTTACTGCTGGTAGAGCCAAGTTTTTCCCAACAGAAACAGAACAAATATCATTAAAACAACTGCCTTGTGATGTCATCCACAAGAGCATATGACAGGGAACTAACTCATGGCTGTTTTCACAACAGTGACCACAAAAAACAGAAAATGAAAGAGAAAATGGTGATCCAACATCAAAGAACAGTTCAAAAAAATCTTAGAATCTTCTCATTACGTAACTCAACATAGTTACTTTAAGTGATCATTCTAAAGACAAAGAATAAGAATTTGTGATCAAATAAGACCAAATACAAAACATTATATATGCTACCATTACAGCTGTATAAATGTTCATGTATTTATGCAAGAAACAGGGTGATTATGTTAAGGTGGTAAGATTCTGAATGATTTTATTATTATTACCAGGTGTACACTGTCCTTGTGGTGTTGTTTATTTCCTTTTCAATCACGGAGCAAAAGAGAGGAGAAAGAAAACAAAAGCAGAAACAAAATCCAACAGATTCAAATCTACTCTAAGAAAGGGCCTAGGAAATACTGGAAAGTCATCAGTGGTTTGCCCCTTTGCTTCTCCTCTTTCCTGAGGGACAACAACAAATAGCAATTCTGAAAGCAATGGATTCACCCAATTTTCCCTAAATCTCAATCCTTCCCACCCTAATCCACCATGTAATCATTATTTAAAAAATAAAATTTTTTAAAATACATAAAATATAAAAATATATCAATAATAAAACAAATATAAAAATAATAAAGTGAATGGGGGAAAAAAAGAAAGAAAAGGCCCAGGAAGACTAGGACTGAGATGTGAAGCAGACACGGAGACCGTCCTACATACCGGAAGGAGGAGGCCAGGCCTGCCCCCGGGGAAGGGAAGCCCTCTAGGTATGGACCAGGTTGTAATTAGTCTGATGCTAATTACAGAAGTCTAACTTATTAATTTTTTTTTGACAGACTGAATGAAGACTGAATTCCTTCATTAAGCCAGCCTGGGTTCAGAAGAACATTTTCTGAGTGGCCATCCTTACTCTCCTCGAAACTCTAGCCTTTGGGCCCAGTGCAATGGCTCAGGAGCTAAGTCCTTACCTTACATGTACCAGGATCTCATGCAGGTTCTGGTTCATGACCTGGTTGTTTCACTTCCCATCCAGATCCCTGCTTGTAGCCTGGGAAAGCAGTAGGTGACAGCCCAAAGCCTTGGGACCCTGAGCCCACATGAGAGATCCAGAGGAGGTTCCTTGCTGCTGGCTTCAGATCAGCTCAGCTCTGGCCATTGTAGCCACTTCGGGAGTAAACCAGAGAATGGAGGATCTTTGTTTCGCCTTTTCTCTGTAAATCTGCCTTTTTTTTTTTTTATCTCTCTGTAGATTTCTTTTCTATCTGCCTTTCAAAGAAAAATAAAATCTTAAAAACAAACAATAACAACAACAAAAAACTCTAGCCCTTTCCTTTCCAAGGACAGCAGTAAAAGAAACTTCAGTAACAAAAACATACACCCAGGAGAAATTAACGTTCTTGCCTTCAATGTAAACATTGAAATCATTTCAGAGAACCAAAGGGGCTCGAGTAAGCAACTGAACTACAATGTTTTCTACATGGGAAAATATAAACAGAAGTACAAAATATTTAGCTCTAGTATAAAAGGCTTCCTCCAATCAGGGACTAACACACATCTGAAATTATTTTCTAATTGCCCCTGCAGATACTCCAAGCAAACTGAACTAACTGCCAATGGTTCCTCAAAATATCTTCCCATCCCTACCTTCAAGACTGCGTTCAAACTCTTGTATCCACTGAAAGATTCTCTTCTCTCTTGCTCAGTCTGACACATCAAGGCACAGCTTAAAGCCATGTCGTTCTCTAAACCAAAGCCAATCTCTATACCCTAGGTTATATCTCATTCTTCAGAGTGGACCCACAGTTCTGTATTTTGAACCTCTCTTAATGGGTTTCACACCATCTACCTACTGGTGTAGTTATCTGGATAACTGGCCTTTCCACAACGGTAAACCATGAGCTCCTTCCAATTCCCACATGGAACCACAGGGTAACACCTAGCACACAGCGGTGCTTTCCTGAAAGAGGAAGAAAGAAACCCAGCTCATTTCTGGGAAGTCATTTTGTACCTCAGTTGCTCCCGTTAAACAATGCAGAGATGAAGGTATGCTGTTCCATGGTTTGGAGCAGGGCAGAGATGAATCCTGATTTTCTGGTTCCCAGCCATCATAAGATTCCAACTTCCTCCCTAGTTGACCATAGTCTGCTCGGCCCCAGGTAAACACCTTGCCAGTTTCTAAAAGTAAACATTATTTTAATTAGGCTTACATTCCACAGTTGTACTTTCTATGGTACATAATGAATTATAAGAGAAAATGGGAACATTTATTTTAGCACCAATCACTATGCTTGAGGGACATTCCCATGTTGCTATAAAGTAAGCATGAAAACCCAGAATTTTTAATGTGTGAAAAATAACGTTTAGAGAGGTTAAACAACTTTCGCAAGATTAAACAAGTGGTGAGTGCGATACCTTTAGATTAAAACAGAGGTTAATCCCAAAGCCCAAGCTCTTTTATTTTATATAGATACAAACATGGATACGACCACAGATAATACTGTAGCCACACTTCATGGCTTACCTACACCACCCCTTGTGCCGCCTCCCTGCAGCAACACTAAAAAAACTAGGACTCTAGAGGGCCTGGAAAAACGGGAACCGCCACAACTGGCACACACAACAAACGAACACACGAACAAACGAACACACGAACAAACGCACAAACGAGCCAAGGAAAAGCGGAACGAAAAGAAGGGCAAACGAACAAAAAGGGGACGGCGAACCAAAAAGGGGGTTTATTGCCGAAAGCGGGCTGCTTATATACAGTTCTCCACCAATCACTTCTCCCCGTGGGTCCACTTGGCACTATCTGATAGGCCAACAATCACGGGGGGGGGGGGGTGGAGAATTAGCCTATCCCTGTTTGCCTACTGGCGGGACAAATCCCGCCTCCTGGCCCTCGGCCAGCTGCCACCTTGTGACCGCCTAACATACACATGGGGTCAGCCGCTCCCCACATCCTTCCTCATATTCTCCTTGCACTTTGCCTGTATAACTTGTTTTCAGACTCTTCTAAATGACCCAATCCAGAGACCTGTTTTATCTCCTTGATTTCCCCATGCCATAAACTCTTGGGCCTTACTCTGAAATTGATTATTGGCCAACTGTGTATGTTTCTCCTACATGTATCATTAGAGGGCCTTTCAGAGTTGACGTTCTTACCAAAAGAAGCAATTCTAATAGCCCTAAGACAAGTGTCAAGTGTGTTTAAAAAAAAAAGGACAAAACCTTCTGGAGCCAGAAAAGTATTCAGTCCCCTAGACTGGCACAGGAAACTATCCAGTGCTGAAGTTACTGAAGAAATTTGAAAAAGAAGAAATGGCCTCACTTCTTCCAGCCAAAATTCAACAAACTCATTCAGCTGCACCAAGTGCCACATTTGTTATTTCAACAGAAGTGCAAAATCGGATGAGGCATAGATTATTAACAGATTCTCTGCAATAAATATGCATAACCATGTGCACTGTATAAATTCTTTATACATGTTTATTTTAACAAAGAAAAACTTTGCTTAAGAGACAAAACACCAAGTATGCATATTAAATTCTAGACAAATCTACTACATACTCTATGTTTAGTATCAAAGCTTCATCTGGCCCCACATTCAACATATGGTTTATAGTGTCAGCTACAAAACATACATAGATTCATGGAGGAAAAGTCAGACTATCACAAAGACACAAGGCTCTGCAAAGATACTGTTCTCAGGATCGGTCTGCTTGCAGACACTAAGGTAGATTGAAAGCAGTTCAAGGATTCTGACTTCCGAGCTTCTCCCAAAGGGGAACAAAGTCTGTGCAGCCCACGGGGCCCCTGGTATATTACAAAAACTGGGAGTGGTTCCACTCCATCGTGCTGCTTCATTGCTCATGCTGTCCCTTATGCTGGGAATGCCCTTACCTGGTGAGCTACGGTTCAACCTTTACAGCTCAGTTCATGCACCCCTAGTTCTATGAACTCTTTCTTAAATCCTCAACATTCTGCAGAAAGGGTGAAAGCCATCCTCCTGCAAGACATATTTAGTACTGTGGCCATTAACTACAATGTCTTCATTTAACAGGTAGGAAAATGAAGGCTGGAAAAAGTGATCCACCCAAGGTCACATGACAAAAATACTTTTATTTTTCCTACTAGTACTACTCTGCACCAGTTATTACACTAGTCTGTGCCACTGTATGATCATGCAACACGCTTCCTTCACATCTACAAGAATAGACAAATCCATGTGCCCGGGACACAGCAAGCACCCAAACTAGCAACCTGCCCTCTGAGCTGGCCAGGGCTGACAGCCAGACTGCTTAAGCGGAGACTCCCAGGAAGCCAGAGGATGAGACTGATTTTTCTGAAATGATCGTAGCATTTCACTGCTGGGAAGAAGGAGGAAGTTAATATCTGTAAGACTATGGAAAGACTGTATTATCACAAATCACGCAATGAATCCTATCTTTCAGAACATCTTAGAACTTCCTCCGTTATTGATTACTGATGTCTAAGGCAAGCAAGACTGCCAGAGTATGGTGCCACCATTATTACATCTCCGATAGCAATTCAACCATTCCCCTTATGTAGCACTTTTCACCTTCAAAGCACTTTACAAAGATTAACTAATTAATCCTCATCCTCCCTGGGGAGGCCACAGAGGCTGGAGGAGAGACAAGCCCAGAAACCAGGCCAACTTGATACTCAGTCTCAGACTCAAGCCCAAACGTTGCACTCCCTGAGCCTGGCTCACTCTTTATCCTCAGAACACAGCCAAAGGAGATCACTCACTCCTCTTTTTCCTTGAAACTAACATTTATTGACCATCACTCAGGTATCCTGCCCATTCACAGACTCTATCTCAATTAATTCTCATAACTCTGATATACAGATGATTAAGCTTATTTTACAGATGAGGAAAAATGACTTTGAGAGGTGAAATTATTTCATTAAATTCCAAGCAGGTGGTGGAGTCAAGATTTAAACCTGTTTCTGACTGCAAGTCCAAATATCTCTACAATGATTGCACAGCTGCTATGGTAAACTGATGAAAGATGGCTGGGGAGACAGCCACTTCTACAATGTTTGAGTACAGGAAAAGCCCAGATTAAGTGGATATGTTCTGTGTACCATCCAGCTTTCTACACCAGAACAACCTCCTTCTCAGGAGGCTATGTAGAACTCAGGACTATATAAAGACATTAAATACATGGATTAAGATCTTATGTTACCTGCAGTAAGAGAAAACAATGACCCTACATACAAAAAAAGTTCATTAATGCACTGCAGATAGATGTCCCGAGTTGAGGCATGCTATGACATGAGATCAGATCCCAAATTTAACAAATGAATCTTTTCCTTACAGTAAAGATTTACATATGACTGACTGCAATAAAAAGAAATAGATATATTAGGTCATCCAAAAAGTCTATACTGGCAAATGTCTCAAGATAAATGATAAATAAAGAAATGACAGGGCACAACACTGTAGCCTAGTGGCTAAGGTCCTCACCTTACATGTGCTGGTTCATGTCCCAGCTGTTCCACTTCCCATCCAGCTCCCTGTTTGTCTCCTGGGAAAGAAGTTGAGGATGGCCCAAAGCCTTGCAACCCTGCACCCATGTGGAAGACCCAGAAAAACCCCTGGCACCTGACTTTGGATTGGTTAAGCTCCAACAGTTGCAGCCACTTAGGGATGAATCAACAGAGGGAAGAATTTTCTCTCTGTCTTTCCTTCTGTCTGTAAATCTGCCTTTACAATAATAAATAAACAAATCAATAAATCTTCTTTAAAAATGAAGAAATGACAAAATAAAGCCAACAAATGAAACATAACTTAAGACACATCCATGAGAGAAGTAACACAGAATAAATGCAGTCAAGCAGCACACATTGCAAAAGGTCTTGATGTAATACAGAAAACACCAGGAGCCAGTGGAGTGGAACAAAGACCTTCCAAGGAGCTCGAAGGAAGAACTTCAGCTACAACCATCCTGACAGTATTGACAGAACAGGTGGTATTTAAAATAACTTCTGGATATGAAAATGAGATAATGATGGAGGATACTGCAGGAACAGGGAGAGGGCTTGGGCACTAACATGTAAACTGAAAGGCACAAGATAAGGAAGGAGCATGACTGAGGGTCAGAAGGGACAAGACCAAGAGAAAAGTCGCAGCTGCCCGGGTTAGGCCAGTCACAGGGCATTGCCAGGTTCCTTTCTGGAACTCATCCTCCAGGGCAGGGGTCCGCAAACTTGGTTGCTTGCTCTCCTCGAGCAGAAAAATTATTTTTGCAATTATATCAATTTTGTACTTTCACTGTATTAAAAATATGTACCTGCATTATATGAGTTACAAATGTGTGTCCTCACTGAAAATATACAGCACAAACCATAAAAGCAAAAAGTACAAAATCTAAAATTAGATAAAACATATGAAAGAAGTCATAGTTTCTTCCACATCTTGGTAATTCATCTGGCATGTCCATCCTAGGAACGCCTGTTAACTGTAGACTTTGAGCAAGAGTGGGCCTGATGAAAGGACTTGGGATGGGAAAAGATCAGAAACAGGCAGAGATAACAACACTCAAGCAAATGCTTCTGAGCAATCTCAAAGCACATCCTGTTTATTCCTTCAGCAAGCTTCCAGAAGAGGCACAAAATCATAGAGGCTGTGAATAAGCACGGAAGAAGGAAAGCCCTGTGACTACACAAGCCTAAGATGTATCCAAGGCCTAAAACCAGGTTGACATCAAAGAGGAAAGAGACCACAGATTTTAAGGCACTGAAGGTCATGCCACAAAACTGTGTAAGAGGTCTTAAAATCCAATCCCTCACTTTGTGGATGGAGAATCCAGATTTCTAGCAGAAAAGAGACTTGCATAAGACCACATGTCTTTAAACAGACATCAGAGTGCTAGCACCCTGGCATAGCAGGCTAAGTCTCTATAGTGTCGGTATCTCATATGGGCACTGGTTCAAATCCCAGCTGCTCCACTCTTGATCCAGCTCCTAGCTTATGATCTGGGAAAGCAACAGAGAATGGCCCAAATCTTTGGGTCCCTTCACCTAGGTGGGAGACCTGGAAGAGGCTCTGAGCCCTGGTTTCAGATCAGCCCCGCTCTGATCATTGCAGTCATCTGAGGCATGAACCAGCAGAAGCAAATTCATTCTCTCTCTCTCTCTCTCCTTCACTCTCTGTAATTCTGCCTTTTAAATAAAAATAAAGGGATCTTTGATGAAATAAAAAAAAAAACAGAAATTAGAATTAGAGAGCATCTTTTGGGAGTTTCAAATGAAAGCTTCCTCTCCAACTCACCTTTTTTCAATTCTCTCCTCCATTGTCCCTTTCCACACTTTTCTTCTTTTTTTTACTTTTAATTAATTTGTATCCCATGTGCCAGCTACTATGTTTGAATCCTAAAATCTTGTAGACTGTAGGTGGAGCTATGTAAATCCTTGAAAAGGCTGCATTGTTCATTTTGGGAGAATCAGAGTAATAGTTGCTAATATTTAGCATGGGTGCCATGTACTTCACCCAAAAACTATCACTGTATCATCAGCCCTGAGGAGATGCCACTGCTCACATTCTACAGAGCTCTGATTTAGAGATGTTAAATAGTTTCTTCAAGATTATGGAACCAACAAACAGTAAAGCTCACACAGGAACAGAGTGCCAAGGTTTTGAGCCATCCTCCACTGCTTTCCCAGGCCAACAACAGGGAGTTTAATGGGAATTGGAGCAGCCAGGTCATGAACTGGTGCCGACTGGGATGCCAGCACTTGAAGGTTGAGCCATCATGCCAGCTCTTAAGTGCTGATTCTATGGAAAACTCTGAGGACACTGTCATTAAGTAATATAACTTAATTAACTCAAAATGATTGGTGTGAGCCCCATTTTTACAGATAGAGAAATAGATCACAAAAGATCAACAACAACGACTCATTAAAGACAACACAACAAGTAAATGGACTGGTAAAAGTGCAAGGAAAATAAGAGCTAATATTTTGAGGACACTCATCTTACTCTAAACTCTCCCCATTGACCAGAACACAGTGAATAGGCATGATGATCCCCAAATGACAAACGAGAAAACTAAGATCCACAGAGAGGTTCAACTTCAGGCTAGGAACTGTTACCAGGGGTAGAGCTAAATTAGAACCAATTCTGATGCCACTGCTTAGCAGAGGGCACAAATGTCTAGCTGCCCATGGCTTTAACTTTTCACTTGGTCACCAGTCTTTTCTGAAGTGAGTGTACCCAACGACTTTTCAGAGGTGGTTCAGAATCGAAGAACACATGTGGACCTGGGGCACAGAGAGCCTGGCTCATGGGCGGCTGAATGAGCTGCATCTCTGGCCTGTATAGCAAGATCAAAGTCCCAAAACACACAGGCATCCCACATGGCTGCTCCATTTTCACCACTGCCTTTATTAACTACCAAGTCAGGGGTACCCAAGAGAGAAGCCAAGAGAAGCCCCTGAGGAGCCCCAGAATAGCAACAGGACTATCTGCAATGTGCACAGTTGGGGCTTCCCAGACAAAAGCTAGGACTCAGACTATTTCCTTACCCCGAACTGGGTGGGGGCTTCTCAGAAGTCCCAGTCCTAGTTGGTTGAGTAGCTCTGTCACCTTCCACAGTCCTTCCTTTAAGGCACCCATGTGCTCTTAAGCCTGCCTCTTTGGGAAAACATACTCTACTTCTTCCCTCCTGGGCCTCAGAATCTTGCTATCACTTCAGCATGCAATGCTGGTCAGCCTCCTTGCCCCACCTACAGAACTCCATTTACTCTTCAGCATGTGGCTCCAATGTCACTGCCACCCATCATCCCCTGCTCAGAATAAGCCACCTCTTCTTTTAGTAGCCACTGGTGCAGTGTATATATGCCTCCAGGTATGATTATTAGCCTGCCTTACATTAACCCACTAAATCACGGACAACAACAGTTAGCCTGTTCTTATTCTCACTGTATTCTCACAGCACCAGGCATAGAGCAAGGGTTTGGTGCTTGGTGAAAGTAATAGGCATCACTCTTACCATAGACTTTCATGACTTTCATAGACTTTTATATGACTTTCATATGAAGAACATCTGACAGCCAGTCTAACTTCCTACTGAGGAAACAAAACTAAACAAAATAAACAACTTTCTAAGCCACACAGCCATCAAAGAAACACAGCCAGGTGTTCACACCATTCAGCAGTTACTATGCACTTACTACACACCAAGTGCTACCCTAGGTTCACATCAACACCATGAACAACCCCTCTCTCCTCTCTGTCCAAGAAGCTTACAATCAGAGAGAAAGACAATTACAGAGCCCAGCATGATAGCGTAGTGGCTAAATCCTCACCTTGCATGTGCTGGGATCCCATACTGACACTGGTTGTGTGTCCTGGCTGTTCCACTTCCCATCCAGCTCCCTGCCTGTTACCCGGGAAAGAAGTAAAGGATGGCCCAAAACCTTGGGACCCTGCACCCACTCAGGAGATCAAGAAGCTCCTGCCTCCTGGCTTTGGAACGGTTTTGTTCCAGCCATTATAGCCACTTGGGGAGTGAACCAGCAGATAGGAGATCTTTTTCTTCTCTCCTTCTCTCTGTAAATATGCCCTTCCAATAAAAATAAATAATCTTTAAAAAAACTTTTTTTCTAAAAAACATACACAACATACCCCAATGGCAAATGACAGTCAGTACTACAGAGACATTTAAATTGAGGAACGGGGACAGGCCAAAGGAAGGAAGGTAAAGGCCCAGGACCAGCATCCAGTTCCAGGTTTCTGTCCGGGTTGCTCCTCTACTGCACACCTCCTTTCTTATTTGACTCTGAATTAACATGACACTTCAACTTAAAAGTATCAGCCAACTCACATAAAGGCAATGAAACCACCTCTCAGGACAATGACAGAACGACCAGCAGTAACCATGAAAGTGCTTTATAAACTCTGTTTGTGTTAGTGCCACCCTCTGAAGCCAGCTGCAAAAGCACCATGATGACAGGCTGAGTGATTGGGCTGCCTATTCCTCCCGAGGTCTAGCAACACATGAAGCTGCTGCTGGCACCTAGAATCCACTTGGCACCTGGAGAAAAGTCCCTGATTGAGGCCAGGGCCTCTGCAGATGTTTCCCAACTCATTTCACATTCAAACTCCAAAGCTTCTTTGAACACTTTTAGATTCTTATTAATAACACTTTAAAATGTAGATTGCTGCCTAATCTTAGCTGTGTAATTAAAAAAAAAAAAAATAAGCTTGCTTCTCTTCTTCCCAGCAAGAAAGGAAACTATACCCTCAAGGCTTCTCGAGCTAAGAATCACATCCTGCAGAAAAGCTGGTAGGAGGCACAAGTGGAAGCATGGAGGGATAGGGGAGAATAGTTAAAGCCAAGATGCAAATCAAATCCTTTGCTTTTTAGAGAAAATTAAGATGAGGCTGAAGGAAAGAGAGTAATTTGCCCAAGGACACAACTTGTTGCAGTAGAGCCACAACTTGGATTCTAGCTTCCTGCTTTCCAGCAGACTCTTTCTCTGCTAGTGGAGACAGGAAAAGAGAAAGCCTGGAGGGCCTTAGAAGGCAGGACTCCAGTCCACATGATGCTCCCTGTGCAGAGAGCAGGACTCTGCTCTTCTGGAGGAAAAAAAAGCTTCAAGTCTTGGGATTCTCAAGAAGATTATGGATACAAGACTCAAAGTTATCTGTATTCAGTTCATCCTCAGAAAGCATCAGGATGAAGAGACCGCAAAGCATCTGTTATCCAATCATCCCCCAAAGAAAAAGAAGTTTATTTACCCGTGGTCAGACAGTGAATTTAGAAGAAAAGCTAATAACAAAACACAGGCCCCTTCTGGCTTCCTGTGCATCCTGTCTACAACTTATTGTAAAAGAACCAGTCAACCTCTCCAAGCTTCCAGTGCTACCTGCCTCACCTAAGCAAAGACTTCTTGAGCTCCTGGGCAGGTGAGGCTCACACCCCTTACTAACCACATTGAGGATGGCTTCCTGGAAGGCCCAGAGGTTAAGAAAGGAAAGGCACATTTCCTTATTCCCATCTCCTCCCAACCTAGAACTGCCATCCCTAGCCTTAGACATCATCTTCAAATTTTGCAAAAGATCATCAGCATTTTCCATCTCTACGAAGTTACCCAAAAGAGAGAAAAGGAAAGAAAAAAGGCCAAGCATTGCACCCAGCTACTGGTGAGGCCACATTTTCCACTGATGACAATGACTCACTGGGCCTGAACTGAAAGCAGGAGATGGAAATGTGACTTGGGAGACTGGGCACAGCCAAGGGAAAGCTGCAGTTCCCAAGCATGCCTCTGCCTGCAGAGGAGCTTTAGCTCCTCTGGTAAAGATCCCAGCTCCAGGCCTGGGAACACAGCTCCCCCTGCAGATCTCCTGAGGCCATAGGAACAGGATCCAGACGGTACAACCTGTCACTGGAGTCAGTGAACTCTGTAAAACACATCCATCATGTCCAAAATGGTTATATTGGGAAGACAGGGCCTCACCTACAAAGTCCCAAAAAGAGATTCAATAACCCCCTATGCACACTATTTGCATCCCTAGATTCCAGAAAGAAGCTGGCTTTCACTAAATAGGGAGCCCTGATTAAGATCTTCAAATAGGGGAAAGAGAGTGGCTCCCAATCTTTATGTGGGCAAACAATCCAGTGAGAGGAAGGGGTGGGGAGTCTGGGGTGCCAGTCTGTGGTCATACAGAGAGAATATCTTTGGACCTGTCTACAGACAGTGTCTCTCAAATACACTCTAACCCTATCTGTGGAAAATTATCCCAGGTTCATCAAGAGAGGGAGATATAAAAACTCCTGGAGTTCTACCAGGACGGGGAGCACTCTACTCCTACAGTGGAGGACCCTGCAAGGTGAGAACAGATCAGTAGGAGAGGTGTGGAAAACTCAGTGAAAGTGAAGCTCACCCCACTGCCATTGGTTTGGAGACCTGCTGTTTGCATCCAGCAGTGGCAGTAATGACCACTATCGGAGGAGGATATGGAGGAAAACCCAATTATTTTCAAGAACCCATCAGGAAAAGGGCAGATAGTTGGGAGTGTTGGAGTCTCCGTCGTTTCAAAGTAGGGGGTTGGGAGAGTCTTGGGATCATAGTTCACTGTCAAGGCTGGTGAGTGGTATGACAAGTGTACAGCTTTATTCACTTCGCACACAGGAAAGTCCATGGCCTCATGGTACAGAAAAGAAAGGGTCAGCAGGGCAAACCCATGGTGGGACATTCTATCTTGCCCTTCTGCATCTGTTATTGTCCCTATGGTTCTGCTCCCATCCATCTACCAGGTCCCAGAATAAACACTCTTTCATAGGAATCCTCCTGCCAAGAACAACCAAGTCACCAACATGACTTTTGTAAACTCCTTATCTGAGACTATGTAGTATGGCATTCACATTTGGTGGCCCCAGTAACAATGAGCACCAAGGCTCCAGTGCCATCCTTGGAGAGGCTGACGTTTTCATGGCCAGGGACTAGGAGAGGCATCTGCTACTCAGGATTTTTTATTTTATAGGCTCAGCTCCAACCAAATCAGCAAAGCACTGTTACTGTGGACCATCTGCCAGGACCCGGACACAGCCCTGTTACATAAAGGGGCTGATATAATGAAATTTATGAAGCTGGAGTCTTCCTCTGAAGGGCAGAGAGCACGGAAAGTCTCTCTTAAACATGGAGCAGGGAAGCACTGGGGACAAGGGCCCACTGGGTCCCAACCCTGGCTGTGCAACCAAGCAAACAAATCATCCATGCCCTAGGGCTTCTGCTTTCAAATAGGAGGGAGATGGTCCCTTCTAGAATTGTAATTCCATGACTTACGATTGTTTTCACTTAAATGGCCAAAAGGTAAGCCGATATTGATGTTAGTGTTGTGCTGTAGTGTTGTGCTGTAGCCTTCAAACCTGAGGGCTCACTGGAACACTGTGGTAAGCAGAAGCCCTGGCTCTGGGTTTGGCTGGTGGAGATGCCACACAGACAAGAAACCAAGGTGAACACCACCCATCAGCCCACGCAGGGAAGGCCCAAGTGAAACTCAAAGTTTCGAATCTGGCTGGGAAGAGAACTAATGAACCACCCCACTCCCCAGTCCAGTCTACACACAGTACTTTCTGGATTACAACGAACTCTCACCTCCACAATTCTCATGGGGTAGTCACTACACCCTCCGAGTTGACAAAAGTTGATGGAGATCCACACATCCTGCTGAGCCAAGTATGGATAAGTAACTAGGAAAAGTCAGGCAGGTTAACTTGCAAACTAGATTCTGACTGCTCTAAGTGCATTCTTGATCCAGTGAGTGAGCCCTTCCTCACATATCTCCTCAGAGATACATGGAGAAGCCCCAAAGTTCCTCACTTTTAAGACCTTAAACACTTTAGGATGGACAGTTCAGACACCCACGACCCACAGAATACACGGGCTTGATTTCTGGCTCCAGCTTCTGAGGCAGCTTCTGACTAACACAGACCCTGGAGGAAGCAGTGAAGGTTCAAGTAATTGCAGTCCCAGCACCTACATGGAAAACCTGGCTCCCACTTTCGGCCCTGCCCCAGCCCTGACCATTGTGCACATCTGGGACGTAAACTCATTGGAGGGAATCCAATCTATCTAGTTGTCTAGCCATCTCTGAAACAAATAATCTATCACCTGCTTCAAGATGAAAGGCAACATAATGGCTTAGCAAGAGACTTCCCAAATGACAGAGCGACAAGCCAGAGCACTCTATCTATCACAAGGAATGAAACACTCACCCCAGGCCCTGGAAGAAGTGGCTCCCTGTGTCCAGGGCATCTCCATCTCTACCAAGGAGATGAGAAATGAAGCAAAAGTACACATGTGGCTTCAACAGAAGAGCCACGCTGAGCCAGGGTCCTTTTGCTCATGTTTATCACTCATCCCTACCCACCCCCACTAACAAACAGACACACACACACACTCAGAGGGAGAGAAAACCTTCAGCAGCTACTCCTTTCACTGCCCAGAGACTACAACCTAACCATGGACTCAAGCTCAAAGAAACAATATCAGGGTATCTTCCCATTTCTACAGATTTATTCACAGTATTGCTTTTGCCTGGAATGCCTTTCCCTCATCTTTGTGCATTTAGGAAATATCTGTTGAATAAAAAAGTGAAGGAATTGGACAGCAATTGTGAGTAAGTAAATGATACAACGCACCCCTCTGAGGAAGAGAAGTTAGAAGTTACAATTCTCATTTCATGGATGAGAAAATTCAGGCTGACAAGTTGGCTGACTTGCCTAAGATAACAGAGCCAGGAAATAGCCAAATTAGAACCTGAACCTGGTTCTTCAGGGTCTTTTGACCAAATCAGTTCTGAAAGTAAAAAAAAAAAAAAATCACCCTGGACAGGAAAAGAGTTGACTCTTCCAAGATTCCTCAAAACAAGCCGTTTCCATCTTGGCACTCATTGAGAACACATTAAGGCACTGGTTCTCATTATGATTATTGAGAGCTCCCATGCGATTGGCAAAATCTCCTGAGAAAGGGCAGATTGTCATCGGTCAAGAATCTAAAAATGACAGCAAAGCTATTGGACTTTTAGAAAGCTCCTGGAACAAATCAATTCCCACCAGGAAAGAGGAGGATTCCTTGAATGGAAACTGAGCCTTCTGCCAGGGACCTCTGCGCCCTTCCCAGAGCCACACGGTGAGCTCACAGCATGGGCCCCCTCTCCACTGTACACAGTTGAGAAAGCCAAAGAGCCAAGCAATGCCTTGCTGAGAGGCAGGAGCAAGGCTACAGGAGCAAGCATCACCACTGGCCTCAGAGAGAGGCAGATGGGGAGCCCAGGGTGGAGCGAGGTCTCCAGAGTTCAGCCCTGGGAATCGGACAGCTTCCACACTCTCAAGCTGCAGCCATTCCAGACCCACCACACTCACTCAGCCTCTTCCATATACCAGCAGGGATCCAGGGCTGAGTAAAACAGACCGTCTCTAATCTGGTGGGGCTCATATCCAGTGAGCAGATAGCGACAACAAGTAAGTAAGCAAATCATGATACTATATTTTCAGGCAGTGAAATCTGCTATAATGTAAAGCAAGGCAGGGCAAGGAATGGAGTGTGAGCCAGGACATCTGGGCAGGAAGCAATGAAGTGAAGAGGCAGGAGCTTTGTGGGAATCAGGGAGATGGATCTTCAAGGCAGAAGAAACTTCCAGAATATGGTTGCAGATAAAAATGTGCTCAAGCTTCTCTCAGAACCCTTAAGTCATCAGCTGCCACATCCTAACCTGCCCCACCAATACCTTCCAGTTCTGTGTCAAAGGCCTCCTTCTGCCAGCAGCCCACCACCCAACCTCCCCTCCCCCAGCTGCATCTGGTCCTCCCTTCCTCCAAGCCCAGGAACCTACTGCAGGAGGAATATTTGTGTCCTTCCAAAATGTATACATTGAAATCCTAGTGTGGGTACTATCAGAAGGAGGGGCCTTTGGAAGGCGATTAGGGATTGATGAGGGAGAAGCACTAGTCAACAGGATTAGTGGCCTTTATCAGTGACCTAGAGGGCTCCTTCAGCCTTTTACCGGGTGAGAACACAGCCAGAGGCCAGCTGTCTAGGAGGAAGTGGGCTCTCCCCACACACTGGGTCTGCCAGGGGTTTGACCAGGACCACCCAGTGAGAAATGCCTTTCTATTGTTTACAAGCCACTCTGATACTATGGGACTAAAAAGGCGTTCGCCATGTGGTCAATGAAGTCACTTGGAGAAGAGACAGCATGACATGTGACCAGAGCAGGCTTCAGTGGCTATT
This sequence comes from Ochotona curzoniae, assembly GCF_017591425.1. Lineage (NCBI taxonomy): Eukaryota > Metazoa > Chordata > Mammalia > Lagomorpha > Ochotonidae > Ochotona > Ochotona curzoniae. The sequence continues at coordinate 571,705 of NW_024466409.1, forward strand.
TTGCCTCTTAAGTAGCTGTGTTAGCTTGGGCAGGCTACATGGGCCCTCTGAGTCTCAGACTTTCCCAGGAATACAAGGACTGTGAACTCCACAATAGAGGGTTTGGAGGAAGCTCCACACAGCAGCATCCCGGTAGAGCTCGTAGTACTTAAGCACTCAGCCAACACTGAATCCCTCCTCAATCCCCTCAACAAACTAAAGGCAGTTTTTGGTCTTACTGTGCCTCTTGCAAGGCCTGGGGTCTGCCCTGCTGTTGGGTGTGAGGACTGAGGGGTGACCTCTTATTTCATCCAAATGCAGACTGAGAAGGAATCTTGGCTCACAAGAGACCAGGCAGGGTGTAAGGTAATAAAAAGACAATGGACACTGCTCTTGCTCTGGGGAGGAGGGTAGAAATCATTAGGACGAGATTATGGAAGAAACAGGACTCAGGCAAATGGTTCATTGCTGTCCCCATCCAACCTTGGCTCAAGGCTCCTCTCCAGGCTCTCCTGTGGAGCAGCTAAGAGGCCAGACCGGACAGTCCTCTTCTCAAGCAAGAACCACCAGGCATGAACTCATGATGAGGCCTCAGACAAAGCCCTGAGGTCCAAGGCCTAGGTGATCTCTAAACTGTCCTTCCAGCTCTGACCTTGCTAATCCTGATTGCACGCTGGCCCTACCCACTTCATTCCCTGCCTGCCCACTGCTGCCATCTGGTGGTCTTCTAGGGCCAGCTGCACTTGACTTCAACTAAGCCCCTTAAAGACCCGTGCACTCCTTCTCTTGCTCCTGCTTCAGGTGGACATGCCTTGGACTTCTCTGGACTACAGATCACTGCCTAACACAAAAACCAAAAATAATTCCAGACCCTCCTCTCTCTAGCACAGATGATACAACTTCACTGAGAGCCTGGCCTTTCCTCCCAAATAAAGGAAATGATCTAACCAAAGTCATGCAACCACCTGGCTCCCAGACAAGGGCACAATTCTTTGCCACAATGCTTAGGACTGGTGGGTGCCTGCAAACCAGAAATAAAGTGAGGCCTAGGAAACAAAGGCTTTAGAAAATGGGAAACAAACTGTCAGAATTCCTTGCAAACTCTGAGAAATGGCAAGACAGCGTATGTGAACAAGTTGAGAATTGCCTGCAGAATCCACCAGAAATAATCACCTAGGGTCTCCCTAACCTGTTATCACCTGCAGGCAAAGTCTTCCGTAAGCCAGCCTTCAATCCACCACCCCGGCCTGAGCCCTGGACGAAGCAGACCACCGGATTCCAGAGAGAACACCCTGGGGTAGCACCACGTGTTTGCATGTGCTTCCCCTGCCAACACGAGCTTCCCGGGGAGTGGTGGTGTCTTTTCTTGTCTTCTCCCAGGCCAGAGGATCCCAATAAGAGTGTGTACAAGTAGACTCCTTAAATTCCTATACAGGCACAGACATGGGACTTGCTCATTCAATTCATCACAGCCTCAGCTCTTTCTATAACCTCCATCTAAACCTTATACACAGACCCTGAAAAAAAACATGCTACATGAATTTCAACAGGACACTTGACTTCTATGGTATCTATCAATCTATCATCTCACGGGGTTTCACTGGATGATCTTCAGAGTCTTAAATTCTAAAGTGCTAGCATTTGAAATCCCCTGACATTTTGTTTGTTTGTTTTCTTTTTTTGTTTGAAACCCCCAGACAAATAAAGGCTGTGCTCTACCACAGCGAGACAACGAGCAAAGGAATGTAACTAAGCAATGCTTCCCTCTAGTGGCTTGCCACTATCACTACACCCCCAGGTTTGGAGCACCATTCTTGAATTCCAACTGGATCCCACCCTGAACTCTAAACAGAAGAAATCAGCCTACAACCAGCACCAGGCCAAACAGCAGAGCAGCCGGAGAAAAGGCAGGGTGGCCAGACTAAAAGAATCAGTGAGCGCCCCCAACCCAGTTCCACAGCAGAAGAGAACTTCTACAGCTTTAGGATAAAATATAATTTACAACTAAAAGAATCTTTGTTGTTCAGTTGGCAGTTATATTTATTTTCTTAAAGAAAAAATAAGATATACTGTAGCAGCTTTTCTATTTTCCTCTTAAAATTTCTTTTTAGTTTTCATAACTGTATATTGTTATGGAGCTGTGTGACACTTCAATATAGGTATAAAAATGGGTACAAAATCAGAGTAAGATCAAAGGAATAAGTCCCTAGCATAGTTGGGTGACAAATGTTCACAAAATAAACTGTATTTTTTATTGAAAAGAAACAGAAGGGACTCCAAGTCTCCAATCACAAAGTAATGGCCAAGGAGGAGAAATATCAATTACTCCAGTTTGATCCTGCGACCTCCAGCTCCTCTCATCCGATGAGGAAACCAAGGCCCAGGGATCCTCAGGAGTGACTTGCCCAAGGTCACAACGCTGACTCATGACTGAGCCAAAAATAGATGCGTGCTTTCCTGCCTCAGAGTCTCGCCTCCTTTTCATGTGGCTTCCCAACTGAGGCCCGTGGAAGTGACCAGTGAAGGACATTTACACAGGAATGGACAGCGAAGGAGCCAGTCCCCAGCACTGAGGGACAAGTAACTTTGTTCCCTAACTCTAGAGTACGGGAGACACAATCATAATGCAAATGACAGGCTCAGCAGTGAAAAAGAAAAATTTACTCATCCCACCAGAGATAATATGCCTTCTGATCTTTCCAACGTAATATATGTTTCTGGAAAAATTAAGAGTTGCAGTATAGCTAACTTCTTCCAATCTTCTCTTCTCGCTTACTATACCATAAGCATATCCCTGTCATTAAATGGCCTTCTAGTACAAAGGAGATTAACAGACTGGGAAATAAAAGAACTGTGCAGTATGAATCTCCACTCTCAAATGACAGCAGGACTCCCAATGACAGATACAAATATAACTCTACATTAAGACGCCAACTTTTCTACCTTTGCCTGTACTTACCACGTCATGATACATTTAAATATCAGAAAGTTAAACCTGTAACTTGTGCTATGGGACTATACTAATAGGAAAAGACAGGGGAACATGGTGGGGTAGGATGAGATGGGGAGGGAAGAAGGGCAGAGGGAGGGAAGAAACCCTTATACTTACAAAATTGTATTGTGGAAAACAACAAATTTTTTAAAAAATAAATAAATGACCTTCTAAAGCACTCTGTTTAATAACTATTCTGTATAACATCCCTACATATGGCTAACCCATAATTTATTTAACCAATCTCCCTTCAGCTTCATTTCGTTCCATGCCTTTGGTTTTGCCATTATAAATGAGGTGGTAGAGAATGGCATTATACTTCATCTTTGAACACATCCGTAATTATTTCCGTAAGCCTGCGTTATTTTTCAAAGTCTAGAATTTCAGAGCTGGAATGGCCCTTAAATATCAAATGTTCACAACCTCTTATTGGCTGGCTTTGATAAAAGGAGACAGTTTAGTGTCTGCCAGAGGACAAAGAGAAAGTAACATAACCAACTCTTAACTCATCACCTACTAAACTGTGACCTTCCCAAAGCACAGCCACAATTCTGTACCCTTTCCTGCCCACTTGCAGCCACTCTGATCTCTCCTACCCTTGAGATCCTAGTCTGGGCCACTCCTTTGTCCCTCTACACAGTCCTTCTACTCTTCTGCTAAATATTTAATTTGTTCTTCCAACCACAAGCTTCCTGAAGATAGTTCTTAATTTTATATTTCCCTGTATTCTGTAGCTCAATGCTGGACACATTTAAGTAAGCATTACACAAACACCTGCCAAAAGGCAAAAAATAACTAAGAACTTCTTTCCTTGTTGCCTGGCAAAGTTGGGGAAAGCTAATTCTTTAAGGAATGAGCTTCCAACCTGGTAAATGGACTGCCCATTTCCATACTGAATTATCTGAGTTTGAGTCCCAGCTCCACTACTGATTCCAGTTGTCTGCTAAGGCACATGATGAGAACTCAGCTGGTCCTTGCCACTGACAGAACAGAATGAATTCAACTCTGGGTTCTAGCTTGCAGTCTAGCCCAGCCCTGATCACTGCAAACAACTGGAGAATCAAACCAATGGATCAATGGGTAAAATAGCAATCTCTCTCTCTCCCCTCCCCTTTTCTCCTCCTCCTCATTCTTTTTTCCCTCCCTCTCAAATAAACAAATAAGGAAATAAGATACTTCTTTGAAGATTAAGAAGTTTAATTCAAGTACTTGAGCTGTCGCTTACCACCTCCAAGCTACACATTAGCAGAAAGCTGGATGGGATGCAGAGCAGGTACTGGAACTGAGCATCCCAATAAAGCATGCAGGCATCCCAATCAGCACCTTAACTGCTACACATCACACATGCAAGAGTGAAAAGAGTTTGTAGTTTAATGCTGCAGGCGTAGAAAACCCATTTTTTTTTCTGCCAAGGGTGGATATAATGCCACTCAATGGTCCATAAAAAATTATCAACCTAAAAATGACTTTATAGGTTAAGAATCAGTGTTCAGGGCCCGGCACGGTGGCGCAGTGGTTAAGGTCCTCGCCTTGCACGCCCGGGATCCCATATGGGTGCCGGTTCTAATCCCGGCAACCCCGCTTCCCTTCCAGCTCCCTGCCTGTGGCCCGGGAAAGCAGTCGAGGACGGCCCAAAGCTTTGCACCCGCGTGGGAGACCCGGAAGAGGCTCCTGGCTTCGGATTGGCATAGTATCGACCCGTTGCGCTCACTTGGGGAGTGAATCATCGGACGGAAGCTCTTCCTCTCTGTCTCTCCTCTCTGTATATCCGCCTTTCCAATAAGAAAATAATTAAAATAAATCTTAAAAAAAAAAAAAAAGAATCAGTGTTTTCTTGACACAGAGAAAGTCTCTTAATCCAACAAGCTGACTCATCCATCTAACTCTGAATAAAGTGTGACAATGCAAAAAGAGCACTAGACCAAGAGGTAGGAGATGTGGTGAGTTCTGGCCCTAGTTCCTTTACTTTCTCCCGATGCCTCCTCTTTGGTCCTTAGTTTCTGTATCTCTAAACTGAAGCAGTCACCCCAGATGATCTCTAACCTCACATACATTATTACATCCTAAGGATTCTAAGACAAAATTAATGATTTTAACAATACACAAGAGCTAATTTTCAAAGTAGTCTTTTGGACTATTTGACTTTCAATCATTGTATTTTCAGAGTTCTAATGCCCAAGCATCTTGACTACCAAAGCACCCACAGGGTCAGAATCTCCCTGAGCTTGGCTGAAATTTCACAATACAGGGTCACAAGAAAGATGGAGTAATACACACTGTCACCCTATTCTGGAAAGGTTCTTGGCCCCAAAACAGAAAAATCAGCATCAGATATATTTATAAACTCTGTTTAGGATGAATCAATTACTGGGTTTGAATTTCACTAATGCTTAGATATCAAATGCAATAAAATATTTCTTGGTATGCGACAGTTCAGGAAAAGAAAACAAGTAAGAACTGATCTAACGTATCATGCAATTCCCTCTCTTCAGAGAGAAAAAAGGATGAAAAATATCTCTCCTCCAACAAAAGGACATTAATCAGATTCAGGAAAGCAGTGGTTGGAAGGGGGAAAAAAATACTGAACGGAAGAAATGGATTCCTACTTACATATTGCCTAAAGTCACTTTGTCTCTTCTTGGTTTCAGTTTTCTCATTTGCGAAGGGAGGAAGTTACTACCTCCATCTAGGATTCCAAGATTCCAAGACTTTCTTAGGTGACACTAAAAAAAGTCAAGAAAGTCAAAGAACTCTACATTTGGTTTCTCTTTACCAATCCATATCCCTGGGAGACCACAAGCCTACTTTGGGATACTGCGTAGCTCAGGGAAGGCTTCCAACATCCGGCAAGCAATCAGACTCCACACATTCTCACCAAGCCCACTTTCAGATGTAGATCTTGTATAAATCATTCCCACTGGAAGTCTAACAAATTACCAGCAACTAGAACCAGGCAACTTTAGGCATTTGTTTCCTAAACTCTTCAGAAGAGTCCTGAGTCAACCTGGTATATATCTGGAGATATTCACATCCAGTCCTGCAAAGATCTCTACTGGAAAGAGAAGAAATAGAACATGTGACCTCTAGACAGAGTTTGCACAGGGGGAGAGAAAACTAGAATTATTCGAGGCGACTTCAAAGAGTCTATGGAAAAAAACAGAATTGAAAGATATTGCAAGCTAGGCATCTGATGCAGTAGTTAAGATGGTACCACGAATTAGACCTTGCCATTATCACAGTGCCTGGGTTCCAGTCCTGGCTCCAGTTCCAACTTCACCTTCCTGCTAATATGCACCCTGGGAGGTAGCAGGTGACAGCTCAAATAGATGGGCTCCCCTCATGGGAGACATGTATGAAGTTTCAGACTCTTGGCTTCAGCCTGACTCAGTCCCAGCTACTGTGGGCATCTGTGGAATGAGCCAGTGGCTGGGAGATTTCGGTGTCTGTCTCTTCTCTCAATTAACTTTTAAAAAAAAATTAAGATATCATGAATTTTCCATGAACTTTCTAAGAGTTACCTGTAATGTACTGAACAGATAAACATGTTTAGTCCTATGCTGGACACTTTCATGTATCATATCATCTCATTTAGTCCTCACACTTGCTCAGTAAAAATGTCCCCATTTTCTGCCCCTTTTTTTTAATTATACAGTTCCATAGGCTCTGGAATTTCCCTTGCCCCCTACCCAAGTCCCCTCTCCCACAATGATCCCCCTCTCATCCCATTACAGTAGTATAGTCTTTCATAAACAGTCATATATCGGTCAGTCTGCTCTTTAAGTGTATCCTTATATTGCAGGTACGGACAATGGCAGAGAGTCTATCATCCTATTGTCAAGATATAATTAACATGTTCATTGGGAATCCATCTTTGCTTTGGAAACAGAGATGCATACTGCATTGTATCTTCATATCTGGATGTGATAGTCCCTATTATACAGTGCCCATTTTCCTAAGGAGGAAATAAACTCAAAGAAGTTTATTCACTTGTCCAATATAAACTGAGTATCTACATCATATGTGCCAATTATTTTACTAAAAGCCCTAGTTCAATGGTTAGCAAAGCCAACCATGGTTTCTGTGCTTAGGGTACTCATTTTCATGGTCTAACAGAGGTAGAATTAGTCAAACAATCCCACAAAAAGTTGCAAAAGGAAGAAATCTATCCTGTGTTGGGAATGGATAAGAGCAGAAAATGACCAGACAACCAAAACAGTGACAATAAAGATGGAGAGATGGGGAGCAGCCCACCACCACACCATCAATAACATTGACAGAGCTGAGAGTTAAACTTCAATCTGTCTGACATCAAAGCATGGTTTTCTTTCTGCTTTGCATGTCTTTATTCACCAAGCAAGTAGCTATTGATCATGCACTATGATTACGCCAGGTGCTAAGGACACAGCCATTAAAAAGGAGATATTACCATGGCCTGGCGCAGTGGCCTAGCGGCTAAAGTCCTCACTTTGAATGCACAGGGACCCCATAGGGGCGCCGGTTCTAATCTCAGCGGCCCCGCTTCGCATCCAGTTCCCTGCTTGTGGCCTAGGAAAGCAGTCAAGGACAGCCCAAAGCCTTGGGACCCTGCACCCACATGGGAGACCCGGAAGAGCTCCTGGCTCCCAGTTTCAGATCGGCACAATACCAGCTGTTGTGGTCACTTGGGAAGTCAATCATCGGACGATCTTCCTCTCTGTCTCTCCTTCTCTCTGTATATCTAACTTTGCAATAAAAATAAATAAATCTTTTAAAAAAAGCAGATATTGCTAGGCCCAGTGGCTAAATCCTTGACTTGCACATGCCAAGGTCCCATATTGGTGCCAATTCATGTCCCAGCTGCTCCACTTCCCATCCAGCTCACTACCTTGGAAAGTAGCAGAGGCTGTGGAATCCTGCATGCACAGGGAGATCAAAAGGAAGTTCTGGCTCCTGGCTTCAGATCAGCTCACCTCTGGTCCTTGTGGCCACTTGGGGAGTGAACCAGTGGGTGGGAGATCTTTGCCTCTTACTCTCTATAAATCTGTCTTTCCAATAAAAATAAATAAGTCTTTAAAATAATAAAAACAGACATTGCTATCACAAGATGCACAGAACAAACATTAAATACGAATACAAGTAGATGTGTATGAATACAAATTGGAATGAGTCTCAGAAAGGATCATTTTATCAGGTATAGTTACCTATGTGGCCACTTCTAAATTGTTGATAATATATGAATCACCTGTATACTAAATGTGAATGGAAGCCTTTAGGAAAGTTGTCAGAATGGGTTATAGAGGAGCTCTGGCCATCTCATGAGCTCACAGGGCAGTAGTTAGTGTGTCTCAAGTTCAGCAAAGGCTTTTCTGAAATGAACGTCTTTCTAAAAGCAACTACCAACCACTTAATTTACTTAATCCAAGCTCAAACATTGCTTATCAGTCGGCATCTTTCACACAGATTCATTCATTAGAACCTCACAGCAGCACTGTATAGAATGGAAGCAAATTGCAGTATTCTTTCTCAGAGATGAGGAAATGGAGGCCTAAACAGGTGAAGTGACTTAATCAAGGTCACCACACCAGGTAAGACCCAGATCTTCCACAAAGTGCCTCCAGCCAGGAAATCATGAATCTCAGAGGAGACAGCTGCAGGTCATTGAGCCTGCATAAAGTCACCCAGGAGTCCCATGAAGTTCCTGAGAACAATGATCAGGGACATTAAGCAGCTTGGGAAAGGTTTCTAGAATGCAATGCCACCAGCCTGAGACACCGATACCCTTGCCAACTCTCCCAGATTAGAACAGGTTCTCTTGGACTCTCTCCAAGTACCTCTGACTAACAGAGAAAAGTATTTTTCCATTGCAAACACTGCAGACAGGCACCAAATTCCTGAGATGGGAGAGCAGACAACACATCCCATTTTTCCATATAGACAACATGTAAAGTTATTCTGATACCAGGTGACTGTGCTAGCGAGGCACCAGCCACTGGGGTGTCAGGCATGTACAGCATTTCAATCCTGATACAACTAACATTTGAGGTGGATAATTTTCTGCTGTGGCAGCATCCCTGGCCTCTACTCACTAGAAGCTAGGAGCACTCCCCTATCCCGTTGTTAACAGTCAAATTCGTCCTTCTAGCCATTGAAAATATAACCTGGGAAACAAGATCATCTCTGGTCGAGAATCACCTAGTCTACAGACTATGAAGAAGAGAAAAAAATACAGTGTTCTCTCTCTCTCTCTTGTTCTTCTCTTTCTGGCCAAATGGAGGATTACTATCACATAATTGATGCATCCCAAAATGGGCAGCATGTATGCTGATGTGGCTTGCAAGTGTATCCCAGGGACATTCACCACTGAAGCTTGTGAAAACAACTGGTCAAATAACTCCCTGTTTCACTGACGAGTGCTTCTGACCCTGTGAGGAAACCTTGTTTCCACTAATGTGAACAGTGAGTCTGATGAAATGAAACCCTGGGTGCTTCTTCCTCCTGACAGTGAGCTGGGGCAAGGGCTTCCATTGCTGCTAGAAACAACATAAAGCTGGTGAATCTTAGACTTAAGCATATCTACACATTCTAGTGAGAAGGCATGGTCATGTCTTTCCTCCTTCATTTTTCTTAAGGGGCTAGCACATTGTTCAACAGACAGCTAGTAAACACCTATCGGCTGGACTCCTGAATTCAAAGAGACAATCTGAAATCTTCTGCTCGTGAGCCAATGAGTTCTAAGAAAGAAGTGGTAAATTGTAGCTGTCTACCCTGCCTTCTGTGTGTTGCAGTGTGATCAGTCTCTTTTAACTAGAAATACTTTGACAAAGGAAAACTGAGTACATTCTCTGCTGAGCGGTAGAAGATAGAAAAAGAACAAGGTTGATACAACACTTCCATCACAGTTGTCTGGAGGAAAGGGCAGAGATTACACAAATAAACAGCTGTATGTTCACTGAGTCTCTTGAAAAGTCTTTTTAGATAACCCCACCATTCAAGAACTCTGAATCTCTTTGAGGAAAGTCATGATTCCGCCCCCACAACATGAATGATTTGGTTTCCTTACAGTATTCACTACAGAGATAACAGGGCAAGTTTAACATACACCTTTGTTTTACAGGCCTCTATCGCTAAATAATCATAAAATGTTTTAAAAGACCAATTTAAAACATTATAGATAGCAATGCTTACAAGTCTGTATTTGTATAAAAACGTGCAATAGATAAGTGCATAAATCTAAAAAAATAATTTTATAAAACCACTCTCAAGAACACAGTCAGGAATATGAAGGCTGGGAGAGCTGAAATGTCCTACAGGAAAGATGAAAACCAGATGAAGACTCAAGAGAAGATGACGACACCAAAAGCTGCACAGCAAGACATGTCAACATCTTAGGGAACAAAGGAAATGTCTGAACCAGTGTGTGTAGCCTATTAGGGCCAAGGTGTAAAGCAGAATACAATATCAGCTATGCTTCAAAATAATGATCCTGTCTCAGACCTGAGACACATGTACTGAACCTAACAGTTTGTGTAGCTTTTAATTTAGATTCAAGAGGAAATGCGAATAGAGTCAACACTTCAGCTATGACAAGGCCAGGACTCCCCAACAACCTGGACAAATTTCTAGGTAATATCTGCTGCAACAGAGTCCTTCTCCAAACCCTTAGGACCTGAAGAAGCTGTTATAACCCTATCTTATGGGGAGACAAACCTGTGATCCAAAGAGGAAAAAGCCCAAAGCCACAATCTGGCTGATGACAGAACTAGACCCTAGATCCTCCTCTTTGTAATCCTTACAGTTTTTCATCAATAAACATCCTTTATGTGATTAATTCATGGCTGTTTAGACAGCTGTCCCCCAGCTGCCCTCATCAACCATGAATTTTCTGATGCTGTCTCACCTGTTTGAGCCACCAGGTGTGTCCACCCACTCCAGATGGTAATGACTTTTTCATTCTGAAAACAGCACACTTCTATTTTATGAGGCACAGGAAGGAAAGCAGCCTGGGTAGCCAGTTGTCCATGCTTGTTGCTTCCCCAAACATACAGCTCTCCTGCATCTGAAACACAAAGACAGAGAACCAGAGGGGGAGGAACATTAGTTCAAATTGATGGAAAATAGTATGTCTGATAAAGTAGTGGTTAGAAGAGCCCATTTTGCACTTATACTACAATACAGAATAGAGCCAGGCAGATGTACAGCATAATAGCATACATGATTTTTTTAAAACCTATTCTTAGGAAACAGGCCAAATGTTCTTAGAAGTTTAAGGAATAAGCATATGTGATTACTCTTCATGTATGCACTCAATGACTATTCAATATTTACTATGCATGAAACATATTTTTCTTTTTTTTTTTTTAACATTTTAAAAACATTTGCTCACATTCACTTTTATTAGGAAATAACGTTTTAACTTATGATAATAGGTTAAAAGATAGGAGAGGACATCTGGCCTGCCAGTCAGGATGCTGACTGAGACACTCAAGTGCCATTTTGGAGAGCTCGAGTTTGATCCCTGGTTGATTCCTGATTCCAACTTTCTGTTTGAGATCTTGGAAGGCAGCACATGATGGTCCGAGCAGTCAGGTCCCTCCCACTCATGTACTCAAAGCAGACCAGCACTGAGTTTCTGCTTTCCAGCTTTGGACCTAGCCCAGGCGTTTAAGGACTTAATCAACAGATAAATGGGCTCACTTGTTCTTTCTCTCCTCTTTTCATTCTCTCTCCCTCTTGGATAAATAAGTATACATCATTTATATGTAAACATTTTTTAATTCAAGAGGCAGAGAGACAAAGAAAACTTCTATTAGTTCACTACCCTAATGTCCACAATAGCTAGGGTTCAGCCAGGCCAAAGCCAGGAGCCAGAAACTCAGCCTCGGTCTTCCATGTGGGTAGCAGAAATACAATCACTGGAACCATCACATTGTTTTTCCAGGATCTACATTAGTAGGAAAGTAAAGGCAGGAGCCAGAGCCAGATACAAACCTAGAAACTTCAATATGAGATGTGGGCATCATAGCCACTAGGTTAAGTTAAACATCTACCCTTTCCCTTGCCTTAAATTTTTTAAATATACAATTATTTCACTGCATGCTCTTGTTCAGCAGAAAATATAATGCAATTACATCACATGTGTGTGGCATTTCAGTTCATTTCAGCTTCACAGTAATCCTCAAATAGATGCAGGGATGTAACTGACATTGTGATTTTAATGGAAGGACAAATTCAGTCAAGTGGCTCTGACTTCCCTTCCTGGATCTGCTAACTACTGACCTTGGACACATCAATTCTTTTGCAAACCCTACCTTCACCAGCTGAAGCTTGTAAGAGAAAGCAATTGGCCTAGAAGGGCAGACAATGAAACTGATGACTGGTAACAAGAGTGACTGGCACGTTCCAGTGTGCAGACCAGAGAAGGCATTCAAGTTCAACATTTTTTAAATAAAAACCAAATGGGGCCATGGACTATCATTAGTCAGTGGGCTCAATTTGTGAAATATCAGAGAGGCTCTAAAGGATTTTTTTAATCCTAATATTCTATATTGTCCAATACAGTAATCACCAGCTGGCAATGGCTACTGAACACTTGAAATGTGGCTACTCCAAATTGAGATATGTCCCAAGTGAAAAACACATGGTGGATTACAATGCCATGGATGCAAAGAGTCTAACTTACTAAGAGCCTTCATCTGCTTCCTGTTGAAATAATATCTTGGATAAACTGGGTTACATAACATGTACTATTAATTTCACTTGTTTCTTTTTACTTTTTGAAAAGTGGCTGATGATATATTTCCGTTAGCAGTGAGCTAGAAGATAATCAGGTTCGAAGATGCTAAATGACTTTTCAAGAGCACAAAGTTAATAAAAGTCAAATGGTAATTAGAAACCAGATCTGCTTTCACAGCATTCCAATAAAGTAATTTTTTAAAATGATTTACTTATTTGTTGGGGTAAGCACTGTGGTGTAGAAGGCTTCGCCACTGCCTGCAGTGCTAGCACCCCACAGAGGTGTCAGTTTAAGTCCCAGCTTACTACTTCTGATCCAGCTCCCAGCTAATGCCTCTGAGAAAGCAGTGGCAAATGGCTTGGGCCATACCATTCACATGGGAGACCTGGAAGAAGCTCCTGGTTCCAGGCTTTAGCCTGGCACAATCCCAATCATTGCAGTCATTTGGGGAGTGAACCAGTGGATAGCAGATCTTTCTACCTCTCTTCCTCCTCTCTCTGTATCTCTGCCTTTAAATAAATAAATAAATATCACGAGAGAGAGAGAGAGAGAGAGAAACACAGGTCTCCCATGTAGGTGCAAGGTGTCAAAGACTTGAGCCATCTTCTACTGTTTTCCCAAGCACATTAGCAGGGAGCTGGATTTGAAGTGGAGCAGTTGAGACACAAACCAGTGCACACCTGGGACGTCTACATGACAGCCAGTGGCTTAACCTACTGTGCCACAGCACCAGTCCCTCAGTGAAGCTTTATGGTACCGCCCTCCCTGGGCAATGTAAGAAAAATTGAGTTTAGCAAAAAAAAAATCAGTCAAAACAGCCAAAAAGTATCATTAAAGGGCATTAGAGCGAGGTTCAGATGTCAGCTGGACCTGATCACTGACATTAGATATACAATATCACGTTCTAAAATGAGCGAGTGTGGAACATGGGAGACCAAGAAGAAGCTCCTGGCTTCAGATTGGCCCAACTCCAGCCATTGCAGAGATCTGGGAAGTGAATCAGCAGATGGAAGATCTCTCCCTCCATCTTGTCCTAACTCTGCCTTCCAAGTAAATAAATCTCTTTCTAAAAAGATTAAGTGTAGATCGTCAAGCCTTTCTGTCAGGTGCCCCCACAGCACTGGCACTGTGCATGCTCTGACGCAGATCTGGTATATTTCACACCCAGAGAGGGCAGCCTCAGGATGCGTGAAGCCCTCTCACACAGAAACAGTGCTTTTGTGGACTCGGGAGCTACCAAGACGCTGCTGACGAGGGCTGTGCTGGTAACCAGCCTTCAGTGTTCTCAGGACATCTGAACCACCTTGTGGGAAGACCAACTGCCTTCTACGTGAGGATCATTACTGTGCTGCATCAGCAGGTAAAATTAAGTTCTGCTGCAATGCCAAACAGTTACATAATCGGCAATGGCTCCAGAGAGAAGGTCTTAAAGAGCACTGAACAAAACTGACTGTGTGGCAGCTAGACCAGACAAGGGGAGAGGACTACTTGAACTTCCCTTTCAAAACATCAAAACCCACTCTGCTTTGGGTCTGTGTTATTAAAGCGCTAAATTGTATTTTTAAACGGCAAACTTCATTTGCAAATTATATCAATAAAAAAATTCAGCACCACTTAAAAAAAACCACCATAATAAAGTGGCCCACAGGTTAAACTGTGGATGTACTACTTACAAGATATTTATTTATGAAATTAATGTTGACAAACAAATAGGAAATCTCTAGGTTTACATAATGTCACCCATTTCAAATTAATTGGAACAAAGGAGAAAGATCTCCTTGCCTATTATCCTTAGGGGGAAAAAGAAATGCCTTCCCCACCCCTCATCCACTTGGGCATGAACAAGTCACTTCCCACCCTGAAGTCTCCAGTCCTCTCTAAAAGCAAGTAGTGCAGGCTGGCACTGTGGTACAGCAGGCTAAACCTCTGCCTGCAGCGTCAGCATCTCATATGGGCACCAATTCTAGCCCTTCTAATCCAGATCCCTACTTATGGCCTGGGAAGGCAACAGGATGACCCAACTCCTTGGGTCCCTGGACCCACATGGGAAACCTGGAGGAAGCTCCTGGCTTCCTCTTGGATAAATATACATCAGCTGAGCTCTGGCCACTGCAGTCATCTGGAGAGTGAACAAGCAGATGGAAGATATATCACCTGTCTCCCTATGTTTGTCTCTTTCTCCCTCTTCTCTCTGAAATCCTTCCTTCAAATAAAAAATAATAATAAACAAAAAGAACCTTTAAAAAAAAGCAGGCAGTGGGAGCACCCACCCAGTAAAATCTTTGGCATTCACTTCAATTACACTAAAGGCAGGTGTTTATTTTTCAGATGGTTGTCTTAAATTAATTAAATTATAGATTATCTCTCAGTGTTCAGTTTCTGTGCTCTGAAAGCAATAACAGCTTCTCAATTTGACTGCATTGCAAATCTGATGTCAAGGAATGCATGCAACCATCCAATAACATTTCTTACGTACACCTGAATTTCTACATGAAACACTAAGTATGAAAGTTCCTCCTCTTGGCTTAAAAGTATAATGCACTAAAAAAAAAAAAAAAAAAAAACACAATGCATTCTACTTGAAGAGAGATGTCCTAACTATTATACATCACTCCGAGGTATCATCACCAATCTCCCCCTGCCAGCAGGGGTCAGAGCAATCTGAGTCAAAGCAAAGGGATAATTGTCACTTGCAAGGAAATACTATGTTGCCTCCTAAAGAAAAGTCATGAGGAAGCTTACACTCTAGTGCTTGGATATATCAAATGGATGGAAAGAGGCACAGCCAAACTGAGAACTGCAAAGTGAGAGAAAAAAAAAGTTTAGAATAAAAAATGGTTAAAGAAGTAGAATAGAGAGAAAAACTAAAGAAATAAGTACCTCAAAAAGGTCATGGAAAATGGAATGAGAGGCAGTGTTGAGGAGTTAGCAGGTAAAGCCATTGCCTGCAATGCCATCATCCCATCTGGGGCATAGTTCAGGTCCTGGCTGTTCCACTTCCTATCCCTGTTAATGTGCCTAGGAAAACAGCAGAAGGTAGTCCACGTGCTTGGGAAGATCAGGAAGAAGCTCCTGATGTTTCTCCTCAGTCCCTCCCAGTCTCTCTCTGTAACTATGCCTTTCAAATAAATAAATATTTTTAAAAGGGTTTATGGAGATTAAACAGCTAGATATAAGTGGATAAGGAATTTAAATAGTTACATTAGATATTAGATGTATCAATTAGCATAGCAATGTTATATGTATATTTACTGTTGATTATACACCTTAAGAATCATGTTGGTATATACCTTAAGAATCATGATTCCCCTTAGAGGAATATATTCTTAACATACCACTAAGAAAATTAACTCAAAATAAAAGGAAGTGAGCTTATAATTGATATGAGTACTTTCTATACAGCATCAAATTTAATTCTTCTAACTACCCACAAAATATTTTATAGATAACAAGAACAAGCTATTGTCACAAGAGTAATCTAAGATCATACCAGCTGCAACAGCATCGCAATTCTGTCTCTGAAGTCTATGATTTCCACCTGTATCACGGAATCCCCAGGGTGAGGACTCACACAGAGAATTCTGAGTGTCAAATTATGAAGAGCTGGTACCTACCATTTAATGACGCTGAATGATCTGAGCCAGCAACAACACATATTGCTCTGGAGTTCTCCAGGCCTACAAAATAGAGAGAAAAAAGAAAAGTAAAATGTGGTTTACTTCTGAATTACGTTTATAAGAGAACAAAGTAGGCAGACATCCAGTACCACCTGGTCAGGGAAAGAACCTGTCAACCAGTGCAAGTGAGTCCGAGTCATTGGCACTGGCCAAGAAGATAGCTGGCATGGCAGGGACATGGACAGCACACCAAAGAGTGAGTCAAGTCAATATAGTGAGAGGAAAGCACACAGAACTCTCCCTGTCTCAACCACTGGGTATTAGGTTGCAATTGGAGAAATCAGTGCAAATTCATACTTTCCAGTTAAGATAAATAAGTAGACACAAGGGTGCGTATGTAAAAATATGTTTGGGTGTAAGGCATATTTCCTAGTTCTGGCTGCCAAGTGGCCTGGAAGCAATGACAACTCATGCATTGAGCTATCACGTGCAGGCACTTAAATACCAACCCAGGTCTCATAACAGCACTCAGGCAGAACCAGAATCTCCTAATCTAGTAATTCTCCCTTAATTTTTGGCCCTCAACCAACAAGGCAAAATTTCAAACAGCCCTCGAAAAGTTTGGGTACCTGTCATGAACAAGTGTTCTATTATGTTCCAAAATCCTTCAGGTGATCTGAACTGAAGAAGACTTAGAGAAAAGTTAAAGAGCTCCTGTCCAGTTTTTCTTAAAGTCCAACTTCAGTGAACTAGGACACAAAGCAAGACAGTGTGAGAGGAAAAGGGGGAGAAGAAAAGGAGATGGCAACTTCATACCGTAATCATAGAAAACTCTACAGAAGACAGAGGAACAAAAGGGAGCAGGGTAGGAGGAGAAAGAGAGAGAGAGATGGAATAGGGGAAAGGAAAAGTAAAGGAAAGAGAAGGAGAGAAGACAATGCCAAAGAGAAAGCAATATTGACAAACAAAATTAACCAGCGGAATTGAGCAGAGAATATTCACTATCTATTCCTCATGCTTTTATGTAAAGAAATTTTCCTATAAAAATACTTCTGGCCCCTCTCTCTACATCCTCACTCACTTTTGCTTCCCTTTTTGGAGCAAGAACTGAGCATGTGCAACACAGTCCTTCTAAGTTTTTCCTTTGAGATCTGCTTGTTCACAGACAGGGTGACTCCTCATGCCACCCTGGCCATGCAGTAAGCTTTGCAGGGCTGACTACATACAGAAACTGCTATAGGGCCCACTGGGTAAAGTCAATTTAAGGTTCAGAATTTAGAAGCTAATTATTACTATACAGTGTATCTAAAAATCTAAACTATGTCTGCCAAACCAGATTTGAATATTTGTTAGAATTACCATTTTCATCACCACCTCCCTGTTTTATATCTACCTCTCAATGGGTTTCAAACTCCGGCGGCCAACAAAATCATGTGGGTCCACAAAAATCCCAACAAGACCAACAGACCAATCAACAAGAAAAAGAAACCAAACACCAGAAAAAGTGAAAATTCATTTATCCCGTCTGTCTGCTTCCTGATAAAGAATAAACATAAGACAAAGAAGATCAAAGGGTCCCACCTGTCACTCTGCTTGGTTCCTTTGCTGTCAAGAACAAAGGGAGAGTCTTCCCAGGGCACAATCGTCGTCCTGATGATGCCAAACCAGTCCCCCACTGGAACACCATGCCACTCACTTCCCATTGAAGCAGAAGAGAAAAACAGAAAAAGTACATCAGCAGTGACCAGATTGCTCATTAAACTCACATCTGTGGGAAATTCTCAATTCTCAAATAGCATGAGTAGTAAACATGAAATGGTTCAATTTTTTCAAAGGTTCCTGTGGCTGGTCATAAAAATTACCATCAGACAAATAACAAATCCAGTCTTCAGGGCAATCTAAAACCTTGAAAACAAATTCTAATACAGCAAAATTTCCTCCCAAAGGTCTAAGACACCCAATCCAGAGTCACATCATTAGAATGACACTCTGTTAGGATTATCCTGCCAAGAAAACTCAGACTCCAAACCAAGTGCAAAAGAATCCTGAATATCATCCAGATCACTGTTCACATTTACTAGATAAGAAAACTGAGGTCCTGAATACAAAACATGATTTCTCCAAGATAACACAGGGTGGCAGTAACAGAGAAAATGTTAAGAGTCAGTTCTTTTGACACCTTTCACACTACCATTACACCAAGATGAAGTCAAAAATTTCTAATTGTCAAATCAATTACAAGGTAGATTCCAAATAACTATGAGTTCAGTGGAATGGCCTTTTATTTCCATTTCCAGTAAGTCTAATTTAATTACTCAAGTGTGAACATCATAAAACACACAGATGAAGTTCTATATATTTGGTTTACAGTCAAATGTGTATGTAATAGGATCTATCACCCAAAACCAATTCCTCTGGAACTATGTTATACCGAGTAATTTCCTTTAGCTTGTAAACGGACAAGCCTGCTCTCTTAAAAACAAGCTATGATACTGAGCACAATGTGAGCAAAGCACAAAATTGCAATAAAAACAAACCTTACAGGCACAGCTAAGGTCCCCGCCTTGCATGTGCCATGATTCCATATGATGTTGGTTCGTATTCCAGCTGCTTTTCCACTTTCCATCCAGCTCCCTGCTTATGACCTAGGAAAGCAGTCAAGGCCAGCCCAAAGCCTTGGGATCCTGCATCTGTGTGGGAGACCCAGAAGAAGCTCCTGGCTCCTGGTTTTGGATCAGCTCAGCCCTGGCCATTGTGGCCACATGGGGAGTGAACCAGCCAATAAAAGATCTTTCTCTCTGTACCTGTATGTCCCTGTATATCTGCCTTTCCAATAAAAATGAATAAATCTAAAAAAAGAAGAAGAAGAAGAAGAAGAAAGAAAGAGAAGAAGGAAGGGAGGCAGGCAGGAAGCAATGAAGGAAAGAAAAAGAAAAAAACATACTAGTAAGTTCAGGGTAAATTGGAACTCTTATTCACTATAGGTGGGAATGTAAAATGGTACAGCCACTATAGAAAATAATGCGGCAGTTAGCTAAAACATTAAAAATAGAATCATTTTATAATCAAGCAAGAACTATGTAAATACCTTTTTTTTTTTTGATCAGTTTGTTTTCTTATTTTCAGAGACAGAGAGAAAAATCTTCCATCTGCTAGTTCACATTCCAAGTGCCACAACAGCCAGAGCTGAGTCTATTCGAAGCCAGGAACCAGAAGCTTCTTCTGGGTTCCCTACATGGGTGCAGGATCCTCGGGCTTTGGGCCATCCTCAACTGCTTTCCCAGGCCCTAAGCAGGGAACTGGATGAAAAATGAAGCAGCTAGGACACAAACCAGTACCCATGAGGGATCCTGGCACACACAAGGTGAGAAATTAGCCACTGAGCCATCCTGCTGGGCCCTATACACCCATATTTAAACCAGTACTATTAACAATAGTTAATTCATAGAAGCAATCCAAATGTCAATCAGCAGATGAATTAATAAGAAAAATGTTATATATATGCACACACACACTAGAATATGATTAGCCTGAAAAAGTACAGAAATGCTGACATACTCAACAGATGAACATAAGGACATCATGTTAATTAATATAAACCCGTCACCAAAAAGAACAATAGTTTATGATTCTATTCATATAAGGTACTTAGAGTGAAAATCAGAAACAGAAAACAGAGCAGTCATTGCCAGAGGCTGGGTGGGGAAGTTTGGGAGTTACTGTCAACTGGCCATAGCGTCAGGTTTGCAAGATGAAAAATGTACTAGACGCAGATGGTGATAATTGCAAAATGACACTAACAGATTTAACACCACTGAACTCTATCTTTACTTAGGGAGTGAATCATCGGACGGAAGATCTTCCTCTCTGTCTCTCCTCTCTGTATATCCGCCTTTCCAATAAAAAAAATAATAAAAAAATAAATAAATCTTCAAAATGATTCAGATGGTAAACTTTCCGTCACATTTTATCACAACAAAAACAATTAGGAAGGGTTAACACAATGGTGTAGCAGGCTAATCCTCCAGCTGCAGCACAGGCATCCCATATGGGCACCGGTTTGTGTCCCAGCTGCTTCACTTCTGATCCAGCTTCCTGCTTATGGCCTAGGAAGGTAGCAGTGAACAGCTCAAGTCCTAGAGGCCCTGCACCTACATGGGAGATCCAGAAGAAGCTCCTGGCTCCTAGCTCTAGATTAACTCAGGTCTTGGCCTCATGGGCATTTGGGAAGTGAACAAGCAGAAGGAACTCTCTCTCTCTTTGTATCTCTCACTCACTGTCTCTATCCCTCTGTCTCTGCTTCTTTCTGTAAATCTGTCTTTCAAATTAAAATACATTTTTTAAAAATTTTAAAGGAAAAATTAGAATTTTCACAGAGACATTTAGAGTTTCTAATAACCAATTTCAATTGAACTAACTGAAATCCTAACTCAAGCTGTTTTAAAATGTATTTTGATATAATTAGGAAAATTTTTTCAAGATTTATTGTTAGTTGAAAGGAAGAGTTACACAAAGCAGACAGAAAGATCCTCCAACCACTGGTTCAGTCCCCAAATGGCCACAACAGCCGGAGCTGAGCCAATTCAAAGCCAGGAGCCTGGAGCCTCCTCCAGTCTCCCACAATGGATACAGAGGCCCAAGGGATTGCACCATCTCCATGGCTTTCTCAGAACACAAGCAAGGAGCTAAATGGGAAGCAGAGCCACCAGGATACAAAGTGGCACCCATATGGGATAAATGCACTGCAGGCTAAGGCTATTATGCCACTGCACTATTCCTAATCAGGAAAATTCACACATTAAATTACTGCTTAATTTTTAGGTAGAAGCTAGCATTACACTGATTTTCCAAAAATTACTTATCTTCTAGAGATGCATACAGAAATAGTTAAACAGGAGTGAGGAATTAAAATTAATCAAATGATGGAGGCTGTTACCTTGTAAGTGGATAAAAAGGAATAGAGTTGGGGGCCCTGGTGCGGTAGTGTAGTAACTAAATCCTTGCCTTGAAACCACCGGGATCCCATGAGTGCTGGTTCACATACCAGATGCTCCACTTCCCTTCCAGCTCCCTGCTCGGAGCCTGCGAAAACAGGAGAGGATGGCCCAAAACCCTGGGACCCTGTACCCATCTGGGAGACCCAGAAGAAGTTCCTGGCTCCTGGCTTCAAATTGGCTCAGCTCTGACCATTGTGGCCACTTGGGGAGTAAACCAGTGGATGGAAAGATCTTTCTATCTAGCCTTCTCTCTGTAAATCTGCCTTTCCAATTAAAATAAATAAATCAATAAAAATGAATCTTTTAAAAAGGCAATTTACATTTATGGTTAGCAATTACATTTATCAGTATTCCTATGAGCCACTTGTCTGGCAAGCAGTTAGCTTGCAGAATACAAAAGGAATTCCTACTGCTCAATAGCAAAAATTTTTAAACAGAAAAAGCACTGGAGTAGACATTTCTCCAAAAACATACAAGTGGCCAAAGGGTATATCAAATCATGTTCAATGTTACTAATCATCAGGAAAATGCAAATCAATGAGATCATCTCACATCTGCAAAGAATAACACTAAAGTGTCCAATGCAACATTACTCACAACAGGTGGGACATGGTAACAGGGTCTGACATTGTGGTGCAGGAGGTTCAGTTGACATCTGAGATGTTCCCATTCCAAGTTAAATTGCCATTTACAACGCCCACATACCATATCAGAGTGCTAATTCAAGCTCTGGTAACTCTGCTTCCCATGCAGCTTCCTACAAACACATCCCGGGAGGTAGCTGATAACGGCTGAAGTGCTTGGGCCCCTACCACCACAAAGGAGACCCAGATGGGGTTCCAAGTTCCCACCTTCAGCCTGGCCCAGCCCCGGCTTGGCAGGCATTTGAAGAGTGAATGAGCAAATGCAAGATTTTCTCTCTTTCTCTCTCTGTTGCTCTCTCTGTGTCTCATTCTCCCCTCCCCACCCCATTCTTTCTCTTCCCCTCACTTCCTCACTCCATCTTTTAAGAAGGGGAAAATTAATTTTTTTTTTATTGGAAAGGTGGATATACAGAGAAGAGAGACAGAGAGGAAGATCTTCCATCCGATGATTCACTCCCCAAGTGAGCGCAACGGCCAATACTATGCCAATCCGAAGCCAGGAGCCTCTTCCGGGTCTCCCACACGGGTGCAGGGTCCCAAAGCATTGGGCCGTCCTCGACTGCTTTCCCAGGCCACAAGTGGGGAGCTGGATGGGAAGAGGGGCCGCCGGGATTAGAACCGGCGCCCATATGGGATCCCGGGCATGCAAGGCGAGGACCTTAACCACTTGCACCACCGCGAAAATTAATTTTAAAAAGAAATTTAAGAAATATAATATGATATAAACATGCAATGGACTATTATTCGGCCTTAAAAATGAAGCCTTGTCACTTGGGATAACACAGATGAATCTGCACAACATTACTCAAAGTGAAATAAGCCAAAGGACAGATACAGGACGAAAATCAACAGCCATAGTGTACGCAAATAACACCAAGATGGAAGAAGATCTAACCAACAGGATACCATTCAAAATAACAGAGAGAAGTATGAAGTATTTGGGAATAAATCTAACCAAAAGCGTAGGAGACCTATTCGAAGAAAACTACAAACTATTTAAAAAGGAAATTGAACAAGACCTCAAAAGATGGAATAACATCCCGTGCTCCTGGATAGGCAAAATCAATATCATTAAAATGTCTATACTACCACAAGCAATATACATTTTCAACGCAATTCCAATCAAATTGCCCAAAACATTCTTCACGGAACTGGATACAATGATTCAAAAGTTCATCTGGAAACACAAAAAACCACGAATAGCTAGAACCATCCTGAAAAATAAGAGGTTAGCAGGGGGAATCACAATCCCAGACCTCTGGACATACTATAGAGCAGTGGTTATCAAAACAGCCTGGTACTGGCACAAAGACAGAAAGGAAGATCAATGGAATAGAATAGAAGCACCAAAAGGGAACCCACACAAATACAGCCAATTAATCTTTGACAAAAAGACCAATGATAGCTCAAGCAAGTGGGAAGGCCTCTTTAGTAAATGTTGTTGGGACAACTGGCTGATAGCCTGTAGAAACAAAAGGATAGACCCACATCTATCACCATACACTAAGATCCAATCTACATGGATAAAAGACCTAAACCTACATCCAGAAACCTTCAAACTCTTGCAAGAAAATGTAGGAAATACACTGCAAGACCTAGGAGTAGGTTCCGACTTTCTAAGAAGGACACCAAAAGCAATAGCAGTTGAGAACAGAATAAACAAATGGGACCTCATCAAACTAAGAAGCTTCTGTACAGCAAGGGAAACAATCAACAAAGTAAAAAAGCAACCCACAGAGTGGGAGAAGATCTTTGCACACGATATAGGCGATAGGGGGCTAATTTCCAGGATATACAAAGAACTTCAAAACAACCAAAAAACCAAAACAAACAAGCCACTCAAGAAATGGGCAAGGGAAATGGGCAAACATTTCACAAAGGAACAAGTCCAAATGGCAAACAAACATATGAAAAAATGTTCCAGCTCCCTAGCAATAAGGGAAATCCAAATTAAAACATCGATGAGGTACCACCTAACACCAGTAAGATTGGCCCACATAAACAAGAACACCAACGACGCTTGCTGGCGAGGATGCGGGGAAAAGGGAACCCTACTCCACTGCTGGTGGAGCTGCAAATTGGTACAGCCTTTATGGAAATCAGTCTGGAGAACACTCAAACAACTCAAAATCTGCATACCATATGACCCAGCAATAGCACTCCTAGGAATATATCCAAAACACCTGTTTTACGACAAACCAACATGCATCCCTATGTTCATTGCAGCACAATCAGTAATTGCAAAAACATGGAAGCAACCGAAATGCCCATCAATAGAAGATTGGATAAGAAAGCTTTGGTTCATCTACTCCATGGAATACTACTCAGCTATTAAAAAAAACAAAATGCAGTTCTTTGTGGCTAAATGGGCACAACTGGAAACTATAATGCTAAGGGAAATGAGTGAATCCCAAAAGATTAGATACCACATGTTTGCCTTGATTTAACCTGTAATTTATTGTTTGGTTGTTTGTTATTTTTTGAACGTGTCATTGATGCTGTCTCAACCCAGATGTTTCGAAGAATGGAACTTGCATTATTTTTAACATATTGTTTACCCAATACTATGTCAATTAATTCCATAATGTTGTATATTGATACTGAGGCCTTGTTGGGGCTTTTAACCGACCGGATCTTTACTCTGTTAGCCCTATCTTCAGACCATAGAAGGTCTCCCCAGGAGGCCACTGAACTTATCTGGACAATAAGACGCTGAACTTTATGCTAGGCATGTGTTTGCAAGCAATGAATCTCAACTGAACTTGAACTATGGTTATGCAGCAAGGTGGAGGAATCCACCATGGGGGGAGGGGTATGGGGAGGGGTGGGGGGAATCCCCAGCGCCTATAAAACTGTACTACATAATACAGTGTAAGCAACAATAAAAAAAAAAAAAAAAATCATAGAAGCAGAAAACAGAATAGCGGCTCCAGAGACTGGGGAGCAAGGGAAATTGGAAAAGTTGTTCAATGGGTATAACATTTTGGTTATTCTACATGAATAAGATTTAGAGTTGTTGTACAGCACTGCCTATAGTCACATACAGTATTGTGCACTTCAACAATTGTTAAGAGGCTAGATCTCACGTCATTAGTATTCTTACTACAAAACACAAACATATACACAAACCAAAGGGACACAAAGAAACTCGGGAGGCACTAAATATGTCTACTATCTTTACTCTGGTGACGGCCAATTAGTGCTGTCCTTAGCCCAGAAGGAGGGAGAGCAAAAACAGGAGCAAGGGGCAGATAGCAGAGTCACCGCTCACCCATCTGCCACCGCCCCACTCCATGTCATACACAAGTTCCATCACACAGAGAGCACACAAGACAAGCTCATTCAGCGTTTTTAAACTGAAGAAAAAATTAAAATCCACTAGGAAGGCAGTGCACTGCAAACAATGTGGGCTAGACTCTGATCCCAACTGTACCTCTTACCGCTTTCACCCTGGAAAACCTTACACAAGCACTTCATCCCTGTATGCCTCAGTCTCCAAACACAAAAAATTCAGTCATTCTTGTTGTGAGGAATAAATAAGGGGAACCTAGCACCATGCCTAGAAAAACATGAAAAACTTTATTGATTCCTCCCTACCACCTAAGGCCTTTCCCATGTGACATTCAACTTCTGTTCCCCACCTTTTAGTGAGAAATACAAACCATCAACACTACTAAAGGAACTTTCCTCCTAGAGCTCAGCTTCTTCTTCTTATAGCACGTCTGTTTAAAATAAAAGGTGCAGTGCGATAGCCCAGTGGCTAAATCCTCACCTTACACGCACCAGGATCCCATATGGGTGCCAGTTTATATCCTAGCTGTTCTACTTCCCATCCAGGTCCCTGCTTATGGCTTGGGAAAGCAGTCAAGGATGGCCCAAAGCCTTGGGACCCGGCATTGAAGCCTTGGCTTCAGACTGGCTCATTGTAGTCATTTGGGGAGTAATTGAGCAGATGGAGGTTTTTCTGTCTCTTTCTCTATAAGTCTGTCTTTGCAACAAAAATAAACAAATCTTTAAAAAGGGCAAAACAGTCACCTGTGACAGCTAATGCATGCCTGAGTCCAGCTGCAACATGAACAACCTTCTCTCTCAGGAGCTGTTGAAATAAAGCAAAGGGTTTAGATCCCGGAATTACTCATCTACAAAACTTCATGTAATTTATGCCCAAATACAATGCAGCATGGTCCTCTTTCAACAGTTCTACTTACAAATACATCTATATTTAGCCCTCATTTTTTAAGAAATCTTTTTATAATACGACATCATAATACCCATCATCGCTGGGAGAGATTTCCAAAGTCATCCCAGTCCAGGAGTTAATAAATGTTTTCTGTGAAGGGCCAGACAGTAAATATTTAAGACTTTACAGGCCATATGGTTTCCATCATACAACTCAGCTCTGGCATTGTAACACAAAAGGAGCTAGACTATACAAAAATGAATGAGTATGGCTGTGTTCCAATTACATTTTATTTACAAAGAGCTCTTAGTTTTCCCACTGCTGTTCTAGTTCAAGCCCTACCTAACATTAGAAACCCCTCCACAACAACCTCACAAGTGCTCAGCCAACCCCTGCCAAACACCTACCCCCAGTGACACAGTACTCAGCATCTCCTCACGAGTGTTACGTCTTTGCACTGTTCCTTTTATCTCTTTAGATGGAGCCAAAACTAGCTGCCTGCAGCTTCTGACAATGACAAAGCTTTCCAAATATTTGAAGACAGTTGTCATGTCCCCTCTAAGACATCTTATGGTGGTTTCAAAAATAGGTTCTCAAAGTCTCTGATATGCCTCCCTTCAAGATGTGGAACTCAACTCCCTTTTTGTGTGTGGGCTGGACTTAGTGACACATTTCTAATGAAAGAAATTAGAAAGCAATGTGTGATTCAGAGACTAGGTGATAAAAAGCACTGCAGATCCCTGCTTGGTTTCAAGCTCCCAAACCCACCCTCACCCCATTATGCTTGGGAGAAGCTAGGTGCCACTGTGAATAGTTCTACAGAAAGGCCAAGCATGACAAGGAACTG
The DNA here is from genome assembly GCF_017591425.1 of Ochotona curzoniae. NCBI lineage: Eukaryota > Metazoa > Chordata > Mammalia > Lagomorpha > Ochotonidae > Ochotona > Ochotona curzoniae. Next base: position 598,673 of record NW_024466409.1, read on the forward strand.
AAGAACTGCTACCAGTCATGCAAGAGCTTAGAAACGTGTCAACCAACCCCACTGACCCATCAGACTGCATACAAATCCAGCTGGCATCTCACTGCAACTGCATGAGAAAACCTGAGCTGTTTCTAGTTTCCCAAACCTCAGAAGTGATGAGATAATAAATCTTTATTGTTTTAAGCTGCTAATTCTGGGATAATTTGCTACATAGCAGCAGATAACTGATGAAGACCTCCTCTTTAGGCCACAACTCTTCAGTTTCACCAGCCCAAATGGGCTCTTATTTAATCTCTGTCTTTGTTTAAAGTTGTGCTTATTTTTATTGTAAAGGCAGATTTATAGAGAGAAAGAGAGACAGAGAGAAAGATCTTTCCATCCACTGGTTTACTCCCCAAGTGGCCGCAATGGTCAGAGCTGAGCCAATTTGAAGCCAGGAGCCAGGAACTTCTTCTGGGTCTCCCACATGGGTACAGGGTCCCAAGGTTTTGGGCCATCCTCTACTGCTTTCCCAGGCTACAAGCAGGGAGCTGGAAGGGAAGTGGAGCAGATGGCACACAAACTGGCACCCATATGGGATCCTGGCACATGCAAATCGAGGATTTAGCCACTGAATCATCACACTAGGTCCTAATCTCTGCCTTTTAATGGAACTGTTTATGCATCAATCACAACCCCTCTGGGGATCTTATCACGTTTGTTTATTGAGAGGTCCCTGGTACTTTTCTGAACTTTAAATCCCTCCAAGACAAGGCCTCTATTTACCTATTTGCCTGGAGCCTAAGCACCAAATCTGCCAGAAAACACAGTTTACTAGTTGCAATGTCACCAGTACAAAGGCTAGAGCTCTGGCCTTCTTGCTTTCAGAGACTATTTTCCTGTCAATAGAACCACAATCACACTAGCTTTGGGGATGCTCCAATCTTACTCCTAATACAATGCAGATATACTATCCTCTCACATTTTTTTTCTTCCTTTTTTCTCCCTAAAAGTGAAGAGCTTTATATATGGATACAATCTCACCAACACACTCATTTCCATCTCTTCCTCTCCATCCCTGCTCCTGTTGCATTCTTTGGGGCCAGGGTTCTCTCATCTGGATTGTCTACATGAGTTCCCCAAGTAATCTTCCTTCGATCCTTCCTATAGGACACACTGTCCTATCTGGTCCTTACACAACTATTCTTACCACCTGAGTAGGCTCTCCCCATCCACTTTACTCCAGCACTTCCACCATTTTCAATATTCCAATCATACTAAAAATACTTCAGTATCCTAAATATCCTGTTTTATGCTTCTATACCTTTGCTTACACAACTGCTTCTGCTTAGAACAGTCTGCCCTTGCACTTATTCTGTGCATCCTCCTATTCCAAACTTTCTTCAGGGTTTTACATGTACCTATCATAGTTCTGAAATGGTACTACCTTTATGTGTCTGTCACGTACTACAGAACTAAAAAAGACTCTCAAATGCTAGGACAAGTCTTCTTCACTCTTCCTAAATACAGTGCCTGCACACAACAGATGCCATTAAGATGGGTGAATTTCTATTACATTTCATATTGGCACTTTCCTCCCATTGCTCCATAGAACAATCTGTCCAAATATTTTCACTTCCTCATTCTGTCACCCAACATACTGTAATCATTCTTCCTCTCTGTCTTCTTTACTTATATGAGATATAACTAAGCTAAATTAATTATCGTTTGCATGTAGGTTCTTACAAGATCATTTCTCTGTAGTTGGGAGCTATAATACTTCTTACAGCAAGGATTACAGAGCATAAATTTATATGCTTACCATGAAAACTGTTACCCCAAATAACACCCCGCAGACCAGCATCCAAGTTCAGCAAGATGACAAAAGACTGATACCTTTAATCAGTGAAAATAAATCTCCCATTCTTAATCAGAGTTTAGGAAAATTAGATAATAGGACAGCTTAGGGGATGAAACTCATTTTAGATTTCAACATATTTTTTTCAAAATTCTTTAGTCTCACTGTGATAAAATTACAATGTGTACACTTTGAGTAAAATGCACTGAAAAGGACTCTGAACTCAGGCCAAGGGTTTTCCTTAGCACTGTGGTACGAGATGGTAGCAATGCACCTGCTCATTGAATACCATTTGCCCAGATTAGTGTCTTCAAGCAAGTAACTCCTCTGTGGACCTTTTTCTGGCACTGATCCCATTATCTCTCACCTTAGAACTGTAAAATATTATTAATGATTTTTTAAAAAATAAAAATGCACTTGCTTTATTTACCAATGTTCTAAAAGACAAAAACAAGTCTTTAAAAGATACAAGCAGTCACATAAATATATTACACTGGAAGACTCAAGTCCGTTTTGCGCAGGAATGAACTGCTTGTCAATGAGGTTCGCTGACCATCCTGGGAGCTCCAGGGAAGCTCGCACGTCTCTTAGGAATATTTTCAAAACGCTCAGCTCACAGCAGAGAAGGGCTAACCCCCGGATAGGCACAAAACAACAGAGACCTGGACACTCAACAGCATATGAACACATTCACCAAGTGAACCCACCAGGCCACAGGGCCATGGGCAGTGGGCAAGCACACACAGGGAGGCGGTAAACATTCCCCAGGAGGACATTCTGGCAGCTGTGGGGGATATGAAAGGAACCCTCCATCACCCCAAGAACCCAGACTGCTCCTGGCCACCTCAAGTGACATTGCTGGGTCCCTTTTTCTTTCTTCATCTTTTTTTCTTTTTTTCACATTTTTCCTTCTTCTTTTTCACATCCAGGCATTAGGCGGCTTTACGAACCCCTCGAATACGAGACATCGCCCGTCTTTTGGCCATGTCTCTGTCTAGAAGCAAGGAGAGACCTGCCTTCTTCTTTGTATTTTGGTCGTGGTCAAACTGTAGGTCAGCTGATGTGTATCTCAGTGATCACTTATCATCCACAGGGAGGCCAGTAAGACACTCTTCCAGCCACGTCTGGGCCCCATGATGCGACAGGAGACCCCACTGGTCTGACCGTGCCTATGGCACAGGCAGGAACCACCCCCTATTTTCCATGGAACCCTGTGCCCGTGCTCTCAGGAGGAGGTGTGACTTACACTGGTTGAGCTGTATTATGGGGGCTCCAGCAGACCCAGATGGGGCCCAGGGACCACAGCCAAGGCCTGGTCTCTAAGAGGGCACCCAATTTGTTGAGTAGGAACACTTTACACTTCATCCAAAATGGTCTGAAGGACATGGAAGCATCCGGAGAGTCAGAGAGTGGATGAGGCTGGTGGTGCCCCACAGCCACAGACTCCCTGAGGGCTGTTCTCTCACTACAACCAAAGAGCCAACTCAACTGCTTCACTGCAGCAGCAGCAGCCAGAGATACCAGCTGTGCCCAAGGCTGAAGGGGAACTGCTCTGAAAGGATGTTATGAGGGGCGACACTCCCGTTGGTGTGGGGAGAGAAGCATCAACGTACAAAACAGTTTCAAGATAAGCAGCCTGCAAGAGAAGGCAGAGGGAGCATGAGCAAGCACACTCTTGGAAAGTTCTGGAAGCCACACCCCAGCATGAAGTATCAGGACACAGGCCTCATCCTTGTAGCTGTCAAAGACTTCTGGGAACTTGCCCCTTCCTTGGACTGTCCTGCAGCTTTCCCCTGGCCACCAGACCACCCTGTGGGGCTGCCACTTCAGAACATGACATTTTTTAACAAAACAAAGCAAGCAACAGAAACGATGCAGAGCTTGCCCATCTCCATAGGTTGCCGAGGGCAGACCAACGGCTGCAAGGGCTGAGGGCTGCAGGAGGCCATGAGTGTCCTGCCTTAGGGTGGAGCTGCCCTGCTGCTTTGCATGTGACCCCTCGCTGAATCCTAGAGAACCACTGTCGTCCTCATTGTAGGGTGTGCACAGGCTGCCCTGGTCCTGGTCCTCCAAGTACACACATTCCACCATATCCAGCTCTGCAGTCAGGCTGCCGGTCTGCACTCAGGGGTGGACCTCACACAGCCCCTGCGCCACTGCCCTCGGAGAGCTGGGGTTGGGATTTCTGCAACAGCTGTAGTTTCTCTGTGTCCTTCAGGATCATCTCCACGACCCGAGAAAGCAGCTGCTAGGTGAACATGATGCTGTCATCTGTGTTGGCCATCAGCAGCCAGACGGGGTCCTGCAGGACGTACTTGATCAAGTCTGCACTCCCCTCCAGAGCAGGCGACTGCGCTACTGTGTGGTTATTCTCCGAGGAGTCTGTGCTTCCGAGTATCTGCTCATGTGCCTTGTGTCACTGCTATCCCATCTCAGCACAGTGCTGGTCTGTGGTCCCGCAGGCTCTTATTAATGATCTTATAAAATGTATTATGTTCACTGTTCTCAGGTACAGATTTTTGCAATGTGTATAAGAGGTAACAAGTTTTTCTAACAACCTAACTCTTCTCAGAAGGACCTACTATTTAACAAATTTTCCTACCCCACAGGCTTTCAGAAAACCATGCAGTTTTAATATTCTGGGAAAGCATAATCATTATATCCTGGAAACACTCAACCAGGTCATGGGCAAGGTAAATATCACAGTCCTCACCTCAATAGTCTGAGGAACCACACATCTTCGTGGTCCATGAGGAACTCCTAACTGGCCAAAGGAGTTGGATCCACATGATAGAACTTGACCATTTTCTGCAAAATAAAAAATGGATGTAAGCTTAAAATTTAAGAAGTAACATGTTTGTGACCTATGGCTAAAGCTGAAGAGGATTCCCATGAAGGCGGCAGGAAGAGGCAGAGGTGCTCCCTGGGATTCCACACATCCTGGCTTCACAGAGACCAATCATATTTATGCAGCAAAAAAATTCTCCAGTGGAGAATCAAGATGGCAGAATAGGGTAAGGACACATTTAAGCGGACAGAGAAACATTTAATCAGGATGAAGCAGAGAGGACACATTCCAGGAAACAGGAGAGGACAGAACAACAGCAAAGGGGTACCTGGAGACTGACAGACACAGGAAAGCAGCAGACACAATGGTGTGGTGTTACGGTAACTGATATTCCAGTGGCATTCAGGGACATGCTCCAACCGGAAATGGGAGAAAGGTTGCAGAGACAACAGTGCAACCTCAGCACAGTATCACAGGAGGAGGAGAAGAGCGGTAAGCCAGGAGCTGGGGCTGTGGAGACCACAGTGGAACTCTAACATAAGAACCCAGACCTGAAACTCGCTGGAGGTTGTGGCACAAGTGGCTGCAAGCAAAAAGTTGTGTACCAACTGCAATAACTAAAATCAAACTGTAGACCTGTGGGTGACTTAGAAACCTGCCCCAAGGAGAAGATTCTGATAACCAGAAGTACAATGACCAAGAGCAAAAGAAGAGACAAAGGCACAATGAATATTACTGAAAACTCCCCTGTAAAGGAGCAAAACCTTATGCTACCTCAGAGTTAACTGAAGAAGACATCGAGAAAATAGGGCACAAAGAATTCATAAAACTCATTTTAAAGCTTCTGATCAACAATGAGAAGCACATACAAGAGTTCAAAGAATTTAAGGAAGCAATAAAGCAAATCAAGGCTGATAGATCAGAAATTAAGAACACAGTAGAGCTAATTAAAAATACAGTGGAGAGGGCCTGGCGCAGTGGCGCAGTGGTTAAGGTCCTCCCCTTGCACGCCTGGGATCCCATATGGGCACCGGTTCTAATCTCGGTGGCCCCGCTTCCCATCCAGCTCCCTGCCTGTGGCCCGGCGGGAAAGCAGTTGAGGACAGCCCAAAGCTTTGGGACCCTGCATCCGTGTGGGAGACCTGGAAGAGGCTCCTGGCTTCGGATCGGCATAACATCGGCAGTTGCGCTCACTTGGGGAGTGAATCATCGGACGGAAGCTCTTCCTCTCTGTCTCTCCTCTCTGTATATCTGCCTTTCCAATAAAAAAATAATAAAAATAAATCTTTAAAAAAAAATAACAGTGGAGAGTCTCCAAAGTAGAATGAAGCAAGCAGAAGAAAGAATCTCAGAATTGGCAGATACTTCCTGTCATCAGGGAGAAGCAAACAAAAAGCTGGAAGCAGAGCTGGATCAGGCCAAAAAAAGTATTCAAGAATTGAAAGACACTATGAAGAGGTCATGTATAAGAGTTATGGGAGTCCCAGAAGGTGCAGAAAGAGAAGCTGAGTTTGCAAATGTATTTAATGAAATAATCAAGGAAAATTTCCCTAATCTGGAGAAAGAATTGGGAGACAACATCCAGGAGGGACACAGAACTCCCAACAGGCTTGATCAAAAGCGATCTTCACCAAGACACATGATCATCAAGCTCTCTTCAATTGAACATAAGGAAAAGATCCTTAAATGTGCATGTGAAAAAATCAGTTGACATATGAAGAAATGCCAGTTAAACTCACAGGAGACCTCTCACAGGAAACTCTATAGGCAAGAAGAGAATGGAGTGACATATTCCAGATTCTAAAAGAAAACAATTGTTGGCCTAGGATAACATACCCAGCAAAAATTTCCTTTGTCTTTGACAATAGTATGCTGGACTCTCTCCCATTGTTCTTGCCCACAATAATGGACATATGACTGTGTATGAAGAACTATTCTTTAGTAATGATATACAGGAACCAGGTGGGGGAGAGGGGAATTGGGGCTGGGATAAGGGAAATGCCAGGAGCCTATGGAACTGTATCAGAAAATGATAATAATAATAATAATAATAAAATTTTTTTTAAAAGATTGAATCTGAAAAAAAAATTCTTCAGTGGGAAAAAGCTGCCATCCTTACTATGGGAACTTCTGTTTTCTCATGTTTTCCCAATCACAATATCCTGTGACAAACCCTTAGTTGGCACTGCTCGCCAGCCAGACTAGGAACATAGTTTTCATTAATTTGTAGGACAGAAAGCAGCCATCAATAATGGTCTACAAAACAAATAAGTTTTATAAAGAGTGATCTAGGGCCCGGCAGCGTGGCCTAGCGGCTAAAGTCCTTGCCTTGAACGCACCGGGATCCCATATGGGCACTGGTTCTAATCCCGGCAGCTCCACTTCCCATCCAGCTCCCTGCTTGTGGCCTGGGAAAGCAGTCGAGGATGACCCAAAGCCTTGGGACCCTGCACCCGTGTGGGATACCCAGAAGAAATTCCTGGATCCTAGCTTCGGATTGGGATAGCATCGGCCATTGTGGTCACTTGGGGAGTAAACCATCAGACGGAAGATCTTCCGATCTTCCTCTCTGTCTCTCCTCCTCTCTGTATGTCTGACTTTCCAATAAATAAATAAATCTTAAAAAAAAAAAAAAAAAAGAGTGATCTAGTTCACTTCCCAGTCTCTAACAAATGTCTTCCAACCTAATCTCAATCTTCCTCTCTATCACAACTTTCCTTTAGGGCTTGGCATTACAGCACATCAGCTTATACTGCACGTGTGTGGGACGCCAACATGCCCTATCAAAGTACCAGTGTGAATCCTGGTTGCTCTGCTTCCTATCCAGGACCATGCTAATACACCTGGAAGGCAGTAGAAGATGGCCTGAGTACCTTATCAGATCAAGACGGCATTGTTACCTGCTTGTTTAACTAGACCTGTTTTCAGACCTGTTAAGACCATTTAGGGAGTAAATCAGCAGACAGATCTCTTCTTCTCTGTCAATCTCTCTTGTTCCAATTCTGTCCTTAAAGTAAGTAAATTAACAACTTTTCTTTAGGGCCTAACAAGCCCTAAAGAAGTTAAGCGACCTAGGGCCTAACAAGCCCACAGCAAGTTAAGCGACCACCAGCATCACATTTGGGCATGGCTTCAAGCCCCAACTGTTCTACTTTGGATGCAGATCCTGTTAGCTTAAAAAGCATCCAAGTTTGACAATCACAGAGAACATCTGTGTGAATGTTTTAAATACAAGCTTTTACTTAATATATAGCCATCGTCATCACAATGTCCTCACCCAAAGCCTTCACACTGACAGAGTTATCTAGGAGTCAACTCACCTGTGAGTAGAATGGTAAAATCCCAGCCGCAGGCCACCTGTTGGATGGGACAACCCAGAAGGGATTTGCAGGGGGTAAAATAGAGAACATCTTCTGTATGACCAAGCCCCAGTTGTCCATCTTTGTTCAGGCCACAAACAAAAAGACCTCCTGCATCTACAAAATATAAAGATGATAACGTGCCCAGCGAAAAGTGCAGCTGCCAAAGTGAGCCAGTACTTACAGTCACAGACCAATATCTTCTTTCTCCCACAAATTCATAAGCTAAATATGTTCCTGTGTTCTGCATCCAAATGACACAAGGCCAACAGCCTTAAATCTAATATCTATATGGAAACTCTGAGTCCTGGAGCAGTGGCCAGTCTACCATCAAACTGAGCATCTGCTGTACCACAGAAAGCCAACACTTAAGGATGTGCCAGGTACTATTCTAAGAACTGTATGCGCACAGCCAGCCTACCCTTCAGGCACGGTGTCAACAGTACTTTCATTCATGAGAATGAGCTAATTTTAAATTCCTTGAAAATGAGAAAATTTAACAGTAAAGTATTTATGATACTAATCCAGGCTGGCTTATATTCATTTTTCTGCCAAAACAGATATAAAATAAACTTTTAAGTACTTCTTTATGGAAGAAATGGTCTATAAAAGTGCCAAGAACAAATGAAAGTCACAACACAGGCCCATTATCTCACTGATTCGCCTCACCCACTATTACTATCAACAAGGGACAGATCAGGAACTCATTGAACCAAAACCATCCAGCTAACAATGCACAGAACCAGGCACTTGGAGTCCAGAGTTCATGTTCTCAACAAGATGCCCTTCTTGGCAATAGTGACACACTTGAAGTACTTGGTAGGTACTATCCTAGATACTCTGAGCGAAGATTAAAGGATCTTATTAAAAATTAAGTTAATTAAAAGGTTCTTATTCTCCAGGAATAGTCAACCTCCTTGCAAAGACTTCTAACACAGAGGTGAAAGTTAAGTAGTAACATATGTTATTAAATGCTATTGCAGCTTTCCACCAATTTGTCCTGAAACATCAAAAAACCAGCATTCCTCTTTAAGCTTCTTTTCTGTAATGCCCAGGTAAGAGTGGGTGGGCATGACCTCAAAGATCTCTGAAGTTCTTCTGACTCTGACAATCTAAGATTTTCTAATGTTAATGTGGCTCTCCTTCAAAAACATTTCCTCTGCAAAATGCAAAAGGCTCAAAGATGACAGCAGAACATCCCATGGGAAATAGCCTATGCAAAACAAGAGACGATGGACGTTTAGGATAAGTTACCTGTGACCACAGCAGAATGGCCCCCTCCACCCGTGATTCTCCTAATGCACTTAGGTCTGCAGAAGTCAGTCAGCTGTTGGGGCAAAGGCACATCTTCCTTATGGCCAAGGCCAAGCTGCCCGTAGCTGTTCGCACCCTAGAGATAAAATAAGTCAAAGGTGAAAAAGTCGCAACCATCAACATCTATCTACTTGTCTCTAGTTCCTCATCCCAACAGTGCTCTCAGAGTCTCTAACAGCTGAGATGTCAGAGGCTGCCTTCGGAGGTTGTTACATGCATCCCACATTTTGATGGTGGCCCTCTGCTTAGAAATCAGGGTTTCCATAAGATCAGAGCCCTCAGCATCCACAACTTACCCCATGATATTCCCCAATCTTTCCCTTCCAATGCTCCAACCCCACGTATAGCCACTGGGAGACAGGGTTCCTTCTGACAAAGGTAACCACCTGGATGGCTACGGACAAGAACAGGAAAAGGAACAAAATGAGCGGTGCTTGCCTCTTCTCTCCACATTCTCACTGGGAAAACTGGCAATGGCTTTCTGTCACCAAAGCTAGCTAAGGATGTATGTCCTCAAACAAGGTGAACCATTATCTCAAAGAGATCTGCAACGATCTCTAAGTCCAGTGTTCCGTGACTCTAAGATTCACACCAAATTCCTGTAAGGAACTAGATCTTCCCTTGGTAGGAAATATGTCTATTGTTGTTATAACAAAAGTTCATAATCCTTAACTTGGAATTCTTGCAGCCAGATTCAGAATTTTATAGATATAAGAAAAGTAATATATTGCTCATACTGCAGCAAGATCCAGAGGCAGCATGCGACAAGCAAAATGGAACAATTTTGCAATAAAAGCTGTAAATATAACAAATGTGTAGGGACTATAAACAGCCTGACGTCCAGTAAAGTTTGAGTGTTTAGACTTGAAGATAAGGGATTGTGAATCTGCATGGATAATCATGTTAGAATTTCAAAATTTTAAGGCTAACCTTATGGCATTAAACTGTTGCTTAAACCGTTACTCTTAATGCCATTATTCCATATTAGAGCACCTAGCCAATTCCTGGCTGCGCCACTTCTGATCTCATTCCCTGTTAATGCTCCTACAAAGGTGGCAGAAGCTGGTTCAAATGCTCAGGCCCCTGCCACATACATGTGAGACCCAGATGGAGTTCCAAGCTCCAGACTTTGGCTTGTACCACTGAAGCCATTTGGAGAATGAACCAGTGGATGGAAGATTCTCTCTTTCCCTGTCACTCCCCTAACCCCTCCCTCTCTCCCTCTTCCTTTTGATTCGCTGCCTTCTACTTTTCAAATAATAAATCTTTCTTTAAAAGTTTCAAAAATCCTTATAACTTTTTCAAGACCAATTCTTCCTAGACATGAATAGTAAAACTTGTACTACCTCACTGGCCAGAAGTTCCTGGCTCCTGGCTTCAACCTGAGTCCTAGCTGCTCTGGATATTCATAGGCTCAATCAATGAACAGGAAATATCACTTGCCCATTCTGTGTGCGCGTGCACGTGTGTGTGTGTGCGTGCGCACATGTGCACATGTGTGACTTTCAAATAAATAAATGGGTAAATAAAAAATTCAAATGAAAATATGTTCTTGAGTGTGGTCTTTTAGCCTAGTGGTTAAGACATCGGATGGGACACCCACATCCCATACCACAGTCCTAGCTCCACTCCCAATTACAATGTCCTGCCAAGTTTAGACCTGGAAAGCAGCAAGTGGTTGAGTGATGCAGATGTCTGCTACACCATATGACACCGGACCCAGCACAGTTATCTTTAATTCCTATCCAAAGGAAAGAGGTGTAGAGAATGTAGTCAAAATAAAACTCTGGACCTTTGAAAAAAAATTCTCATCCAAGAAAGACACTGCCACTTCATTTTCACTCTGTTTCACAGACGAAGAAACAGAACTCAGGGAGGTTAAGCAACTTTCCACTGTTAATTGATCAGCACTAATTGCTCGATGGCTCCCCATCACCAGGGCTGCAGGCAATGATGAGAAAACCCTGCTCCTTTCACCATTCCGTAACGTGCCTTTAAGTAAAACATGGAAAGGGACATGCGAGGAACTAGTCCTGGCTTTCCCTAATGAGACACTAAGGATATGACCCTACCTAAACAGCACCTGCCTTTTTGACTTTCTCTCTTTACCACTTTCTCACTATCCTTGCCATCACTTACATTTACTTGCTCCCTGTCTAGCTCCTCAAGGGAAGGTAAACTTCATGAAGGCAAGAACTCTGCTCAGTTATTTCCCCTGTAACTGGACTGGTCCCAAAGAAGATGTGCACTGATCTACAAGGCAAATGCAAAACATAGCTCATGACCCTCTACCCAGGAAAGAGCAAAGGCAAGACTGTGTAAAGGCCCAAGATGTCTCAGCCAGCTCTGAGATTTCGGTGGCTGTCCCCCTCTTGAGGTTACAAGCTCCTGCACACCTGATACAAAAAGGAGACACAGGGCAGTCTGGCACTCAAATTACAAAATGCAGCAAAAGGTGCTAAATTCAGCAAAAGGTAAGATCACCTATTATTAACAATCTTTGCCTCCCTTTTTTTTAATTTTTTTTCTTAAAGATTTATTTTTATTATTTTCTTACTGGAAAGGCAGATATACAGGGAGGAGAGACAGAGAGGAAGATCTTCCATCCGATGATTCACTCCCTAAGTGAGCACAACGGGTCGATACTATGCCGATCCGAAGCCAGGAGCCTCTTCCGGGTCTCCCACGCGGGTGCAGGTTCCAAAGCTTTGGGCCATCCTCGACTGCTTTCCTGGGCCACAGGCAGGAAGCTGGAAGGGAAGCAGGGCTGCCGGGATTAGAACCGGCGCCCATATGGGATCCTGGGCGTGCAAGGCGAGGACCTTAACCACTTGTGCCACTGTGCCGGGCCCTTTGCCTCCCTTTCTTACAAATATCACAGACGCATCACACAACCACAGAGAGATAAGTATGTTGTTACAGACTCCACTGTGTGCACCTAAAATATGCTTGATGAGGCTCTAACCCCCAGTACCTCAGCACAGAACTGTATTGGAGAGATGGCCTTTAATGAGGCAGTGAAAGCAGAAATGCGATCTTCAGGCAGGGGTCTGAATCCAATACAACTGCTGTCCTTCCAGAAAGAGACACCCAGGGATGCTCATCTTTGAAGAAAAGCCACTGGAGGACACGCACACAGCGAGAAGGTGGTGTCTGCAAGCCAGAGATGCCTTATGGAAACAAACCCGCCGCCGCGGCCTCCATCTCTGCCTATTAAGCTCAGAAATTTCTGTTGCTGAAGCCTCCCAGTCGGTGTACTTTTTATGGCAGTCCCAGCTGAGGAATACACCCCCACATGGAGGCTGCCGCAGCTACAACACACACCGTCAGGCCTTCATGCACAGCAGTTTGGCGAGTTCTGCAAAATTTCCGTCGCAGCACAAAAGGCATATCTGAAAGACTTTTTCTCCCGCATGTGTCACCTCTACACACCAACCATTCAATCCCTACGCCCCCCCACAGCTCAAGCGCCACCTCCATGTCGCTCAGATGGCTACACTGCTGCGGCCGCATGTGCTCTCCCTTCTGCCAAACTGTTGCCTCGCACTCAACAGGTGCCACCTTGGACTGACAGCTACTTCTGAAAACCTGGACAACAAAGACTGATTGCAACAGCAATCTAAGTGTCCCTCCCCTTGACTTGGAAACTAATATCTGTTACTCTTGGCATTTCCCAAACACGAGACCACGGGCCGGGTACAAAGGTACTCATTCATTCATTCATTCACTCATTTGTCAACAAATGCTTCCTGAAGACAAATGAGCCTGCCAGGCCCCACGCAAGATCTTCTGAATCAGAGACAGGAGCCCCCTTGCGATGCAGACATCCCAGTCAAGGGGTTGGCACAGCTGGCATGCGACCTATGAAGAGCCACAAGACGTCGCCAGTTCAGGAACACAAAGCCTCCACTCCGCCCCCACGGAAAGACGACCCTTGCCTCTCCCATCGCGTCCGCCAGACCAGCGCCATTCGGACTCCCACGCCCCAGCACAGGCATGCTCCGGGGGTCACAGCAGGGCATCGGCCAATGCGCGGGGTCTCTGCAGGTCTCACACCCAGAGGATGCTCTGTCAGGCTGCGGTGGGCTGCGGAAGGGCCTCAGTCCTCCAGGCCACCGGAGGGTGGGGGCACCGACGGAGGGGGGAGCTCCTCTCTCTCCTTGGAGCTCTGCACGCGATCTCCCCAGGCGCTCCTCCGTGAAGCAGCTTCTCTCGCGCCAGCCTCAGCCCCTCCATGCTCACCCCCACCAACCTGCAGGCTCCCAAGTCGCTCGCCACTCGTGGACCCTTTCCCAACCCTCCCTCGCCTCAGCTCCAGCCCAGAGCCGGACTCGGACTCGTGCCGCCCACGCCGGCGGCTTCCCGATCCCGGGGCCCTTCAGCCCCTGCCCCTGCCCGGGGGAGGAGTCACGTACCCAGGCGAAGAGCGCGGCCGCGGCGGGGGCGGCCTCCGAGGCGCGCGACTCGCGCTCCATGCGGGGAAGCTCCGCCGGCGTTTCCGGGAGCGCCGGCGCGGGGGCGGGGCCTCCGGGGCGGGGCCTGCGCCGCCCGGGCCTCGGCGTTCGAGGGAGCGGGCGACGACCCCGGGAGGCGGAGGGAAGGGAAGGGTGTTCCGTGGGCAGGCCCCGGCTGCAGGAGAGGGATGCGAGCAGCCGCGCCCTCGGACAGCCGCAAGCGCTCGCGGGCAGAGCCGGCCTAAAGCTCCGCAGTCTGCGCCCCGGCCTTTCTCCCTAGCCCTCGCCCTCCTCGGTGTTAGATGTCCGGCGCTTGGTAGCTAACATAGGTCCTTCACGCAGTCGCACTGCATCCCAAAAGGTCAGGCAGGAATGGTGTCACCAGGTGAACCGGGAGGGAATTGAGGCCGTGGGACGGGGCTTTGCAGAGTCCTGCCGAGGGAGACGAGGCGGGGAGCCGACTCGAGGGTGCTTTGCAAAACCTTAGAAGCCTTTAGGAATGAGTCGGTACCCTCGCGTCGCTGTCGTCGCCCTCCACACCGGGCTGGGAGCCAGAGCTTGCGCCCACCAACTCTGGGCTGAGACGGCCACTTGGCGCGCTTACCTCCAGCAGTGCCTCACCCTCCATGCCCAGTCCTGCCCGGCCCTGAGCCGAGTGACGATCCAAGCGGCATCATTTGCACCCGACTTAGATTTTGCTGAAGAAATGGCGCTTACCAGACACCGCCTTGCTCGTGGGTGTTAGGCAGGCCCGGCACACTTGCTGAAGAACAGCGTGACTATGCGTTTGGGGAACGTGGAGCTGGGGTTTGGAACAGATGGGGTTGCAGTAGATCCTCGTCCGCACCGGCCCTGCACTGACCCAGACCATCACCTTAGGTACCTGAGAGTCCCCGGAAAGGGTCTTAGATGGGCCCTTACAGAGTTCTTTCCCGTTCCTTCCTTCCACTGTTCTCTGTGTTTCTGCCGTTAATGACTGTCCCCTGGAAACCCTGACACCTTTGAAACATACGTGAGAGCCTGCGCATGGCTCAACTAGCTGATCCTCTGCCTGAGCCAGCATCCCATGTAGGTGCCAGTTCATGGCCTGGCTGCTCCACTTTCCATCCAACTCCCTGCCTGTGGCCTGGGAAAGCAGTCAAGGGCGCTCCAAAGCCTTGGGACCCTGTACCAGGAAGAGATTTCTGACTCCTGGCTTCGAATCAGCTCTCCTTTGTCCGATTTGGAGAGTGAACCAATGGATAAAAGACCTTTCTCTGTTTCTCCTTCTCTCTTTAAATGTACCTTTCAAATAAAAACAAATCTTAAAAAAAAAAAAAAGGTAGAACCTCCATGACCTTGCTAGGAACGAAGCATCTCTACGTTCTCCAGAGTCCTGAAGTGAGCAGGACTGCTGTTTGTGAGTGGGCTTTTTATTCCTTTCTTCTTTTTTTTCTTTCTTTTTTTTAAAAAATATATTTTTTTATTGAAAGGCAGATTTTACAGAGAGGAGACAGAAAGATTTTCCATGCGCTGGTTCGCTCCCGAAGTGGCCACAGCGGCCAGAGCTAAGCCAATCTGAAGCCAGGAGCCTGGAGCTCCTTCCAGATCTCCCACACAGGTACAGGGTACCAAGGCTTAGGGCTGTCTTTCACTGCTTTCCCAGGCCCCAGGATCGAAAGTGGAACAGACTGAGCGTGAACCGACATCCATATGGGATCCCAGTGTATGCAAGGTGAGGGTTTAGCCATTGAGCCATTATGCCAGACCCCTTTCTGTTTTTCAAATTTATTTTTTTAAATGATTTATTTTTTTTATTGGAAAGACAGATATACAGAGAAGAGGAGAGACAGAGAGGAAGATCTTCCATCCGATGATTTACTCCCCAAGTGAGCGCAACGGCCAATGCTATGCCGATCCAAAGCCAGGAACCTCTTCCAGGTCACCCACACGGGTGCAGGATCCCAAAGCTTTGGGCCGTCCTCGACTGCTTTCCCGGGCCACAGGCAGGGAGCTATAAGGGAAGCGGGGCTGCTGGGATTAGAACCGGCGCCCATGTGGGATCCTGGGCGTGCAAGGCGAGGACCTTAATCACTGCGCCATCATGCCGGGCCCTCAAATTTATTTTTAATTAATGAAAGCATTGCATGTGTTTGCATTGTATAAGGTGATGTGATTACTCCTTTTAAGCATGTGAAATAGCATGTAAAAATCGGACCCTTGCCATCTCTTTTGGCTGAGTTCCCAAGGCAATGAAATGCCAATGAGCAATGATTTCTGTATTATAAAGTGAGGTGCAAGACCACCATGGCAGAACTCGCAAAGCAGTTGTCTAGAAACCAGCTTCCATTCTACAAAACAAGTCAGAGATGCTGAGAGAATTCTAACAGGCTGTGTGACCACAGTTGTCCATGTTGTGTTAGTACTACTTGTTCATGTGTAAGGAAAGGCACTGCCTGGGGCCCTGAAGGAGCTTGGTGTGTTTCCATCCAGACTGGGGCCTGAGTGGGCTGCTGTTCAGTTCGTTTCTTTCTGAGAAGTCCAGTGATCTGTGGCAGCTTGGGTACTCTGATAGTTGAGAAAAGAGAAATGCTTTGGGAAAGTTTTAAACACACAGAATTTTCCAAGACAAAGAATGTCTGAATATCTGAAGTAAATTGGCCGAGAATAGTCTTGGGTCCCTATCCAAGGGAATCTGGGTGGGGAAGAAGTGAATGATGCCCATGGAAAAGTTAGCAACTGTATTCTCAGAGACTGAGCGTAGTGAATTCAAAGAGGCAGTTATCCACATCAAGAGACCCTGATGGCAGGGAAAGTCTTGCAAAATATGCACAGGAGAATGCATCCACGTGAAACACAGAAACCACTAATGGCAAATCTTTGCAGCATTAGACTGGAAAGATTTTTCTACACCTTACCTCTCTTCCGCACTGCTACTCCCCAGTTGAAAAGGATCGAAGGCATCCCAGGGAGTAGGGAAGAAGTAAGGAAAGAAGCCAAGAAATGAAAGAAGTATACTTACCTCCTTTTTCATTTCTGCAAGAAGACAAGAACTTTAACCTTAAGAACTTTAATTTTTACACAGGGCTGGACTTTTTAATGTTGAGGAGAAATTGTGTGCATGAGGTGAGACTTTAGAAAATAAGAACTTTCCTATTTGTGAGTAAAAAGAGTGAAGGCAGTATGCTGAGTTTTTTTCCAAAGGCACTGGCAAGAACTACCATACAGAGCCAGCTATTATACATTCCAAAATAGTTCAATTTAACTCCTTGAATGTACATCAGTACTTTAAACTACTCTTGTATTGTTAAGTTATATTCCTTAATACAAGATCCTGGAAGTGTTGAAATAATGCAACCATTTCAACAATGTACATGCTACTGACTTATCCTTCCAGGAACTTTCTGATTGTGTCTTGAAGGGGACAGGATTGAAACTATTTGATGATATCACATTCAGGTATGTTGTCTTCCCAAAAAAATGGAAGCATAAAGTATTAGGACAATACAGATTATACTTACATTTATCTTCCCATGCAGGATACAATTGTTTCATTTATTATGTTGTTTGATCCTTCAAGTACTACTAGCATAAATGTTATTAGAGTCATTATTTTCTAGATGAGGAAACTGAGGCACAAGGTAGTGCAATGATTTACTCCAAGGTCAGATTTATGCTTTTGATAAAAATTAACTGGCTGCTAACCAACTCACCAGAAAGTTGACAGAAAATACATTTTAAATCTTACTAGAGAACAATGAAAGTCATTAGAACTGAGGGATAGTTTTAGCAATCTTGGAGAGCTTGGTGGGGGTGGGTGGGAAGAAGAGTGAAGAGTGAAGAAAAGGACAGAAATAGGAGTCCAAGGCCCCCAAAGAAGTAATCCCATCACACACACATAGCTTCCAGCTTGGGTTCCTAAAGAGCCACAGCTTAGGCATAGAGGATCAGTTGAAAATAGACCAGCCACCCTAATGACTTAAATTCATCTTCTCATTGGTTCAATTCCTAGAGTTTCCATGTATTAAGTTTATACTGTCTGCTTGAAGCAAAAGCTAATCCATCTAGAAGATAATAACATCAAGAAGCTGGGAGGAGTGGCCAGAGGTGGGAGGGCGTGGTGTAGGGAATGTGATGATCTAGTGGCTAAATCCTCGCCTTGCATGCCCAGGAGCCCATACAGATGCCAGTTTGTGTCCTGGCTGTTACACTTGCCATCCAGCTCCTTGCTTGTGGACTGGGAAGATAGTAGAGAATGGCCCAAAGCCTTGGGACCCTGCACCCATGTGGGAGACCTGGAAGAAGTTCCTGACTCCTGGCTTCAGATCAACTCAACTCCAGTCATTACAGCAAAATGGAGAGTGAATCAGCAGATGGAAGATATTTCTGTCTGTTTTTCCTTCTCTCTATAAATCAGTCTTTCAATGTAAAAAAAAAAATCTAAAAACAATTTTCAAGAAAGAAAAAGTAATGGGGGAATCTCTGATTAGATTTGTGATTATATTAATGATTTGTTACATGCAGAGGTTTCTCTTTACAGACTCTTCCCACAGTATTGCTTATCCAAGAACCCAGAGTAAAATAGACTTATTTTACTTTAACAGATGAGAGACGTGAGATTGGGACTTGGCAAGGAACTCCACAGAATGGTGAGTAGTTCTGGGTGTGTTGGGTTTCTATTAAAGTCTCATAACCATGGGCTTTTTAAGAAGTTAGAGATATGATGGAGTTCTTAATATAGTAGAACTGATAGTACACAAAAATATAAATCCACATTGACATGTTTGACAGTGATAAATACTCATTGATAACATGAATTGTATGATCATTTAGTACACCATTCTTGCAATTCATAAATGTGTATTACATAGAAAATTAGCTAAAATAGACCACATTGTCTTTACATTAGGAAAATGAAGCATGGGTTCTATTATACAGAAAATTCTCAGTAGTTTTTTTCCCCTCTTCAATTTTGAATGCAACTTAAAAAATAACAAAAATTCTCTGTATGTTGGTGTGTCATTAATAAATTATGCATGTATAAAATAAGTGAAATATGTAATAAAGAAATGTGGGCAAGTGGAAGGCCAGACTTCACTAGAACCTTGTCTAAAACCCAATGGCATGTATGAGAACTGGGCCTGAAGGTGGATTAAGTGGAGAAACTTGGGACACTCCCCTGGTGAGTCATAGCTCCTGCTGGTGAACATGTGGTCCAGACCTGGGGGTCGGACAAGCTGGGCATAGTAGCTCCAACAGCTGGCTAATGTGTCAATTGGTAATGGAACAGGGTGGACCAGGCAGGACTGAGCAAACCTTAGCCCACAAGCGAAACTAGAGACCAGAACAGAGCAAAGGTCATGAGAGCTAGGCTCTTGCACCTACTGGTCTGCATGAGCCAGGAACACTAAGCCACAGTGTCTAAGGGAGAGGTTGGGACAGGTGAGGGGCTGAGCCAAGCTGAATCAGAGCAACTGCTGGCATGCGTGTGATCTATAGCTGGGAACAGGCCCGGTTGGAGAACTAAGGGTAAAACCCTACCTGGGTTGAGGTTCCACCAACAGGCACGTAGGCTGGAATGGGGGCTGCATTCTGATCTGGAAACAGTGGTAGTCTCCCTTGGCACAAGTGTGGACTGGGGGATTGGATGCACCGAGCCGGGCCAGACTCCAACACCCTCTGGTGTTCTGGAGGATCAGGGCAGATGTGCGATGGACTAGGCAAGGTCTCAAACCCCTACTGAGCCATGTGTGAGCCATATGTGAGTATGGACAAGCCATGGCTGGGCTGAAACATCCAACAGCAAGGACCAGTTTGGGTTGAAGGCCAGTCAGGAAAAGCCATTGTTCCTGCTAGGACAGGAGGTGAACTGAGTAGGGCTGGCTCATGCAACCCCTGGTATGCGCAAAAACTGACATTGGGAGAGGTTCTGATGGAGTAGCCTGGGCAACTCCTCTGATAGGACACAGTTCCAGCAGGAACATGATAGGAAACAGCCCAAAATAAGCCATGGAAAGTTACCCACTGGCATACATTTGGCATGGGTCGGGAGCAGACCAGGCTGAATCAGTTCACGTCATCCACTGGCAAATCTAAGTACCAGAACAGTGTGGGGTCGAGTCAGGTTTGGTAGCAACAAAAAACAGTGCACAATGTGGAATGCCAAGGTGAGGTTGCCTGTACCAGATGTGACCGCAGCACCCATCCAGCACACGTGAGAACCAGGAAGGGAGGGGGCAGAGCTGGCAGGGGGAATAAGAAGGGGTTCCTTTGCTGGATAGCTACTCCCACTGGAGAACATGAGCTGGAATGGGGGCAGATCAGACTAAGCAGGGCTACAACACCTGTGTACATCATGTGACCTAGATCAGGGAAAAGCCAGGCTGGACTGATTATTCCTACTGGTGCAAACAAAATTAGAGTGGGTGAGGGTTGTTTGGGTTTAGCCACATTATCAGCTGGTAGAAGCTGGCACTGGGGCTGATTCTGTCAAGTCAAGCCACAGAATTACCTGGAGAGTGCATAATCTGGGAGTAGGAGACCTGGGAGGGAAATAGTGGGCTCCTCCCTCTTGGGTTACCACTCCCACAGGAGGGCACAAAAAACTAGGATAGGGGCTGGGGTGGCTAGACAGACACCCAACAGCATCTGTGTGGGCTGCATAGTGGAGCTGGTTAGATGGGACTAAGCTTTAATATCCATTGACATGTACGAAAGCCGAATGGGGTGTGAGACAGACTGGACTACTGCTACACATGCTGGCAAACCAGGGTAGGGGGCAGCTTTGGTGGGGGTTATTGCGGGTCACTCCAACTAGGCTGCAGCTCCCACTGGTTTATGTGAGGGACGAGTATGTGCTAGGCAGAACCAGGCTGGACTGCAACACCCATTGGTTCCAGTGGAAGTTGGGGCTGAAAACAGAACCAACCCAGCAATTGCAACCACCAGCTGATCAGGGCAATGGACTGTGCCAGGCCCTGTACTTGCTAGTACATACAAGAATCTGGTCTGAGAACACCTCAGACAAAGTTTTTTTGGGGATCTCCCCAGTCGAAATGCTGGACTCAACCCTAACCAAGAGAAGAGAGAAGACAGAACAGGTCAATCAACCATCTCAGCTATATGTTGGCAGCGAAATACGAGGCAAACAGAGACTCTTTGATGGACTATGTCAATCAGTGGATTCTTCAAAGACCTCATAGTGCTTGGAGTGGCAAGATTGGCAGCGATTCAGTAATTAGTGAACTATCAAAACCACTTGAGCAAAAACTTTGGAGCATACCCTACATCCGGGACCTGGGGAGGGTGGAAAATTGAGTGGGCCTTTTCCCTTAATACCCACCCTTTAAACATGAAGCAAACAATATGGAAATAATAGTCTTACCCACTTTCCTACAGCCCTTGAACCTTTTTACCCTAATTAACTATGTAAAGATTGTCAAAAATATAATAAAAAAGAAAAAAAAAGGAATGTGGGCATTCTGACAGTTTTTGTAATTTATTTAACATTAGAATGTTTGTGAGTAGTGATATACTGATAAAGAATTTTGAACCACATTATAATTCAATTTTCTCATGTTTGAAGAAATGTTAATAAACTCCTAGAATCTTTGAAGACACACACAAAAAAAGAACCACGAAAATTATGAGACTCTTAGAACTTTTGATTTACCAAATATCACAAATATAGAGATTAGAAAAAATACCACAGTTCTTCATTAAATATCTTTATTATGACATTGTGGACTACAGGGTTGTATCCCTAACATTTATTCTGGTGTACTTTAGTCACAGAGTGATTTTCAATGCAGTATTTTAAAAACTGGTCAGTATGATTCTTCACCATGATCAAAGTTATATGAAAATAAACAAGTATAATAGGCCTTATCTATGTATTCTGATTTGTTTATGAAATATTTCCTTACTAGCACAGACTAATTATAAACTAGTTTACCAATATGTCAAGTGATTACAGATCAACATATCCATTTACTACCAATTGTATACTTAATAGATAATTAGCTGTTAAAATTTATAAGAATATCATGACTTATACTTCCAAATACTATTGTCTTATAACATAAAATGAAATACATTTTTAAGTTTATTATAATTTCTTTTGAGATCTGAACAAGTTTGAAAACAAAACATGTTAAATTATATGCAATTTGACTATTGATGTGGGGAAAAAGAAGAGCACATTTTAAAGTAGCTGATTAACTAGAGAAAACTGAAACATGACCCTTGTCATTACCATTAACAGGAAGAAGCTGACAGTGTGTAATGTTTAGGTGCTGAGAAGAAGCCCCTATGCTGCTAAATCTATATTGTGAAATCTACTCATTTTGTATAAATAAAAAAATACTCAGGTTTTCCTAAGTTCTTTTCAGACCTGGTAAATTTGAGATAGTTGACAGATCTGTTATGTTACACAATCTTACTTCATTCTGTGAGTGGTGTCATATAAAGTTACACAACATTGATCTAATTTATTGGAACTCAAGATGAATATATGCAGCAGGCAGTAGGAATAAAGAAGCAAAAGTTCTTGAAAGATACCAAGGTGAGAAGTAGAAATACAGGAACAATCCAAAATAAGAACTGAAGTCATGAATGTGGATAACATTTCCCATGAACAGATGGCTGCTCTAGGGGCTTAAAAATGGAAATGTGAGAAATGTCTTCCTTTAGTGGAAGGGTCAGAGAGTGGAAGAGAGCAAATTAAAAAGACACACGCACGTATTAGAGAGTTCTGTTTCAGTCATTTAGAATTATGATATAGGGTCACCTGCAGCACCAGCATTCTATAGGGTGCTGGTTCATGTCCTGACTGCTCCACTTCAAACCCAGCTCCCTTTTAAAGGCCTGATATATAGCAGAAAATGACCCAACTGTTTGCATCCCTGCCACCCCCATGGGAGACCCAGATGAAGCTCCTGGCTCCTGGTTTTGGTGTAGTCCAATACTGACCATTGCAATCACTGAGAGATAAACCAGCAGATGGGGGGGGGAAACTCCCACTGTTACTCCATCCCTCTCTCCCTCTCTCTAACTTTGAATTTCAAAGATAATCATTTTTTAAAAAAATTCTGCGCCCTCAACTGAACTTGAACTTTGGTCATGCAACAAGGTGGAGGAATCCACCAAGGGGGGGTGCGGTTATGGGAGGGGTGGTGGGAATCCCAGTACCTATAAAACTGTGTCACATAATACAATGTTATTAAAAAAAAAATTCTGCTCCCATCTCAATAAAAAAAATTACATTGCTTATTCCCTATGCTTCTGCTAATAACTACACAAAAAACATCCTTACAACTTCTTGTGTTATGTAGTCTCCATCCTAAACTGCTTTTCTTTACTTTCTTGATTCCTTCCCTTTCCCTCTTCTGCCTGCCCTCACTACTTTCCTTGCCTTCTGAACTAAAGCATTTATCATTGCTTTTCCAACCTTAATTTTGTGTTTCTCTTATCTCAGTTTGAGCCCTCTGTTTGACATCACCCCCTGCTAGCCTGAAGATAATCCCATCACACTAACTGAGAATGCTTCTGTGTACAGAGCTTTGCAGGTGGCACCCACACTGATTTCCCTTTGGACTCTTGAGGAGGACAAATAATCTAGAACAAAACTAGCATCATGCAGAGTCAGGGAAAGGAAAACAAGTTTTAAGGAGGACAGTGTTGTGGCAAGAAATCTCCTTGCTTTCAAAATAGTCCCAAATTATTAGTCTGAAGAATTATGCCTCAATCAACCTTTCCAGACTTAGCTACTCCTATATTTCCCGGAAAGATACTGCACTAGAAACCAGACTACCAATTCTTTACTAGTTATGCCCCACAAACAGAAACCTCTATAAGTTGGCTCGTGTTTGCTGGGCTGATAACTGACCTATTACATTTCTGTGTGTGAATGTGACTGAGCTTGGCATAAATTCAGCAGTAAGTAACAGATACTTTATAACTAAGGTAACAATATAGGCCAGAGCTCTGTTACACTCATGAAAGTATTCTAAATAATCATAAAAGTTATCTTAGTCAAGAAGAATTGGAAAAAATGACTGAGATGAGTTCTATACATTGGGTCAAACAATTTTTTCTATGAAAAGTAAGTGGTCAGTAATTGTACAGTGTATAAATCATATTTCACTAAATCATTACTTAAAACGAAGACAAAAATAATTAGCAGATAAAGAATTCAGATAATGATTAGCAAATTTATACCCTAGTGATTCGTTAAGGAATGGAATTATGAATATATCACTTAGCCAGAAGCTGTTATCCTTCCACGGTTAGATCTTCAAAAACTGCAAAAGTTGGCCATTGCTGGCCTCTGACTTGATGCTCAGATGGTGTTCTGAGGACTGGAGACTGTCAGATACTCAGCTGCCTGCTGACCTTAGAAAGGGCATCACTGACAACATCGAGATCATGCCGCAGCTCGTTCATGGCACTAGTTATGCTTTTGGTGTCTTTCAGGATCTGAATGCTCCGTGTGTAGGGATTATATTTCACTCCAAATGGACGCTTCATTGTTTTGGTAAATTCCCTATTTAAGAAAACAAATAAGAGATCATAAATTCCTAGGGGGAAAATCATGGAAACTAAGCAAACAACATATTATACATCTCACACCCTAGGCAAAAGACAAATCACATTTGGTTACACATACAAACAACCAATTTGACCTGCTCTCCCCTGGAATCCCGCAGAGCTGGAAAACCTAAAATAATCATGGATCCATTCACCAAAGTATTATTAGAGAAATCCTGGAAATGACTTTTGTTATTTATGGCTCATTACCATAATTATTTGCTTCATGTTTTTGGCTATAGTAAGAAGACCAACCTCAGCAGCTTTACCAACAGACAATAGCAATGTGACCCCAAAAGTAACAGCCCCCTCAGTTATATCACTAAATCTACATACATGTATGTATAAATTATCATGTATGCAAGCACACACATGTGCATCCTCAACAAGCTAGGAACAGTCCTACCTCCTACATGTACATGTACATCCCTTTTGCTTAGAATGTTTTTCTTCAGCCTGCCCACAAATGACCTTAATTCTTCCTTTGCTACAAGCATTATGGTTCTATCACCTTTATCAAGCTAGTATTTGAACCTTGCATCTGATACCCCTAAGAAAGAAGTCACATTCCGGATGATTGCACATGATGAGTAGGAGCTAAAATCCAGATTGATTGCAGTCCACTTGGCCTACCCAGAGAGAACTATTTCTAATTTACACAAAGGTACCTTACATGATAGAGAAGACTCTACTAGTATTGTTACTTAGTTCTGTGCCTGGTCTAATTCCCCCACAAGAGTTAAATCTTTGGAAAATAAGGAACACATCCTCAACTTCAATCTGTCCTCATTCTTGAATGTGACCTTGTGGTCCCTTCCAGTAAATGTTTTGTTATTCTGGTTCTTTCTTTCCTTTTCTAATACCTCTGTCTTTATTCAGACTTTAATTTTCATCTAAAGTTTGCAGAATTTCCTAAAAAAGTTTCTCTGCCTCTAATTTCCTCCAGTTAAAATATAGCTGTGTCTCATTATATATCTATCTTGTATTTTTTTCAATCTGCTTACCTTTTTTGTGTAGTCTTTCAGTCTATAATTTGACATATCTAATTATTATATATCCTTTCTCAAATAACATTAAACTTTACCTGTTCCACCAACTGGAATTCATTGCTCTTGAATTTAGGCTGTCATCCCTTACAACATTGTTACAAGAAAACTTCCTACTGTTTATTTTTCCTGTTAGACCATAAATTTTCTGCTGTGAAGAAACAGGAAGAAACTAACTTCCTAGCATATCAGATTCATATATGCAGCTACCTAACATCATTAGATACAAAACACTCTAAATATTTATTATTAAATATATGTTGGCATTAATCACCCAGTGGGCACTTAATTATCTAGATTCTTCTATGACATTGCCATCATTGGACTCATCTCTTGCAGAAGAAAATGAAAACACTGGAAATAAATACTTAACCTCATCTTCTCCTTTGCATCTTCAAAGCTTTCAGACACAAAGTAGACATCCTGAAAAGTTGTGATGAGACATTCTTGTTTGCAGGTAGTCTTGGGATCAAAAGGCTTTACTTTGGCATGTCCAGAAAGCACATGCTAGAGAACAGAGTCAGTGGATTAAATAATATCTATTTTCATAACTCACACAGCTTCCAGAGTTGGCACACCTTTGAATGACTTATGTAATGATCCTAACCTACAACTCCACATTTAATTCCTTTTGCTCTATTTAACCCTTTTGCTCCATTTTCTGGTTTCCAGAAAAACAAATACATTGCTGTTTCCCACAAGTACCCCTCAAAATAATTTCCATAGCTGTATTATGTCTCTTCTCCATTCAAAAGGGTTTCAAGCATCTGTATTTATTCCTGAGTTGTACTGCCACCAAGTAGCAGGATTCTTGAAAGCGAGACAGTACCTTGGACAGTGTATTTCCACACAATCATCTTTAAATGGTTAAGTTTGTTCATTCACTGGATAAATAATAAATCTCAAGTAATTCCCCAGAAATTTAAAAAGTTGCTGCTAGCATATCAGAAATGGTAAACAAACAGCAAGACTTTGTATGTGAGCAAAAGCTTATTAAAACACTTTTTCTTTACAAGGAATTACATGTCTGTCACTATATACACATTAAACTAGGGTCTTCAAAAAATTCTTGGAAGATGCATATTATGAAAAAAAACTCTACCAAGGATTTAATTTTTGCATCAAAGTAAATATTGTTTAATTCCCCCTGTTCACATGGTAATAAAACTTAAAAATTAGGAAGGAAAGGAAAATGCCTTCAAGTAATGTTAAGTGCTCTCCCCAAGTATTTCCATGGTAAGCTCTTGTTCAAATACAAAGATCATTTCAGGTTGCATCAGTTATTTCAAGGTGAATACAATTCTGTGCAAAGATTTTAACTCTTACTTTGAGTTCACTGACAGAAGAAAGTAAGCCAGCGCCAAAGACTCTTAACTGTCCATCTTGTTTGCACAGCCCAAATTCCACAGTGAAAAAGTAGCACTGCAAAAGGACATCAGTATTACTTTCACGTGCTGAATCACTCCATTTAAAATGCATTTCAACTGTTAGTCACTGACCCAAAGCACAGCATAAAGCTCAGGATTATAGCCTGGTTCACAAATCTCATTCTAAACCAACACTGGCCAACCTTTTTGTTCTAATGATTCCTATAGACAATAAAAAAATCACTGAGGACTCTGAAGTTCTTTGATCGTAAGTTTTAGCAACCTGCATTGGCCAGGTTGAGAAGTAAAGGGGAGAAGAACTTTAAATGGTTATTAACTGGTTTTAAATATAGCAGACTCATTTTATAGTAACACAAATACTATTTTGGTATATTTTTGGTAAAAAAAAAATATTTCACACAACAAAAAGAAAATCAGTATTATGAGAAGCACTTAAAGTTTTATAAATTATAGTCAGATTCTAATTATGCATTACTGATGTCAGAACAGTATCTGGAATGATTGCCTCAAGCCAAGTTATGGTATTATTACAAATCTTTTTAATGTCTCCCTAGAGTTCAGCCAATATCTGGCTAGAACACATTTGGTCTGTTATATCTGCTTCTTTATTTAACCTGCTACATCTTGCTGTTTTGCTTCAAAGATTAAAATTCAACTTCACAATTATTAGTTGAAAAGAGGCTGAGTACTTTATAGCCTTTACAGATAATTGTAGATACTCTTTTTTTATATATGTACTCTTTTTGACACTACATCAAAATTCAACATGTAGCTTCTTCTAGTTCAGCTGCAGTATGGATTCTGACTTGTTTGCTATGTTAGAATCCACTTCACACTTCTAATGGATCCTTTACCTTTCAAGGATCCTGTGAAAGTATCTCAGGGACCCCCAGGTCACTGAACCACGTTATGAAAAGCACTGTTCTAATATCCAGGCTATTTTGTATCACCTTCTGTACCCTCACACCCCTGCTCTGGCTTTTTGTCATTTCCCAGTTGCATAAAAACGGCTTCTTGTTTGTCTTTCCTTATGTGCCCTAATCCCAACTTGCTCTTTCTTTCTTGACATATGAAAATAATACTCATTTTTCTCATCTGGTCTCTTTTCTACAAAAACTCCCCTCAACAGTTCTCTGCATTCCCAGGCATGCACTTCTCTATAGACTTTATCTTGCTCAAGCATAATAGTCTTCTCATGTGGCGTGCAAACTCCGTAAAGGAGGGATTAAGACTTACTCATCTTTGTATTCCCAGCACAGTGTCTGAAGAAGTATCTTAGCATCATTTTTATGGAACTTAGCATTTTGGTTGGAAAACAAAAGTTCCACAACCTGTTGATGTTATTATAATTTGTTTTCTCTACTTTAAGCTCATGTCTCCTTTTTGTAATACTTACAATTTACATCTTACATTAATTATCTAGATATTTAAATTAAATATTATGAGCAAAGGTGAAATTTCTACAATTTTGTATTTAATAACAACTTTTAAACTATATGAATACTTATGCATCCCATCTCAGCTGAGAATTACAGATCTATCCAGTTATTTCCAGATTGATACCGTTGCCAGTTTTTGAACAGCCTCCTCTGAAGCTCCAAGGGAAGCCAGGCCAATTTCTTGGGAGAATTGAGCAAAACTAGGCTCAGCCAAAAGGGGAACATGACCTAAGAGTTCATGGCAGGTATCCCTGAAACAGAAGAACAAATTTATCACATTGTGATGCTGAGCATCATGCAATCAATTCGAAACCCAATCTTGCTTTTATTTTTTTAGTTGATCAGGGATTTTAGGTAGTAGATCACAGGGTAAAAGATCACAAAGGCAAGTAATCAGATAAAGAAATAATTTGGGATTTATATATATATCCCAGATAAATTTCAAATACTCATATCTCCCAACCCTCCCCAAACCAGGGGTCGCCTTACCAGCCAGGATTTCTCTGATCACCCTTGTTATTCTACAACATCCCTCTATTCCCTCGGTTCTATTTTTTCCTTGACAATCATTATCTTTTGACATAACAAAAGATAATATGCATTTACTTCTGACATATAAGAAGATAACATGCATTTACCTATTTGGTTGTTATCTATATCCCCCAACTAGAACACAAGCTTTGTAATGACAGGAATTATCATCTTATTTTTTTCTATTATGTTCCCTTGCTTACAACAGCACCTGGTACCTTACACATTGTCAATTAATAGTAATAGTGATGGTGATGGTAATGCGTAAGGCATGCAATGGATGCTATGTGATGGGCAGTATTCCAAACACATCACACATGATACAAACCCCAAGTGATAGGTGCCATTGTTGTAATATATTTAATGAAGGGCTGCAGGAGAAACACTTACGGCTCTGGCGTATAGAAGGGATCTGAACTGTGCCTCACATATTGAGTGCAGTGAAAAACTCGAAAGGCTAAGCCTGATAAGAAATCTCTTGGCGATAGATAACCAGCCACAGGACGAATGGAAAAACCTGTGCGCTCTGCAAAGCAAAGATAAAAACACAGAAAATCTTCACCAGAACAGCTGTAGACCATTGTCAGCAACATTGTAATTCTGCTAGCAGCATCAGTTAACACCCTGAGAGGGCATACAAAACAAAATTTGTCATATGTATAGCAGGGAATCTCACACTCTCCCTTTCTCACTGATTCACCTTTCTTTTAAACACACACACACACACATATGTTTTCTTAAAAACATATATGTATGTTTTTATATATGTTTTCTATATATACCTCATATATATATTTTAAAAAA
This sequence comes from Ochotona curzoniae, assembly GCF_017591425.1. NCBI lineage: Eukaryota > Metazoa > Chordata > Mammalia > Lagomorpha > Ochotonidae > Ochotona > Ochotona curzoniae. Next base: position 628,190 of record NW_024466409.1, read on the forward strand.
TCAAAGTCTTTTTATTCTGTTTACTGTCTCCCTAAAGAATTTAGACTATCCCCTGATAGTCTTACTTTTCTTTCTACAAACTCATTGACAAAACTATTAATTTAGATGAGCACTGTTTCAACCTCTGTAAGTTTATTTTTATTCTTATTTTTATTTATATAAAATGAGTAGATACAGGTTTAGAAACATAAGGGTTCCTCCTTTCCCTTCCTCCTTCTCCCTGCCTTTCTCCCTACCTTTATTTGTCCCCCAAATTTTTACAATAGCATATTCATTTGCTTCGAAAGAACAAGTTTAACTTTCGCTATATAAAGATACTATAAAATAGTGAATGGAGGGAAAATATAAAATAATAAAATTAAATTAAAATGGAGATCCTACCATAACTCAGGTGTATAGACACAGGCTGTATACAGCAGTGTGCTAATCTCACAGAGCTCATTCTTCAATGCTCTGTGTATTAGTTGTCACAGATCAGAGAGAACATATGATATTTCTCTTAGGAGACTGGCTTATTTCATTAAGCATAATGGTGTACAGCTAGGCCCATCTTATTGCAAAAGATGATTTCATTCTTTTTATGACTGAGTAATACTCCATTGTGCATAGGTACCACATTTTCTTTATTCAGTCATCAGTTGATGGGTATCTGGGTTTGTTCCATATCTCAGCTACTGTGAATTGTGCTGCTATAAACCTAGGATCACAGGTAACATTGGATCTCATTTATTCTGAATAAATGAGATCCAGTTTTTGTGGAAACAATTTAATAATTTGGGAGTTGAACAGATATCATAGATTTCGGTAACTGTCTATGCAAAAAACATAAAAATAGTAATTTCGGACCATAATGGAAATAAGCTATTTTTAAGGCAAAAATCTAACTCATTTTCAGTAATGTTCTAATCTGCTGAGACAGAAGGGGGTATGTATTTTCCTTAATTATTGTAAACTCTGGAGATCACTGGTCATTTCACTTCCTCTGATAGCTAGGAAAAACAGAGAAAAACCGAAAGAAAAGAAGCTATGTTTACTTTTTGTTTCTGCCTCTAAGAGTGTACCTTCTTTCTTGGAAACTAATAAAATCTTATTGTGAAAAGAGGGTGCAGATGTCAGATGCTCCAGCCTTCCCCAAGAACCTTGACCCCTCACACCTGACCATCTGTTGTGCAGCTTCGGCATGAAAACCTCCCTGGGGAGGGAGATGAACCACATTCTGTTCTCAGATGGCTCATTCAACAGGGCAGGCCTTCTCCATTTTGAGTCAAAAGCTTTAGCTTCAATACAATAATACTGGAGGGTCACATTACCCAACAATCCTTTTGTCACAAAAGATGGCCTTTAAATATTTACATAAAGCTACATTGCCATTTTGTCCTGTAAGTCTCCAAGTTAAACACTTTAAGATTCCTTCAGTTTCACTTATGTGACACATTTTCAAGTCTCCTTATAATCCTGCTCACTTTCTCTTCTCTTTTTTTCAAGTAAAGAAAATTATTTGAACGTGGCGCTCGTCTTGATGTGATGCTTCAGGATAGAGTATAGGAAAATGCTGGTTTCCCTCACACATTATTCCTCTTTTAAAACTATTGTTATGGGGCCGGCATCATGGTGCAGAAGGTTATACCCACAACAGGAGATCCTACATTGGAGCACTGCTTCAAGTCCCAGCTGCACTGTTTCCTATCCAGCTCCCTGCTGCTGTGCCAGGGAAAGCAGCAGCAGATGGCCCAAGTGCTCAGACCTCTGCATCCAAATGTGCGACAAGATGAATCTTCAGCCTGGCCCAAACCTGACTGTCACAGCCATTTGGGATGTGAACCAATGGATGGAACATCTCTCTGTGTCTCTCTTTAATTCTGCCTTTGAAATCAATAAAATCTATCTTAAATACATATATTAAAATAATAATTTTTTTAAAAAAAAAACTGCCGTAATAGTAAAAGCACAGGTCCATGTTTGCCTTGGAAAAAGTTGGTTTGTTACCTTTTAAAAATTTTGAAATATCTTCCAATTGTGGGATATTGTCTTCCCGATATCCACAGTACTTGGACAGCAGAGGTAAGTTTTTGAGATACTCCCTGCAGGCATGGGTCGGATAGAGTTTATTGAGCTCCCGGAATACAGTTCCCCAGGTCTTAACCTCCTCTTCAGTGAATTCAACCTTGGGAATCGGGTCTCCACTAATGAAACAAAGGGAAAGAGTTATTTTTTAATTCATCTTCAGTAAATAGCAGCATTTATTTTGCTTGCTATTTACTTGGACAAATATGATTTACTCTATTATCTCAAAATTGCACACATTATTTCTATGATATACTTACTGTTTATAGTTCATTGCCAAGTCTGCAAAATATTTTCGTCTTTTGCGGTAGACATTGTCTTTGAAACCCTGAAGATCAAAGATGAGTTATTAAATACCCGCACTGAAGAACACTTGGAACATTTCCTCAAGCTGTTACATTAAAGGACAATATAACTGCTATTGTGAACAAGCGTTGTTGAGTCTCATGATCATTTTTATTTTGAAACCAATGTACCTCACGACCTTATACTCTAGTGGCTTCAAAGATAAGATACAATAGCTACAAAGACACTACAGAGGCAGCACAGAGAAAATGGGTTAATGAATAGGAAAGCATCGTTAAATATGCATCACTCTTTTTCAAACAAGAGGGTTTTTTTCTTAGTCATTTAACAATATCATCAGTTATATGAAGTAGTAATGAATAATAAAATAGTGCAAACACTCATCACTTGCAGAAGCAAACAATGATACTAAAAAGACAAAAGTTAATGCTAAAACTCATTCTAATGAGGGATTAGTATTGTTGCAGCTGGTTAAGCCACTTCTTACAATGCTGTCATCCCATATCAGAGTGCCAGTTCAAGTCTTGGCTGCTCCACTTCTGATCTACCTTTTGATCCAGCCTTCCCAGGATGCACAAGGCACTAGCCCCAGAGGACATTCCATATAAATGGAAAAATATAATATAGGGCCTTCAGTGACTGACTTCCTTCAAGGTTCACCCACACTATGTTGCACATACCTTTCTGTGACAAATAGTATTCTATCACATGGAATATCACATACTTTATCCATTCTGCAGTTGGACAACAGTTTCCTTTTTGAATAACATTGCTATGAACAGTTGTGTACAGATGTTTATGTGGATGTATGTTTTCAGCACTCTTAGCAATATACCTAGGAATCGCTGGTGATTTTTTAAGATAAAAGAGGGATAATGGTCATACTGAAACTTTAGCTCATTCTAATGACTGGGAAGATGGGTTTGAAGGTGTCAAGGCTGGAGACGGGGAGACAACTTAAGAAATGGTAATGGAGTGAATAAGGAACAAATCTCAGAGATATTTATGAGATGATTATCAGCAGAATTTGGTGGCAGATCAGTAAAACTGGTACTCACCTCTATGAATGTGACCCAGATTTTCTTGCTTCTGAACCATGGTTCCTATTAAAATCCTTCTTGAATTGTCCTCCCTCTCTAGCACTTGTCTGCTGAAATCTCTCAAGGCCCTTTTGGAATGCTGCCTTTCTGTTTTTAGTGTTTGTTATTTTGTGTATATTTCAAAGCAACTGGCTCTAAAAACTTAGCATACTTTTACATTTCATCTTGTATGTATTTATATGTGTGTGCTTTAGCTTTCCAACTAGACTACAAGCTCCTTTAGGGCAAGTACCACAGCTGATTACAACAGTCATTCAAGGAGGTTGTACAATAAATGAGTGCATGGGTTAGTGGCCTTCTAAAGTAGTATACAATCAGATTCACACAGCCAGATTAAAGCCCTGGTGTATGCTACTCCACAATTATATTTTCTTCTCTCTTCTCCTCTAAGGAACCTAGAGCTTTGAGAGCAAGCCAAAAGCCCTGGATTTATGAACTTTCCAGGTCATGCCTGGACACCACAGCTTTCAAAGAAATCACTTCCTATTTCAACTATCTAATAAACCAGTTATGCTGAGGATGCTTGAATTGTCTTTATCTCCCATTCCAAAAACCCATACCCATCTTAACACAAGCTCACTGCTGATACTTGTCTTCATTTCACACAACCTTTGGAATAGCTCTTTAAACTAGGAATGCCAGATACATAGCATAAATGATTTGGAGCTAATGAAGATAAATGCTTTTTAGGAAGTTAAGTAACAAGTCCACCAACAAGGAAGTCCTTCCTGAAATCCTTCCTGAAATACAGATCAAAATACGGTCCTGGGGACTGGTGCTGTGGTGCTCAAGTAATTGGGTTCTTTCCATCCCTGTGTGAGAACTGGATTATGTTTCAGCCTCCTGGCTATGGCTTTAGTCTAATCCTGGCTTTATGGATATTTGGAGAGTGAATCAGTGGGTAGGAGTGCTCTCTCTCAACTAGAAAAAAAAAAAGGCCATCGAGGGTGTGGTGTGTGTGTACTTTTAGTCTAGAAAAAACATCTTTCTCAATAAAGTTGTTCTTCCGGGCAGGGCAGGAATTTGGTGCCACAATTGAAACGTTTGGGACACTCATATCCCATGTTGGAGTTCTTGAGTTGCAGTTCAGGCACCTCTTCTGCCTCCAGCTTCCTACTAATGTGCACCCTGAAAAGCCACAGTGATGGCTCATTCATATGGAAGACCTGGATTGAGTTCCAGGCTTCTGACTTTAGCCTGGTCAGGATCCAATTGTTGGAGGCATTTAGGAAGTGAGCGAATGAATTTAAAATCTCTCTTGCTCTCACTCTCTGTCCCTGCCTTTTAATGAATGAAAAGAAGTAAGTAATTTTATTCGCTTTACATTATTTTTATGAAAATATTAACAATATTTACAGGGTGGTCCGCATCTAGCTCAGATCCGTACATCAGAACTCTGTTAGCACAATGGTCTAGGTCCGAAGCCTTCTTTGGAAACCAAGGAACACTTTCCATGCCTGAAAAATACAAAAACCAGTAAAGGTAGAAGTGGCTATTTTAAATAAGGCAATAAGCAGATGAAATTAAGAAATAAAAACGTTATATATTAATACAAAATCTAAAAAGTAAATTTTATTCAAAAATTTTAAGCTTTACATTTTTTTCAGTCTTTATCTTAAGTACTTCAGAAACACTGTATGTTAGTTATAAATCAGAAATTAAAAAGTAAACCTATAAGCCATATATTAAACTAGCCTACAAGAGCCGAACAAGGAAGTTATATAAGCATATTTACAGATAAGATGTAAATTTATTAAGAAACCTTGGATTTTTATTATCTCTGATGAAAAGGATCTTGGAAATCATGTATCTTTGTGGCTTTCCTCATTCTGTGAGCCCTCTAAAATCCACGTTTTCACAAATATCGTCCTCTACCTGCAACGCCCATCGTGCCTCCCACTCCACACCCCACCACAGCATTCTGGTTTCCTGAGGACATCCTTCTCATCACTTTCAACCTAAATATCAGGAGCTTTTCCTCATTCCAGCAAGGCTTTCTTGACTCTATAGGAAGAATCCCCAAGCTCTGACTTCCCCATACTCAGGTTTTATTAAGCTAAATTATGATACATCTGCTTGTGTGTCTGTCTCACACAAAACCCTGGAACAATTATAAGGCAGGAACTGAGTTTTTTTTTAAAGTCCCTTAGCTTAGTAGAAATCTTTGGCTCAAATTGGTGTGTACCCTAAATAGCAACAGACGCATTTAGCTGTTCAGAAAACTCCTCATTTTTTAGATAAAGTAGCCAAAATCAAGAAAGGCAATTTATCCAATATAACTAATTTTAAAACTATTTTGCTTATTTTTATTGGAAAGTCATATGTGCAGAGTGGAGAAGAGAAAGAAAGGAAGACCTTCCATCCACTGATTCACTCTCTAAGTGGCCACAACAGCCAGAGCTGAGCTGATAACTGATTTCCAATGGAAAAGAAATGAAGACAAGAATAAAATCCTTCCAGCCCTGTGCGGTAGCCTAGTAGCTAAAGTCCTCACCTGCATACACCAGGATCCCATATTGGCACTAGCTCGTGTCCCAGCAGCCCCACTTCCCATTCAGCCCCCTACTTCCCTGCTTGTAGCCTGGGAAGGTAGTTGAGGACAACTCAAGGCTTAAGGACCCTGCACCCACGTGGGAGACCTGGAGAAAGCTCCTGGCTCCTGGCTCTGCTCAGCACCAGCCATTATGACCACTTGGAGAATGAACCAGATCTTTCTCTCTGTCTGTCCTCTTCTTTGTAACTCTGCCTTTCCAATAAAAATAAATAAATATTTTAAAAAATGAAATCTTTCTTGATCCCATGCAATACACATTCTAATGTACCGAGGTAACAGTAGAGATTTAACAAATGGGACAGGGCCACCAGGCTCCTGCTCGGCTGGTGTTAGTCCTTTAGCTGCCGTTGCTGGGCGTGGCACCCTTGCAGAGCTGCCGGAGCAACGAAATGGGAGAGGAGCCTGGAAGCCATAGATGGTAAATTTCACCTCACAGTTCTAATCAGCTCAATTCTTCCTTCAGCAAATTCAAACATTCAGTTACCACCTGCTACGCCCCAGAGCATTACCAACAGCCCAAAACTGTGAATTGGAGCTTTGTGGAATCAAGAGACACTCAATGATTTGAAAATTAAGGCATAATTTAATCTATTTCTAAATATTCTAAATTCCTTCTTACACTCAAGATTTCCTTTTCACTTCTCCCACACAGGATCAAATGTTATACAGGGTTTTAGGTTTTGTTTTGTTTTGTTTTGTTTTAGTGTTTTGAGCAATTATATTTTGTGGTTTTCTGCTCTTTTTATTACTAGACTATCAGCAATTTGAACGAATTTTATTTTTACACTCATGCCTTCAAACTCAATGCAATTTGGCCATACATCAGATGCTTAATTTTCTAAGTGATACTTTCACTTTCCAAACTTACCATCTTCCTTGATAGTAAAATTATCTGGTGGAGTCACAGAGAGAACATTAGTATGAGACTTCAAAAGGTGAAAAATATCATTCAGTTGTTCCCTGTTGATATCACAGTCAACAAAAATCTCAAACTCTGAGTTTCTTCTCTTGGATTTTCGGGACTCAATATGTAACAGGCTCACATGCTTCTCCTGCAGGAAGAGGAGGGTAAAGAGCGCCTGTGACTGCCTCCACTGTTAGTCATCGGGCAGATTACGTTCATTATTGCTGAATATCAATCTCACAGGTCTTAGTGGCCAAAGCAAAGACAGGCCATGTGGAGCAACAACAAAGTATCTTCCCTCAAATATTAGATACTGTTCAAAAAAGTTTACGAAGTACATCATACTCTCCAGAAGCTAAGATAACACCCACTATAGGTTCTTCAGATTGTCAGAATTAAAGGATATTCAAATAAAAATGTCAAATCCCCTCAATGCCCATGGTCGCCCAGCTACTCAGTGACAGAAAAAGGATTTGAACGCAAGTGGCCTGCCTTTAGAGCTCACACACTATAAACCACAATGGTGTTCTGGTTTCAAAAATCTTAGTGTGAGCAAATAAATCTTTGCATCCTGGAGCTCTTAAACTAGACTAGGTCCTCCAGTTTAGTGCTGTCACTGAACCGATACTTGCCTTTTGGGCCACTTTATTCACATACAATTATTTACTTACAGTAACTATTTGCTTATGCCTCTCTTCCCCAATAGATCATACACTCTCCGAAGGAAGGTCCTGGGTCACACCTTTACATCCTTGGTGTCTAGCACAGCCCCTGGCACGTGCTAAATTCTTAATAAATATACAGGTTCTGTCTGATTCTTTATGATAGTTACAGCAATGAAATTACTGGGTCAGAAAATTTGAGCATTTAAGACCCACAGACACATATTATTAGACAATCTTATAAACACATATTATTACACAGCAATTATATAATTGTTACAGCAATTGAACCTTGCAGTAAAGGTGACTCTGTGGACTAAATGCATTGAAAGCTCTGGCAGTAGGGAAAAGTATAATTGCAGAATTTTTACTACTTTTCCATATAGAAATAATTAAATATAGTATTAATATCAAGTACCAAATATGTCATTGATGATGTGATTATATATATCATTAAATATTTAAATTTTAGGTAATTAAGATGAAATTAAAATTGAGTTCTCTGAGGATCCAGTGCAGTAGCCTAGTGGCTAAAGTCCTCACCTTGGATACTCCAGGATCCCACATGGGCACTGGTTTGTGTCCCAGCATCCCCGCTTCCCATCCAACTCCCTGCTTACGGCCTGGGAAAGCAGTTGAGGATGACCCAAACCCTTGGAACCCTGAACCTATGTGGGAGACCCACAAGGGGCGCCTGGTTCCTGGCTTTGGATTGGCTCAGTATGGCCATTGCAGCCACTTGGGGAGTAAAATAAATCTTTATAAAAAGTTTGGTCTTCTGAAATCACTGAGCAGAATCCTTTCCTGTTTTCTACCTGCCCTTCCATAAATTTTATCTCTTGTCCATTTGTTAGAATTGACCAATATTTTTGAAATTTGCATTCTTGACAGTTTTCTGTAGCCCATCTTTGAAAACCTACAGTAATCTGTGTTTTAAATGCAAACTTTAAGACTTGTTTTCAGAAGAGTTTGTGCACCAATATGCAGAGTGCTTACCTGGAAAATCTTTAGTGCTTTTACAAGCCCTCCAACCTCATTCTTTAAGGAAAAGATAAGAGTTGCTCTTCCTCTTTCGAGAGAATGGTCTTTGTTCTCTTTATTGTCTTCAATCATGATGACTTTGGAATAATTCTCTAAAACTGATGTATGAGATTATAGATGGTATGCTAAAAAACATGTACAATGCAGATAATATTTAATAATCAAGGACATGCTGATCTCTCCAAACTGCACTTTCCTGAAAGGTTAAAATTTTGATAAATGAAAATACAAAATTTGATAGATAAGCCTTGCATGACTATAATGAGACTAAATAACACATTGCCTGACTTCATGCCTAGAACAGGCAAACATGTTTACAGCTTCCTCTCCTTCTTTTTCTAACCTCTTAATAGCAGTGAATGCTCCTCACATACTTTAGTCGCATGGTAGAGTTGAGCTCAGGGTGTCTGCAATGACCAGCTCCTCTCTCGCCTTTGTTTAATCAGTAAGGAAACTGACTTAAGTTTATCTGACCCGGAAGCACAAAACGCTGTCAAGTTCAGCCTCTGAAAGCATGCTTCCTAAAGATAGAACCAAACTGCAAGAAAAACTGGTTCACAGGGACAGAATCTTCTAAAGAATCTTGATTTTTTTTTTTTTTTTTTGCATTACAGGATGGGGGATGGGGAGGGGATAAGAATAAAAATATAACTGGAGAAGAGGCCCCAGCACCATGGCCTAGCGGCTAAAGTCCTTGCCTTGAACGCACTGGGATCCCATGTGGGCACCAGTTCTAATCCCGGCAGCTCCACTTCCCATCCAGCTCCCTGCTTGAGGCCTGGGAAAGCAGTCAAGGACGGCCCAAAGCCTTGGGATCCTGCACCCGTGTGGAAAACTCAGAAAAGCGCCTGGCTTCTGACTTCGGATTGGCACAGCACTAGCCATTGCAGTCACTTGGGGAGTGAATCATTGGTTGGAAGATCTTCCTCTCTTTCTCTCCGCCTCTCTGTATATCTGACTTTGCAATAAAAATGACATAAATCTTAAAAAAAAATGGAGCTGAAACAAACAAGAAAAAACAATGCTCATGAAAAACAGTATTTTAGAAACAAAAACCATAGCAAAGAAAATAGAAATGGAAAACACATCCCTAACCAGAAGATAATCTACTGATGACAATAATCCATCCATAAATGAACTCTGGTGATAAAATTCATGAACTACAGAAATCATGTTTATGGCCCAGTGCAGTGGTTCAATTGGGTAATACTCCCCCTCCAAGCACAAGGATTCCATGTGGGTGCCAATTTGTGTCCTGGCCGCTCCACTTCCCAGGCACAAACTTTCACTAGATTAGAAAGTTCAACCACGGGGGAAGAGGCTGTGGCATAGCACATAAAACCACTGCTGCCTGCAACACCAGCTTTTTCCCTTTTCCTTCTCCTCCTCCCCCTCTTCTTCCTCCTCTTCCCTCTCCTCCTCCTATTTCTTCTTTTCTCTCTCTCTCTTCTCTTCTTCTCTCTCTCCCCCCTCTTTTACTTACTCTCCTTCCCTGTAACCTGGTCTTTCCTTCCCTCAGGCATCTAGAGTAGAACATCACTGTATTCATTTTAAACCTCTGACAAATCCATTACAGGCAAGGCTAAACTTACCAGGACCATTAAGCGCATCTGAACAAGGACCTGTTGCCTCCTGTCCACTGCAACCCTGCAGCAAGCACTCAGTCCCTCTGCTGGGGGTGAAGGGGAAGGTGTGATGCTAAGAGGCTTTGTGTCTGAGACTCCCTTTTCTTGAGGGTTTCTCTTATGGAGGGAAAATAGAGGACCAAAAAAGAGGTGGCCCTTTAATGACGAGGAAAGAAGAATGCCTGTTCCTGTTAATGTGAGGAGCTTTTCAGAATTGAATTCCACTCTGTACCGGTTTCTTCTGAGGTCAAATCAAAGAAATATTTCCTTCACAGAGTTCGTTGTAAAAATAAAATCAGATGACATATAAAGAGCCAATTTCTGGCGCACAGGATACTCACCAGGATAGTGTCTTTTCTCCTCTAAAGAGTACAGGTGGGAAAGAAAAGTGAACGCCCACGGAGGTGCAACTGCAGCCCCTCAGATCTGGCTCCTCGCCAGCATTTACCTCCCAGGAAGAGGTCGCTGCCACCGCCAGGGCAGAGTGCCTCAAATTCTCCAAAGTGCCTGGTGCGAGGCGCCCCGTGTTTCCACTCAGCTCGGATTCTGCTAGCGGGGATCCCACTGCCCGCTGCCTAGTACGCCAGTCTCTTAAAGAAGCCGGCATCAGGGCGGGCCAATAGACGCCCACGGCAGCTGGCAAGTGGCCAACGAGAAGGCAGAAGCGACAGGAGCGAGGTTAGAGGGTTCAGCGACAGCTCCCAGCTGGCTTCCGCCAGGTGATGACACAGCCGCCAGATTGCACTGGGAGATGCACACGCCTTATCTGGTGTTTTCATTAAGCTAATGTTAGGTCATCCTTAACTTCACTTCAGATCCAGTGTTGGAAATTCCCTCTAAGCCAGCATAGCATTTGTGATTTACCTGCTGTGGGTTTGCATTGCTGCCTCCCCTCCCCACCAGGATGGGAAAGATATCTTGAAGGTTGTGGGTCTCAGGATCCCTGTGGATGCCAAAATCCAAGGATGCTCACGACCCCAGGGAAATGGCCTGGAACAACCATGCACAACCGTGCACAACCTTCTATATGCTTTAAATCAAATCTAGATTACCTAGAGATTATTGCCTATTACCTAGATGTTATCTAAAATTGTTACTTATCATACAATGAATATGCTATGGAAATAGTTACCAGACTGCATTGTCTGGGAAATGATGGCAAAAACAGAGTCTGTACATGCTCAGCACAGGTGCAATTTTTTCCCACGTATTTACAGGTGCTGCTGGGCAGAATCCCCACAGGTGGAGTCCACGCCTATGAACATTTGACTACATATCTCACAGAATCTGCTGGGCATTCTTTTCTCCAGTTTTGGAAAAGTCAGGTTTGTTGATGTATAATTCACACAGAGTGATACTCAGCCTTCTGAGGTGTATAATCTGTGAGTTTTGACAGCATAGAGTACATAACCACCACATAATCAAAATACATCACATTTCCATCACCCAAATACATTTCCTTGACTCAGCCATCCCACAGATGGCCCCTGGCAAGCACTGGTCCAGGATTTCAAACTTGTCCCTACATTTTTTACTTTCCTGGAATGTTATAAAAATGATAACATACAGTCTGTATGGATTTTCGTCCTTGCCAAGGATCCCAAGGACTTCCCTGTTAGGGCTTGTGGCACTTTCTCTAATACTTTTGAGCTACCTGCAATGCTTATCAGCAGTTTGTTCCTCTGGGCTGAACATAGAGGTACAATAAAAGCAGGACACTGAAAGCTTCCACATGCATTTTTCTTTTATTTATTCTAACTCTAAGAGGCAAATATTCGTTTTTAGTACACAGATAAGGAAACTGAGGCACAGAGTGGCTCTGGGGCCCTCTTCCGTCACAGGTTGGTAAGAAGAATCATAAACCCAGCCAAAGCATTCTGACTTTAAATCCAGTATCTTCATGGCAATATCATGCAAAGCCAGTCGCTGATTATATCACTTATAAATTAACCAAGCGCCTCTTCTAAAATTATTTATTTATTTATTTAAAAGGTAGATTTTCGTTGAAAGAGAAATAGAATTCTTCCATTTGCTCATTCATTCCCCAGATGGCCACAACATCCAGGACTGGGCTAAGCTGGCATCCAGGAGCTTCATGTGGGTTTCCCAAATGTCATATTAACACTATGATTTTTTATTTTCATATACTTAATTTTTTATTTTTATGTACTTAAATATTTTCAAAGATTCATTTATTTATTTGAACATCAGAATTAAAGAGACAGAGAGGGAGAGATAGAGAAAGAAAGAAATCTGTCCTCTGGTTTACTTCCCTAATTGCCACAACAGTGGGGGCTAGACCAGGGTAAAGCCAGGAGCCAAAAGTCAGAAGCTCCAACTAGGTCTCCCATGGGTGCAGGGGCCCAAAGACTTGGACCATTTTCCACTGCTTTCGCAGAAGCATGAGCAGGGAGTTGGATCAGAAATGAAGAGCCAGGACTGGATCTGGGATGCCAGTGTTGCTTGCAGTAGTTTAACCTGATGAGTCACAATGCTGACCCCTGATTATTTGTCTTGACTAACACTGTTCCCAGTTTATTGGGGGAACTGTAGTGGACATTACTATTTTTGGTGCTCTACATCTATTTCCTCTTGCATTAACAGAACCCTGATTAACAGAACCTCATTATCTCAACCCATTTCTTTCTTCTTAATTTGAAAGATTTACATAGAGAGGAGAGATCCTCCATCTGCTGGTCCACTCCCCAAATGGCCACAATGGCTAGAGCTGGGCTGCTCAGAAGCCAGGAGTCAGGAGTGTTTTCTAGGTCTTCCAAATGGATGCAGGGGCCCAACAACTTGGACCATCTTTTGTTGATTTCCCAAGAGTCTTAACAGGGAACTGAACTAGAAGAGGAACAGCAGGGACTTGAATAAACTGCTCATATGTGAGATACCGGCACTTCAGGAGGGTCTAAGCCTGATATGCCTTGGTACCAGCTACTCAACCCATTTCTTTGGTTGAACTTGAATCTGTTCCTTCTCTCCTCTGCCAGTTTTAGGACCATCACACCAGTCTAGGCTGGCTTATCAGAGGATTGTAAGCCTTTTGCAACATGGTTTCGGTGATGGGCACAGGATATAGTTTAGGTCAGTGAGAATCAGGCATAAGATTTTGGTTTGCCATTCAGATGATGAGACATTTTCTTGGCTGTTACTGACTGAAAAATTAGAGGCTGAAACTGATGGAAGTCACCAGTGTAATAAGGAGAACACTACGAAAAGACGAGGAGTTTGGAGACTCCAGCGGCATGAGTTTGGAAATCTGGATCCAGTTAGATCTGAATTTGATCCCTTTTTATTAAACTGTAAGTTTCTGACCCACTGGGCCCGGCGGCGTGGCCTAGCAGCTAAAGTCCTTGCCTTGAATACTCCGGGATCCCATGTGGGCGCCAGTTCTAATCCCCGCAGCTCCACTTCCCATCCAGCTCCCTGCTTGTGGCCTGGGAAAGCAGTCCAGGACGGCCCAAAGCCTTGGGACCCTGCACCCATGTGGGAGACCTGGAGGAAGCTCCTGGCTCCTGGCTTTGAATGAGCGCAGCACTGGCCATTGCGGTCACTTGGGGAGTGAATCATTGAACGTAAGATATTCCTCTCTGTCTCTCCTCCTCTCTGTATATCTGACTTTGTAATAAAAATAAATAAATCTTTTAAAAATAAATAAATAAACTGTAAGTTTCTGACCCATAAAAATCTATCCTTTACTATCCCAGGAATTCATTTGTTTTTAATCTTGCATGACTTTTCCAGAAATTTCTCATAGGTATTATACTTTGAAATACTCAAATGACTTAGAGTGCTCCAATTCTGGAACCTTGATGCCTTTGTCATTTTGTGCTTCCTTGTAGAAAACTCAAATAATATTGGCAGAGAATTTTATATACAATGGTAATATGATATGCTATCTTATACAGGAAAAGATGCTGGGGTCCGTGCAGTAGGTGTGGATGGCATGAAGGTGTGAAGAGAACAGCTCTCCTATTTGGCAGGGCCCAGGGGAGCTTCCAGCTGTTTGGCAGGGCCTGGCGGATTTCTCTCTGACCACTTTGATGCTGTTTCACCCCGTTTGCATGGACACACAAGCACCCCACTAAGAATTCTGTATTCTATTGTGGCATTGTTGTTTGCCCCTGTGAAGATGATTTTGCAACCGATGTGAGCTTGAGAGTTAATGTTGCTGATAATGTCTTGGTGAGTGGGCCTTTGACAATTTACACACAGAAGTACAATTAAGCCCATGCCATTTCTGGACACCTTATTGTGTGCTAACCATTGCCTCAGAATCTGGCCCAGACGTGTAGCACACCTTCTGGGAAAGGGCTTGATAAATATCCTAGGTATTAATGCAAGTGATGGGAATAAGACCTGAAACTGCTATGGCAATAAATATAGTTACTGTGATCTCAACTCTTTGCTGTTTATTTGGAGCATAAAAAATGCAACTGTTCTATCCGCTTTTATAATTATTAGCAAGAGGAATTAAGAATGCTTTTATTAAAGAAATATGCTTTTAATTATTGATTGTTTATGGGGTTGTAGGGCCTATAGTTTTAGGGAAATTTTAACATTTAAAACTTTTGTCTTGGATTTTTATGTTTTTTCCTTGTGACATATTTTTCCCATGAAATGATGCGTAAATTGTAGAAATAGAAATGTGGTTGGAATGTATTACTGATTAGCAGTAATCACATGTGCCTTGACCTTGGAGTCCTGGCTGTCACTCCATGGCTACTACTGAAGAATGACTAATGGCTTGCTTTAAAGAATATGAATACAGTATTTTGCAGAATTATCTTTACGGGCACCTGCTCAGCCTTAAAGTACAGACAGAATGATCAAATGTCTGTGCATGCCCCCGAAGTCTTGACGTAAAAATAGAAAAATTAGTTATTTGTGTAGAAGCTTGTGATGTGTCTGAGTAAATAAAAAAGGACAGCTTCTTGAGCGGTTGCGAGAGGGCACCAAGTGACAATGTCCGTATCTTTCTTTATCGCTGACTCCATGCACCCTTCCTGAGTTCCGAACTCAGCTGGAGCTGGTCTCCGGCAAAAAAGAAGTGTTTTTAGCTAGGAAAATGGACTTTACATGTAGTGAGATCAACTGGAATTTGAATTCCAGCTGTTCCATTTGTAATCTATTGGCAAACTTCTTAGCTCTCTGAACTTTTCTTCATTTAGACATAGAGATGACATTATCTTCCTTGTGAGATATTCATGAGCTACACGATTATTTATCACAAGTTCATGAACTGGGGCCAGCTCTGTAGCATATCAGGATAAGCTGCAGCCTGTAGCAGTGGCATCCCATGTGAGTGCTAGTTTGAATCCTGGCTGCCCCACTTCAAATCCAGCTCTCTGCTAATGGCGTGGGAAAAGCAGCAGAATTTTGTCCAAATCCCTGGGATTCTACAACCCATGTGGGAGACCTGGAGGAAGTTCCTGGCTCCTGAAGTTCAGTCCCTGGTCATTGCGGCCATCTAGGAAATGAAAGAGCATATAGATAGAATGGTTGAGGGGCTTACCTAAAGTTACCTGCTTGAAAATGATGTAACAATAACTCGAAACCAGTCATTCAGTCTCAGCTCTGGTCTCTCTTCCAAGAAGAAAGTTGATTTGAACTTCAGTAAATGACCGTGTGCTCAGCGATCATTTAATTGAGGAAGCTCCCTGAGGCAGCTACCCCATACTCTGGAAAGCACCACACACTAGGTATGCTCCCTGCGCTTCCTTCTGTCTGTGACACCAGCAATCATGTGTCCCCTTGTTCCTCTCCTCAAGGCCAGAACCATGCCTTCCATTGCCACGGCCCAGTACCCATCCAGCACAGTGCCTGTTACATGGAAGGAGCTCAGTGAAGATTTATTCCACAGGAAGAACAAGTCCAGAAATGAACAAGTTTATCTGAGAGAAATGAACAAGGTGAGACTAAAATGCTCTCAGTAATGCTTAATCACCAAGAGCAAAGCTCCACGTATCCATGCATGTGAACCCAAAGCTGCTTCTGCAAGACTTTCAATGCTAGAGGCCATGTGGGATTCTACTCAGATGAAATGGAAATTGATTTCCCAAAGCAGAGACACAGCAGAAGCCTTAAGCCAGCACATAATCTCTTGAGTCGCCAAAATCCAGATTGACCAGATAGCCCTGCAAAGAGCACAGCAACCTTCAGAACCTGAGCCGCCTTCCTTGGTCATTTGCCTCGCCTTACAGCTGAGGAGCTTTTACCCAGGAAGACCTGGGGACAAATCTGCTGGCACACAGCATTGTGTGCAAAGTTCATTCCAAATCTGCTTTGCTTCTCAATCATACTTTAAAAAATTACTATTGGGGCCAGTGCGGTAGCCTAGTGGATAAATCCTCCCCTTGCAACTGCTGAGATGCCATATGGGTATCTGTTCATGTCCCATCCAGCTCCCTATTTGTGGCCTGGGAAAGCAGTTGACGATGGCCCAAAGCCTTGGATCCCTGCACCTGCATGGGAGACCTGGAAGAAGTTCCTAGTTCCTGACTTTGGATCAGCTCAGCTCCAGCCATTGCAGCCACTTGGGCAGTGAACAAGCAGGTGGAAGATCTTTCTCTATCTCTCCTTCTCTCTGTAATCCTGACTTTCCAATAAAAATAAATTAATCTTTAAAAAAAAAAAAACCAACTACAGCTGGATCTGTTGATCACTTGAACTTCAACACATGACCCCGAGAAGACTTACTACCTTGTGAGCATTTCAAGAATATGAGCAAAATTAGCCCAACCAGTATCAGTCATGGCAAAAGCTCCCATGTACCGTGCACTGAGGCTTATCCAATGTCACAGCCACACACGGATGCAAGTCCAGGACTTCGTTTACCCCACGGAACCTTTCTAAAATCCACTTTCTAAAAGTGAATTAATGCTCCCAAAGAACTCACTTCATTTTTACTATGGATTTCAGATTTCATTAACTTTGGGTTCAGAATCATAAAGGAACCTCTCAAATCAAATTTTTAAATCACATTTGCATAGAAATAATGTTCTTAAAATTCCTTTTTTTCGTGAGCTCTTTGAAGCACTCTGACAGAATGCAGCATTCAAGCTAGTGAAGTGAGCACGGTGAGGAAATGCCAGCACCTGTGGAAACGCAGAGCACTCAATTTCACTAGAACATGCCGGCTACTCTCATTTTTACTATGGGAGTGATTATGTGGCAACATGAGAACTACTGCTTGGGGAAATAAGTCCCATTGCTGGGCCCCCCTTGTCTTCCCCAGTATCTGCTTTTACTGTTTGCTTTGTGCTGTTTAGGGAGGTATTATTGCCCTCTCATTCAGTGCAACTAGTCATGTCACCTAGGCAAATCAAACAGCATTTGTTAGTAAAGCAAAGCCAGTGCTCTTTGTGTAATTAACAATCTCCTAGGCCTTTATGAAAGGGTATTACTGAATTCACAGCAGGGGAGCCCACTGACATGCCAGTTACCCTCCCTTCTTGTTTCTGCAGCTGGCTCATGTGGTGTGCTGAACTTCCTGGGAACAAGTAGAAAGTTTCCGAGAAAATCCAATATGTATTTTCCGAGAAAATACAGCATGAGGATGCAAAATGTGGAGTTCCGAATGGACGGAAGGGAGACATCTTCCCCCAGCTGGGGAAATCCTATCAATGATTCCCCAGACTCCGCCAGGGGAGAGATTAATCCGGGGCACCTTTTCACATGTTCCAGATAATAGAAGAGCTTATAGACTCTACCATAGCTGCAATTAATCAAAGAAAGCCCCATCTTGTCCTCCAGAGAGCAGCAGCGATAGCCTTCATCTGCCTTTATTCCTCACTGGGGGCTGGAGGAGTGACCTGTCGCTTATGTATTAGATGATGTTTTCCTCCATGGGCCATGAAGCCACTGGCAATCAGATGCACCCAGGGCCTGGGTGTGACCTGCCAAGTGTCTACTACATGGAAGGGCCCCACAGGATTCACAGCAAAGTGTGCTCAGGAAAAAGAAACCTCAGAGGACCCTGGGGCAGCCTTTCCTTTGTATTTTGTAACTGATATGGGGAAATACATCTTCCATGGTCGTCTAGCAAGTTCAAAGCTGCTCCCAAGCAGAGCTGAGAGCCTCTGTCAGCTCCTGCAGTAAACACCAACCTTGCCTTTCTTTCTCTTTTTTTAAGATTTTACTTTTTTTTTTTTTTTTTGAAAGTCAGATATACAAAGAAAAGGAGGGATGGAGAGGAAGACCTTCATCCATTGATTCACTCCCCAAGCAGCCACAATGGCTGGAGTTGCGCCAATCCGAAGCCTCCTGGAGCTTGAAGTCTCTTCCGGGTCTCCCACACAGGTGCAGGAGTGTCCTTGACTGCTTTCCCAGGCCACAAGCAGGGAGCTGGATTAACCTTGCCTTTCTGTACTTACACCCCTGAGCGCCACGAAGACTCCTAGGTGTGCATCTGTCTAAAATTACACAAGAGGAAGGGCCACACAGAGCCCTCAGTCTGCCAGCTGGCTGTTTTGCAGCAGAAATGGTTATTGTCGACTTCTGTAATAAATTTCTGAATACATTTGTGGAGCCTTAAATCAACCGTATAAAGTGTCACCAGGCAACTTTCCCTAGCGAAGTAGGGGGTTGGCAAGGTGTGGCTCTCCATGAATATGGAATAGGCCTCTCATGGGCATTGTCATGAAATAAAAAATGCTGTGCACCATGAAACGTAATTAAAAATTCAATTAAAATCACAGGATGTTGCCACGGTAGCAGTGAATTTTCCACTCCATCATGGATTTTTTTCCTTAAAGTACTACAAAAACTCACTGTTACGGTCTTGAGCAAAAAAAAAAAAAGAGAGAGGTGAGACCACAAAAAGTGACATCTGCTCCCTGGGATGGCATAGCTTTCATGTGGTGATAGTCATCAGCAGACTGCTAATCTGCATCTTTCAGCCAAATAATACTTCTGAAAAGCTTGTGCTGACTTAGGAACTAGCTGATTAAGACTACCTCCAGAATGGGAAGGCTAGATTTGGGTTTCGCAATACCTGAAAGTTTGATTTTGTAGTTATTTATTTTCACTTATTTGAAAGGCAGAGAGAGAGAGAGAGACAATGCCAGAGATCCTCCACCCACTGGCTCATTCCCAGATTCCTGCCACAGCTGGAGAATTCCTGTCCAGCCAGGAGTGAGGAACTCCATCCACGTCTCCAGTGTAGGGAGGTATAGCAGGGACGCACATGCTTCAGACATCTGACGCAGAGCACGCATTCACGCATTTGCACTGACCTGGATGGGAACAGAGTCGCTGTTCTAGCCTCAGCACTCACATGTGGGACATGGACATCCCAAGTGGCAGCTAACTGTGACATCCTGGTGCCGTCCCCGGGTGCTGAAGCTTATTCTTTTTAAAGGCTCTGTTCAGGGCCCGGTGCGATGGCGTAGTGGTTAAGGTCCTCCCCTTGCATGCCCAGGATCCCATATGGGCGCTGGTTCTAATCCCGGCAGCCCAGCTTCCCTTCCAGCTCCCTGCCTGTGGCCCGGGAATGCAGTCGAGGACGGCCCAAAGCTTTGGGACCCTGCTTCCACGTGGGAGACCTGGAAGAGGCTCCTGGCTTCGGATCGGCATAGCATTGGCCGCTACACTCACTTGGGGAGTGAATAATCCGACGAAAGATCTTCCTCTCTGTCTCTCCTCTCTGTATATCTGCCTTTCCAATAAAAATAAAATAAATCTTTAAAGACTCTGTTCAAAAAAGCACAAAACTGCAAGCTAGAGATCTCTCAGGGTCTTTAACGAACCCAGGAAGGTAAGATCCCTGACTTTGCTGAACATTAGAAGTGTTGGAGAGCTTGAAAACTCCTGATGCCCAGTTCTCAGCCCATACCAACAAGATCAGAGCGTCTAGGGGCAAGAGCCAGGCTTGAGGATTCTTAAAGGTCCCTCAGTGACTCCAATGTGCACCGAAGTTTGGGAAAAAACAAAGCTTTAAGCTTTGCCTGTTAGCTTAGAATAGAGGCTCTGTCAGCCTCTACTCCTGTGGTGACTGTCATGTGCCAAGTTGCTAGCACGGTGCCTGACACATGGCTGGCAATCAGCAAAGGCTTGCTGAACGTACAAATGAACCCTCGTTAGGATATCTCTTGTGCTTCACACTGGAGACTTCCTGGAGGCTAGATTTGTGTTCTCCAGCCTGTCCTTTGTTTTAGATATGTCAGCATTTTAAAGCATTTACTCCAACAGGGTTCACTCCATGGATCCACTACACATATGAGGCCATCCCTGTGGATTCCGGGTGTAAAAGTGAGCTGACAAGTCTTCTGGAATGCAGCAAGATCTTTACTAAAATGCTACTGTCAGGGTTGCTGTGGTGGCTCACAGGTTAATCCTCCACCCTGTGGTGCTGCCATCTCATATGGGTGCCTTTTCATGTCCCAACTGCTCCACTTCCAATCTAGCTCTCTGCTTATGGACTGGAAAAGCAGTAGACAGTGAGCCAAGTCCTCGGAACCCTGCACCCAAATGGAGACAGGTGTCATATGGAAAGCCAGCATCACATGGCAAAGGATTACCCTGCTGAGGCATTACACTTGCCCTGATAATTGAGTCTTTAAAGACTATTCAGAAAAATTCTTAATGTGTGCAACAAAGCATAACTTGAAGCAAGAAGTCTCCAAATTTTTTAAATACACAATAGTAAACACTGAGTTTATTTCTAGAAGTAATTTAAGGACAAGTTTTCTGGCTTGTCCAAATCGAAAAAGAAATCAGAGAATTTAACCTAGGGACTTTGTTCAGCATCTGTAACAGCTTTTGTTCTTCTGACAGAATACGAACCTCTGTGATGGGAGAGGAAAAGGACTTGATTTTTCCTTAAGAACTCCTTGCTGAGATTAGCAGCAATTTCAAAACTGGTGACCTATTGAAGCCACTTCAACGAGTATCTCAGAGCATGTCCCACATGCGGGACTTGGGGTGGGTGGGTAACCGGGTGGGGCCTCTCCCTCAATATCCCCCTCTACCTCAGATATATGAAGGAAACAATATGGAAATAATAGTCTTACCCACTTTCCTGTAGCCCTTGACCCTTTTTGCCCAAATTAACTATGTAAAGATTGTCAAAAAAAAAAAAAAAAAGAACTCCTTGCTGAAGGGCCACGTGAATACTTATTTCTAAGTATACATGAAAGAAGACAACCAATAGCATTCTGAAGAAACCACCCATACGAATTTCCAAATGACAGCCACGAGCCTTCTAAAATCAATTTCCAATGGAAAAGTGAATTTCCAGAGATGTCCAATTCTTGAATAGTCTGGGGGGTCAACAGGCAGCACTTACATGGCTGTCCTGCACTGAATGCCTTCATGGAGCTATAGTATTTACATTCACTTGAATTGTGGACCATGAGTATATGCGATCTCACACATGTTCTGTGCTCACAACAGCTACTTTCTGGAAGTAAGCCCTTACCTCAGGAAATGAAACTCCTCTAGAATGCAGACAGCTTCTGTTCTTTTCCCCACTATCCCATCGTTGCATGTGTATCACACCTAAGCAAATGGTAAGGGTCAAAACCCGTAAAAGTCGTTACAAGCAGATCCCATGATGTCAAAGGAAAGCAGCTGGAGTGGGAGTTTAATAAGCAGCCTTCCTTTATTACAACTGGTCTGATGTCATTGATTAGTTATTTCCATCTCTAAAACACAAAGCGAAGTGCTTCTCTGGGGACCAGGATGGAAAGGATACGTGAACTTTCCTGAGTATTTAATATCCTCTTATTGACAGAAGATCTGAATGAGGACTGGGGACAGGAAATGATTTTAGTGATTTCATTATAGTAATTTCCAACAGGGTTATTGGCAGATGGTCTGGTAGGATTTCAACTTCTAAATAGCCTGTAGATCAACATGCCCAGTGTTGATACAAGCTTAGTCCTTAATTAATGAAGTGTCCTAGCAAGCAGAAAAGGTTTTTTTTAGTTTGTTTGTTTGTTTGTCTTAAATATGTACTGTAGCCTTAGCAGTGGAAAACAGCTGGTATTTAAGTTATTCAAAATCATTAATCATTAAGGTATTTGGAGGCAGCAAGCGCTATATATGTATATCTCAGCCCAAAGAGCTCTTGACATTCTACAAATCAGGTATGCAATGAACTATTGAGTAAATGCTGTAGAACGTCCCGATTTTTTAGTCCTATCCATCTTGTTCTAGAAAATCTAAAATTATCAGTCAACCCATGTTAATGTCTTGATGAAGTTTCTTCAGAAACTGATTCCCAAGGAACAAAAACAGTAGTGTTTGGAGGCTCCTTCAGATTTGTATGGTGCTTTACAATTCCTGAAATGACTTTATATGAATACAGTAATCCTGTGAGGGAGGCAGCATTTACTTCCATTTAACCATGAGGATGATCAGAAAACTATCTGTCAGGTCCACATGCCTTTCTTGATGCATGCCTTTCTCCTTTTTTCCATTTATATCTGCCTGTACTCTATGCATGGTAACAGTTGAAATTATGCTTCATATACAATGTGTTAGGTTTCTCCTCCTTTTATTCAGGTGTGCTTTCTACTATGCCCCACCTGCTCAATCATGAGTTTGAAAAGTTAAGGACCTTCTAAGAAAACCTTTTATAGAAGGTTGGTGATTGTGAGTGTTCAAAAGTCAATAAGTCACCAAGTGTTGTTACTGAGCCCTAGGTGGAAGAACAGCTTCTAGAGAATGCTGGATTTGGAGTAGAACACCAGTCATTTACAGGAAGCAAGCCCCTCCCAATGTAGTCTACAGTCTTCCTTCTTGACACTGTTAAGTTTTTCAAATGTTCATGCTTCTTGGTGCTTTTTCTGCTTTTAAAGATTTATTTATTTTTATTAGAAAGGCAGATTTACAGAGAGGAGAGACAAAGATCCCCATCCACTTGTGGGTTTGGCCTAAACCAGCTCCAATGAGTGTAGCCATCTAGGAAGGGAACCAGAGAAAGGAAGATCTCTTTCTGTCTCTCCTTTCTCTGTGTTGTAAGTCTCCCTTTCAAATAAATTAATAAATCTTCAAAATAAGATAAAAAGTTAAAGAACTGTGAGAAGCCCCCTCTGCTTCTTTACCTTTCCCAAATGTGGAGCGTTAGGTTTAGAGAGCCTCTTCAACCATGAAACAAAGGACTGCGTGGCAGACCATGTGGAAAAGTCACAGCGGCCAGGGTTCCAGAGGCACTTCTTGGGTCTGGACTTCTATACTCCTTACTATCAAAAGATACCCAATCACAATATGAAAGCAGGACTTTCTGTTGCTGCAGCTGAATTCATTTGCAGACACAAATACAAAATTCTCATATAAAAACCAAATGAATAGTTATGAAGAAAATCCTCACCTCAAATATTCTAAAAGCAACCTAAATAATCAGTTTGCAGTTTTGTTTTCTTTGACCTAAACGGATAAATAACACACAATTAATATAAAAAGGGAAGGCGCGTCACAGTGGTAAAACTCCCAACATCAAAAGAAGTGAGATGAGGCTGGAGGAAGAAGGGACCAAGTGTAATATCAAGAAATTATGTTCTAACATAGGTTTTATTTAATAGTTTCTATATGTCAATATCCTCTGTGAAGAAAATAAAGTCTGTTTCTTGGACAGAAGAAATTCAATTGGTTTTTAAGTCTGCACCTTCAAACTCGGGAAATGTTCCTCCAAGTAATCAGCAAGGGCCTTATCAACTTCATGAAGTATTTTGATAAAGTCTTCCACCTAGGAGTCAAATGAGAGAGTCGAATTAACATGGTAGAAAAAAATGCTGCTTAAGTAATGGCTGTTGACTATAAAAAAATGCTTTTCCTAAATATTCCAATGGAAAACAAATACTAACATATCATCTAAGGACAGTAGTGGAATTTCTTGAACAGTCCCCAGAACAAGTATCAAAGGCATGTCTCTCCTGTACTGTCTGTCCCTCTGAAACAGTTTCTCTCACTGCTTCCACCTCACAGGCCATCCTTGGAGTTCTACTACCAACTTCTTTGCTGGCAATGTTCCCTCATACCTTCCCTTCCATATTGCAATTTCCTAAAAAGTTCCTATTTTGAAGTGACCTCCAACATTAGCATATGAGAGAAACCATAAATCCTGCCGGGAAGCTTATTTTTGTTTACTACATGATACTTCAAAAAGTTTATGGAAGATGGAACTAAAACATGAATAGACTTCATCACACACACACAAAATCCATGCATACAAGGGATTATCTAAAAAATTCATGGAAGATGAGTAAATACTATGAAAACCATGCACATATCTAAAAATGTTTAACTCCATTTCTATGCACTTTTTAAAGTACTTTTGTGTACATTATCTACACCATAATACAATGGAATACAATATACAATGCACTGATTCTTCCTCTTAAAATTAGAACTGCTACTTAGGCCAGTACTGTGATATCCAGTGGTTATCTTTCATACAAACACAATAAGCAACAACAATTGTCTATACTATCCTACTTTTTGGACGATGGTTGCAGAAGGAGGAAGCACTTGCTTGAAGACATTTTTAACTACCCTGTATGATTCAGCCACCTGCTTCTTCACCCATACTCACCACAGAGCTGTACAGAGGAAGGAGGTATTGAAAGGCACAGGAACACTTCTGCTGGCTTAACTGACCCTCCTTTATGCCCTGAGCCACAGTCTCCTAAAACAAAGATTTTAAATAACACAGATTACTGTATAATTTTTTACAAATCCAATAGACATTTCAAAAGTCCCATCATCAAAGGAGGCTTGCATAACTCAAACTAGCTCCACTGTAGTCTTCGTTTTAGTGATGGACAGTATCCCCACCTACCTGCTGTACCAATGAAATCCCTGGAGCACAGCTAAGGCTTTGCTTCCCTCCAGCTCCTGACTACCCCCACTCAAGTGGTCAACTAATATTTCACCAAATCTCTATCCTACCCCTCTTCTCCATTCACACTTCCATTGCCTGGGCTCCCATCATTTTTCAGATTATTCTTGATTATCAGATGTAAAAGTCAATCAGTTGGCCATTTTGCCTCCAACCTCCACTCTCTCTAATCCTTCTCTATTGCTTTTGGTGCAATCTTTCTAAACAGATCATCTTACTTGGTGCTTAAAAATGTTTTCTGCATCTCCTCAGTTTCCTCTAGAATACATCCAAATCCTCTAAATATAGCATAGTAGAATTTTCATGAGCTTTCTGGTGTGTTCTCAACTCGTCTGCCCTCTATAATCCTGCCACTTAAAAACTAAGGAACTCTGGGCCCGGTGTGGTGGCCAAGCGGCTAAAGTCTTCGGCTTGAATGCACCGGAATCCTATACGGGTGCCAGTTTTAATCCCAACTGCTCCACTTCCCATCCAACTCCCTGCTTGTGGCCTGGGAAAGCAGTCAAGGACACTACAAAACCTTGGGATCCTGCACCCACGTGGCAGACCCAGAAAGAAGTTCCTGGCTCCTGGCTTCAGATCAACACAGCACCAGCCGTTGCAGTCAACTGGGGAGTGAATCATTGGTTGGAAGATCTTCCTCTCTATCTCTCTTCCTTTCTGTATATCTGACTTTGCAATAAAAATAAATAAATCTTTAAAAAAAAAACCAATGAAACAAAAAACTAAGGAACTCCTCTGTTCTTTCCTCTGAAAAACAAGTTTCAGTAAACAAGGGAAAATACGTGAAATGAATATGAAAAAAAAAATTATCCAAGAAGTTCAAATAATCAAAATGGATTTATAAAACAGGAAATGTAAAAAATACAGAAATATGCCCATCTCACTAACAATAAAACTACAAATAAAAATAAGGCACAATTTATCATCTGTTGAATTTTACATGATATAAAAATTATAGTACCCAATAATACAGGTCAAGGGAACTAACATGTCACTAGCAATTTGGCACCATGCCTCAGTTATCTTCACACTCACTAATGAAAAAATCAGACCCAATTATCTAATTTTTCAAAATTAATTTATTTGAAAGCTAAGGTGACAGGAAGAAAGAAAAATAGCAAGAGAGATCATCTTCCATATGCTGGTTCACTACCCAACTGCCCACAATAGCCAAGATTGGACCAGGCAAAAGCCAGGAGTCGGGGAACTCCATTTGGTGGCAGGCATCAAAGCACCTGTGCCTTCATCTACTGACTTTCCAGGCACTTTAGCAGAAAGCTGGATCAAGGCCAAGCAGCTGGAATTGGAACCAGGACTCCCTATGGGAGTTGGGCATCCCAGGCAGCCACCCAATCCACTGTGTCATCATGCCTGCTCCTCCGCCATTCACTTTCTAAAACCCTTTCTAAGGTAACCAACTTAAATTGGAAACATACAACTACAGAAAAGAAAATTGGGATCATTCACTCAAAACAAAACAAAATAAAAAAAACAATTGACCAGAATAACAGAAGCTTTTGCAAATGTTCTTGAGGCAGGCCTTTGGCACTCACATGCCCGTTTAGAGCACTGCATTCTAGCTCCTCTTCCTTTTCCGGTGCCCAGCCCCCGGCTCATGCACACTCTGGGAGGCGGCAGACGGCGGTACACGTACTTGGGTTCCTGCCCCTCCTTGGGAGACCATGCTGAGCTTATGGCTTTCACCTGGACCAGTTCTGCCCATTGTAGGCATTTAGGGAGTGAAGCAGAAGGAATACAGCTCCTTTTCTCTGCCTTTCAAATAAATAAATAACATTAATTTTTAGTTTTATTTTTAAGGCAGAGTTACAGAAAGAAAAGCAGAGAGAGTAATCCTCCATCTGATGGTTCACTCCCCAAGTGGTTGCAATGACTGCAGCTAAGCCGATGCATAGCCAGGAGCCAGATGCTTCTTCTGTGTCTCCCATGTGGGCACAACGGCCTAAGGTCCCAGCCATCCTCCACTGCCCTCTCAGCCCATTATTAGCAAGCTGAAACTGGCATCCATACGGGATGCTAGCACTGCAGGTGGAATCCTAGCCCATTATGCCATGGTTCCAGCCACAATAAATTTAAAAAAAGAAAAAAGAAAAAATTTAAAAGAAATCACCTTCTGGAAAAAATTCACTGAGTATGCATATATTCTTCATAGTTACATTCTGTCTTCTTCTCTCTGTAACTCTTTTGAATAAAACAAAATATGGAAAATCCCTATATAAATTTGTCAAACCTTGTACATTGCTGCTTTTGTCTTTTTTTAAAGATTTTTTTTAAAGGCAGAATTTAAAGAGAGAAAGAGAAACAAAGAGAGGTCTTCCATCCACCGGTTCATTTCCCAAAAGGCTGCAATAGCCTCAGCTGAGCTAATCTGAGGCCTGGAGCCAGAAGCTTCTTCCTGGTCGCCCATGTTTGTACAGGGTCCCAAGGACTTCAGCCATCCTCCACTGCTTTCCCAGACCATATGGAGAAAGCTGGATTGGAAGTACAGTAGCCAAAACATGAACTGGTGCTCATATGAGATGCTGGCACTAGCCAGAGGAGGATTAGTATGCAATGCCACCACGCTGGCCCCGTAAGTTATTGTTTTAAGGTTTTAGTTTATCAAATTTGTGCAGATTTTTTTAATATGTTTCTTTAAAATAGCAGTTATATAAGATTGAGAACACCAAGCAATCTATACTCTCTTTTGCTAAGGAAATAAAATTTTACTTTCCTACCTTTGTTAATTTCTGAAAAATATTAGAAAGAAATTCACATGAAATATCCTTTAAGATTTTCAAGTGGAAATCATCTTGTGTTAATTCAGTCTTTTTAGTTTCTTCTGTGTTAGACACGGTGGAATTCTCTGGTTTCTTTTGACAATGTTCCGTATTTTCCAAGACCCGAATCAGACTGTCAATTAGAAGAAGATCTGTGGACATACAAATCAAGAGACAAGGTATCACCCAGTTAAATTCTATTTTTCACTCACTCATTCAGATGTATTGAGCTAGTTAGTGCTAGACAGAGTGGTAAATCAGATTAAGATGGTCAAGGTTTCAACATACAGAATGCTTACATTTTGATACTTTAAAATAAGTAAAACACAGCATTTCAGACTGTGATAAGTTCCAGGAAAAAAAAAAAGGACTATAGGGTCTAGCATGCTAAGCCTCCACCTGCAGTGCTGGCATCCCATATGTGTATCAGTTTGTGGTCCTGGCTGCTCCACTTCTGATTCTAATCTCAGCTTATAGTCTGGGAAAGCAGCTGCCAATGGTCCAAGTCCTTGGGACCCTGCACCCACACAGGAAACATGGAAGAAGCCCTTGGTTACCAGCCTCTGACCAGCCCAGCTCAGCTATAGTGCCCATTTGGGGAGTAAAACAGGATGGAAGATTTCTATCTCTCCTTGTGTATAATTCTGTCAAGTAAAATAAGATTGTTGTAGAAAAATTTAGAACAGTGATAAGGGTGGGGAATATAAGAAAGCAGCCTAGCAGAGGAGACTGTCTGAAGAGATGATGCTAAATCAGGAACTCTAGGCTAAGAACCATGAGTAACAGTGTACAGGAAAATGTTTCAGGCAGAATGGAGGACGGAGACCAGCCTTCTTCCTTAGCACTGCATTGGCTTGGCGGCCCTTTGTTGTGAGCACCTAGTCACTCCTGTCGCCCCAGCCCTTCGCTGTGGTCCTGCTGGCCAGCCCTCAGTCCTGAACCCATCCTTCACCTTTAGCTCCTGTGGCATGGTAACAGGTTCTGAACATTCTTCCCCACGTCAGGGCCTCTAATGACTAATGTCCCTGGAAACTGAGGTAGTGTAACAACAAGGAATGGTGCACTTTCTCTCATCCCACTCTTCCCCCAGCAATAAAAAAGGGAAAAATTCAAACAGGTACCTCACCCACCTTGCCCCCACTGACTACCCTAATCAGAATCAGAGGCCCACATGAGTCTGGAACTGCCTCACTTTACAGTAATTATTAAAAAAAAAAAAATCCTAAAAAAAAGGCTTATTTGAAAGGCAGAATTATGGAGAAAGACAGAATAACAAAGGTTTTTCCATCCGTTGCTTGTTCCTGGCTCAGATGGCAGGAGCTTGGAACTCCAGCCAGGTCTTCCACATGCATGGCAGGAACACAGCACCTGGGCCACCCTTCACTGCTTTCCCAGGTACATTACCAGAGAATGGGACAGGAAGTAGAGCAGCCAGAACGTGCACTGGCACTTATATGGGATGCCAATATCACAGATGGCAGCATAACTGACTGTGCCACAATGCTGACCCCTGTCAAAGCACTTTTTAAAAAAATGGGAGAAAGAAACCAAGTGAAGAATATACACAGGCCTGAGTTTTAATCTGACAGACTATAATTTCATTTAGTGAATCCAAACAGTACTTACCTTGTCCTGACCTGACATCTTCGTGCTCGGCCTGTGACGCGTGGATGGAAGACAATACTGAAAACGCAGAGGCGAGCACGGTTTTCTGCTCTTGCAATATGATGGGTGGGTCATCAGACTGACAGAATTCATGGCAGACCAGGTCAAAAAGTAAATTCCAAGTGTCTTTTCTAGTATTAGGACACTGTACTTAAAAAAGACAATAAGCAAAATAGTGATTTAAAAGCAGCAAACAATTAAGCACATCACTATAAATGTGTCTCAATAAAACATCTTACCAATTGCTTGAATTCCATCATCCACTGTGGTAAGCAACTGTAAAATATGCATGTAAACATCCAGCCATTCTGGATTTTCAGAACTAAATGCAAAAAGCAAAAGCAATGAATCAGTAATTCTACCGGAAACAGTAATCACTCATTTATTCAACAAACAGTGCAACCCTGAGGGGCTTGGAGGAGTGTGTGCTGAGACCTGATAATCAAGCTGTGAATCTTGGGAGTGCAAATGTCTTCGGTCTTCAGGAAGGCCAGAAGACAAGTGCTTTAAGGCGGGGGCACGAAAGGCCCACTGGAATGGAATGTTGCCTAGCTGACA
Organism: Ochotona curzoniae; assembly: GCF_017591425.1. Classification (NCBI taxonomy): domain Eukaryota; kingdom Metazoa; phylum Chordata; class Mammalia; order Lagomorpha; family Ochotonidae; genus Ochotona; species Ochotona curzoniae. The sequence goes on from NW_024466409.1 coordinate 658,297, forward strand.
GGCTCTGCCACAGTACTCTTTAACCCTCTCACCCTATCCCGGGCTTGGATTTTCCTTGAAAAACTGTAGCTTATTACCTAGAAAAAGAATGCAAGTTGATGAGAACCAGAAGCACTTTAGGAGTACTGCCTCACATGTTTCTAACTATTGTACTGTGTAAACTATGTCTCACTAACTAGAAGACTGGGTATCCACGTAGCCAAAATATTCCCAGGATTGTCTATTCTTGAAGACTGTGTAGAGACCCGGGTAGAATGAATATAAATAAAATTTGAAATAAACTTTTTGCCTCAGACTATTTATCTTTAGTCCCCTGTGTCTTTAAAAAAAAAAATTAAGATTTCTTTTTCTTAGAAAGGCAGATTTACAAGAGAAGGAGAGCCAAATGGTCACAATGGTCAGCTGTTCAGCTGATCCAAAGCCAGGAGCTTCTTCCAGGTCTCCCATGCAGGTGCAGGGCCCCAGGGTTTTGGGCCATTCCCCACTGCTTTCCCAGGCCACAAGCAAGGAACTGAATGGGAAATTGGACAGCTAGGATACAAACCGGTGCCCATATGAATGCTAGCATTCATAGGGGAGGACTAGCTAGTTGAGCCACTGTGCTGGGCCCTCACTGTGTCTTTTTAATCTAACAGTGCTCCTGAGTCCCAAGTCCTGAGATCCACAAAACAGGTGCTGAGGATAAACCAGCAAATAGAGAAAGATCTCTGCACTCATGAGTTTATATTCTAATATGGAAGCAATAAAGAAACAAATAGCAAATATATCATATAATATTAAATCAACGCACACAAGAAAAATCAAAACTCTTCAGCCCTGTTTCACAAAATCAACAATGCAGAACCTTCACATATATGTCATCATTCTGGTTTACTTCAATAATCAGAACAAATAATTATTGAGACTTTTATAGTACAGATGTAAAATCTGCTCCAAACACTGTCAAAAATGGTACTCTTAAATAATTTCACAGAGTTAGGGACTGGCATCATGGCAGATTAGGCTTAGATGCCACCAGTAATGCTGGCTTCCCATATGTTCAAGTCCCGACTGCTCTAGTGCCAATCTAGCTCTCTGATAATGCATCTGGAAAAGCTGGGGAGATTGGCTCATGTGCTTATGGACCTAGAGGAAACTCTTGGGAGTGAATCAGCAGACGGAAGGCCCTCTTTTGATATCTCTCTGCAATTCTGCCCTTCAAATAAATAAAGCAAATCTTTAAAAGTAAAACAATTTTAAAAGGGGGTGGGTGTGGAGGAATGGCACATAGGCTCAATTGGCTAATCCTCTGCCTTGCAAGCACTGGGATCTCATCTGGGTGCCAGTTCATGTCCCAAGTGCTCCACTTCCCATCTAAGCTCCCTGTTTATGGCCTAGGAAAGCAGCAGAGGATTGCCCAAAGCCACCTCTGCTCAGCTATGGCCACTGGATGGAAGATCTTTCTCTCTGTCTCTCTTGTTTTCTTTGTAATTCTGCCTTTACAAGGAAAGTAAATCTTTAAAAGAAGAAAAAAAGAAAACTTTACAGGATAATTCTAACCCATAGCTGAGAATTAAATCTATTTAATCCTTGCTAATAGTTTGGAATCTCAGAAACTCAAAATCTTTGTTTTTGAAACAAACAAGTGAAATGACAGTGAATAATTCAAACGTAAGTTCAGAAAACATTTAAATACCTATTACTCTCAGGTGCTATGTTAGGGACTGGTAAAACAAAGTTATATAATACATTACAGCTAACTTCATAAAATTTTTTAATCTAGAGGATTACCAATTGGACAATTATAATAAAGTTATATGAATGTAACTCTAGAGGAAGTCCCAAGTGCTAGATCACATGGCAAGTAGGCTTACCTTAATACGGAAGGTCAGGGTAGAAACCTGAAGATGCCAAAAAAGGTTTCAGGTGGAAGACACATAATACGCAAAGGCTTAGAGGCAAGAAAACCTGGTTCAGTTAAAGAAATCAGGGTGGCCAACACTGCAGCAGAGCACATTAAGGAGCCACCTAGTGTGTGGCTGTTCCATTTTCAAATTCATCTCCCTACTAATGAGCCCAGGAAAGCAGAGGAGGTGGACCAAGTGCTTAGGCCCCTGCACCCAGGTCAGGGATCCTCTTTTCTGCCTGGCACAGCCCTAGAATTTGTAGCCATTTGGGGAGTGAGCCACTGGATGGAAGATCTTTTTCCATAACCGTGCCTCTCAAATAAATAAATCTTAAAAAAAGAAAAAAGGAAAGAAAAAGAAAAAAGAAATTTTACAGAGTTGGAACATGAAGTATAAGGAATAATGACAGAAAGGCACTGTGTAGGGCCTTATAAGCCAAGCGCTTCTAAAAATCCAGTCTTCAGGGCCTGGCATGGTAGCCTACTGGTTGGGGTCCTCGCCTTGCATGCACCAGGATCCCATAAGGCCACCAGTTCTAATCCTGGTAGCCCCACTTCCTATCCAGCTCCCTTCTTGTGGCCTGGGAAAGCAGTCAAGGATGGCTCAAAGTCTTGGGACCCTGCTGTTGCATGGGAGACCTGGAAGAAGCTCCTGGATCCTGGCTTTGGATTGCTTCAGCTCCAGTCATTGCAGCCACCTGGGTAGTGAATCCGTAGGCGGAAGATCTTCCTCTGTGTCTCTCCTCCTTTTTGTATATCTGGCTTTCAGGAAAAAAAAAATCCAAACTTCAAAGGGCCACCTCTACCTACCAGCATGAGCTGGAACTAAGGGCAGGCCAGGCCAGGCTGCAACACCCATCAGCTAATGCTGTGGTGAGGCAGGCCATGCCAGACTGGGCCACAGCACCCACTAGCGCATGTGAGACCTGTGTGGGAAGGCAGTGCAAATCTGACAGGGAGAGCTGTGGGGGGCTCTCCTGCTGGACCACTGTTCCCAGTGGTGAGCATGAGTACTGAAACAAGAAGCAGACCAGGTTGGGCAGGGCTGTAACACCTTTTGGCTTGCATGTGTGCTGGGTTGGAGGAAAGCCAGGCTAGCCTAACTGAATCCACTGGGACAGGCATGAGCCAGAATAAATGCAGACTGGTTGGGCTTTGCCACAATATCAGCTGGCAAAAGCTGGGATTTGGGCAAGTCCTGTCAGGTTAGACTGCAGAACCACCTGGGAAGTCCAAGATCCAGGGCTGCAAAACTGTGGGTTCCTCTCTGATGGATTGCAGCTCCTACTGGTGAGCATAAGAACCAGGGGCATGGGGAGGTCCTGGCCAAATAGGTAGTGGCATCTGCTGGCACTGAGTATGAGCTAGATAATGGAGTCAGTTGGGTTGAGCTAGGTTTCAATACCCATTGATGTATATGAGAGCTGAATGGGATGTGGTACAGACTCGACCAGTGTGCTGTACATACCGGCAAGCATAGAGAGTGGGGTCTAGTAGTGTTTATTGGGGGTCACCCCAACGAGGCTGCAGTTCCTGCTGATGTACATGAGGTCAGAGTGTATGGTGGGCAGTATTGGTCTGGGCCACAACTATCTATTGATTTACATAAGAAATGGAGTTGGGGGCCCAGTGCGATGGCACAGTGGTTAAGGTTCTCGCCTTGCATGCCCAGGATCCCATATGGGTGCCGGTTCTAATCCCGGCAGCCCCGCTTCCCATCCAGCTCCCTGCTTGTGGCCCGGGAAAGCAGTCGAGGTCGGCCCAGGGCTTTGGGACCCTGCACCCACGTGGGAGACCCAGAAGAGGTTCCTGGCTTCGAATCAGCATAGCATCGGCTGTTGCGCTCACTTGGGGAGTGAAACATCGGACGGAAGATCTTCCTGTCTCTCCTCTCTGTATATCTGCCTTTCCAATAAAAACAAAATAAATCTTTAAAAAAAAAAAAAAGATTGAAAAAAAAAAAAGAGAGAGAGAGATGGAGTTGGAGACAGAACTGACTCGGCAATTGCAACTACCCCAGTGCACTAGGAAGCTGATGTGGGTGATGAACTGGGTTGGACCAAGTACTGACAAACATATAGGAGTCAGGTGTGGGATCACCTCAGATGGGGTTTCTGTGGAGATCCCCTCATTGAACCACTGGACTCAGACTACAACCACTTGGAGAATCGCAGGATCTGTTCTCCTACCGTGGAGTGCATATGTCAGAACTGGACCTCCTTAGTGGCTAAGAGGGAACAGTGTACAGCATACCCAGATGCACATGGAGGATATGGCAGTCCATTGGGGCCAGCAGAGGACATCTTGTACCATAGCAGAGAGCTCACCTGCTCTAGCCAAGAATTGACAGCAAATATCTGGGTGAATGGAAACTCTGAAATGGATGGTGTCAGCAGATGGACCCTGGAAGGATTTCCTCATCCTTGGATCATGCTTGGCGAGACCGATGGCATTTCAGAACTATCAAAACCATTCAAGTGGAACCCTTGGAGCAGGCCCCACATCACAAACCCTGGGTTGGCATCGGGTGGCCGTTCCCCATCCCAGGTACTGGAGCAGTGAGGAACCTGGGTGCAGCTTCTCCCCTAACTTCTCCTCTTCCCCCAGATACAAGAGGAAGAGGGAGAAGATTTGGAAACAATGGTCTCACACTCCCCTAGTCTCTGATCCTTCCCACCTTAGTCAATTATGTCAATATCATCAAAAATACAAAATAAAATTTGAAAGAGTGGGGGAGCCTGCCACCATGGTGTAATAGGCTAAGCCGCAGCCTATGGTGCAAGTATCTCATACTGGTGCCAATTTGTATCCCAATTGCTCCACTTCTGATGCACCTCCCTACTTACAGCCTGGGAAAGCAGCAGCGGGAGGCCCAAATGCTTGGATCCTCTGTACTCACAAAGGAGACCTGGATGAAGCTCCTGACTCCTGGCCAACTGGCTCGGCTTTCACTTTGGAAAGTGAACCAGTGGATGGAAGATCTGCCTTTCCTCTGTGTAACTCTTTCAAATTAAAGTAAAATCACTTGAAAAATTCAGACCTTATCCTAAGGAAGGCAATGAAAAGATTGAGGGTACATTTCACAAAAATAGCTGTAAAGGGAAAGTATAGAAGCAAGTAGTTCAAATAAGAAAATAGGGCATTTATGCACTGTTTGCCTGAGTGGCAAAAAGTCAAGAAAGAACAAGGCATGAAGATTGACTGGCCATGAGAAGAGTGTGAGGGAGAGAAGAGTGAACAATGGCTTCTCCAATTCTGCTCCTCTTTCCAAAGGGGATAATAATTACCATCTACTGATTGAGAATACTAAGAAGCCTTGGTGGAAAGATGAGGTAGGTAACCCTCACTTGATAAAGGACATAAATTCAGTAGGTTTAATGTATCTTATACTAAGAAGGCACTACTGGTCACTAAGCAAATTCATTGGAAAACTGATTTGCTGGTGATTAACAAACTATTTCAGTGACCTATAAACCTATTAATCTCTCTTGGCAAGACAGAAACATCCCAAAATCATTCATTCAAGCCTGGCATATATATACAAGGAGTAAGAAAACAAATGAAATCTAAGATCAATTGACAAAGTTGCTAAATATTCAAAGTAATCCTTCTTTGGACCTGTGTTGTGGTACAACAAGTTGCCACCTGTAATGCCAGCAGAGTATATATGCATGGGTTTGAGTCCCAGCTGCTCTGCTTCTGACCCAGCTCCCTGCTATTGCATCTGAGAAAGCTATGGGAGATGGCACAGGTACTTGGGCACCTGCACCCATCTAGAAGACCTGGAAGCTTCTGGTTCCTGATTTTAGACCGGCCCAATTACTGTGGCCACTAGGGGAATCAACTTGAAGATGGGAGATTCTCTCATTCCCTCTCTCTCTAATTCAGCTGTTCAAAATAAGAAATTGTAAGAAGAAAAAATCTTTTTTGAATTTAAATTTTATAAAATTGCTGATGATGCTAAAACAGTAACAACAATTAATGCTGAACAATTACCTGGAGTTAAATGATATCAGAACAGGTACTCTGTAACCATTATGATAACTGCCAAGAGTAAATACTTGTAACCACAAATCTTAGTAGTAAACCAAACCAAACAAATGCTAGCTGTGTACTTTATCCTGCAGAAAGGCAATGAAGAATTTTTATATTTAAGGACATTTACAGCAACTGAATTTTCCCAAAATGCTGTGTACAAAAGAGTTCACGTACCACACTTGCTTGGCAGCTTCAAGCACACAGGGCACAATCCTATACACAGGCTGCTCTTCAGAATTTTCTTGGACTTGGTCTGAAGGTTGGACAGGTGCATTTTTAATCCATTCCAACATCAATTTCTCATCCAAATCAAAGAGTTTGTCCACAACCTCTCCCACCTTCACCAGCAAGTCAACTGCAGAAAACAGACATAGAACTTAGAAACACATTGTTTAAACCAATATACCTAAGCAAAATTTCTAAAGCTATATGCAAGTAAAGCCAAATTTTGTCAAACCAGCACTTACTCCATGGTGGTTTGCTTAGTTCTTATGTTTAAATTTGACTATATTCCCACATTTTAAAGTGAGGGATTAATCAGTATCCTGGGATTTGAAAAATAAATTTTATAAGCTAAACCAAAATAATTTCTGCCCAAGCCAAAATATGGGCCCCAGCTTGTGTCCCAATAGCTCTACTTCTAATCCAGCTCCCTGCCAATGGCCTGGGAAAGGAAGCAGAAGATGACTCCAGTGCTTGGTCTCAGGGTACCCACACAGAAGACCCACATGAAGTTCTTGCCTTCTGGCTTTGGCCCAGGTCCTTGCGGCCACTTGGGGAGTGAACCAGCATATGGACAATCTCTCCCTGTCTTTGTTTTCTGTCTACCTAACTCTGACTTTCAAATAAATAAATTAATCTTTTTTTTTAAAAAAAAAAAAAAAAAAAAAGCTTTCTCTGGGCTCGGTGCCATGGCCTAGCAGCTAAAGTCCTCACCTTGAATGCGTCAGGATCCCATATGGGCACCAGTTCTAACCCTGGCAGCCCCATTTCCCTTCCAGATTCCTGCTCCCTGTGGCCTGGGAAAGCAGTTGAGGACGGCCCAAAGCCTTGGGATCCTGCACCCACGTGGGAAACTCGGAAGAGTTCCTGGCTTCCGGCTTTGGATAGGCGCTGCACTGGCCATTGTGGTCACTTGGGGAGTGATTCATCGGAGAGATCTTTCTTTCTGTCTCTCCTCCTCTCTGTATATCTGACTTTGGAATAAAAATAAAAATTAAAAAATCTTAATAGGATAGGAGGTGCAGCATACAGAAACACAGAGATCTTCCACCCAAAATATCTGTGACAACCAGTGCGAGGCTATGAGGCTATGACAAAGCCAGGAACCTAGGACTCCATCCACCTGGGTAGCAGAGACTCAAGTACTTGAACCATCACATGCTGACTCCAAGGGATTACAAATTAGTAGGAAGCCGGATCTGAACAGAGAACTTGAACTCAAGCTCTCTGATATGGGATGTGGCGGCACAAGTGGCATCTTAACTGCCATTCCACACACCTGCTTTCTTTTTCTCAAAGTGACTTCTGGAAAGTTGGTTTCCAGATATAGTCTAAAACAATTTTTTCTAGATTACATGTACTCACCATTTGTTGAACTTGACATGATGAAGCAAATGCTATCATAAATAGCTGGATGTTCCCGGATCCTTTCAACCCAGACACTGGCCACTTCTGTCTGGGAAAGGCAAGTAAGCAACAACCTACATGACAAATGTGAGCTTAATATTGACCTTTCTAAACACCAGTAAGGACATTAGAGAATGCAGAGTCACCTGGGTCCCCCAATGGGTTTCTATCAATTAGAGAATTCATAAAAACAGAAGAGCATACCTGCTTGTTTCCAGCAAAGTAGGAGGGTCTGAATCATACAAACAGTTCAGTAACACCTGCCTACAAAAACAGCAGAATGAAACCACATGCCTCACCTTCCTGATTTCATACATCAGAGTTTCATTTAAATATTTTTAGTGTGAAATAGTACATTTATGTAGAAAAGTTATGATACAAATCTATAGTTAATGAACACTTAGAAGGCTTTCATGCTGCTAAAAGAGCAGTGCTGAATCTGCACAGCCTTAACGTATCCCTTCCAAATTACAACTCTTTCTCACCTAGAAATGATCACCATCCCAACCTTTGCAGCAATCATTTCCTTGCTTTGTTCTACAGTTTGTTTCAGATTTTTGCTCTTGAACTTTATATGAAATAAATCACATTGTATATTCTTCTCCTTAAAATGCCTTCAGTCATTATTTATCCACCTTTTTGTCTGCTCACCCATAATGTACTACTGACGGGGTCCTGTGTGATGTTTAGCCACATGTGCATGTAGTCTTATGAGTCTTACATAAGCTGCATCCCTCTATCCCTGTAGCTGCTCTTCCTCTATTCACTGCCACACAGCAGCCCCTGGATGATTGTAACATTTTTCTTCAGCCTACTGCTGATGGACATTTGCATGGATTCCAGTTTGGAGCTGTCTCAAGATTCAGTCTACATGGCCTAGTCTGTTGGCAAGTCCTACCTCTGCTCTAAATCAGGGCTCTGGGGTGACATTATTCAGCAACACTAGCTGCTCAAGACTAGTTAGTTCTCAGACCTAAGAATCTCTGTGTCTCAGCTGTGTCTGCCTCCAGGCTTTATGCCAATGGATCTTCCTCTATCAGGTTTATCACCAATGACACTCTGGTCCCTCTGCCACTGATGAAGAAAACGGGCTGAGCTGCAGAATCATGTGCGTAACAGAGTCAGGAAGCCTGCAGCTGCCACCAACACACAACCATGTCCCTGAATAGTGCTGGTCAAGACAAAGAAACAACATCTCACATTTTCCCATTTTTCCTGTGTATTGGGATGTTCTTAGATATAAAATATTAAATCTATTAAAAAATAATTATCATATAGCAAGACTTACCCAAGATTTTGATCACTGCTGATGGACACACATATCTCCTGGAAACAGGCCATATTACCCAAAATTCCCACACAAATTTCCTGCCAAATCAAATTTCACAGGTCACAATGGTTCTGAGGAAAGAGTCAAATATATAAAAATAACAACCTGAACAAAACATCTCACTGAACAAAGTTTAGGGGTGGGGAAGGAAGGCAGGTTATAGAAATATATTACCTAAATGCTAACCCTGACAGCCTAACAGTACTGAGAAAGAATGAAAAGACACAAGCAAAACAAAACAAAAGCAAAGTCAGGCTTTAGATCGACTCGGCTCTGGCCATTGTGACCACTTGGAGTCATTCAACAGACAGTTCTCCTCCTCCTCTCTGAGTATCTGCCTTTCCAATAAAAATAAATAAATCTTAAAAAAAAAAATCATGTGTGAATTTCAATTTATTTTGCATCAAGATAAGTATCTTTTAATTCCCATTTTCCCACATACTTTCTGAAGCCCCCTCATAGTGCAATAATCACAGCATAAACATTTACAGACTGATGTGTTGATAATACCAAGTAAAACAAAGTTAGAAAAAGAAAACACTATTTCAGCAATATCTGTTGTTATCACTCCAAAGAGAAAGAAATGCACATACTTACTCTTAACCGAGGACACTTGGACTTGGCCAGTACTCCCATGAATATGTCAGGAGCTTTAAATTCTTGGAGAAATAAAGCCACATCCTAAAATAAAAAATGGTCATTAACTTAGACAGTCAACATTTTTCTTCAAACTCTTTTAAAAAATATAATTCCAAGGTCTGGTGTGGTGACACAGTAGCCTGGGCTTCTGCCTGCGATGTCAGCATCCCATACGGGTGTTGTTTCATGTCCTGGCTGCTCTACTTGCTCTGCTTGCTTTTTTTTTTTTTTAATTATCTGACTTTATTTTACAGGCCAATACAATACAATATCTTCTGGCAATAAATTAATAATGTATACAGTTACAAACCGGCTTGGGCATTTTTCAAGAAAATGTAATAAACACAGTGTACAATTTTAAGTGCCTTACTAAGCCTAGGGACCAACACGATAGCCTAGCCACTAAAGCCTAACCCTGTATGTGCCAGGATCCCATGTGGGTGCCAATTCATGTCCAGGATGCTTCACTTCTCTTCCAGTTCCCTGCTTGTAGCCTGGGAAGGCAGTAGAGGATGGCCCAAAGACTTGGGACCCTGTACCCACGTGGGAGACCAGGAAGAAGTTCCTGGTTCCTAGCTTCAGATCAGGTCAGCTCTGGCTGTTGTAGCCACTTAGGGAGTGAACCAGAAGATGGAAGATCTTTCTCTCTGTATATCTGCCTTTCCAATAAAAATACATAAATCTTAAAAAAATAATAAAAACTTCAGCCTAATGGCTATGCATAGCCACACTGTTGCCAAGTAAAAACTAGCCACTCCAATGAGCATGTGCAGCACATTTACCAACCAGCAGAACACTTCAATCCTAGCACATTGTTTTTCTAACTGCAGGAGTAACTTCCAAAACAACCTGCCATTTTAAAAACTGTCATTTACACAGCAAAGTTGGATATCAAGGGAATTTTCAAATTTTCATCTAGGCGATTCTAATTTCTTGTTACTCTCAGAACTGCAGCAAAGACAGGCTGACAGCCCATCTTTAGATAATTCTTTGCTTCCAGCAACATTTCCCTGACGAGGCGCATGTCTGGTTTGCCTGCATGTCATACAGGCCAACTATTTATGCCCTGGTGAGCCTGCTTACTCACCAGGCTCTGTTGTAATGCTTTACCTTTTAGGAGTGATGACATGACACTGTGATACACTGAAATGACTGCCACCAGCCATGAAGGCATGACATTAGCCCCCATCTGGAATGCAATTTCATTAGCCTTAACTAAAAAAACAAATAAATAGAATCCCAGATGTAAGGATATCTACTTTGATCTGACAAAAACTACTTAAGCATTTCATTACTAACTTGGCGTGTTCTACATCTTTCACTGGAGTCACCAATTTCCCATCCTTTAGTTGTTTTTAACTTGTCCTGCTTTCAAGAACAGGTAAAACTAAGTAAACTCAAAGTATTTCACTGTGGATTTTTCTCTTGGTTCTGGAGTAATCAGGAACAAATTCTGTGTAAGAGTGCAACAGAAAAATATGTAGTAACCATGACACTGAGGAGACAGGCTGGACATGTGAACCAGCATGGCAAGAAAAATGAATTTTCTCCAGTTTAAATAGAAAAGGAGAGGTGATACTAAATTTCAAAGGAAGGGCTAATATTGATCCTTAACAGCCATATCAAAAATGCAATCCCCTTGTTTATTAGCGAATGCTAGTAAGATAGTTAATGCTGCTATCAGATTCTCAATTAAGGCTTAAGATACAAAAATGATTAAATGGAAGGAGAAAAAGTACTGATTAGAAATTATCTTCCTTGAAATCCAGATGAATAATAAGGAGTACTTCCAATTCACAGTTCTAAGCATGAAACCCAGGCAAGTCATATTATAGCCTTGCCTCTTTATTTGAAGATGAATTCAGCAGCTATGGAAAAAATCTACAGACTAATAAATAGGAAACCGCAAAATGCTTGTCTGTCCCGATCAAGAAGCCAGAAATTGCATTTGTATCTCCATCTTGGCTTTCCAAATGTTGAGGCCTTGTCCTCTTGAAGGCTTCATTAGCATGTAACTAATTCTTGGATGCTTGATGGGGCTGGGACTGTTGTTTCACACAGAAACTGATCGTTAGTGACAGAGAAGTTATCCCCACATGGGCAGGGGTAGAAATACGTCCCTGAGCCCTCATCGTATTGGAAAACCTCGATGTCTGCTTTGTTGTGAACACAGCCATGGTCACGACTAACGCACATCCTGTCCGATACTTCAGGTTGTCTAACTTCTACAGCATCCACCTGGATGGTGAATCCCATCCTCACCACCCACTGGGGCGGGAAACGCTTACAGCTGCTCCACTTGTGATTCAGCTCCCTGCTTATAGCTGGCTCAAGTCCCTGGGCACCTGTATCCATGTGGGAGACACAGAAGAATTTCCTGGCTTCAGATTGTCTTGACTCTGGCCATTGTAGCCATCTGGGGAGTGAACAAATGAACGGAGCACTTCTATCTTTCTGTCTCTTTCTCCCTGTAATTCTTTCAATAAAAATAAAATACATTCTAAATAAACAAGTAAATAAATTTTAAAATACACCTTTAAAAAATGTTAACTCCATACGCTTAAATTCACATACCTCCCTTAAGAGACAAAGGGAAAAAAAACAATTAAGGTTAGGAATTATGTCAACAGACAAAAGTGAGTCCTGTGGTTTCTAAGACAATGAGAAGTTTCCATAAAAAACTTAAACTACTGTATTCCAGGTTTGTCCTTGTCCTGCTCTCTCTTGAATGTGTTTACCTGAGTGGATTTTACACTCATCTGGAAACTTATTAATGCCTTCAAACACATCTGCTGCCAGGTATCACACTGGAAGCTGAAGATTAGGGGAAGAGCAAAACTCTTCATCATGTCCGCCAAGAACTTAACATGAACTGCTTTTGAATCATGTCCAAATCAGAACTTATTTTAAAAATTTCTATCATTAAGATCTTTTAAAATATTTACTTATTTAAAAAAAAAAAAAGATTGGGCCCAGCATGGCCTAGCAGCATAAGTCCTCACCTTGAACACACCTTGATCCCATATGGGTGCCGGTTGTAATCCAGGCAGCTCCACTTCCCATCCAGCTCCCTGCTTGTGGCCTGGGAAAGCAGTCGAGGACGACCCAAAGCTTTGGGACCCTGTACCCCTGTGGAATACCCGGAAGAGGTTCCTGGATCCTGGTTTCGGATCGACAGCATCGGCCGTTGCACTAACTTGGGGAGTGAATCATTGGACGGAAGATCTTCCTCTCTGTTTCTCCTCCTCTCTGTGTATCTGACTTTCCAATAAGTAAAATAAAATCTTAAAAAAAAAAAGATTAACTTATTTTTATTTGAAGGGCAGATTTACACAGAGGGGGTCTCTCATCCACTAGTTAATTTCCCAAATGCCTACAATGGCCAGAGATCAGCAGGTCCAAAGCTAGCAGGTGGAAATTTCTTCAGAGTCTTCCACAAGTGTCCCAATGACTTGTACCATTGTCCATTGCTTTCCCAGGTCACAAGCAGAGCGTTGGACTGGAAGTAAAGGATCCAGGACAGGTGCCCACATAGGATGCCAGCACTACCGGGTAGTGCTACTGCTCCAGGTGCCCGCAGCACAAAAACACTCCAGTCACAGTGTAATGATGACAGCTTCATATCTTATTCCATGAGCATTTGCTCAATCTGCAGTATCCAAACTGGCACACTGCACAGGTGAGTGAATCTAAAGTAGACTGTGACCCCCAAATGGGCCAAACCTTGCCTAGGAATGCCAGACACAATAACTAAGTCAGTTAGCTAAAAGGATGTTCTGTAAAACACACAGACCCCTCCAAAACAAAAAGAGTGGATACAGCTTGTTCATAGGTCAAAAAACTCAATGTATTATTCAGTTGCTAATTCTTCTCCCAAATAATTTAGAGTCAAATCTTTCCAGTTAAAGGCCTAACAAGATTTTGGCAGAAAGCAACAGATTCTGAAATTAATATGAAAATAGAAAGGACTCAAGACAACCAAAACAACTTAAAAAAATTTTTGGAGAATTAACACTACTTGATTTCATTATTTATTATGAAAGTACATTAATCAAGAGCCGGCGTCATGGCTCAAGTGGCTAATCCTCCACATTCAAGTGCTAGAATCCCACATGGGCACTGGTTCATGTCCTGGCTGCCCTACTTCCCATCCAGCTCCTGGCTTACGGCCTGGGAAAGCAATAGAGGACGGCCGAAAGCCTTGGGACCTTGCACCTGTGTGGGAGACCAGGAAGAAGCTCTCACAAAAAATATACTCAACATTATCAATAATTAGGGAAATCTATGTTATAACCACAAATTATCACTATAGTTATTAAAAGGGTTAACATTAAAAAGACTGACCCTACTCAGTGTTGGGTGAGAAGAGAAGAAAGTGAAACTGGAATTGTCCCTCACACTTACCATATGATCCAGCTACGCCACTCTACATATTTTAGAGAAAAAAAGGCATATGTCTATACAGACTAGTACAAAGAAGCTCACAACATTATCTATAATACGCTATACACAATTCAAATATCCCAGAAGCCTGCAAGCTGTATCAGAGTGCTGATTTCAGTCCTGGCCCTGCAAAGTAACACACCTGGGATTCCAACGAAGGATGGCCCATTTACCTGGGGTCTTGGCTTCCACCTAGTCCAGCTCTAGCCACTGGGGCCATCTGGCCAGTGAACCAGCACGTGGACGATCTTTTTCTCTTTCTCTCTTTCATAAAAATAAAATCTTTAAAAATACAAAAAAGTTTAGCCCTTCGCTCTTCGTCTGTAATCAGGGTACACAGGCTGTATGCTATAAGGCTGCGGTCCCAGGAGTATAAAAGCTAGACTTGCATCTTTGAGGAAAGTGTATCTTAAACGCTCATTGGATGAGTGAAGTTTACAGCTCTCATGAATGCTGAATTCGAGCAAGTTCTGAGACCTCAGACCTGTTATCTGAAGGCAGGTTAGGAGCCAGATCACCGATATGCCCTGAATCTACTTAAGGGAAGGGACAAGAAAGAAACACAGGAATACAATGACAACAACATTCAGACATTTGCACTGTAATCGAGCACTTGAAAGCATTTCATTCATTTTATGCCATTTGGTCTTCACCATAATCCTGTGACAGAGATTTATTTTATAGGCAAGAAAATGGAGGTGAAACGATACAAAACAACTAATGTAGTCTCTTTTATATCCTGGACCTTTGCAACTCACTAAATCCCCATAGCATCTCTCCTCTCCTGTCCTTCACACTACCATCCACGTTCTTTCTTTCTCTGTAATCCATAGATTCAATTGTATTTTTAAAAGTCAATGTTATTTATCATCATCTTCTACCACTAAACAACTTTCCCGAGATAAAAGTGACAGAAAAAGTCATGCATTTAATTTGGGCAACTTTGGTGGATGTATATACACTTGAAGCTCTCACCACAATCAAGAGCCAGAGCATATCCATAACCACCAAAAGCTGTGGTTTTGGTCTCTTTTTTTTAACTATTTGTTTATTTATTATTTAAAAACAGCCCAAACAGAGAGATTGATCATTTACTGGATAACTATTTTTTTTAAAAGATTTATCTTTATTGGAAAGGCAGATATATATAGAGAAGGAGAGACAGAGAGAAAGATCTTCCATCTACCAATTCACTCCCCAAGCAGCCTCAATGGCCGGAGCTGAACCAGTTCAAAGCCAGAAGCCAGAAACTTCTTCTGGGTCTCCCACGTAGATACAAGGTCCCAAAGCTTTGGTCTATCCTTCACTGCTTTCCCAGGCCATAAGCAGGAGCTGGATGGGAAGTGGGACAGTCAGGACACGAACCGACACCCATCTGGGGCCCTGGTTTCAAGGCAAGATTTAGTCACTAGGCTACTGTGCTGGGCATGTGTTGTTTTTGTTTTTTAATGTAAGATTTATTAGAAAAGAGTGAGACCTTCCTTCCTAGGGATCATTGGCCAAAGGGCCACAGTGGTCAGGCTGAAGCCAGGAGCCTCAACACTGCCCAGAGCTCCACCCGGTTTCTCTTGTGGCTGGCAAGAGCCCGAGCACTTGGGCTGCCTGCTTCTCCAGGAGCACCATCAGGGAGTTGGACTGCTAATGGAGCAGCGAGACTCTAATCAGTGCTCCGGTAAGGAACCAGGCAGCACATAACCTCCAGAACTAAACCTTTAAAAGACAAAATCTACTCCCTCCCCACCCGAGTCAGTTCAGAGCTTCCCTCCCAACCTACCTCATCCATGGACATATCCCACACTCGGCAGATGTCATTCTCCACTTCCTCATCAAGCTCCACCTGCGGGTCCTCATCATCGGAGCCAGACCTGCTGCTTTCTGGGCTGACAATCTTCAGAAACAAAGAAAAGGGACCAACAGCTGTCAGTGGGGCTCCCAAGTAACAGTACTGCATCATCATTCAGAAGCCACAAAAATACAATCCTCAAGACAAAAAAAAATCTGACTTGGGCAAATCATTCAGCGTTCATGGAACATGCACTGTTGCTCAGCAACGCGGGTGGGAATACAAGGATGAATAAAACATAATCCCCGAGCAAGCAGGTTAGGACCTAGTGGGGGAAATAAACGGACAGAAAATGACCTGGGAGAAAAGCTGTGGTGGCAAAAGACGATGGGTCAACCATCTATTCCTGGGACGAGCTGGCGAACATTTCTGCCAGCTAAATCTTGCAGAAAGAACCGCCTGTTGTGTAACCAACAGAAAACATCACTTTGGAGTTAAGACAGAGCCTAGCTGTCTGGAGGGCAAGCAGTGTGGTGGTGATGGGAGGCGGAAGTTAGACATAGAGCACTGTGCGGTCCCTGGCCTCTCTTAACTTCATCATACATGCCCCCACACACTGCAAGTCTGATCGCCTTGGAGAAGCTGAAAAGAGTCTCCAAGTCTGCCCAAAGTCACCCGGCTAATAGGTGAGGAAGCTGTGCCTTGGTGACCAGCCACCATTTGTCCTAGATCAACGCAAATCCATAAAATACTGGCATAAGTTAGGACGTGGGCTTCAGAAACGAGGGCACCCAGGAGCATCCCTCAGCACCCAGGAGGCCGCAGGCGGGGTGCGCTCGGGGGGCGCCCCGGGCGCCACAGGGGACGAGTGGGCGAGGGATGTGTCCACACCTGGATGAGCCCGCTGAGGACGCCGAAGAGCCAGTGCTTGCTGTAGACTGTGCTCCCTATGCAGTCTCCGCCAGCCACCCCATCCTCCTCGCCATCCTGGCTCGGTGGCGGCGGCGACGGATTGCGGTCCATGACACTCACTCGGGATTCGCGCCGGAAGCCACGAAGCAGGCGAGACGTCTCCCCGCGCCAGAGCGTCCGGAGCGCACGGCGCGGCTCCCGCCACAGCGCCTCCTGCCGCTTGAAGTCCGAATGACTTCAGCTCCTCCCTACCCTACCAGGAACACTCAACTCAGGCTTATTGCTTTACCTATCATCCTCACACTGTTTCTCCGGGAACGCCTACCCTGACTGGATGAGGAGAGACAGAGAACAGGCCAACGTCTCTGGCACAGATGTAAGTCTTAAAACTACGGGACATATTTCAAATGCTTTCGGTCCTGGAGCCGGTATTGCAATTGTGGAAGACTTCATTGGGTGCTCATTCTTCTCTCAGATGAGGAATCCTAGGAAAAGTAAAGACACCAGACAATAAGAATGTGAGGCTTGGGAGGGTCTGCTGTTTGACCTTATGATTACCCCGTACTGGACTAATTGGGCTCCATTCTTAGTTTCCGACTCGAGCTGCCTCCTAATGCAGCCTCTGGAAGGCAGAGGGGATGGCCCACGTTAACTGGGTTCCTGCCATCCATGTGGGAGACCTGGAGTGAGTCCATGGCCCTCAGCTTCAACCTTCAACGCCAGTGAGCGCACATTAACTGCATGTGGGAAACACACCGTAGAATAAGTGATCTCTCTATTTAAATATATATGTATATATATGCATACATATATATAACATGCATTTCAACACAGTTAGTCCTAGATCCATGCTTTTCACCTATGTGCAGAGGCAAACACAAGGTCTCATAGGGCTTGAATTATGAAATTCAAAGATCGCTCTGTAGGAAAAATAATACAAACTTACAAATGCTAGCTAGATAATATTTACCTAAAAAGGGAAAAAGAAATTAAAACAAATTAAAAATTTTATATAGTTGACCAGTACCAGGAACATCACAAAAATCAAAATAATATCTAAATATTCTTATTACCAAATACCATAACACACTTCTACAACCCTTTTACATTTTTAAAAACATTATTTTGGGGGCCCGGCGTGGTGGCGCAAGTGGTTAAGGTCCTCGCCTTGCACGCCCGGGATCCCATATGGGCGCCGGTTCTAATCAAGGCAGCCCCGCTTCCCATCCAGCTCCCTGCCTGTGGCCTGGGAAAGCAGTCGAGGACGGCCCAAAGCTTTGGGAACCTGCACCCGCGTGGGAGACCCGGAAGAGGCTCCTGGCTTCGGATCAGCATAGTATCGCGGCCCGTTGCGCTCACTTGGGGAGTGAATCATCGGACGGAAGATCTTCCTCTCTGTCTCTCCTCTCTGTATATCTGCCTTTCCAATGAAAAAATAATAAAAATAAATCTTAAAAAAAAAAACATTATTTTACTTGTAACACAGAATATCTTCCATTTGCCCATCCCAGTCAGGACTGGGCCATGCTGAAGCTAGGAGCCATGAACTCTGTCCAGGTCCCCATGGACCTGTAAATGGGTGGCAGGGACCCAAGTACTTGAGCCATCAATTGCTTCCTGCCTCAGCACCCCTTAGCAGAAACTGGATTAGAATTCAAACCAGCACTCTGGTACAGAAAGTGAGATGTTCTAGGTGGTCACTTAACCACTGCGCCAATATCCATTCCTGCACCTTTTTTTTTTAAAGATTTATTTATTTATATTGGAAACGCAGACCCACAGAGAGAAGGAGAGAAAGAGAGAAAGATCTTCAGTCCACTGGTTCACTCCCCAAGTGGCTGCAATAGCCAGAGCTGAGCTGATCAGGAGCCAGGAGCTTCCTCTACTGCTCTCTCAGAACACAAACAGGGAACTGGAAGGGAAGTGGAGCAACTGGGACGCAAACTGGTAGCCATATGGAATCCCAGCAGTTGCAAGGCAATGATTTAGCCACTGAGCTGTCAGGCCAGGCCCCTTATACTCCTTTTTTTTAAAGCAAACTCTTTGCTGAGAGTTTTTGATACTCTCTTTGAACAATGCTCCTACAGGGTTATTTCTACAGAAA
The DNA here is from genome assembly GCF_017591425.1 of Ochotona curzoniae. Taxonomy (NCBI): domain Eukaryota; kingdom Metazoa; phylum Chordata; class Mammalia; order Lagomorpha; family Ochotonidae; genus Ochotona; species Ochotona curzoniae. The sequence goes on from NW_024466409.1 coordinate 677,060, forward strand.
GATAATTCTATCTTTAGTGCAACTGATTGACCTTTTTTTTTTTAAAGATTTATTTCTTTAAATCTCTTTTAAATTTTATTTTTATTGGAAAAACAGATGTCTGAAGAGAAAGATCTTCCATCTAGTGGTTTACTCCCCAAGTGGCTGCAATGGCCAGAGATGAGCTGATCCAAAGTCAGGAACCAGGAGGTTCCTCTGGGTCTCCCACACAAGTGCAGGATCCCAAGGCTTTGGGCCATTTTGTACTGCTTTCCCAGGCCATCAGCAGGGAGCTGGATGAAAAGTGGAGCAGCCAGGACATAAGCCAGTGCTCACATGGGATCTTGATGCTTGCAAGGAGAGGATTAACCAATTGAGCTGTTGAGGCGGGACATGAAGAGAGAGAGAGATCTTTCATCTGCTAGTTCTCTCACCAAATGGCTTGAAGCAGGACCTGGCAAGGCCAAAGCATGGAGCCTGGAACTCCCAGTGTGCTATGTGGGTGGTACAGGTCCAACCATTCAGGCCATCCTCTGCTGTTTTCCCAGACACGTCAGCAGGAGCTGAATAGGAAGTGGAGTGGCCAAGACTTGAACCAGTGGTCTTATCACATATCACTGTTGCCAGACATGGCTTCACTCCCTGCTTCACAAGCACAGCTCCTGGTGGCTGCAATGGCTTACACAGTGGCTTTCCCAAAGATATAAATCCTGGATACTGCTGTCCCTTAGTATTGCGCTTTTTCCACAGTCACTGCCAAACCCTTTTATAAAAAACAAACAAACAAACAAACAAACAAAAAAACATTTCAGGAGATTCTCGGTCAACTCTCTTATATTTGGCTGAGCATTTTGTGAATTTTAGAGGATTTTTTCCTGGCAGGGCTCGCAAAGTTTGCTTTGAACTCACACCTCAGGGCAGCGTCCACGTGTGCCAGCGCACATAGACTGGGCCTGGAACTAGCATTATTTCTGCAACTATGACCTGTTCCAAGGTTCCCAGCTGGGGTATCTGAAAGAAAGCATCTAGAGCAGGTGGGGTCACTGCCTTCAAGCTCTGAGCGGCGCCGAGGAATGCCTTACAGCCAGCCACACACACACTGAAAAAGCATTTACCTTCTCGGAGACTTTGAATTGTATTTAGTTGTGATTATTGATTGCTTGATTTTAAAAATTTATTTCTTTTTCTTTTTTTTAAATTAAAATTTATTTTTGTTGGAAAGTCAGATATACAGGGAGGAGGAGAGACAGAGGAAGATCTTCCATCCACTGATGATTTACTCCCCAAGTGGCTGCAATGGCTGGAGATGAGCCGATCCGAAGTCAGGAGCTTCTTCTGGGTATCCCCCATGGGTGCAGGGTCCCAAGGCTTTAGGCCATCCTTGACTACTTTGGCAGACCACAAACAGGGAGCTGAATGGGAAGCAGGGTGGCTGGGACATGAACTGGTGCCCATATGGGATCCCAGTGAATGCAAGACGAAGACTTCAGCCACTAGGCTACTGTGCCGGGCCCAATTGCTTGATTTTGTTTTCAATATTTATTTTATTTTTATTGGAAAGATAGATCAGATTTGCAGACAGAAGGAGAGATAAAGATCTTCCATCCACTGGTTCACTCACCAAATGGCTAAAATGGCCAAAGCTAAGCCTATCCGAAGCCAGGAGATTCTTCCAAGACTCTCATGTGGTTCAGGTCCCAAGGCTTTAGGCCATCCTTTACTGCTCTCCCAGGCCATAAACAGGGAGCTGGAGTGGGAGTGGAGCAGCTGGGACATAAACTGGTGCCTAAATGGGATTCCAGTGAATGCAAGGTGAGGATTTAGCATTGAGCCATCGACTTGCCAAACAAATGAACGAAGATACGATGGCTCTCGTAGTTGAGAATGATCCCTCGTGGGATGAGCTGCAAAGGCTAGCTGAGGAGGGCTGCGGAGAAGCCAGCAGCCCCAAGCAGACCTGCTTGGGGAGTGAATGTTCTGATTTTCAAAAAGTTAATAACTTACTGGTTGGAGTTTCAGAGACCCCTAAATAGGAAAGAAAAATAGAGCAAAGAAAAAAAAAACATGATGTAATAACTCTTCAGGAGCCCTCAGGGAGGTGGGTATGTTAGAGGTGAATTCATGGAGAACGTGAGAGGTCCTGCATAACTGAATTTTTATTATTGTAGCAAGGCACCCATCATCTCGCAGAACGACTCACCAAAACAAAGGAAGTGAGAGTTTTTATACTTTTACGAAAAATAGTGCAAGTAGTGAGAAAGCAGGTGCAAGGAGCACAGATTAGCCGAGTTTCCTCAAGGTCAGAGTAGCCCAAAACAGTTCCAAGCAAAGGGTAAATAAGTAGCTCTCCTGTGGGAAGAAAGGAATTAGGCAACATTCCAGGGAACAACAAAGTATCAGACTCTGGGGTCAGTCAGGTCTTTGCATGAGTTCAGGCCCATGTACAGCCTTGCATGTGCACAGGAGGTCCCTTGCTTTAAGTCTCGCTTGGAATGTCTGCCAGGCATCCACATCATGGATAGCTTATGCAATGTCATCTTCAGTGTGGACTCTGCACACTAGACCTGACTGTGCACTGCACACACTTCTGTACAGAATAGGCTTACTCCAAATTCATTCGCGTGAGTGGTTCCTGTAGCCTGTCCCATTAACATGACTTTCAGTTCCCTGACTGGTTCACATAACATGCTTTATTAGCATGTACTTTCAGTTTCTGGATTTCTGATTGGTATTCTAACCTTTGGGTTGGGTGTTATCCCTGCCTTCTGATTGTTACTCTCTTCCTCCTTGATCGAGTAAATCTTCATCTAATTTCAGAAATAGACCAGTCATAGAAATCCACTGTGTGTACAGCAGAGGGAGCAGTGGCAAGCTTTTCCAGCAACGCCTTCATTGCAGTTGCCCTCCTGACCGCTGTGGTTTCTCACTGCTCACTGTTCCTGTATGGATGGAAATTCTTCTTTGGTGTGAGGCAAGAACTGAGATTGCCTCATCATTCTGAAACATCAATAAGTCAAGAAAACGAAAGAATATTAATAAAGGCTACAGAATAGTTTAATAGTAGCCAATCACTGGAGATATAGATGCATATAAATGTATGAATTCACTCAATAAATCTTTAGTGTCACTGTCTCATTAGAAACATACACATGAGGAAGGTTGACCAGGGTTCTGAATAAAACATAGGTCAGTTTATGCCTTTTCTTTTTCTTTTTAAAAAATTGATTTAAAAAAAGATTTATTTATTTTTGTAGGAAAGACAGATATACAGACAGAAGGAGATACAGAGAGTAAGATCCTCTGTCCACTGGCTCACTCCCCAAGTGGCTGCAGTGGCCGGAGCTGAGCTGATCTGAAGCCAGGAGACAGGAGCTTCTTCCAGATCTCCCACACAAGTGCAGAATCCCAAGGCTTTGGGCTATTCTTGATTGATTTCCCAGGTCACAAGCAGGGAGCTAGATGGGAAGTGGAATAGCTGGTGTACAAACTGGCACCTCTATGGAGTCCCAGAGTGTGCAAGGCCAGACTTTAGCCACTAGGCTTCAGTTCTGGGCCCTTCTTTTCCTTTTCTTAAAATGAGGTTATTTATTTATTTGAAAGAGTTACAGAGAGAGAAGGAAAGTAAAAGATAAAACCAAAGAGATCTGATGGTTCACTCCCCCGTTGGCTGCAACTGCCGGGCTGGGCCTGGCAGAACCAGGAGACAGGAGTCACATTCAGGTCTCTCACACGGTGACAGGGGTGCAAACGTTTGAATCATTTCCATTGTGTTTCCTGGGCCATTAGCAGACAGCTGGACCAGAAGTGGAGCAGCTGGGACATGAATCAGTACCCATATAGATGCCAATGTTGCAGGCAGTGCTTTACCCACTACACCAAGGTGCTAGCTCCAATTCATGCCTTTTCTATTTGTTTATAAGTAATCAAAAGTATTATAGTAATTTTAAACCATAGATTTTAGGGCTTATATTTGTTTTAAAATAGAAACCAGAGAACCCAGTGCAATAGACTAGTGGCTCAATTCTTGCCTTGCATGTGCTGGGATCCCATGTGGGCACTGGTTTGTGTCTTAGCTGCTCCACTTCCTTTTCAGCTCCCTGCTTGCAGCTTGGGAAGGCAGCAGAGGAAGGTTCCAGGCCTTGGGACCCTCCACCCACGTAGGAGACCAGGAGGAGTTTCCTGGCTTCTGGTTTTGGATCAGCTTAGCTCCAGCAATTGCAGCCACTTGGTGAGTGAATCAGCGGATGGGGAATATTTCCACATCTCCCTCTCTCTGTGTATTTGCCTTTCTAATTAAAAAATAAATAAATCTTTAAAATAAAATAAAATAGTAACCAGAAAGTCTAGGCCCATATAATGTTGAAACTTTCTGTTCATTTTAAATATACATTTCTCTCCCTTTTCCCAGTTCAGTCCATTATAGATGGGCTGTGACCAAAGGAAAATTCATACTTGAATGGTATTTTCTTAAGATAACGTTAAGTTCTCTGGGTCCCACAGGGCTTTCAAGCCACCCCTGGGTGTGCACACCCTCCTCCGGCGCTGGAGACATCTGCCCACAGTTCTCTTGTCCTTCAGTTTGTTTGCTTTGTCCTTAGCCCTGCTCTCCTTTCCTCCTCATTTACATTTCATGCAAGTTGTAGATTTTTAAAATAGGAATGCTAATCATTTTTAAAAGATTGATTTATTTTACCTGAAAGTCAGAAAGGCTGAAAGCAGAGGAAGGGGAAGAGAAAGAGAGAGAATGAATCTTCCATCTGCTAGTTCACTCCCCAAATGGTTGTGATGGCCAGAGCTGAGCTGATTTGATGCAGAGAGCCAGGAGCTTCCTCCAGGTCTCCACATGGAAGCAGGGTCCCAAGGTCTGTGGCCAGCCTCTGCTGCTTTCCCAGGCCATCAGCAGGAAGCTGGATCAGAAGTGGAGCAGCCGGGACACAAGCCAGTGCCCACATAGTTTGACATCACCACAGGTGGAGGAATAGCCTATTATACCACTGAACTGACAGGAGTTGTAGATTTGTTGTGGGCTTAGCTGAGGTAGTATGTGGAACATATTCATTGACATGAACTAATGCATACGTAAGTGTTTTATAAGCTCGGTACTTCAAGATGATTGCTAGTTATAGCAAATCATCAGGGGTGTTGACTCCAGTCTCAAACTAGCCATCTGACATGGATATAATATTTAAACTGTACCTCAAGATTCGTTAGCTCCAAAATAAAGACAAAGTGTAAGGTTCCAGCAGGATGGCATAAAACGCTGCACAGAGCAAGGCCTCGCCCATAGTCACCTTGTCATGATCGCTGCTGTGTACTTCTAATTAGTGCTAGGAGAGTGTGCTGCCAAGTGTGGCTGCGGATGCTCAAGAAGGCTCAGAGAAAATGCTTCGGAAACGTTATTCACTCTTAGCCCAGGGGAACCTGGTACACTGACAAGGTGACATTCTGAGCCAAAGTGAGAGTAAAAATGGCTTGGAAGAGAACCCTGGACTTGAGCTGGTAAGCAGGTGGTTCAGGAAGGAGAGGCAAAATGCTGAGGTCTAGGCCTCCCTGGCAGGAGAGAGGACTGGGGGTCCCCAATGCCCAGGAGGTAGCAAGGGGAGAGGGTACAGCCCGCTGAACACAGAGTGGCCTGAGACAGTCCACGACAGCCAGAGACACCGGGGCCAGCGAGACCCTGGGAAAGGGTCTTGTGTGACAGGAACTGAGGCACTTCTCTCGAGTGGCAGGGTCATCTGGAATTGTGGGTATAACCTCAGACTATTCTTTGACCCTGGGGATGACTCTTGCTGGGTGCAATCCAAGGTGATTTAGGGTCCTTTTGTTCTTTGTACTTTCCTTTGACTGTTTCGGTTTTAATGGCAAAGGCTTCCTACTCTTATTGGAAGAGTTAGAGAGTATTTTCTACTCTCTGGTTTATATATAAATAAAATAGAACTTATTTGCCTTTTTAAGCGTTAAATTTGTCTAGGGAACTATCTGAATCCGCCATTTTTATCAGAAAATTCAATCTTTTTTCTTGTATAAATTTTATTTTTGATATTTTTACATACTTGATTAGGGTGCGAAGAGTCAAGGGCTAGGGGAAAGTAAGTGAAACCATTGTTTCATAGAAAATTCAGTCTTTTACAATACTTGTAGGACAACTCAGATTTTCATTTCTTCTTGAGTCCATTTTTTGTAAGTTGTGTTTCTTAAAGAATTTATTGATTAGACGTATTTGCATTTATTTAGAAGGCATACAGACACAGATAGAAATCTCCTATCTTCCCACTGTTTCTCTAAATGCCCACTGTAGCCAAGAAGGGGCCAGGCCAAAACTTGGATCCAGAAACTCAGTCTGTGTCTCCCACGAGTCACCACCTGCTGGCTCCCAGTGTGCACTTTAGCGGGAGTTAGACTTGGGAGCAGAGCACGGACTGGAAGCCAGGCACTCGGGCATGGGCCGCAGGTGCTATATTAGCTGCAGCACCAAGTACCCTCCCCAGAATTTGTTGAATTTCATCCATTTGTATATTTTACTTTTAAATTTATTCATAGGCACTCTTATGATCACTTCAATTTTGGGGGCCATATAAATATATATCTGTACTTGGTCCATATTGTGGTCCCTACAATGTGGTATGAGTTTGGATAAATAGTTTTTCCCCCAACTCTTATGTTTTTTTCATTGGCCTCATCTCCATTCTTAGTTTTTTAATTTAAAATTTTTTATTCTTTTTCAAATAAAATGTGTTGTTCATTAACCATGCCTATGATACTGAAGAGGCCCACATTCCCAGGGAGATTGCCATCTGCCATTTCCAGAATCCAGCAACAAATCTGATTTCACAAACATTTATTAAACAATTGTATATATTCTCTACCAATGCCATGGATACAGAATTCAAATTCTACGAGTATCCCTGCCAACAGAAGGGGTCTCCTGAAGATAGTGGGAGGTGGAAGCTTAGTATTTGCTGGGCAGACCCTTGGGTCGGAAGTGATTGGGGTCTTTGCCACTGCGGCCCCAGCGGTTGGCAAACTGGTCAGCTGCTGTGTCTTCTGCCCCACGGCCGCTGAGTCCCTGGATTCTCTCTCGGGCATTACTGGAATTGAGGCAGAAATGAAGTCATTAGTCCCCAGTTACCGTCTCACTCTCCAAACCCTCCCCTTTGCAAGAGCAGAACCAAACAGCAGCCCCAGAAGGCCCAGGCCAAGGAACTACAGCACCAATCCTGCCTGGCCCACTCAATTCCTAAAGGCGCTGCTCAGCTCCAGGACTCCTTCTAGTGCTGGATGGACAGCTCCAGAGAGGAGAATGGGAATCACACACTGCCAGCAGACATCCAGACCCACTGTAAACCCAGAAAGGAAATGTGGGCAAGACAGGGATGGCCCAGTCCCTAAAGGCTTCTCTACCATGAAGCCTGTCTCCTGACTGCCCAGGGCAGTTAAGCTCTGCTCCCCAAGTCCTGCCCTCCCTGGCAGCCCCAGGTACCTGATCACTCTGGCAGCCCAGGCACCCCCAGGGCCCCTTCGGGCAGCGTCATAGTTCCCCCGAGCATGAAAGTACTTGTCGGAATTTTTGAAATTGGCTTCTTTCATGTCAGAGTAGGCTCTCCACATGTCCTTAGTCCCTGAAAAGAGAATGGTGAAGACGATCACGTCTTTGCAAAAAACAGAGAATGAAGAACTTTCACTGAGTCCAGAGATGTCAGCCTTTGACAAAGATTTTGGAAATCATGTTGGCTTGAGATGAATATTCCTTTGCTCCTCCCTTGTCTAGACTAATGCAATGAAACTCATACTGGATGCAAATTGTTATTACATTTGCTCCCATTCTAGGTTAGGTTGCTCTTGTGTTTTGGGCCATGTGTGATAGCTGTAAAGAAGAGATGCAGTGATTGTTAAAGGACATTTCCTAGTTCAATGAATATCTACATCCAAAGACCCAGTAGCACCTTTGCCCAGTGAGGATGTGAGCTCTGCCAGGTGACTCCAGGTTCCAGCCAGATGCAGCCTCCCTCCCATTGTGTGACCCTTACCTTGAGCAGCTTGCTTGATGAATGATCCCCATCCTTGGCTGTTGACTCCCAGGATCAGGAAGCAGAAAATAATGCCAATGGAAAGCTTCATCCTGCTGTGGAACAAGGAAACACGACCAGGGATGACATGACATGTGCTTTTGTTTTTTGTCATGGTCACTCATCCTTGGCATCCCATGAATAAAACACAATTTTATAGACACACATGAGTGTATAATGAATGATAGCCTTTCAGGGAGTCAGGTTCTTCAATTCTGTTTGTTTCATTGGAATCTCAGTATCTGAGAGTCCGTAGTGAACCTGTGATGAGCCTGCACATCACTTCCCTTTTAAGTTCTCCCCTGTCAGCCCTGAGGCCCATCTTTACATAAAGTCTCCAGAAAGAGTTATTTGGGGACCTTGTGGCCAATCCATGTGTTCAGCTGAATGCTCAGTGTATATTTATACAATGCCCACTCAATCTATCACAGATTTGACATGATGGAAACAGAACAAAATCCCTAAACTGAAAATAGCTCACATCTGGTGATTCCTAGTATCAGAATAGCAAATTAAGGGAGGATGCAGAAACAGCAGAGATGCAGCCCAAGGTGCCGAAGGGGAAGCGCATTTGCAGAGCAAAGTTGGTGGAGAGTCCCAGCAGCTTACCTCCAGCTGCCAGTCCCCGCTGAAGCCTCTGGTGGAGCTGACCTGCTGGAGAGACGGGGCTGTGCTATATATACTGGCACTTTGCTGATGAAACAAACCTCTCCCTCCTCTTGCACAATCTCTTGGGCAGAGAACAGCATTCACAAAACATTAAGATTTCTCTTAACACAGATTTGATTTTCTCAGGTTGCGCAATGTGGCCAATTTCAGGACTGTAATAAACTAGAGTGTTCTACCTAGTTCCAGAAAGCTTTCTGGAGGGGAAATCTCTCCCCTCTGTCCTTTCAAATAGTGTATTGACAAGTTACTGCAAAGCAAATCAACAGCAAAAAAAAAAAAAAAAAAAGAGAGAGAGAGAGAGAGAGAGAGATTTGGAAAAAATAATAATAATAAAAGCAAATAAAGAAATGAGTGTGATGAGTGTGTAGCTTTTGCTGCAAATATAGTGTTTTGTCAAACTTTGTGTTAAATCTTTGCCAAACAAATTGTTAAGAATGGTATATTGCTATAGTTCAAATGATCTGTGGTTATTTTCAAGTGTACTGTGTAGTAATGAAACTGGCATTTTTCCATATGATTCTTGCTTTTATTTGCTGAGCTCTTTATTCAGTGGAGTATTGAACCATTGACAAATATAAATTTGAAAGTATGTTGTCTCTCCACCATGGGGGGAGCAGTTGGGGGATTCCCAGAGCCTATGAAACTGTGTCACATAATGCAATGTAATTAATATTTAAAAAAGTATGTTATCTCAAAAGTAAAACAAATAACTTTTTTTTTTGGAAACAAAGGTATTTTCTTATTTAAAGAATGTGAAAATACAGGACAGATGGAGCCACATCCATTGCAAGGAACAGCTCAGAATGAAACTGAGACCTTTGGGCATAGTACAGGAAGGAAAGAAGATTGACAACCCAGGTAGATACACGTTGTGGCACTTGTGTGGGTGCACTTGGTACTAAAAATAGGAGTCCTCCAGACTCAAGTGTATTCATGGGCAGTTGCTACAGGAGATCACAGGGCAGGTTATGTTGGGGGACGATGTAATCAAGGAATTCTGAGCCGTGGTATCAGAACTTGCTCTGGGGCATGGCATTGTGGCAGAGTGGCAGATTTGCTGCCTGCAACACTGGCATCCCATATGGGCACTTGTTCTTGTCCTGGCTGTTCATTTTGGATCCATCTCCCTGTTAATGGCCTGAAAAAGTAGGCAGAAATGGCCCAAGTTCTTGGGCCCCTGCTACCCTTCTGAAAGTCCTGGATGAAGCCCTTGGCTCCTGACCTCAACCTGACTCAGTCCTGGATTTTGCAGCCATTTGGGGGAATGACCTAACAGATGGAAGACCTGTAACTCTCCCCTCTTTGTAACTGTGCCTTTCAAATAACTAAATAATAATTCTGTAAAATGAAATGCTCTAGGACCTGGCATATAGCATAGTGGTTAAAGTCCTCGCCTTACACGTGCAGAGATCCCACATGGGCACTGGTTCTAATCCCGGCGGCCCCGCTTCCCATCCAGCTCCCTGCTTATGGCCTGGGAAAGCAGTCTAGGACGGCCCAAAGCCTTGGGAACCTGTAACCGCGTGGAAGACCTGGAAGATACTCCTAGTTCCTGGCTTCGAATTGGCTCAGTCCCAGCCATTGCAGTCACTTGGGAAGTGACCCATCAGAGGGAAGATCTTCGTCTCTGTCTCTCTTCCTCTCTGTATATCTGTCTTTGCAATAAAAACAAATAAATCTTTTTTTTAAAAAAAATGAAATGCTTCAAAGAAATACAGTAATGGAGGCCAGTGCAGTCGTGTAGCAAGCAAGTTAGTCCTCTGCATGCATTACTTCATCTCATTTATGCACCTTTCAATTCTTTGCTGTTTCACTTCCGATCCTGCTCTCTGCTTATGGCCTGGAAAAGCTGTAAAGCATGGTGCAAGTCCTTGGGCCCCTGCACCCACTTGGGAGAACTGGATCAGCTCTGCTGTGACCACTGTGGCCATTTGGGGAATGAACCAGTGGATGGAAGATCTCTCTTTCTCTCTATCTTTCCCCCTCTCTTTGTAAAATATGCCTTTTAAATGAAAGTAAATAAATATTTTTAAAGAAGAATACAGAAATGGTATACATCAAGATAAACAGGAGGCCTAAAGGCTGCTGACTACCAGAATACTTGATTCAGGAAGAAAGCAGGGTGAGTGAAGATACAAGGTTGCTGAAAGACTGATGTTGGAGAACAGCTGTTTTCCCAGAACATCTAGATTGTGCTTTATCACTTGAGTTAAGACTACCCTGGGGAGAAGCTGCATGTAAAAAACGCATTCAGTGCTTTTAGGAGGCTAGAGACCCTCACTTGCTCTCTCCCTGCACCTTCATTAAAAAGAAAAGGTCAAGAAAAAAGGGAAAAATCCCTCCATCCTGCCAGGGTACTGGGACACAGCAAGTTAGGCTACTCCTTGGTAAGTGTGTATTTAAATCAGAGCACCATCAATACATCCTTTTAAGTACCAGCTACTCTGCTTCAGATCCAGATTCCTGCTAAAACACGTAGAAAAGATGATGGCCCCTTCTCCCCATGTGAAAGACCCAGATGAACTTCCAAGTTCCTGGCTCTGGCTTGGTCCTGTCTTGACTGTTGTAGGCATTTGGGAAATGAACCTGTGGATTGAAGAATATTCTCTCTCTCTCTCTCTCTCCCTGTGTGTGTGTGTGTGTGTGTGTGTGTCTGTCTGCTTTTTAAGTAACTAAAGAAATAAGGCTGCATTATAACATGGCAGGGAAGATGAAGGACTACATGGGGTCTCAGAGCTAGTCTTTCTCAGTTTGGAAGCTGGAAGCCTGAGCAGCAGGGCAAATAAAAGCCAAGCCAAGAAACAAAAGCTCAGGATTCCTCTCTCCACCCCCTGCCACTGCCACGCTATTAGATAGAGAAGTGATGACTCAGGAGGTAGCCAACAAGGCAAGGGTTGGGAATCATGTGTGGGAATCATTGTTTTAGATTGGAGCCTATCAAAATTAGGAATGATGCCTCTCTCTGGGTAGGAGCCTTTTATAGTTTGTTTTGTTTTGTTTAGGCACAGTGAGATGAAAGGTAAATGGCAGATGTCTGTCAAAGAACATTCATACCCCTTTGGTTCTTTTTGTTTTTATTTTTATTTTGTTAAAGGTGTATTTGTTTGATAGGCAGAGTTACAGAGTGAGAGAGGGGAAAAAAAAAAAAAAACATTTGCTGCTTCACTCCCAGGATGACCACAACGGCTGAAGCTGGAAGTAAGGAACTTCTTGTGTGTCTCCCAAATGGGTGGCAAGGGGCCAAGCACTTGGGCTATCCTCCATTTTTTTCCCCAGGCCACTAGCAGGAATCTGGATCAGAAATGGAGTTGGGACACAAACTGGCACCTATGTGGGATGGCAGTTCAGCAGGCAACAGCTTTATCTGCTACACCTGCCACACCACCAGCCCCATCACTTTGGTTCTTGTCCAACATAATACAATGCCACAAACACTGTCAGATATTCTTGACACATAACTCCTTTTCCTTGGAGATGGTAGAATTCCCTGCAATCCCAGGAGTAGACAGCAGAGCAGGGTGCAGAGAAGGGGAGCTGTCAGCCCCCCACAGCCACTGGTCACAGGCATGCTCCTTACAGAGGAAGCCCTGTGATGTCCAGCCCCTTTGTTGCTGTTTTCTTAGGGGAAAAAGACATGCTAGTGATGACATCTTGTCACAACTACTTTACACCTTGTGAACTATGCAATACTGGAAATCTTCTACTGACTCACTGCGATCAAGGCATTGTCATGGGGAAGTGGGTACGCTGAATCGTCACGTCAGGGCAAAGAGCTAAGACACAAAGACTACTGGAAACCTCTCAGCCTTTTTGTTCACTCAACTCCCTGCCTCATCTATATCAAATGCATTGGATTTTATATTAAATAAATCAAATTCTGAAAAATTATAATATCTAACCATACATTAATTGTTTATATTTTATTCTCTCATTTTGCTCATTAATTTTTACAATAGAGAGGACATGGGCACGTCTGTGTAAAACCAGGAAATCCCCCGGCACATCAGATGCCAACACATCTCACCCCCTGCCAAATAAAGCCCAGGTCAAAACAAAACAAGCCCAACAGTGTTCAGGAAGCAAGGCAATAAAGCCAGCAACTGTCACAGGGGTCCATTGAGCTTGATCTTACATTTGCTTGTTTCTTTGTTACCCTTTGACAAACATTAATTCTTAACTTAATTATAGCTTTTTTAAAATCTGGAACCATTTTGTTATATGGAACATTTTCATATTCAGTTCTATATTAATTAAATTTCTTTTAAGAGAAAGAATGAATGTGTAGGTATATGGATGTATAAAAAAAGGAATTTATTAGGGAAATTGCTCCCTCGCTTAAGATAACTGAGAAGTCCCACAGCATGCTGTCTGCAGACTGGAGACACTAATGGGCCAACAATGTGACTCAGCCCAAGTCTCAAGGCCAGGGCCTCAGAACCAGGGAAGCTGATGAGGTAACCCTCAGTTCTGTGCCAAGATTGTGAGTTTTGGGGAGGGAGAAGCGGGATGGTGGCTTGTGTCACAGTCTGAAGGCCAGCAAGCCTGGATCTTTTATGTCCAAGGTGGGAGACAAGGATGTCTCTGCTCTCAGAAAGACCAATTCATTAACCTTCTGAATTTATTCTGATGGTGCCCAGCCACACGGAGGCCTGGTCTTCTCACCTAGTCCACGAAGATTCACCTGCTCATCTCTTTTATAAACAACCTCACAGACACACTCCAAATAATGCTTTTCTAGGTATTTCTTAGGTAGGTCAATTTGAAAACTGACACATCGCAAGTTCTGCAATAATCAGTTACCACGATCTAGCAAGGTTCTTGTCACTATTACAAAATGCTTAAGATCAGCTACTATTGAAGGAAGAAGGTTGATTTTGGAAAGCATTTGTGGGAGGAGGGATTGCATAGCAAGTCAGAAAAGAGAGAGCACACTTGGTTCTAGCTCAGACTTTTATAAACAGCCCTCTCACAAGGATGTCCTTCTTAAAGCTCATCTCCAGGAACCTCAGGACCTCCCACTAGGCATACTCCTAAACACCACAACTGGATTTTATTTCTACCCTCTTAGCTCCATTAACTTACTGACTTTGGGGGTTCAACACCTGCATGAATTCAGGAGCCGATCCGGTTCAAGCCCTAGCACCTATTACATACATTTGCTCATGTGTAGAGTATAAAAATTTTTTAAATTTTTGTATGTAGTTATTTCGTTCATTTGAAAGGTAGACATCCACTGATTCACTCTCCAATTGCCTGTAGCAACATGGGTGAGACAGCCTGAAGGCAGGAGCCAGAACTCAATCTGGGTATTCTACAGGGGACCCAACTACTTGAGCCATCAACTGCTGCCTCTTAGGGTTTGTGTTTCAGGAGCTGGGACTGTAAGTTCAATCTGTGCACCCTGATACAGGATGTAGACATCCCAACTAGCATCTTAAATACTGAGCCAAGCACCTGTCCCCAGAGTAAGCAATTAACAGATTAGCTATTTTTGTAAATATTGTGTGAACTGTACTTTTTATTCTTACCTTAAACTAGAAGCTGATCTTTGCACTGTGATGCAGTAGGCTAATCCGCCACCATGTGGCATTGGCATCTCATATTGATATACGTTCTCATCCCTACTGCTCCACTTCCGAGCCAGCTCCCTGAATATGTCCTGGGAAAGCAGCAAAGGATGGCTCAAGTCCTTGGGACCCTGAACCCATGTGGGGAACGTGGAGGAGACTCCTGACTCCTGGCTTTGGATCAGTTCAACTCCTACCATTGGGCCCATTTGGGGAGTGAACCTAACCTATCTCTCCTGTCTATGTAAAAATCTGCGTTTCAAATAAAAATAATTTTTAAAAAAGGGATTATAAACTTAGTTTTGCTTCCTTTTCTTCTTCCAGTAGATTCTTTGAAACTCACTTAGATTCCAGTACATAGCTAACAGTTCCACCCTTAGGAAACAGGTTACCCAATAGTACTCTGGAATTGCCTCACACTAACTTAGGAAATCTATTACTGGGCTGTCATAGATCTTGCAAGCCATGTCAGGGTATTCACACCATAGAAATTGGCAAATCCAATAATTGGAGCTTCTTAGATCCAATTGTTAAACACTAATGTGCACATGCTTCAGAACACTCCCCTTTTAGTTGGAAATTCTATAATTCCTTCCTTTTCCCTTTTAGGCATAACTTTGTCAACCCTTAAAGAATGTGTCAAAAAATGCAACTAGGTTTATTTATAATTCATAAACTGAAAGCAGCAGTCAGCTTGGAAAATAGATAGGGGCTCCACCATATTTGGGAAAATGATTGGCTTCTGTAAGATAGGTTTAGCAGGAACAGGAAACAGCATAGGGTGAGAAGTGCATCAACTGCCAACATTGCCAGGCTGCCCTCTCTGGATGGGTTTGAACAAAGGGGAGTTCCTTATCAGCTTAGCTTCACCAGGCCTATCTTGGATAGTTGCTGTGAATTTCTTGGGATTTCAGTTAGTTTATTTTTTGAAAACTAGCCTGTTTTTAAGTTCCATTTGATTACATATTACCAAGCATAACTTCATTCTGGTCTGAGCTGGTCTGTTGGGCAAAGTACAGGAGCTCAGTGTAAGACAATGCCTTTTTAAGTTCTTTTCTGTATTTTTCTTTGCTTCTTTTTTTTTAGATGGTATAACTATTTATTGTTACCAAGTATTTCTTCTCATAATTTTTAATTTTATTTTTAATGTTGTTTACATAGTTGAAAGGGATGCATACCCATTTGGGCCTCTGATTAGGATGGGGAGGCTTGAAGTATGGAGGAAGATATGACCATTTTTTTTTCTCTCCTGTGTCCAAAGGGATAGAAGTAGAGGGGGGCCAACCTTGCTGTTAAACCAAATCAGCACTTAAGAATGGAGTACAATCATTGGATGACACCTTAGGGACCCTAATGTGGGGAAGAATGTTTCAAGGGTGGTACTTGAGTGATTTCTGAGATGTTGTCAGCTTCGTTACACCAGGGTTGAGAAAATCTTTCCCAGGTTTATTGGTTGACAAAGTCCACCTTAGTGCAGCAATAGACCAAGACACTTGCTACCAAAGCTTGGCATAGAGTGGTCCAACCTGTTCTGCTTTCCACCCTCTGACAAGGCACTCAATGTTCTTTGCTGGCCTGGATGAGTTGGCTGTCATGTCCCCAATGTGCATCTAAGCATGCTGTCCATTGCACAGACATCAGCAACTGAGGATACACAGTCCTGGCATGTGCACTCCAAGGTTGGACGACATATATTGCGACTTTTCCTGTGGCTGGGGTTTAAGTCCAGAGATCCAGCTGGGAAATTACTCAAGAAACCTCATCTGGGGTGATCTCAAACCTGACACCAGACAGTGCAGGGTCAGGTTCATTCCAGCATTGTAGCAGTCAGTACACATAGCTGTGGACGCAGTTGCCCAGCCAGTTCTGCCCCTGCCTAGCCCACCACAGGCTTGGTCTTCTTGCACACTAGTGGGTGCTGCAACCTAGTTGGGGTGAATCCCAATCACCCCCACCAGGCCCACCCTCAGCCCTAGTTTTTATGTAGCCTAGTCTAGTCCATCCTGCATCCCATCTGGCTCTTGTGTACATTCATGTGTGTGGCAGCTTAGCTCAGTCCAGCCTGTCCCCAGCACTAAATTTTTCCTGGTCTGCCCCCAACCTCAGCTGCTACACACACCAGCAGGAGGTGCAACCTAGCAAAGGAGTTTCCCATACCAGACCCACTCCCAACCCTGTATCTCTCAAGTGCTGGTGAGTGTCATGGCTGTTCTTGACATGGTTTGCTTTCAGTTCAGGTCTTTTCATGTGCCTGCAGCCTGGCCCAGCCTAGCCTTCCCCTAGCTCTGGCCCCTACAAGTGTCAAGTGATAGTTATGCAGTCCAGCCTGACTTGACCCAGTCTCTTCCTTAGGAACTCCCCAAATTCTTGCACAAATTGTGGATGCTGCAATCCCACAGAGACAAGCCCACAAGTCCCCTACAGAATCTGGCCCCAGATCCTATTCTGTGACGTTCCAGTGGATGTTGTGACCCAACCTAATGTGGCCCATCCTTTGCCTTGACACTCACAGTCAGATGCCGGGGCCTAGTCTAGCCCAGCATGGTCCCCAGCCCCAGCTCTTGTGTGCACTGGCTGCTAACTGGTGATGCTGCTTAGCCCATCTCAGGTCTTCCACATGGATGGATGTCTTGGCCTGTCCCAGTCATGCCTTCTGGTTTCCCCACTTTAAACCACCCATCTCAGCTCCTTCATCTACCTGCGAGTGTAGTGGCCTGGTCCATGAAAGTCCCCAGAGGTCACTTTTCCCCAGGCAAGCATGCCTTCAGCGGCCCACATGCCAACATATCCCAGACTCCTTCCCTGGACAATCTGGAGCACCACCACCTGGGAGGTATATCCCAGCCAAAGTCCCCCACCATTCCTGCATATCTCTAAAACAGTGGGGAAAAAAATAGAATAGGCAGATATGCTGGCACACTGGTATGATTAACACAGATTTGGCATTAACCAGGCCAGAATGTCTGCCAGCTATTAGCTGTGTTTCTCCTAGCAGTGTAACACTTGCCTAGGTATAAGGCAACCTAGGCAGTTGCCTACAGCTGGGGAAGTTTTTTTTAACAGGTGAATGAGTAAGTACTGCAAGGACAGAGGTTCAGCTCCAGAGAATCTGGAACTTCTGCTCTCCAGCTTTCAATTCAATGATCTACTGAACACACAGATCATTTTCAAACAATTAGAAAAAGTATTAGATAAGCTGTGAATTATATGGATATATCTTCTTCCCAATAAAACAAAGAATTATATATAGAGAAGGTATCTACATAGTTAAAACTTGTATTTTTAATTGACAAATATCTATATCATGAGGGCTGTTTTTAATCAATATAATTAATGTGTTAATCAACTCATATATGTATCTTCTTTTGAGAAAACATAATCTCTTACCATCTTTGAAATGTGCAATGGAGCTTGGAAATTTCATTGTTTGTGAAAGTGTATATCAAGGGAGGACATGACGCCAGGCAAAATAAGTGAGGTCCAGACAGACAAACGCTGAATGACCTCACTTTTGTGTGGATCTAAAAGGCAGTCTAATTCATGAAAACAGAAAGTAGAGTACTGGTAATCAGATGGCAACCAGAGGCTGGTGGGTGGAGGCAGGGATGTGGAGATGCTGAGCTGAGGGTTCAAAGCTCCAGTAAGACAGAAAGAATAATTTATTGTATTTGTTGAATGTGAATAATTTTTTTGTACACCATAGTGAACATTCCTAAGAATATATTAAATATTTGAAAGAAAATACTTTTTACGCAGCTGCTCAGAGCTGTGAAGAAACAGGGCCTTTGCCTGCATTTATCCTGTAGGGGCAGCAGTTTGCTAATCCTCATCAAGACAACC
Organism: Ochotona curzoniae; assembly: GCF_017591425.1. NCBI lineage: Eukaryota > Metazoa > Chordata > Mammalia > Lagomorpha > Ochotonidae > Ochotona > Ochotona curzoniae. Next base: position 695,181 of record NW_024466409.1, read on the forward strand.
TGTAGGGGCGGGGGAGGATTCTGTTCTTTGGAGGGCCTCATTGTCACCACCTCCAACCCTCCACCCTCACCCTCACCCTGGTGCCACAGTGTGGGAAAACACTCTTCCTTGAATTGCACCTGTACAGGAAGATGATCAACTCCCTTAGAATCACATAGAATTCTATGCTATCATTTGGAAGCGATCATTTACGAGCACTAACCACAATTAAAGTTGGGGAATGGGAAAAGACAATGTCTGAAACCTGGCAAGTAATCTGTACTGTAAATATAACCAGGAAAAAAGACAAGCTATCATGTTACATGCTTCAGGCCTTCCCTAACAAAAGAAGGATACCACTGGGTTTGCACACCCTTATTTGCACTCCCAAATGTGACACTACCCCGTGGGATGGCCCCGGCCACACCGACCAGCAGTGCGTGAGGATTTCTGCAGTTCCCCTCCTCCACCACAGGATCCAGCTGACAACTTCTTCTAGTCAAATGAATTCCATCAAAATAATAATTCTGTCTCAAAGACTCAGGTGAATGTCTGACTATTAAGTATCGTAGGATGATTTTGCAGGGCATAGTAGAAATCTTGGAAGTCACCTTTGTTTGTGTTGTCATTCCTGCTGTTTTACAAAACTCCTTAATTGGAAATAAATTTTGCCACTGTAACTATTACCACCCTAGGTGTTAGTCTTGCAGTTGAATGAGAAGAAGGACTATTTTTTAAAACCATTTTTGTTTTCATTGGAAAGTCTGATTTACAGAGAGAAACATCTTTCAGCTGCTAGTTCATTCCCCAAGTGGCCACAAAGGCCAGGGCGGAGCTGATCTGAACCCAGGAGCCAGGAGATTTTTCCAGGCCTCCCACATTGGTGCAGGATCCCAAGGCTTTGGGCCATCTTCTACTACTTTCCCAGAATACAAACAGGGATCTTGAAGGGAAGTGCAGCAGCCAGGATGTGAACTGGCAGGACTTTAGCCACTAGGTTACTGTGCCAGGCCTGAGAGAACATTTTCTAGTCTTGAAGAGACACCATTCATCAGCAATTGGTAGGACTGCTAGTTTTCAAAGCCAAGCGCTGAAATTCCATTGGCTAACCCTGTAAGCTTTGCAGGCCAGGAGAACATATAATTAAGGTACAAAGAGGTTTATTAATAGATCTTATGAAGATGTTAATAAATAAAATATGAATTATATTATATTTTATTGTGATATTAATTTGTATGCAATATTTTTGTGTAATTATGTGGTTGTACATTGACTTATAGAAGGTACACGTGTGTGAGTCCACAGTGTGAATCATGTATAGAAATCATGTTATGAATACAACATTTGTTGTATTTCATTATCTCACTATTGAAATCCCAGTCAGGACAGAAATTGGGTTGGTGTAGTTTTCACTCTGGATATTCAGCGCCTAGAAAAATGACCGGAACGTAGTCTGCCTTAATGATTCTTAGCTGAATTAAAGTTTGTGATGGAAACTTGGAAAAGATATAACAAATACAGAGACAAACATGGAAAAGCAATTCTAATTTTATCATCCAATATTGGGTGAAAGGGTAGAAAGAACCATTGTAAGTCCATCATGTTTGGTGTCCCATCTATTTTCTAAACATGTACATACACAAACACACAAACACAGGATTCTATACTAACCATCATTTAAAATCCTACATTTGCATTTAACAACCCATCATGAGTCTGTTTCCATTCAATTCTCACAATGATCACCAAGTCCAAGACAAAGGCAAAATTCAAATCTGGACAGTTACAGTTTTTGGATTCTTGGCCATGTATTGCAGAGTTGTCACCTGAACTTGTCTGACAACATAGAACATAAACAAGTAAAAATGCAGTACAATGTAATTCTTTAGGTAAATGTAATTACTAAAAGGAAAAGAGAAAGTGCAAGAATGAAGAGTAATATACAATGAAGGATGGTTTCCAATGTTGTTATCTAATTCACAAAGCAATTGTGGAGTGCCTGGGCCCTGCTTAGCATTGCACATGCAGTCATGAACAAGGTGCAAGACTTCCTTAATTAAGTCAGACATCCCTGTAGGTGTGAGTGCTCTCCTGGCTACTTAAGCCAAGTGTTACAGATTCCAGGAGAGAAGAGTCCCCGGTGCTGAAACTTGTGGTCTTGTAGAGCACATCACAGACTCCAGAGCTAGGCAAACCAGTCTGCCACTATGGCTCAGCACCTGCTCTAATACTTGTGATCTAGGAAAAGGTCCTAGACATGTACCCCAAAATCTCAGAATATTCAGGTGAGAACTTCAAACACTTTCTCTGCAAATTAAATCAAAGGAAGCACCTAAATATGAAGCGCAATTTGACGTCTCCTATGTCTTTCATGACAGCTATTGTGGTCGCTATTCACTGGTTTCCCACATCGTCCGCAGAGCTTGAATTGCCATTAGTGTATGCTTCTGTTGAGGCTTTTATTAAATTGAGCAAGTGTCCATACGCATAGTTCCCTTCTCCTGTAGAGCAGGAAATAGAATTCTGTCCAAACCATAATACAGCAAGGAGAAGGTAAGGACAGCTAACATGGGAGGCATTCCTTATGTAAAATTAACAGAGTGGAGTTGCAAACTGAGTCAGGGACAGCTACTCATATTGAAGTAGAAGTAAGCTCGAGTTCAAGGTGGCAGGTTCTAACATAGGATTCCTAGGATTAGGATTCCCAGAGCAATGTACTATTGGAAAGAGGCTGCTGGGGACATGACTTGGGCACAAAAATAGACAAGATGCAACCGATTGGACAGTGTAGATGTTACTAGAACAAAATTAGACACACACTGAGACTGAACCCATATAATATAGACAGGACCCAGTCTCTCAACTGCCTCCCTTATTCCTTATTCTCTGTCCTTTTGAAAAGGAATTCAGTGAACTGAGGGAGTCATGCAGCTAGCACTACAAGGTTCTAGTCACTGGACTCCACAAGTCATTTTCATTTCCAGCAGGCAAAACTTTGTTGGCCAATGTTATCCAAAGGGACTTGCTTAGGGGAATTCCAGGTCCAAGCAGGGAAATTCCAGGTCTGAGGCAGAAAGCAACCCCCACACCAACTGGAGCCCACTAGGCCTTTTTAAGTCTCTTATAAGCATGACTAATCAAAGGAAATTCACAGTTACCCCTTACCAACCAGAAAGTTGGATGTGAGCTGACCACATGCCTCTTAGCTCCAATTTCTATCTCTAAGAACCTTTATTCCTAACTCTTCAGGGAGCCTGAATTCAGCATTAGCTGCCTGGCTCCTTGTTCTGTGCTTTGCAATAAGCACTTGCCCTGATGTACTATGCAGGGCCCGGTCCATCCAAGGGCTAACCTTGCCAAGTATGCCTGCTGCACTAATCTTGCTTTTTCTCATACTGGTTGCACTTGAGAAAGCTTGAGAAACTGCAGGCAGATCAACAGGGCACGACGTCCCCCCACATGACTCATGGGTTCATGTTGACCTAACTGCAACTCCCCGATACATGCGAGATATACAATGGCCAAAGAGCTGGGGAAAACTCCCCAAGAGGAACTAAGCAGGGTTTATTAAGACAGCGTGAATTTCCAATAATCGGCATTCTTACATGAATGACCCAGTGTGTGTGTGTGTATGTGTGTGTGATTCTTTCTTTTTTTTAATTTTTAACCCTAGTCCCTCCGCTCGGCTTGGGGTACATGGCGATGTGGGCATTGCCGGCAGTGCTGATCTATGTATGTTTCAGGTGAGCTGACCACAGATTGGGTACTCCTTAGCAATAGCTCCAACCAGTTTTGGGGGGTTGCTTGGTAACAAGAGTGGGGATGGTGCACAGCCAATACCCCAGAGCCCAGAATCTAGACAGGAGACCACAGCTAGCTTGAGTGGTCACACACAGCAAGGCAGACTCCTGAGTGAGTTGACTCCTTTACGGGTTAACCAGAGGGCCTTTTATAGGCAAGAGCTGGAGCTGGGAAAGGTGGCTCCTGAAGGGTGGAACACAACTTTCTCGATACCAAAGTCTAGCAGAAACCTTTTGTGATGGGAAATCTGGAGTAGACTGGTGGTCAATTATAAACTCTTTTCCGGGAGCTCTAATCTGATCATCTCCCTGTAATTTAGCTTTTCTTAGAAGCTGAAGAGGAAGATGTCGTTGGTCAATTTGTTTCCCTACTTGGAAACATGCGCTGTCCTAAGGGTGGACTGTGAAAGGGGGAAGGAAAGTTAGAGAGGCTAGGAAAAGCCTGCACTCAGAGCCCTGTCCGCAGCAACCCAGTGGCAGAGGGACGTAGTCGTGACCAGGAGAAGCAGCAAGGGGTTGGAGAGAGATGCCTGAGCAATGCTGTGGAGGAGGTGGGTGGGAGGCTGCCCTGGGACTTGCACTGAGCCTTGCTTCCAGCCATTCAGCAGTGTAGCACAGTGTGTAATGTTGAGGACTTGGAAGGGTTTGAGAGGGCCCTATGAGGAGTCTGCCTGGGTCCAGGCAGGCTGGGGGAACTGAGCGACCACAGTCAAAGACTTGATCTCTAGGGCCCTGTTTGCCTGTCATATGGCACCAGATGGCATTTCTTGTCTCAACATTTCATTCAAGACATCCGATATGACCCACATGTATCAGGTACCCCTGTGTGCCCAGTATCAGCTCCAGTGACACAGAGCTCAGTTGAGGGGAGGGCTGGTGTGCCTCACAGCCTGGGTCCCTTGTTACTGGAGATGGCAGGAATACATGTCCTTGTCTTGCTCTAAGGTAAGAGTTTCAGACCCAAGATGGAGAGCAGGGGTAAGGCAAAGCAGTAGTTTAGTGAGATCACCCAGATGTGGGATAGGCAGGTGATTAGTTTAGGTCTGCAGAGCTGGAAGTCACTCGAGCCTCCAAATGTAATTCTATTCTATTTGTTAATTGAAATTACCCCTTTCTGGCCAGTACTGTGGTGAAGCGGATTAAGCAGCCACTTGCCGTGCTGGCTTTCCACATGGGCACTGAATCAAATCCTGGCTGCTCCACTTCCAATCCAGCTCCCTACTAATGCTCCAGGGAAATCTCTCTCTCCTATACCAAATCATGGTTTAGCAGTTCTATACAGGTGCCCTTCCTCTCTTCCTTTGCCCACTATGTATCCTTTCAAGCAATCTTTTGGCTCACTGCCCATTTACAATGGACATTTCTCTGTGTGGCACAAGCCATGTTTAAGTGTATGTGTTTACTTTTTCACATTTTGAATAAATTTTATCTTTTTGTACACCTTTTACATATCTGCATTTAGAATGCTGGTCTCTTGTGAGACAAGAGCTTGGAGTAAAAATCAGTGCACCCTGGGCCCACATCACATCCAGCAGCTTTTCAGAAGTCTGAGAGTGTGTCCCTGGCTTACGTTTAGACCAGTGTTTATATGGAAAAGGGAGCCTCCTCTTCCCATTTCTCCCTCCCTTCCTCTTCTTCTAGACAAGGGGCTCCCTAAGTGTGATATTTCTCCTAAGGTTTTGTTACCCAATGTTTTGAGACTGGGGTGTCTCTAGGGGGCGGGAGACCAGAAACTAGAACCACCTACAAGGTTATGGGGTAAAGCAGCACTTGAGGTATAAATGCTGGGTTGCTAAAAACAAAACAGTGTAGTGGTTGAAGCCCTCAACTTGCATGTGCTGGGATCCCATATGGGCGCCAGTTCTAATCCCGGCAGCTTCACTTCCCATCCAGCTTCCTGCTTGTAGTCTGGGGAAGCAGTCAAGGACGGGCCCAAAGCTTTGGGACCTTGCACCTGTGTGGGAGATATGGAGGAGGTTCTTGGATCCTGGCTTCAGCTAGGCACAGCACCGGCTGTTGCGGCCACTTGGGGAGTGAATCATCAGACAGAAGATCTTCTGCTCTGTCTCTCCTCTCTGTATATCTGACTTTGCAATAAAAATAAATAAATCTTTAAAAAAAAGTGCTGGGTCGCTTCCAATGCCTGTTGCCAAGGCTGCTACATTTCTTCCCAAAGGAACTTTTGTCTTTTCTCTCTCCCCGTCTCTTTCTTTCTAGACCAGTTGCTTCTCCACACAAACTTGTGATTACAACCTTATTTTTTTTTTTGAAGATTTATTTATTTGTTTGAAAGAAAGAGAGGGGGCCCGGCGCGGTGGCGCAAGTGGTTAAGGTCCTCGCCTAGCACGCCCGGGATCCCATATGGGCACCGGTTCTAATCCCAGCAGCCCCGCTTCCCTTCCAGCTCCCTGCCTGTGGCCTGGGAAAGCAGTCGAGGACGGCCCAAAGCTTTGGGACCCTGCACCCGGAAGGGACTCCTGGCTTCGGATCGGCATAGCATCGACCGTTGCGCTCACTTGGGGAGTGAATCATCGGACGGAAGATCTTCCTCTCTGTCTCTCCTCTCTGTATATCCGCCTTTCCAATCAAAAAATAATAAAAATAAATCTTTAAAAAAAAAAAAAAGAAAGAGAGGGAGACACACACATACAGAGAGAGTGTGTGTGTATGTGTGAGCTTTTATCCACTGGTTCACTCCTTAAATGGCTACAGCAACCAGGAGTGGCCAGGCTGAAGCCAGGAGCCTGGGTTGTGCTGGGCCTCCTACATGGATGCAGGGGTCCAACCATTTGGATCATCCTCCATTGCTTTCCCCTGCACATTAGCAGGAATCTGGATCAGAAGTAAAGCACCTGGGACTCAAACTAGCGCCCACATGGAACAAAGGCTTTCAAGCATCACAGGGGCCTGTCTTAATCTGCCATATGCCACAGCACTAGCTCTAGGCCCTTTTCTGTCTTTCTTTTTTGTTGTTTAAAAGTTTATTTATTTTTTTATTTGAAAGGCAGATTTACAGAAAGAAGCAGAGACAGAGAGCATCCATTCACTAGTTCACTTTGCAAATTGCTCCAGTGGCCAGAGCCGAGTCAATCCAAAGCCGAAGCCAGGAGCTTCTTCAGAGTATCCCACATGGGTGTAAAGATCCAAGGACCTGAGCCATTCGCCACTGCTATCCTAGCCCATAAACAGGGAGCCAGATTGAAAATGGATCAGCCAGGACATGAACAGTTGCTTTTATGGAATCCTGGCACGGCAAGTTGAAGATTAGCTGGCTGTGCCACTGCGCCGGGGACCAGCTCCCCCTGAGTTCAGAGCTCGAAAAGGATGTGTGGAGTCAGTGGGAAGGAAGACACAGACCACAACGATATAGTGCTCGTAATGGACAACTCAAAAAAGCTGCCTTCTTTATGTATACAGAAATTATCATAAGCCTTTGCATAAACATTCAGTTGTTCCTTCTTTGTAGTTTAAGTGATGATTACAAAAAAATTGGTTCTGAAAAATATTATGATAGGGCCTGGCACAGTAGCCTAGCGGCTAAAGTCCTCACCTTGTATGTGTCGTGACCCCATATGGGTGCCGGTTCTAATGGCCTTGCAAAGCAGTCGAGGACAGCCCAAAGCCTTGGGACCCTGCACCCACATGGAAGACCCAGAAGAGGCTCCTGGCTTCAGATTGGTGCAGCTATGGCCGTTGCAGCCGCCTGAGTGAATTAACAGACAGATTTTCCTCTCTGCCTCTCCTCTCCGTATAACTGAGTTTGCAATAAAAATAAAATAAACATTTTAAAAATATTATGATCATACCATTTCAAAGAAACTACTTTAAGGAAAAAAAGATACTCAGCAAGCCATTACTCATTCAGACCTGTAGTCACTGGGTCGTGGTCAGGAACTCCATGGTCAGCAGCATGTGCAGTTACATAGTGACAGGTGATTCATTTATTATCCAAAATTAATTTTCACTAAACCTAAGCTAATATCACATAAAGAATCCAATATGCAAAATTAAATTAATAAACTTATAAATGAAAAAGGATTTTAAATAGTATATATCATAGATTCTTATAATCAAGCACTAACTACAATCACCTTTACCTAGTACTGATTTGATTATTAATACATTTTTTGTTCTTTTGTTAAAAGGTAGTGGTAAAGATGAAAGCGAGTTGACCATTCTATGAACACAGGGCTTTCACAAGAAACTCTTTCCATCTTTTTAGACCACAGTCTTTCCTAAAATGCCAATACAAGGCAGAGGTGGATCAGCTTGTCCTCTTCTAGGGGCCCACCGTGTTCTTTTTTCATTTTAGAAAGTAGCCCACATACTTTTCACCTCGGGCACTGGGAAGCCAAATGGTTGTATTACCCTAAATACTACAGCAGCTCGAGGCTGTACAGTAAAGAGGTTCTTTTTGCCTTCATAATTGCCATCTGCTTCCAAATATCATCAAGCCATTCTCTTTTTTTTTATTTTTGACAATCTTTACATAGTTAATTAGGGCACAAGGGTTCAAGAGCTACAGGAAAGTGGGTAAGACTGTTATTTCCACATTTTTTTTCTGTATGTGGAGTAAAGGGGAAATAAGGGAGAAGCCCTAACCAGCCTCCAACCTATCCCAGGTCCCTGATGTGGGGCATGCTCCGAGGGTCTTGCTCAAGTGGTTTTGATAGGTCAACAGTTATGAATTGCTGTCAATCTTGCCATTCCAAGCATGGTGAGGTCACTGCAGAATATACTGATTGACATAGTCCATCTTAGAATCTCTGTTTGCCCAGTATTTCACTGCCAACATATGGTTGGGTAGTTGATTGATTTGTTCTGTCCTCTGTTGTGGTGCCAGGTATCTTCTGCAGGTTCCAATAGACTGCCATATCCTCCATGTATACCCGGTTATGCTCTCCACTGCTCCGTCTGAGCCTCTAAGGAGGCTCGGCTCTGGCACTTGCACTCCATGGCAGACCATGGAACCTGCACTTCTCTTCATGGTTAGGGTTCTGAGTCCGGCAGTTCGAATAGGGAGATCCCAAAAGGAACTTTGTCTAAGGTGATCCCAGACCATATTCCTGTGTGTACTTCCAAGTACAGAGCCCAGCACAGTCCATCGCCCCAATCAGCTGATGGTTGCAATTGCTGGGTTGGTTCTGTTCTACCCCTGTCTTCCACTGGAACCAATGGGTGTTGCAGTCCAGCCTGATTCTGCCCAGCACACACTCGACCCTCATATAAACCAGTGGGAGCTGCAGCTTAGTTGGAACGACCCACAATAACTCCCACCAGGCCCGCCCCCGTCCTGGTTTGCATGCTTGCCAGTATGTACAGGAGACTAGTCCAGTCTGTGTCACATCTCGTTCAGCTCTTCTACATGTCAATGGACATTGAAGCCTAGTTCAACCAAACCAGCTCTACCATCCAGCCCACACACATACTGGTGGGTGCCGTTGCCCCAGTCCTGGTTTTTGTGCTCTCCAGTGGGAGTGGCAACCTAAGAGGGAGGTGCCCACTATTTCCTTCCTAGGCCACTCCCACTCCCAGATCATGCACTTTCCGGAAGGTTTTGTAGTTTAACTTGACAGATTAACCACTGGTGCCAGCATCTGCTATCTGATACTGCAGCAAAGCCCAACCAACCCTCACCCAATCTGCTTTATGCTTGCACTAGTAGGGACAGTCAACCAAATTTGGCTCTTCCCTGATCTGGCTTGCTTGAGGCCCACAGGTATTGTAACCCTGCCTGGTCTGGTCTACCCCCATCCCAACCCATGCTCTCCAGTGGGTGAGGTGTTCCAGCATGGGGACCTTCCACATTCCCCCTACCAGCTTTACCCTCTCCCTGCCTGGTTCCTACTAGCACTGCAGCCCAGTCTGGCATGGCCTGCCTCACCTCGGTGTTTGCTAGTGGGTGCTGTAGCCTAGCCTGGCCCACCCCCAATTCCAGCTGGTGAAGATTACAGTCTAGCCCAGCCCAGCGTGTACCTTATCCCAGCTATAATGTGTACTGATATGTGTTGCAACCATACATGACCCGACCCACATTGTTCTGGTGCTCAGATTCGTCAGCAGCTGATATGAACTGGTTCAGCCTGGTCCGCCCATTACCTATGCCGAATGTATGCCAGTGGGTACCTTTCCCTGGCCTGGTCTGGGTTGTTCCTTATCATGCTTCTTGCACTCACCCGCAGGGACTGTGTCCTGCCAGAGGAGTTGCCCAGGCTCCTCCATCAGAACCTCTCCCAGTGCCAGATTTCACACATATCACTGGGTCCATGAGCCAGCCCTACTCAGTCCACTTCCTGTCCTAGCAGGAAAAGTGGCCTTTCCTGACTGGCCTTCAACCCATTCTGGTTCTTACTGTTGGATGTTTCAGCTCAGCCAAGGCTCGTCCATACCCAGACACAGCTCACACATGGCTCAGTAGAGGCAGAGACCTAGCCTAGTCCATCTTATATCTACACTGGTACTCCAGAGCATCAGATGGTGCTGGAGTCTAGCCTGGCTTGGTGCTTCCAGTCCCAGTCCACACTTGTGCCAAGGGAGACTGCAGCCATATCCAGACCCAAACGCAGCCCTCACTCCAGCCCACGCACTCACCAGTGGGAACCCCAACCCAGCTAGGGTGTCCCCTTAGCTCCCCAATTGGGCCTGTTCCCAGCCATTACATTGTGTGCATTCCAGTGGTTGCTCTGACTCAGCTTGGCACAGCCCCTCACCTGTCATGGCCTTTGCCTTAGATGCTGTGACCTAGCATCCCTGGCTCATGCAGGCCAGTCGGTGTAAGAGCCTAGCTCGGCATCATCTGTGCTCCATCCTGATTTCTATTTTTTGCACGGACTGGTGTACAGTGGTCAGCATTATTCGGTGATAAAAAGTTCTAGGCAGAACTCAAAGGAGGCTGGCATATCAATCTGACACGTAAAGATCATCTGATCCCTCTCCTCCCAACTACCATATCTCAGCACCCTCGCTTACCTTCAAAAGAAAAGCTACTCTGTCATTTCCCAATGACTTCAGGATTAATTCGCAACCCAGAAGCACAGTGAGCTCAACATGGAGGTACCTAGGCAGCAAATCATAGCCCCCAAACCCCAGAGCTCACCACCAGGCGACCAGCAGGCAGAGCCTGGCACCAAATGTCATACTGGCCACCAGGGGCTCACCACATGTTCGCTGTGTCTGGAATCAGGGTTCCGAGCATGGAGATGGACCCAGCCCAGGACCTGCCAGCAGCCAACCCAAGGTATTCTTAAGGAGAACATTATGCATCCTAGGGTAAGTTCCAGGACAAAGGTGGGCACACAACAAGGCATTTGGAAACAGTGTGGGGTATGTTATACAACTACTATGTGCTTTTAGTTGTGTTTTATTGTCTTAAGCTGCTAAATACTCCTTTACCATTACATGACTGATAGAATCAGTTTCAGATCTTATATCAGTTACACAAACCATTTCACATATGCAGATAAACAACAGCGCCCTGAAAGATTCTGAGAAATTTCAAAGAGATGGTTGAGTGTCCATGCAATGGGACAGGGCACCAACGAAGTGATTGGACGGACATCCACTGGGCCTTGCCACTAAGCTGGAAACTTCTCAAAGCTTTGCCAGCAGGGAAGCTGTCCTGTTTGCCCCAACTGCATGGTTCCCAGCACCACTTCACTGACTCCAACCCAAGCCTTTTTCTCATAATAATGTCTATACCCTAAGGGCTGAGGTAGTTCAGTATTCCCTCTGGCAGACTGGAAGGTCTGAAGTAATTTGGGTTTTTTGCCACTCTGGCCCCATTCCTCGGCTGTCTGGATGGACTGCAAGTCCTCCAACCTGTGATGCTTGTTTCCAAAATAATATGGTTTGGAGCTCCTGAAGACATCTCTTGACATTGCTGGAATTTAAGGGAGACAACAGATTAATATCCTGATCCACCTGAACCAACTCCCCCTCACAAATTCATCCTCCCTTCCTATCTAAGAAATGACAAAAGAAAGTGTGAAAAATCAGCACTCCTAGAAGAAACTAAAAGAGCTACTCTATGGGGTCAAGGTCTAAGCCAGTGCATTGTTTCTGCCTCTTGCAAAAGGGCTCTTTCGAGACCCCTCCTGAGTTGCACTTTGTCCTCTGGGATGAGGGGAAACTCCTTTTCCCCATCCCTAGCCTTGTTCTTAATCATTGAGATTCCAGGAGTATGGGCAGAAGGAAGAGCTGGAGTCTGCAGGACCAGCATTACTTGATCTGTTTTGCAACCAAGATACTCCCAGGACCTCTTTGGGCAGTATCATATTTTGCCTGAGCATAAAAATATCTGTCTGAATTTTGATAGTTGGCTTCTCGCGTGTCAAAACAAAATCCCAGCCACTGGAAAGGAATAAAAAGGATACAACAGAACCTGGTGACCCACTGGCCACCTGAGGGATAAAAACACACCACTGATTTCCAGATTCTGACTCTTGACAAAGTCATCCTTTGAAATCATGCAGTCAGAAGAACATTCCTTCCTTTGAATGGTTCCCTGGGCCACTGAGTGGAGGATGCTTTCCAATGCATTTGTTTAAATGCCATCGACAAAGAACTGTGGGTTTATTTTCAGCTACTTAAAAGGCAGAGAAGAATTTTCTCTCTGCTGGTTCACTCCCCAAATGTCCACAATAGCTGGGGTTGTGTCAAGCCAAAGACAGGAAGCCGAAATTTAATACAGGCCTCCCACGTGACAGGGGCTCAAACCCTTGAACCATCTTCTGTTGCCTCCCAGAATACATAAGCAGGAAGCTGATTGAAAGCAGAATGACTTAAACTTGAACCAGCACTCTGAAATGGGATGTGGGCATCCAAGAGAATGACATAAAAATCATAAAATTTTAATGAAAAAGTTAATAACCCAAGGTGCTTGAAATATTGCAAAAGTTCACAATGTTACTTGCCTTAAAAAGTTTAAAATACAAGCAGTCAAGAAGCTTCAGTTCCCATCAGGAAATGCAGAAGTCAGTTTCCTTCCTGTCTCAGTCCTTCATTGGCTAGTCCATGGGGATTTGATCTTTTTGGCATATTGGATAACACTGTTTCCTTATCCACAAGTAGTTTCCAAATTGGGTCACTCAAGTATTGGTTTTCCAATAGTTTTTCCTAATTGCCATTTCCCCCTTGTTTTTATTTCCTGACAATACAGAAGGAAAAGAAAAGCCAAGTGTGGAGAATCTGGTCTGGGTTTACCTCAGAAAAAGTTTCTTTAGCCATCCCCTCAGTCGAACTGCCGGGCTCAGATCCTTAACCATGAAAAGACAGAGGACAGAACAAATCAATCAACTACCCAACCATATGTTGGCAGTGAAATACTGGGCAAACAGAGACTCTAAGATGGACTATGTCAATCAGTTTATTCTGCAGTGACTTCATCATGCTTGGAATGGCAAGAATGACAGCAATTCATAACTGTTGACCTATCAAAACCACTTGAGCAAGACCCTCGGAGCATGCCCCACATCGGGGACCTGGGGTGGGTGGGAGGCTGGGTAGGGGTTCTCTCTTTACCTCTCCCTTTACCCCAGATACAGAAGGAAAAAAATATGAAAATGATAGTCTTACCCACTTTCCTGTAGCCCTTGAACCCTTGTGCCCTAATTAACTATGTAAAGATTGTTAGGGAAAAAGAAAAGAAGTTCTGCTTATTAAAAAAAAAAGCCAAGTGTGGGAAAACAGCCTTCCCTATCCACTTTGTGGCTCTCTGTTCCCATTGCTGTTCTTAGAAATGTTGATGAGTACACTATAACTCAGTATAATTTTAAATTACATTGCTCTTGTTTTTACTTTGGTTTATAACTTTCCACATTTGGAAGCCATTTGCATTTTAAAGGATTTATTTATTTTTATTGAAAAGAAAAATTTACAGAGAAAAGGAGAGACGGAGAGAAAGGCCTTCCATCTACTGGTTCACTCCCCAAGTGGCTGCAATTGTCAGAGCTGAGTAAATCCGAAGCCAAGAGCCAGAAGCCTCCTCTGGGTCTCCCACACGGGAAAAAGTCCCAAGGCTTTGGACCATTCTCTAGAGCTTTACCAGGCAGTAAGCAGAGACCTGGGTGGAAAATGGAGCAGCTGGGATGTAAACCAGTACCATGTGAAATCAAGGCACCATGTGAAATCCCAGAAATTGCAAGGAGAGGATTAGCTAATTGAGCTGTTTTACTGGGTCTGCCATTTGCATTTTCAAAGAATTGTTAATTCATACTTTCATATCAAAATCATCATTTTCTTGTTGTGGAGGTTTTTGTTTATTATTTTGCAAGAATATTTTATATATAAAGGAAGCTGGCACACTCTAAGTTAACAAATATTTTCCCAATTTGCTATTTAGACTTATGCCTAAAAAATACTTCCGTTCTTTTCTTTAATATTTTCGAGGAATATTTATTTGCTTGGAATGCAGAGTTATAGACAGAAAGGGATAGGCCAAGGCAGCTTCCCAGCCATTTCTGTGGTGTCTCGGTTGGATATACAGAACATACATTATTAGTACGCTGCTTCTCCTAGCCAGCCCCAGCTCCCTTAAAAGAAAATCACAGATTGGCTTAAGTGGATATTTACATCCTAGAACTCTCAAACCTGGGATGCTCAAGGTCAAAGTGCAGGGTGACTGGTTTCTGATGAGTCTCTGACCAACTCATGGACAGAAACCTTAACATTGTATCCTCATGTGATAGAAATGGAGGGAGTCCTTTCAGATGGCATTTGAACATAGTCACTTCCTTATTTCAAATACTGCCACACTTGGGATGAGGCCTTCAGTGTAGGGATTTGGGGGACACAATTCAGTGCTGAGTGCTCCCCTGGCACAGTTGATTTCCAAAGAGTCTGGCAACTCCAGCTACTGCTCCTTGTGGGCAAGTGACTCTCAGCGACTCCAGCTCCATCCTAGTGGTTCAAACGTGCTCCTGCAAAGTATCACATCCCTTGCACCTCAGTAGGGTTCACGCTTGTCAACCTGAGCTGGTGGCTCTGATCTGACTCCACCAGACACAAAAAGTGTAACGGAAACTGGACATAGAAACTGCAAACTCCAGGGAGATCTTCTCATATTGTACATCTAAACTAAAGGATTTGTAGGTGTTCCCAAAAATAGCAGAAAAGAGAAAGAAGGCAGCAGCCGTGCAGAAGGACATGGTCAAATCCTGGAGAGACAGAAACCACCAAAGAATAAGACACAACAGACTGTATAGGAAGGACATGGATGACAGGGAGCAAGGGACAGCACTGGAAATGCCCTGAAACAGTGACAGCACAAACACGTGACCATTAAAAAACAAGTCTGTCCTGGAAGAGTGTGTAAGAGAGTCCACCCTGGGAGGCACTGAGATCGTCTTGTCCACCACAGGCAACAAGGTCAAGCCTAACCTTGACCTTCATCATAATGCCCATTGATCGCCCTTTGTGCCAGTCAGACCACACCACGAAGAAAAATGCAATTAAAACACATTCAGTCACCTGAACATTTATTAGACTGACTCCAGTTATGTTCCTTCCACCAGCTCCTTGACACAACAGAGTGTTGAACTCAACACTCTGGGTCCTGGGCCAATGGGGCTAACAGCAGGTTGCTCAGTACTTGTCAGGCAGTCCCTCGGGTCGGAAGTGATTGGGGTCTTTGCCGCTGCGGCCCCAGCGGTTGGCAGCCTGGTCGGCCTCTGTGTCCTCTGCCCCTCGGCCCAGGAATTTCTGCAAATTTTCTCGGGCATCACTGCAATCCAAGCAGCAGCAAGACAATTAGCAGCAGCCTGCTGAGCCACAGTCACTTCCCCATATCATTGGATAAGCCTGGGCTCCAAGAAGAGCCTGGGACAGCCCAGGCTAGAGGAACAAGAGCACTGGCCCTGCCAGACAGTCCCGCTCAGCCCCATGCATGCTTGGGCTAGATGAGCAGCAGCAAAGAGGGAGGGAAACCAGGGAATCGCTCCATGGTCCTGGTTCCCTTCTGGGAAGTAGGTTCGCCCATCTTCCCTGGCCATCCCCAAAGTCTACCCTGAGCAAGACCTGCAGGGGAAGGACAGCAGAGCAAGGGTGAACAGGGATCAAAGCACAGCACACCTCTGCTGCAGGACATTCAGGCTCTGCTCCCTGACCCTGCCCTCCCAGCAACCCCTGGTACCTGATCACTTCAGCAGCCCAGACTCCTCCAGGGCCTCTTTGGGCAGCGTCATAGTTCCCCCGAGCGTGGAAGTACTTGTCAGAATTTATGAAATTGGCTTCTATCATGTCAGAGTAGGCTCTCCACATGTCCCAGGACCCTGAGGAGGAGAGGAACATCAGGTGCACATTGAGATGAGGAATGGACAACTCCTAGTGGCTGGCATTGTGGCAACGGGTTAGCCTGATACCTGTGACACCTACATCTGATATGGGAGTGCAAGTTCACATTCCAGATATTATGTTTCCAATCCAGCTTCCTGCTGAGCAAGGAAAGATGGCTCATGTACATGGAACATGCCACCCATGTGGGAAACTCTTACAAGTTTCAGCTCCTGGCTGCATCCTGGCCCATGCCCTGCTGCACACATCATTGGGGAGTGAACCAGTACACAAGAGACAACACTCTGTCTTCCTGTCTTTCTCTCTCTCTCTCTCTCACTATGACTCTCTCTCTCTCTCTCACTATGACTCTCTCTGTGTCTTCTAGTTTCTCTGTCACTATGATTTTCAGGAAATGAATGATACAATTTGAAAATGAAGAAAGAAATACTGGAGCTACTTGGGGAGGAGTGAAAGAGTGAACAAGCTCTCCTGACTTCCAGCTGGGATCATCACAGCCTGGGTACCACTCCTGCATCCTAGCGGCCTCTCATGTCCCTCTGCTGGGTTTAAGCCAATGGCTCTCAGATGTGTCTGCCTTTGCTGGAGACAGACTGGGAACCTGATGCCAAGACCACATTTGGGCTCACTCCCTCAGGCTGTGCAGGCACAGTGGAAGGGCCTTGCACACCTCAGTTCCAAAGGCTCGCCAGGAAATTCCCAGTATCCCTTAGATGGACCACAGCTGAGCCTTAGGATGTGGGCCTTCCTCCATCAGCCTTACCTCTCATAGCCTCACCCACGAAGTCGATCCAGGGGTGGCTGCTGACTGCCAGGACCAAGGAGCAGAGGAGCAGGCCTGTGAGGAGCTTCATGGTGCTGCAAGGCCAGGAGACAGAATATCAGACACCTGCAGACAGAACCCCTGCCCTTGGGCATCTGTCCTGCAGAAAGAGTCTGAGGGGTGCCTTGGATTGGTTCCTTAGACTGGAGAATATCAGTAACCCCACTGGAGCTCCTCTATAAAGATCAGACTCTCAACCATCAACTCTGAGCCCATACTCCCTGAGCTCAAGACTCTCTGAGAGGAGTGCAAGCTGGCAGTGAGAAAAGATGAGGGGATAGCACCACATTGCTGCTCCCTAAAGCAGCCTGTAATTCACCAAAACACATGCTCCAAGTGTCCCCCAATGTCCAGCCCAACATCAGCAACCACAACAGGTGAATTCTCTCTGAAAGGCACTTACAGTCTCTTAGCACAATGGTTGGTTTTAAGTCTCTCCCTGGAGCAGCCCTCAGCAGGTGCTGGGGACACAGAGCTATGTAGCTGCCTGCCCCTGCCTGGGAGAGGAGGCTGTATTTATGCTGAGCCTCCCGGGCTGCGGTCCAGGGGGAGGACAAAGCCAGGCACACACCTGGCAAAGTCCCTCAGGTCATTTCCCCTCAGGTCTCTCAGGTCACTTCCCAGACTCCCATGTGTTCTTGGTCCACAGACATGGGAACAAAAGTTCCCATTGAGCAACCAGAGCACACCAGGTGGGTGTGCTGTGCCTTGGCTGCCATTGGGAAGATGGGCAGCTCTGCCCATCTGTGCTGGATATCCAGAGAAGAGGGGGCTCAGTTCCGGCAGCCACAGGCCTCAGACCTGGGTGGTCTAAGATGGCTCTTCCATCAGCCTCTTGCTCAGGTTGGAGCTTGTGTGGACAGAGAGATGATGCCTGAGAAATGAGGCCACTTGGAACCATGTCTAAAGTCACTGAGCTGGGAGCTGAACAGGCAGTGCCCATCAGCCTCACGTGTGCCCTGGAAGGCACCTCCCCCTCCTCCCTCTAGAGATGTGAACCTCTCAGCTCCCAAGCACAGAAACCCCTGCCCAGCTGGCTGAGACCAGCAGAAAAGCTACTTTCTGAGCTGGCCCCTCAGTGGAGCAGTGGATTTATGGCAATGTCTGCTTCCTCAGACCAACAGGGAGACCCACACGAGGAGAGGAAAGTGTTTGTGTGATAGCAAAGAAGCAAAGTGGACACTACAAAGCCATGCAGAGGGCAACAGGCAATGGCACACCAGCAGGTGAGGTGCCAAGCTCCCTGCCAGGGGAAATTGGGGTAGCCTCTGTGTGCCTGCCATCCTAGGTGACTCCTGCCCACTTGTCATTCCTAGGTTCAAGGATCAATAAGGCCCCCAAGGTCTACAGGTGCAGGAGCATGGGAGCCAGGGGACACACCGGGGCCCACCAGAGAAGACCATAAACAGATCACAGGACCTCTGGTTCTAGAGAGAAAACCTTTCATTGAAACTCTGACCATTCTAGAAGGGAAGCCTCCAGAAGATGAAGCCACTGTTGCCAACACTCTGCAATCAGAATGAGGAGAGGTGCTGATGCCCTTCAGAAATCACACCAAACAAGTTAATGCCACTTCTTTTCTTTGCCACATTCTATCAGATCTTACTACAGAATACTCTTTTCTTAAACTTCCGTGCTTGCTCAGTCTATAGTTATTGGGTCTTTACTTGCTAATATAAATGAGATAAAGGCCCTGAAACACTCCAACTCTCAGCTTGAAGATGTCCTACTTTTAGGAGGGAGGAGAGGAGAGCAGAGCAGAAGAGGGGAGAGCAGAAGAGAGGAGAGCAGAAGAGAGGCGAGGAGAAGAGAGGAGAGAAGAGATAGGTCAAGATTTCCTTCACTTCATAGAAATGATTTTGTGTGTTTATGACATTTGCACCCAAGGTAGTCAGTTTTCTCCAGAACAACATCCTCATGGGGCCAGAAATCATTAAGATAAGGAGACTCCATTTCTGCAGAGACCAGATTGGGAAATGCAACAAGGTCTGCACCCTGGCACCTTCCAAGACAATGGTGTTCAGTAGGCCCTGCAAGGTTCAGTTTAAAGGCAAGTGAACAACAGAAGCTGTCTATGTCCTGTGGTCCTTGTACCTGTGGTGTTCATCACACCATCTGGACTAGAGCTGTGTGCCCGCACCCTCATGGGTACTGAAACATCTCGACCTCCTGCTGTGGCTGACCAAGAAAGGGCACACCAAAAGCTACATCCTGCTTACACACAGCTCTTCTTTTTCTTTTTTTAACATTTTTTATTTTTTATTTGTAAGTCAGATACACAGAGAGGAAGAGAGACAGAAAGATCTTCTCTCTGCTGGTTCTTTCCCTAAATGTTTGCAATGGCCAGAACTTAGCTGATTCATAGCCCACAGCAGAAGCCAGGAGCCAGGCTCTTCCTTTGTGCCTCCTGAGAAATGCCTCCTTAAAGGATAGGCTGTATGGTTTGCAGCTCTTTACTTGGAAGACAGATATGGAAACATAGAGATGAATACTAAAAAGAGAGAAAGAGGGAAATATGAGATGATATTTCTCATCACCTAGTTTACTCCTCAAATGACCGATACACTACAACTAGGCCCAGACCAAAACCAGAAGACCAGAACTCCCTGCTGGTGTTTGATATGTGTCACAGAGACCCAAGTCATGATTCCTGCTGCCAATCAGGTTATGCATTAACAAGAAGCTGGATTGGACACAGATCCAGGGCCAAGCCAGGCTTTTTGGTTTTAAGGGATTTGGTGTCCAGAGCAATATTTCAACTGCTGAACCAACCACTTGCTTTGGTGATAGCAAATTTGCTTTAATAGCAATTGTTTTCATTATTGTACAAGAGAATAATTATCTATATTTTCAAAATTTTTTTGAATATTTGATTTTCAAAATACTATCCAAATAACTTAAGTTCCTATTTTAAAATCCACCAAACATAACCACATTATAAACATAATCAAAATATTATTCATGTAAATTTTAATAACTTCAGGGTCAGAGATCTTTCCACCCCAGCTCCCTGCTTCCACATCTCATGAATGTTCTCCCCTGGGAATGTGGCCACTCCTGGAAAAGATCAGGGTGATTGCTAGTAATTCCCGGTTGGACAATGTGGCTTGGGAGAAGGACAGGTCACAGCAGTGCCACGGTCTGCCTTCAGAAGCCTGGACTTTGCCCCATTCCAGGTCTTTCCACTTAGCTCTGGTAGAGCTCCTGACATAACACCAGGACACCTTGCCAAGAGAGGTTGGGACACTGGGTTCCCATCACAGATCCCCAAACCCAGCATCCAGGCCCTGGCCTTGGCATGGGCCAGAAGTGAAGAGCAAATGCTGGGTTCACATGGACCTGGAATGACCCTGGCTGTGCTGTCACTGATGGTGCAGGGCATTTAGTGGCTGGAAGGAGAATTGGCCATGTCCTAAGGGGAATAGAGCGATAAACAGGACCCTGTTTTTGCCCAAAAAAGTCCCTAGTGTGAAACACAACCAGGAGGTTGTACATGAAACAGTGTTCAGGTCTCTAGATAGCAGAATGCTTTATGTTGTTTTGGATTTCAGACTTTCAAAGAATGACATTCTCATTTACAGTCATGTTAGCAATAGGGAATCATCCTTGCAATACGAGGTTAGATGATTCGAATGGCAGGTTTATAGAGAGAATGAAAGACACAGAGAAAATCCTTCTACCTGCTGTTTCTCTCTCCAAATAGCACAACAGCCAATCTGAAATTGGAAACCAAAATCTTCCTCCATGTCTCCCATGTGGGTGCAGGGTCCAAGGATGGTAGCTATCCTCCACTCTTTCCCAGACCACAAGCAAGGAGCTGAATTTGAAGTGTAGCAGCTGTATATGATCAATGGGACGCTGGTGCCACAGGCCGAGGCTTAGTCTAGTGTATCATGGTGCCAGCCCCTCAACATCACTAGTGAAAATATTACTATACTGAGGTTAGTGTTGTATCAAAGCAGGGAATGCCTGTATGGGTGCTGGTTCAAGCCCTGGATGCTGCACTTCTTATCCAGATCCCTGTTAATGGCTCAAAAAGAGCAGCTGAAAATGACCAAAATGCTTGGGTCCCTGTCACCCGTATGGGAGACCCATAAGAAACTCCTAGCTGGGTCAGTCATGCCTGTGTGCCTCTGCTTGCTTTGCAGCATTGCAAAGCTTCTCTCAAGCCTGCTTCTCCTCTGCTTGTATTGGGAGTAACAGCCATCCTGGTCCAACTTTATTGTTGAAGTATCAGTGTTTGGCGTCTGTGCTGCAGAGTCTGGGCTTACTTGTGTCGCTTCTAGGAGAATCTCAGTGACTCCTCTAGGAGCTCCTGTGGAGTTCTCCAGCCAGGGCAACTGACCTCAACCCTGAGCTCCTCAGCTGGGTCCAAGACACGATGAGACTCTCAAGTGGCACTGAGTCTGTGAGGGGGATTAGGAACAAGATGGTACCCCACTCAAGAGCCATACATGTCACCAGAAAGCCTTACCCACAGGCTTTCTTCTGAGGGATAGGGAACAGGGTTGAGGTCACTGCCTGCCTGGGGGAGGAGGCTGCAGGAATGCTGAGACTCCCCTGTTCCCCTGGAGAGAAGGCAAATCCAGCCTTGGTGCTTGGGAAAGTTCCTCAGGTTGTTTCCCCCAGGAAAGGGCAAAGTGCACAGGAAACTTCCAATTTGCAAGGTTTCTACCTGGACAGTTCATATCCCCAGTGATGCCACCCGAGGATAGCAGGTGGATGGGTGTGCCTTCACAATCACCAGGGTGATGGGGGATCTCAGTGATGGGCGAGTCCAGGGCTACTAGGGAGGGGCAGGGCAAAGGGCAGCTCTTCACAAGGACCACGCCCTGCAGGCTCTGCCTTAGGATGACCCTGCTGGGACAGCCCGCAGACATATCAGCCATTCGGTAGCACAGAGATCAAGTCCTTGAGTCACAAAACTGACAGGCTGCCCCAACCCCCACCCCAATCTCACATGTCCATGTCTTGTTGCTGCACATCTGGATGAAGGAAACCAGAGTCAGGAGGTGCAGGAACTCCTGCTCAGGTGGCCGAGCTGATTAGGAAGTGCAGGGAAGACCCAGAAAGCCGAGAGCAGGCATTTGGGTGGTGGATAAAGCCCAGGTCGGGAGCTCGCATCTCGTGTTGGACTGTCGGGGTCCCAGATCCAGCTCTAGTGCCTGACCCCAGCTTCCTGCTAGTGTAGGGACAGAGTCAATCCCTGCTACCCAGGTGGCACACTTGAATTGTGTTTTTTGGTCCTGGCAATGGCCTGGCCTTGTCGTAGGCATCTGGGGAGAGAATTAATTGGTGGTGGGTGGTGTCTGTCCCTGTGCCTCCTGCCTCCCTCCTCACTGTGTCTTGGCATAAGCTTGTACTTGTCTGGCATCTATGTGAGCAGCATATAAGTGAATCCGTTGAATATGTTTTTGTAAGAGAATAAGCAGGAATAACAATGTTAGAAACATTTTGGGTGAGCTTGATGCACAAGCAAATTCTTTCTCTTTGCTCTCTTACTGGACTGGTAGACTCAGGGCCCAGTGTTAGGAACTGAGCCAGGTCTAGGACACAAGGCAGGTATCAACAGGCTGGGGAGTGGCAGTGTTCAGGGAAGTGCTTCACAAGGGAGGTGAAGTGAAACCAGGCATAGAACTGACAATGCAGGAGCAGGGCTGTGCCAGGAGCCAGTTCCCAGGGAGCGGTGGGCACCAAGGCCCAGGCTCTTCATACAGGAGGCTCCCTGTGGCAACTGTCTGTAAGGAAGAAAAGAACAGAGCTTGAAATCCAAGGCAGATGCCACTTCTGGTTCCAGCCTTGTCTGGGTAGAGGGGGTTGGGAGGTGTGGGAAGGTCATTACTGTTTCTGGCAGTGACAGTGGCAGGAGCCCCATGGACTCCCTCTGCTCCCCCACCCCTCCCACCTAGCCCTCTCCCCGCAGGATTGTCCCAACCTCAGACAGCAGCTCTGGAGCTGGTAAAGGCAAGGTGAGGTCAGGGCCCCTGATGTGTGGAGACTGCAATGTGGAGTCGCTAAGGTGGGGACGTGGGCTCTCTGCACGAGTGAGCAGGGAGGCTTTGGAAGAAGGATGTGCATCACAGCCAGCAAGCAGTCACATGCTTAATCTGATAGCCCTGTGCACTCCCGAGGATTTGCAGAGGGGAATCTGGGTCTCAGCTACCAGAGCAGTAACTGGCCACTCTGGCTGGAGCGCAGGCAGCCAGGAAAGGGCAGGAGGGCTTTCCCCCTGAGTCACTTCTGGTTCATTCATTTCAAGGGGAGTAGGGAGGAAATGAGAGGGCTGTTAACATCTGGGAGGCTGTTCCCTGGGGCACTCAGCACACCCTGCCTTCTCTTTTTCTCTCAATATCTGTTTCGGAATGCATAATTTGTGCTGGTTATTTTCTAGAATCTAATTTTACCATCAGAGATGTAGATTTATCGTATATGTGTGTGATTCCTTTCTCACCTATTGCAGGTCTTATTTTCATGATGGCATGGCCTGGATGGGGTTTTCTGTCCTCATCACACTGCATGGCCAGTGTAGGACAAGATGGGTATTGCCCAGAAACAAATATGCATGCAAGGGGCCAGAGTATGGCTCAACAGGCTAATCCTCCTCCTTCACAGGCTGGCATCCAATGTGGGAGCCATTCAAGTCCTGGCTGATCCACTCATGAATCAGCTCTATCCTTATGGCCTGGGAAAGCAGTAGAGGATGGCACAAGACCTTGGACGATGCATGGGAGACACAGAAGAAGCCTCTAGCTCTTGTCTTTACATTAGCTCAGCTCCAGCTATTGTGGCCATTTGGGTAGTGAACCAGCTGATGGAAGATCTCTCTCTGTGAGTCTCTCCTTGTCTCCATAACTCTGCCTTTTCCAACAAAATCAAATAAATCTTTTAAAAAGTTGTATAATAAAAATATAAACAAATATCCATGCAAGCATAATGATATTTGTTTTGTAAAAAAAAATTGTAATCAAAAGTCGCAGTTATATATAGACAGAGTTACAGAAATCTGAGAGAAATCTTCTATTTACTAGATCGCTTCCTAAATGTACCAGATGGAAGCCAGGAGCTGGGAGTTTCTTCAGGGTCTCCAAGATGGGTGACAGGGACCCAAATACTTTCCATCATATACTGCTTTTCCATGACCATTACCAGGGATCTGGATTGGAAGTGCATCATCCAAAGCTTGAACTAGCACCCTATTGGCATTGCAGATAATGGCTTTCTCTACTATACCACAACACTAACCCCAGTATAGCAAGATTTCCAATAGTGATGTTGAGGGGCTGGCACCATGATACACTAGACTAAGCCTTGGCCTTTGGCACCAGCATCCCATATGGGTGCTGGATCACATCCAGCTGCTAAACTTCAAATTTAGCTGCCTGCTTATGCTCTGGGAAAGAGTGGAAGAAAGCTGCAGCCCTTGGGTTCCTGCTCCCATGTGGGTGAGCAGGAGAAGCTCCTGGCTCCTGGTTCCTGGTTTTGTATCAACTGTTGTGGCTATTTGGAGAGTGAACTAGTGGTTGGAAGATCTCTTTCTCTGTGTCGTTCATTCTCTTTGTAAATCTTTCCTTCAAATTAAGATACATTAAATCTTTTTAATTTTTTAATGAAGGATAGCCTACTTTATGGTGGTCTTGCAAGATTAAAATGAAGCTGGAAAATGTCTGCATCCAGTAAGTTGTGCTTGTCACCACTTCCTCATGCAAAGTGTCATCACCATGTGTCATGCTGCTGTATAAAGTCACGTGCAGCACTGCCAGTCATACTGAAGCATGGCACACAGCACGCTGCACAGTATAGGCTGCTTGATGCTAAAGGAGTACATTTTGCATTTACACTGCTGTGTTGTTGTCACTTAGAGTGTCTTCCTGCCTCTAATCACAAGCAGGTGTTTACTATAGAGCGTTGCCTCACCTCCTGGCAGCAGTAGTCTCTTCAGCCTGCTGCTTGCATAGAGTACCTTGTCAAGGGATCCACATGTGCTGGCTGGGCTGGGGGCTGATGGCTGATGTAAAAACACGTGCTTTATGCTGCCAAAATACAGCAAAAAAAAAAATCATCTAACCAAGCAGTTTTAAAGATGGTCCCTGCTGCCAGGTGACACATGACTGTAAATGAGAATGTCATTCTTCGAAAGTCTGAAATCCAAAACAACATAAAGCATTCTGCTATCTAGAGACCTGAACACTGTTTCATGTACAACCTCCTGGTTGTGTTTCACACTAGGGACTTTTTTGGGCAAAAACAGGGTCCTGTTTATTGCTCTATTCCCCTTAGGACATGGCCAATTCTCCTCCCAGCCACTAAATGCCCTGCACCATCAGTGACAGCACAGCCAGGGTCATTCCAGGTCCATGTGAACCCAGCATTTGCTCTTCACTTCTGGCCCATGCCAAGGCCAGGGCCTGGATGCTGGGTTTGGGGATCTGTGATGGGAACCCAGTGTCCCAACCTCTCTTGGCAAGGTGTCCTGGTGTTATGTCAGGAGCTCTACCAGAGCTAAGTGGAAAGACCTGGAATGGGGCAAAGTCCAGGCTTCTGAAGGCAGACCGTGGCACTGCTGTGACCTGTCCTTCTCCCAAGCCACATTGTCCAACCGGGAATTACTAGCAATCACCCTGATCTTTTCCAGGAGTGGCCACATTCCCAGGGGAGAACATTCATGAGATGTGGAAGCAGGGAGCTGGGGTGGAAAGATCTCTGACCCTGAAGTTATTAAAATTTACATGAATAACATTTTGATTATGTTTATAATGTGGTTATGTTTGGTGGATTTTAAAATAGGAACTTAAGTTATTTGGGGATATATTTTGAAAATCAAATATTCAAAAAAATTTTTAAAGATTTATTTATTTATATTGGAAAGGCAGATCAGAGAGAATGAGAGACAGAGAAAGATCTTCCATCTGCTGCTTCAGTCCCCTAGTAGACGCAATTGCTGGAGCTGAGCCAATCCAAAATCAGGCGTAAGGAGCTTCTTCCAAGTCTCCAAGGTGGCTTTGGGGCCCAAGGCTTTGGGTTGTCCTCTGCAGATTTCCCAGGCCACAAGTAGGGAGCCAGATGGGAAGTGGGGCAGCCAGGATATGAAATAACGACAATATGGGATCCTGGGATGTACAAGGTGAGCATTTAGCTATTGAGCCATAGAATGGGCCCAAGTATTCAAACATTTTAAAAACAGGAAGTGCTTATTATTCTTTTTTATAATAGTGAAATAAAATACTATTAAAAGGGATTTGGGCCCAACATGAGCCAAGTGGCTTAATTCCCACAGGTTCTAATCCTGACAGACACGCTTCCCATCCAGATCCCTGCTTGTAGCCTGGGAAGGCAGTTGAGGACAGCCCAAAGCTTTGGGATTCTCCAGTTGTGTGACAGATCGGGAAGAGGCTCCAGGCTCCTGGTTTTGGATTGTTGCAGCCCCAGCAGTTGCGGCTGCTTGTGGAGTGAATCAGAGGATGGAAGATCTTCCTACCTGTCTCTCATCCTCTCTGTATGTCTGACTGTCCAATAAAATAAAAGAATAAAAAAGGGGAGGGATTTGCATTCACAAAAGCAAGCTTTTGGCTCAGCAGTTGGAACATTGCTCTGGACACCACATTCCCTATCACCAGAAAGATGGGTAGAGCCCTGGTTCAGCTTCCAATGCAGCTTCTTCATAATCCACGCGGTGATTGGCAGCATGAGACATAGCTCGGGTCTTTAGGCGCACAGAGGACACAGCAGGGAGTTCTGGGCTACTGGGCCTCAGAGTGGTATCTCGATCGTTGGTGAACTAGCTGATGAATAATATCATCTCATATTTCTCTCTTCTCATTTCCCCCAACCCCACCCCACCATGTTTAAATCATTCTATTTCCATCTCTGTTTTCAAGAGATGCAAACCACAGTAGCCTATCCCTTAAGAAGCAATTTCTCCCAAACAATTACCAGGAAAGAAGAGCTGTGTGTAAGCAGGATGTAGCTTTTGGTGTGCCCTTTCTTGGTCAGCCACAGTAGGAGGTCGAGATGTTTCAGTACCCATGAGGGTGCGGGCACACAGCTCTAGTCCAGATGGTGTGATGAACACCACAGGTACAAGGACCACAGGACATAGACGGCTTCTGTTGTTCACTTGCCTTTAAACTGAACCTTGCAGGGCCTACTGAACACCATTGTCTTGGAAGGTGCCAGGGTGCAGACCTTGTTGCATTTCCCAATCTGGTCTCTGCAGAAATGGAGTCTCCTTATCTTAATGATTTCTGGCCCCATGAGGATGTTGTTCTGGAGAAAACTGACTACCTTGGGTGCAAATGTCATAAACACACAAAATCATTTCTATGAAGTGAAGGAAATCTTGACCAATCTCTCCTCTCCTCTGCTCGCCTCTCTTCTGCTTCTCCTCTCTTCTGCTCTCCTCTCTTCTGCTTCTCCTCTCCTCTCTTCTGCTCTGCTCTCCTCTCCTCTCCTCTCCTCTCTCCTAAAAGTAGGACATCTTCAAGCTGAGAGTTGGAGTGTTTCAGGGCCTCTATCTCATTTATATTAGCAAGTAAAGACCCATTAACTATAGACTGAGCAAGCACGGAAGTTTAAGAAAAGAGTATTCAGTAGTAAGATCTGATAGAATGTGGCAAAGAAAAGAAGTGGCATTAACTTGTTTGGTGTGATTTCTGAAGGGCATCAGTACCTCTCCTCATTCTGATTGCAGAGTGTTGGCAACAGTGGCTAGTGGCTCCATCTTCTGGAACTTCTCTTCTAGAATGGTCACAGTTTCTTTCTTTTTTTTAAAATTTATTTTAATAATCTTAGTTGATTAGGGTACAAGGGGTCAAGGGCTACAGGGTGAAAGTGGGTAATACCATTGTTTCCACACTAATATTATCATTTTTCCCTGTATCTTGGCTTAAGGGAGTAACAAAGGGAAAAGCCCCACCCAATCTCCCACCCATCCCCGATCCCCAACAGGAGGCGCACTCCGAGGATCCTACTCAAACAGTTTTGATAGTTCATCAGTTCTGGATTGCTGCCAATCTCACAGTTCCAATCGCAATAAAACCTGTTCAGAGTCCACTGTCTGACAGTCTCTTCATGGTTGGGGTTCTAAGATCAGCAATTCAGTTGGAGGGATCTCCAAAGAAACTTCATCTGAGATGACCCCAGATCTGATTCTTGAATGAGTTTGCTAGTACAGACTCCAACACAGGCCATCACACCAATCAGCTTATGCACATGCTGGTTGTTGCGATTGCTGGGTCGGTTCTGCTTCTAGCCCCGTCTTCCTCATAAACCAACAGGTGTTGTAGTCCAGCTCAATCCTACCCACTTCATACTTGGTCCTCACGCAAACCAGTTGGAGCTGCAGCCTAGTTGGAGCGACTCCCCATAACCCCCACCAGTTCTGCCCCCTACCATGGTTCCCATGCTTGCTAGTATGTACCGCAGGCTTGTCCAGTCTGTCCCACATCCCATTTAGCTCTTGCACATGTCAATGGACATTGAAGCCTAGTTCAACTCAACCAACCTATTATCCAGCCCATATACCTACTGCCAGGTCTTTCTGTCTAGCCACCCCTGTCCCTATCCTGGCTTTCATGCTGTCCAGTCAGAGTGGTAACCCTGAGGGAGGTGCCCACTATTTCCCTTCTAGGCCACACCCACTCCCAGATATGCAGTCTCCAGATGGTTCTGGCATTTGACTTGACAGAATTAGCTCCCTGTGCCAGCCTCTGCCAGCTAATGCTGTGGCTAAGCCCAAACAACCCTCACCCACTCTAATTTGTGCTTGCACCAGTTGGAATAGTCAGCCCAACCTGACCCTTCCCTTATCTAGCTCACTTATGGCCCACAGGTGTTATAGCCCTGCCTAGTCTAAACTGCTCTCATCCCAACTCATGCTTTCCAATGGAAGTAGTTGTCCAGCAGGGGAGCCCACATTACCCTGTTGGCTTTGCCTCCTCCCCCTGGTTTTCACATGTGATGTTTGGGTGCTGCAACCACATCTGGTACAGCTCATCTCACCTTGGCATTCCTTATTGTGTACTGGTATGTGTTGCAACCAAACCTAGCTCGACCCACTCTGTTCTGGTGCTCAGATTCACCAGTGGGTAATGTGAATAGGTTCAGCCTGGTCTGCCCCCAACCCATGCCATGTGTATACCAGTGGGATAATTTCTATTGCCTGTTCTGGGTTGTTCCCTATTGTGCTTCTTGCGCTTACCTGCAGGGACTATGTCCCGCCAGAGAACTTGTCCAGGCTCCTCCATCAGAAACTCTCCCAATGCCAGTTTTTGCACATACCAATGGGTCCATGAGCCAGCCCTACTCAGTTCACCTCCTGTCCTAGAAGGAAAAGTGACTTTTCCTGACTGGCCTTCAACCCAATCTGGTTCTTACAGTTGGATGTTTCAACCCAGCTACAGCTCTTCCATACCCCCATACAGCTCACACTTGGTTCAGTAAGGGCTGAGACCTAGCCTAGTCTGTCACACATCTCTCCCCAGTCCTCCAGAACACCAGATGATATTGGAGTCTGGCCCTGCTTGGTGCTTCCAGTCCCAGTCCACACTTGTGCCAAGGGAGATTACAATCGTATCCTGATCAGAACACAGCCCCCAATTCCAGCCCATGCGCTCCTTAGTGGAAAACTCAACCCAGCTAGGGTGTCCCTTTGTTCCCCAAGTGGGCCTATTCCCAGCCTTAGATCACGTGCAGGCCAGTGGTCGTTCTGTCTCAGCTTGGCACAGCCCCTCACCTGTCCTGGCCCCTTGGATGCTGTAGCTTAGTGTCCCTGCCTCACACAGATCGTAGGTGCAAGGACCTATGTGGCATGACATGTGCTCCAACCTGATTTCTGTTGTTTCTTGTGAGTTAAGGTTTGTTCAGCCCTGCCCATTCTGCACCCTTCCAGTGGCAGCCCGGCCCACCCCACATCTTGTTTAAGGATGCACATTCAGGTGCTGCTGCCTGACCTATGCTGACTGTTGGTTCCTTTACCCGTGAGAGATGGCAGATGTCATGGTCACACCTAGCTTAGACCATTGCAACCCCAGCTTGCAAGCTAACCAGGGGGACTTGAATCCCAGAGGTTGGGCCCACACAACCCCACAGAGTCTACCCACAGATCAAGTTCTCTTGCGTGCTGGACAGAGTCTTGATCCTGCCAAATGTGATCACTCCACAACTCCACCACCCAGTCGAGTAATGCTACCTAACACTACCAAAGAGGCCCCCATCCATAGCTTTGGTGTGGGCTGGTGTGTGATGTTCTTTGCTAATAGCCCATCTCTGTATTCCTAATTGAGCTGGTGAATCTGTCTAACCCAAATTATCTTCTGGACACTTCCCTCCAAACCACCAGGTCTCAGTCCCCACGCATGCCTGAATCTTTCATGACACTGTCACAGGGAATCACCGAAAATTCACTTCTCACCTACACTCAAATTGGCCTTAGTCATGGGTTTCCCAGGTAGCAACTACATATCTTAAAAACCCCATGGTTCGCCACCGGACAGCCAGCAGGCAAAGCCTGGCACCAATTGGTGCACTGGCCGGCCTAGTGAAGACTGAGGATTCGTTCACTGCCTTCCCGCAGTATCTTTGGCGTGAGTCGCCAGCATTGGGTCCAACCTGGCAGGAGCACACACCACAGTCACCATACTGCAGGGAGTAGCAAATGCCCCCAACCCCAAGCAACGAACCCCTTTCAAACTGGCCCAGCCACAAGATCTTAGAATGGTCAGAGCTTCAATGAAAGGTTTTCTCTCTAGAGCCAGAGGTCCTGTGATCTGTTTATGGTCTTCTCTGGTGGGCCCCAGTGTGTCACCTGGCTCCCATGCTCCTGCACCTGTAGACCTTGGGGGCCTTATTGATCCTTGAACCTAGGAGTGACAAGTGGGCAGGAGTCACCTAGGACGGCAGGCACACAGAGGCTCCCCCAATTTCCCCTGGCAGGGAGCTTGGCACCTCCCCTGCTGGTGTGTCATTGCCTGTTGCCCTCTGCATGGCTTTGTAGTGTCCACTGTGCTTCTTCGCTATCACACAAACATTTTCCTCTCCTCATGTGGGTCTCCCTGTTGGTCTGAGGAAGCAGACATTGCCATAAATCCACTGCTCCACTGAGGGGCCAGCTCAGGAAGTAGCTTTTCTGCTGGTCTCAGCCAGCTGGGCAGGGGTTTCTGTGCCTGGGAGCTGAGAGGTTCACATCTCTAGAGGGAGGAGGGGGAGGTGCCTTCCAGGGCACACGTGAGGCTGATGGGCACTGCCTGTTCAGCTCCCAGCTCAGTGACTTTAGACATGGTTCCAAGTGGCCTCATTTCTCAGGCATCATCTCTCTGTCCACACAAGCTCCAACCTGAGCAAGAGGCTGATGGAAGAGCCATCTTAGACCACCCAGCTCTGAGGCCCGTGGCTGCAGCGCTGAGTCCCCTCTTCTCTGGATATCCAGCACTGATGGGCAGAGCTGCCCATCTTCCCAATGGCAGCCAGGCACAGCACACCCACCTGGTGTGCTCTGGTTGCTCAATGGGAACTTTTGTGACATGTGGACCAAGAACATATGGGAGTCTGGGAAGTGACCTGAGAGACCTGAGGGGAAATGACCTGAGGGACTTTGCCAGGTGTGTGCCTGGCTTTGTCCTCCCCCTGGACCGCAGCCCGGGAGGCTCAGCATAAATACAGCCTCCTCTCCCAGGCAGGGGCAGGCAGCTACATAGCTCTGTGTCCCCAGCACCTGCTGAGGGCTGCTCCAGGGAGAGACTTAAAACCAACCATTGTGCTAAGAGACTGTAAGTGCCTTTCAGAGAGAATTCACCTGTTGTGGTTGCTGATGCTGGGTTGGACATTGGGGGACACTTGGAGCAGACTCTTTCTGCAGGACAGATGCCCAAGGGGAGGGGTTCTGTCTGCAGGTGTCTGATATTCTGTCTCCTGGCCTTGCAGCACCATGAAGCTCCTCACAGGCCTGTTCCTTTGCTCCTTGGTCCTGGCAGTCAGCAGCCACCCCTGGATCGACTTTGTGGGTGAGGCTATGAGAGGTAAGGTTGATGGAGGAAGGCCCACATCCTAAGGCTCAGCTGTGGTCCATCTGAGGGATACTGGGAATTCCCTGGCGAGCCTTTGGAACTGTGGTGTGCAAGGCCCTTCCACTGTGCCTGCACAGCCTGAGGGAGTGAGCCCAAATGTGGTCTTGGCATCAGGTTCCCAGTCTGTCTCCAGCAAAGGCAGACACATCTGAGAGCCATTGGCTTAAACCCAGCAGAGGGACATGAGAGGCCGCTAGGATGCAGGAGTGGTACCCAGGCTGTGATGATCCCAGCTGGAAGTCAGGAGAGCTTGTTCACTCTTTCACTCCTCCCCAAGTAGCTCCAGTATTTCTTTCTTCATTTTCAAATTGTATCATTCATTTCCTGAAAATCATAGTGACAGAGAAACTAGAAGATGCAGAGAGAGTCATAGTGAGAGATAGAGAGAGAGAGAAAGACAGGAAGACAGAGTGTTGTCTCTTGTGTACTGGTTCACTCCCCAATGATGTCTGCAGCAGGGCATGGGCCAGGATGCAGCCAGGAGCTGAAACTTGTAAGAGTTTCCCACATGGGTGGCATGTTCCATGTACATGAGCCATCTTTCCTTGCTCAGCAGGAAGCTGGATTGGAAACATAATATCTGGAATGTGAACTTGCACTCCCATATCAGATGTAGGTGTCACAGGTATCAGGCTAACCTGTTGCCACAATGCCAGCCACTAGGGGTTGTCCATTCCTCATCTCAACGTGCACCTGATGTTCCTCTCCTCCTCAGGGTCCTGGGACATGTGGAGAGCCTACTCTGACATGAAAGAAGCCAATTTCATAAATTCTGACAAGTACTTCCACGCTCGGGGGAACTATGACGCTGCCCAAAGAGGCCCTGGAGGAGTCTGGGCTGCTGAAGTGATCAGGTACCAGGGGTTGCTGGGAGGGCAGGGTCAGGGAGCAGAGCCTGAATGTCCTGCAGCAGAGGTGTGCTGTGCTTTGATCCCTGTTCACCCTTGCTCTGCTGACCTTCCGCTGCGGGTCTTGCTCAGGGTAGACTTTGGTGATGACCAGGGAAGATGGGCGAACCTACTTCCCAGAAGGGAACCAGGACCATGGAGCGATTCCCTGGTTTCCCTCCTTCTTTGCTGCTGCTCATCCAGCCCAAACATGCATGGGACTGAGCGGGACTGTCTGGCAGGGCCAGTGCTCTTGTTCCTCTAGCCTGGGCTGTCCCAGGCTCTTCTTGGAGCCCAGGCTTACCCAATGATATGGGGAAGTGACTGTGGCTCAGCAGGCTGCTGCTAATTGTCTTGCTGCTGCTTGGATTGCAGTGATGCCCGAGAAAATTTGCAGAAATTCCTGGGCCGAGGGGCAGAGGACACAGAGGCCGACCAGGCTGCCAACCGCTGGGGCCGCAGCGGCAAAGACCCCAATCACTTCCGACCCGAGGGACTGCCTGACAAGTACTGAGCAACCTGCTGTTAGCCCCATTGGCCCAGGACCCAGAGTGTTGAGTTCAACACCCTGTTGTGTCAAGAAGCTGGTGGAAGGAACATAACTGGTGTCTGTCTAATAAATGTTCAGGTGACTGAATGTGTTTTAATTGCATTTTTCTTCGTGGTGTGGTCTGACCGGCACAAAGGGCGATCAATGGGCATTATGATGAAGGTCAAGACTAGGCCTGTGTTTTGGCTGGGGAGATATCATCTCAGCTCCCCTGCCCACACACGCACACATTGTATTTCCCCACTCATCCAGAAGAACCAGACCTGCTCTCCACTGGTCCCTTTTGTGGTATCCTTGCCTTTTGCAGGCCTCTTCCATGTGTAGGTCTTCTCCATTGCTTCCAACTCTCTCTATCTCCTTTCTGCCTCCCAGTTTCTATCCTCAGTGTCTTCTGTAGATCCGGGGAGACACCCTGGAGAACTGGACTGTGGAATCCTGTTTGCTTACTTCTCATTCTGCCATTCACTTCTCTGCAACTCCTACAAATCAAATAGTGATCAAT
This sequence comes from Ochotona curzoniae, assembly GCF_017591425.1. Lineage (NCBI taxonomy): Eukaryota > Metazoa > Chordata > Mammalia > Lagomorpha > Ochotonidae > Ochotona > Ochotona curzoniae. Next base: position 729,069 of record NW_024466409.1, read on the forward strand.
TTCCTTCCATGCCAGCTCAGAAGCAGCTTCAACACAATATCCCTCCCCTCTTTTCACAATGACTCAGGTGAAAGTTTCCAGGAGCCAGCTCTGTCAGGGAAAGTAGGCATTGTGACCACACCGTGAGCACCAGTCCAAAAACCTGTGCTACCCTGGAAATGCTGAGAGGTCTTGTGAGGAGCTAAGGGATCCTTCTGCATCCCTTGCCAAAGCAGAAACACCTGCAGCATGATGCTTCCTATTAAATAAAAAAAGCCTGCTCATCGATAGAAATGTTTTGATTTGGGCCCGGTGTGGTGGGCAACTGGCTAAGGTCCTCGCCTTGAACGCACTTGGATCCAATATGAATTCCGGTTTAATCCCAGCGGCTCCACTTCCCATACAGCTCCCTGCTTGTGGCCTACAAAGGCAGTTGGGGATGGCCAATGTTTTGGGATCCTGTACCCGCATGGGAGACCTGGAGGAAGTTCCTGGCTCCTGGCTCTGGACTGGCACAGCATTGGCTCTGGATTGGCACAGCTTTGGGCCATTGTGGTCTCTTGGGGAGTGAATTATTGGATGCAAGTTCTTCCTCTGTCTCTCCTCCTCTCTGTATATCTGACTTTGCAATAAAGATAAGTATAATCTTCAAAAAAAGAAGTGATTTGATTTGGTTAAATCACAGATGTTGTATGTGACGCTGAATCATGAATTTCTGGTTAAACCAATTATCTGCTTTTCTAATACTACCATTCTAAGGGACCTAAAGCATTAGTGGCTGGTGCGTGGACTATATTCAAGTATTACATCCAAAAATCATGTGCTGGCTTGTTTGTTTTCACAGTTACAGAAACTTGGAAAACTGGCTTTCACCACTCTTACTTATCATCCATTCGCTTAGCCTTGCTTCATTTCTCTTCATTTCACAAAAATCAAGATCAATGGGTCTGTCATCGTGAACATTCTCAAATCACCACTGCAGATCCCTTCCAACGTGGGGATAAGTCTCTGTACCACACTCGAGCTCAGCGTGCTGTGCACAGGTCTGGCTAGCCACTTACCAGCACTGCCCCCCGATTCCAGGGAGCGGCCCCTCTACCCTTCATACCCTCCAAGCCCCTGTCCTCCCGGACTCGGTCTTTGTCTATTAGAGTTCATGCCTTTTGATGGATGTGAATACAAATGGGAGCATCCCTACTTTGTATTCATGGTTTTTTTTTCTTCAGGAGAAAAGTATGCTCATCTTTCCTATAAGAGTTCTCTTTAATTTCACTTTCAATGCAAAAGTGCATGCAGCACTTTATTTATTTTCTTTGATCTCCATCTCTGCCCTTTGCCCATATTTTGATACTTAAGCTGGACCCAGTACACTTCTTTGCCAGTTGGGCATGTTCATCTTTGTCAGTAGAGGGCGCTAGATGGACAAGCAGGGAATGAAGCCGTCTGTTCTGGGTCTTGTGAGCTTTGCCTCGTCCTGGTTCCTGTGGGATAGATAACTCTTCTCATGGCAGGAGCCTGGTGGCACTCACTCTCAGGGTTCTTGTTGGTATTCCAAGGCTGGTGCAGCTTCCCAAGGAGTTCAGGGGCTGCCTACTCAGCTTCCCACAAAGCGCCTTTGTCCCAATATGAACAAATTCCCAGTGAATTGCACTGCACCCTTTTAGTGGGCACCTCACTGGGAGATTTCTGCACATCATCGCCTGTGGCCTGTGACATCCAGCAAAAGTCATCTGTGATGGCCACACACTTTCCACCGTGGAGTATAAGAGGATAATGCTGAACACGTGCTGGCGTGGACCACACTGTGCCTCACCAAGGCAACCAAGAACAAGGATGATGGGGTGGAGGCTGCAGCCCCGAACCGTGAGCAGCGGGAGCATGCAGTCCTATGGCCAGTCTTGGACTGTCCTGTCAGCGCATGCTCAGCTTGGATGACTTCAAACTCCAATCACGTGTACCCTCCAGCCTTGGGGGGCAGGCTCGGACCCTGTGCACACTACCGGGGGACACCAGGTTGTTATTATATGCAATGAAGTCTCTGAGGAAGAGGAGAGCAAAGAGGAGAGGCTGAGGTTTGGCCCATCTTGCCTGCCAAAAAACAGGAGACAGGCCCAAACCCTGCTTGGTCAGCTAGCTGCCTGCTACCTGTACCAATCACATACCATGTTCCAGGCCTAGCTTCTTCTCCATGGCAGCAGGAGCAGGGGCTGGGTGACAAGGATATGCCAGTGTGAGGAGCAAAGGGGGCTGCTCCTCCACAGGATCCTGACACCTGGCACTGCCCCATGCCTGGCACTTACCTTATCTTCAGGGGAAGAGGAATTCCAATCTTCTGACCTCATCCTATCACCTCCCTCAGTGTCCTATTTATTATGTAGTAAGAATAAATAAATCTTGGGCCCGGCAGCGTGGCCTAGTGTCTTAAGTCCTCGCCTTGAACACACTGGGATCCCATATGGACGCCAGTTCTAATCCCCGCAGCTCCACTTCCCTTCCAGCTCCCTGCTTGTGGCCTAGAAAGGCAGTCAGGGATGGCCCAAAGCCTTGGGACCCTGCACCCACGTGGGATACCCGGAAGTTCCTGGCTCCTGGCTCCGGATCGGCACAGCACCAGCCATTGCAGTCACTTGGGGAGTGAATCATTGGATGGAGGATCTTCCTCTCTGTTTCTCCTCCTCTCTGTATATCTGACTTTGTAATAAAAATAAATAAATCTTTTTTAAAAAAAAGAATAAATAAATTTTTTAAAAGAAAAAAAGCGGTTGGACTTGCTTGAGATGGATTAAGGTCCACGAGGAACTCACCGTAGTGGTGGCTGGAAGAAGTGAGGGGTCACAGGGGGAGGAAATGAAACAGTGAATAAGCTGGGTTGAATGCACAAGGCAGTACAGGGCTTTTCCAAAAGGCGTGGGTAGTGCAGGCCACCCTGAGGCATGGACTCAGCAAGCTGACCAGGGAATGAAGGGCCTGGCAGACTGGCTGTAACTTAGACTGAAAGAGAAAAGAGTAAAACACATCCCTTTGCCAAGAGCTGGAGAGAGGTGGGAGGGGCCAGCTGAGGAAGATGGGGCATTGCAAGATATCACAGACTTATGTAATGAATGGACTATAAATGTTTTTTACATATATTTTTAATCTTATTTTTAATTGTTTACATGTTTGAGGACGCACGCTGTGTGGGCCTCCGATTGGGGCGGAGAGGGTTGTGGTATGGAGAAAGGTGGATGGGACATACATTTTGATTTTTTTTTTCTACTGTGTCCACAGGAAGAGAAGGCAAGAGGCCCATGCACTACTTGCCGTCAAACTACATCAGCATCCAGGGATGGCAGATAGTCATTTAATGATGCTTTAGAGATCCAGGTGCAGGTGAGAGTGTTCCAAGGGTATGTATATGGTTTTGATAGTTCTGAAATGTTGTCAGCTTTGTTGCACTAGAATTGAGAAAATCTTTAAGGTCTATTAGTCGACCAAGTCCACCTTAGTGTATCCCCAGGCCAAGACATGTGCTGCCAAAGCTTGGCAGAGAGCATGGTCCAGCCTCCTCTGCGTTCCATCTTCTGTGACGTCCCCTGCTAGCCTAGAAGAGTTGGTAATCGGATCCCCTGTGTGCATCTGAACACGCTGTCTACATCACAGGCATCAACAACTGAGGAGGCTCAGTCTCAACACATGCAGTCCGAGGTTGGGCCACATTTCTTGTGATTTTCCCTGTGGCCAGGGTTTGGATTCAGTGATCTAGCTGGGAAGTCTACCAAGAAACCTCACCTGGGGTGATCTCAGACTTGACTCTGTGCCAGCCAGTGCAGGGTCGGGTGCAGTCCGTCACCTGCACCAGCTGATAAACATACTGGTAGATGTAGCTGCCTGCTCAGTTCCACCTCCCGCCCCAGCTCTCACATGAACTGCTAAGTGCTGTGGTTTAGCCCACCCCAGCTTGCCACATATCAGCAGTTTAGTCAGGGCCACCCTCAACAGACCCCTAAAACATCTGCCCTCTGATCCAGTTCTATCATGTTCTGATGGGTGCTGCAACCCAGCCTGATGTGGCTCACCCCCTGCTCTGACACTCTGGGTGGGTAATGTGGTCTAACCCAGCCATGCATGTCCACCAGGCCCAGCTTTTGCATGTGCCAGAGGACAGCAAGTGATGCTATTTAGCCCAGCCTAGATCTCCCATGTGGGTGGGTGCCATAACCTCTAGTTTTCTCCCACCAAACTGTTCTGACTCAGCTTCCTCGCCCACCTATGAGTGTAGTGGCCGCGGCTATGCAAGACCCCAGAAATAATTCCTCCCCTGTCAAACATGCCCTCCCCTCAGAAGCCCCCATTCCAATTTCTCCCCAGAGAATGTAGCCTCTTGCTTGGACATTGGGATGGCATGTCCCAGTTCTGTGTTCCTTCTCTTCCCCAGATATCTTTTAAAAAAGAAAAATAGGGACTGATACAGTAGCCTAGTGGCTAAAGTCCTCGCCTTGCACACACTGCTATCCTATATGGACACCGCTTCTAATTCCAGTGACCCTGCTTCCCATCCAGCTCCCTGCTTGTGGCCTGGGAAAGCAGTCAAGGACAGCCCAAAGCCTTGGGATCCTGCACCTTGCATGGGAGACCTGGAAGAGGCTCCTGGCTCCTGGCTTCTGATCGGTTCTGCTCTGGCCATTGTAGCCAAAGTGAATCAACGAATGGAAAATCTTCCTCTCTGTCTCTCCTCTTCT